>NC_082687.1:12093747-12742681 GCF_949987515.2 Delphinus delphis
GTTAAGAATCCACCTGCCAACGCAGGGGACATGGGTTGGAGCCCTGGTCCAGGAAGATCCCACATACTGCGGAGCAACAAAGCCCGTGCATCACACTCCTGAGCCTGCACTCTAGAGCCCACGAGCCACAACTACTGAGCCTGCGTGCCACAACTACTGAAGCCTGTGCACCTAGAGCCCATGCTCCGCAACAAGAGAAACCACGGCAGTGAGAAGCCTGCACACCGCAATGAAGAGTAGCCCCCACCCGCAGCAACTAGAGAAAGCCCACGTGCAGCAACGAAGACCCAGTGCAGCCAAAAGTAAATAAATAAAACATAAAAAATAAATAAAGGAAAAGAAGATAGTCTGCATGGCTTATTACAGCACATTTTTGCCTGTTATTATCACAGCTTTGAAATAAGATCCTTTGTTGTGGCTTCATCATATTAGTGTGAAAGCTTCTTATTGAAGCTGGCATTCTACATTCTGTGTTGCTCCTGAGCTGCTTTACTGATTTCCTTTTTCTTGTGTCTGAGCTAGATAATGTAGAACAGCCTTCTCCCAAATTTAAGGAGCTCTTTCTTTTAGGCAGGAGGCTTTCCACATTTTTAACATATGACTTTATTTTACTAAAGATGCAAAATTAATTACCAAGCATGCAGAGTAAACAATAGACACATTGTCTCTATTCAAATTAAAGTTTCCTACCCATTCTTGAAGCATTGTGAGTAGAATCCATACATACAAAGAAATGACCTCACAATTAAAAGTGACTTTGAGTAAAATCTGATTTATTGTTTAATCCAGGCACATGATTCATATTCCCTATCTTCCGTGTCCCTCTCTTTCTGCATCTCACTTTGCTCTTGCTCTCACACTCCCTATCTTTGACCTCTCTCTCTCTCTCCCTCCCTCCCTCCCTCCTTCTCTCTCTCTCTCTCTCTCTCTCTCTCTCTCTCTCTCTCTCTCTCTCTCTCTGTCTCTCTCTCTCTCCTCCCACCCCAACCAGGGAACTTTAAAAAAGTAAACTGTAATGCTGAGATTTCTATGTCAAGGTTAAAAGGAATCACTTTAGAAATCAGAAGTGTCACTCACGTTGCGAAACTTTATAAGAGATCTCTGGAGGCATGCACCAACATATTAGCTTAGTACATAGAAAAATAAATTGAAAAAGAAAAGCCCTGCAGTAGTGAAGCCTGACTATATCTTCAAAGCAACTGCCATTTTAAGAACATAATTTCCTTTATCCACAAATAGAAGGTAAAAACTGGATGTGTAACAATATGTTACTTTCTTTATTATATTTCCACATAGTTTGTGCAATCCAAAGTAGATCAAATGACTTTAAAAAATAATATTTGAGTAAATTCTTTGCAAATAATATGTAGCTTTTTATTTGTTTTGTTTGTTTTGTTTTGTGGCTAGAAACTAGGTGTTGATTCCTAGGTATAGATTAAGAAGCCAACACATACTAACTTGAAATTCCTATCCGTACATCCACTTGAAAAGCACTCATATTTTTATTTGATAGTAACACGTCAGGAACTTGTTCTTTATTTTAACTTGGGAAGTTCTGCTTTCTGTTTAGACTGATTTCTTTCCACATCACTCCAAGACACCCTCAGACTTCTTCATTTGAGTTATGACATTGTTTTTATTTCATTAATTTCACTAGCACAGGTTCAAAGAGTTGAGTCAGTTTCAGATATAAGCTATCAAAAAGCTCTGTTGTTTGTGTCTTTATAACATCAGTGTAAATAGTGTAGACATTTTTCTTACTATGAAATTAGAGTTGCAACATCAACTGTTATCTGAGAGTATATTTAATTATGAACAAGGAAAATAGCAGAATAAGATTTTAATATTTCAGATTGTTATGGTGATATTAAAAGGCTTTAGTTTATTAATTGACATTTTTAAAACAGTTTTCAATGATGTAGATTAATTGTGCCCCTCAGGTATTTTTGTGCAAGTAAATTAGAAAGGATTGATGTTCCCACTAAACAAAGTAACTAAAGGAAAATGCAGTGATTTCTTTTATCTTGTTAATGAATATTTTGAAGAAGGTTAATTTGTGGCTAGAAATATAAGACATTCTGCAATACCTGGAGGTTAAGTAACATGTTTTATACCTATGAAAGCTACTGTTTTATAGTGATGATGTTGGGTTAAGTAACAGTAGTAGTTACTAGACAATAGAATGGCTAGTAGTAGTTCATCATGGCAATTATCTGTTGCTGTAAGAGATTTCACATATTCTTTGTTTGCTAATGATTTCTAAACAAGGCCTATAGATTTGCAATGTATCATATCACATTATTAAGGACATCCAATATACGTGATGAAAAGAGTCCATTGAATAAAATAGTAAATGGATGATTATCAACTTACAAAGCTTTTTCTTTTTTTCTTTTTTTTGGTTAAAATTTATTTATTTATTTTTGGCTATGTTGCGTCTTCGTTGCTTCATGGGCTTTCTCTAGTTGCGGCGAGCGGGAGCTACTCTTCTTTGCATTGCACGGGCTTCTCATTGCGGTGGCTTCTCTTGTTGTGGAGCGCGAGCTCCAGGCACACGGGCTCAGTAGTTGTGGCACGCGGGCTCGGTAGTTGTGGCACGCGGGCTCGGTAGTTGTGGCACGCGGGCTTAGTTGCTCCGTGGCATGTGGGACCTTCCCAGACCAGGGCTCGAACCCTTGCACTGGCAGGTGGATTCTTAACCACTGCGCCACCAAGGAAGCCCCACAAGGCTTTTTCTACCACAGAGTTGTTTATCTGATGAATTTCAATGGTTTGGTATTGTGACTGTATCCCACCTCAGCCCCCAAATCTAATACCTACCTTATAGGACATTTAAAATAATAAAATGAGATAATGTATTTAATACATCTTTTCATTTCACTTGGAAATAAATCAACACAATCCAAGTTGATTAGAGCTCATGTTCAGGAACCATCCTATGCCTTGCATTAAAGCAAGCATTTTTTTATAGTTCCAAAGAAGTTTCTTAGCAAAAGAGAAATACAAAGAATACTACCCCTATTGTAGCTGTTTGGGGAACCTGTAAAGAATTGTGAAGAGTCTGGGGTTTTATCCTACTTGCTAGCTTACAACCTCCCCTGCCAGTTTCATGGATGCTAGCAGAAGATATGAGACTCCTGGGACAGAGACAAAGCACTTTATTATTTACAGGAATCATAGCCAGAGTATAAGCATTTTCTTGTATGAGTTCCCAAGCTCCAAATCTCACAGGATAGGTTGCATTTCAGGAGAGGAACCTTGACTGTACGGACATAAATCTCTTACAGTCAGGAAACATGCCTACCCTTGGCCCTGAAGAGAGACATTATCTTTATTGTTCTACACAGTAAGCATGGCTGCACTTTGCTCCAGAGGGAGACAGTGTTTCTATCGTCCAGTGTTGTTATACATTTGAAAAGATATTTCAGAAGAGAAGGGCAATCAGTGCTTTACTTGCAAGACAGGCAGAAATGTAAGAGATCCATAGAGCATTGTCTTTCGACAGAACCCATGCAGATGCAGTATGGATGCCACCTATCTCACTATCCGCATCAATTCAAACCAACTAGAACCATTTAGGACAATCACTTCAGCAACAGGTAACTATAAATGGAAACTTAACTAAGGAGTAAAAAAATAGAGGATTGAATTATGTGCATGCATCAGTACAATCATCATATAATCTTTGATTTAGAAAGTTTTAAGTCAATTTTTGTTTAGAGGTGAATGTTTAAGAGGATTTGGTCAACTCAGAAATAATCCGTTAGATATATTGTACTGAGTTTCCCATGCATATTTTCGGTTCTCATACATGAAAAATTAAACACAAAGAAATAAAAAGTGAGTACAAAGTTTGCAGAAAATATGCTGAGCCAATGTTATGCAGTTTCATATATCTCTAAATTTTCTTGCCTTTATTGGATTTATGTAAATTATCCTATCTAACATTTACTTGAAATTCTTGTGATTTAATTAAAAGAATGGTATTTGTGGCAGAGAATTGGAAAGCAATATTTAGCTTTAGTAGATAATTAGCCACTGATCTAAAGGTGTGATCATTTTTCTGATTTCATACTAAAATGAAAACACTGAACAAACCAACATAACAGGAAGAGATTATTTCCATTTCATGGTAGTAAAGTTTCTAATGATTTTGTCATTTACAAAATTCTCCTATGGTTTGTGCAGACATTCAAAATGCAAAGTATTCGATGCAGTTAATTCTTCAGAATCATCTATGGCAGCATATAGCAATGTTTCACTTTTACCATCTAGAAATAGCAATAAACTAAAATAAATTCACCCCCCACCCCCTAAATAAAGCTCAAGTTAAATTGTTCCCTCTACATTAGACATCATACTGAAACATATCTGTTTTGCTTAGGCTTAATTTTGAATACTAAACCAATGTGATCAAGATATTTTTCTATTTCTTGATCAACAGAAACACAGAAAAAGCATACTCCGTATAAAGCCTTAATCTTTAAAGAAGCTATAAAAATATCAGCTTTAAAGAACACTTTTATTTTAATAAAGTAGTACTTATTAATATTATTTTATAATGAATACAACTGTCATGTCATACTCCTTGTCTAAAAAAGTTTTTGATTTGAATGAAGATTGATAAACATTCTTTGGATACCTATTTTCTTACTTCCTTTCTTCATATATTCATACTTTTCTTCCACTTTATTCCTTTTACATAACACTGAGCTTTTGGTTTTTTAAAAAAAGGAATTCTTACTTAATAATGCATTCTACTTAAAAATAAAACCACTAATTTATAACAAGAAGAACAAGTAATTTTTCTAGTTGTTCAGTTATAATATTTTACCTATGGTACTTGTATGATCAGCGTGGCTGCATTTTTTTGTACCACGGAGTTGACAAAAAAACATAGTGATGAGAGAATAGGTTGTGTGGTATAATGTAATTTATGGACTAAATCAGTGTGTAAAAATCATGCTAACATTTATCTATTTGATAAAATATTTTTGAAGAACTTTGAAAGCATTGAGAGTACAGGTAAAATTCACAATTTAAAATTGAGGTGGTTTCTTATCTAATGAAGATATGCACTTACAGTCCAAAAACGTAGGTTAAAATCTTGCCTTTGCCACTTCCTATGTGAAATTTTTGAAGTCTCTTAACCTTACTTTTACACAATTCATAGGTTTTACTTGTTAAGTAAGGTTAATGTGTAAAAGCATTTGGTACATACCAGTTGTTTAATAAATATCTGTTAAATATAAGTTACTTCTTTTTACTTGAATCTGGGTTTTACAGAACCATAGTATCTTAAATTTGAAATGAACTTTAGTGTTCTTGTTTAACTCAATGATTCTGAGAATTCTATTTCAGTATTTGTAAAGAATGAGTAGATAGAAATTTTCTACTGGGAGAAACTATTTGTATTAAAAAATGTTACACAAAAGAAATGTAGTTTTAAAATTACAAAATGCATTTTCTGTTTTCTTCTGATTGTGACTTCTGTTTTATGATCTTCACAAATGAATTGTTATGAAACACTTTTGATACCAGTATGTTCTGTTTTCATAATAGTTCAATAATTAATAACCAAGTGAGACCTCATTGACTTACAAATTCATTAAACATTTGTATAGTTTAAAAATAGAAAATAAATAAATAAATAAAAATAGAAATATTTTACACTAAGGCATCATCTGAGATTCACTTACAAACATGAGTTATGCCATTAATTATGCTGTTTCCTGATAATAGAATTAAGGATCATTTTTTATTTGTATTATTATCAGATATTTGCAACATGAAAACAAATAACCCAGAAGAAAAAAACAGCAACAAATTTTCCCATTGTGAAAAAGTTTGCATGAAACTACTGTCTAGTACCTGAGAATATAAAATTAGTAGATTGTGATTTCTAATCTTTCTGAGGTAATTACTTCCTCTTTTTCCAGCAAACTTCAAAATTGACTTTGTAAGTCTTTTTTCTGCCATTTGAGAGGACAGTTCATTCAGGATTATAGTTCTATCTTAATGTCATAGTATCATAATATCTTGAATTATGAGATTTAAATATATATATTTGAGCAGAAGGGACAGATTTTTCTCATATACCTCCTGTTCCCATACACGAATCGAAAGACTCCCACTATTAACATCCCCCACCAGAATGATGCATTTGTTAAAATTGGTGAACCTACATTGACACATTATAATCACACAAAATCCATAGTTTACATCAGGGTTCACTCTTGGTGTTGTGCATCCTATAGTTTTGGAAAATTAAGAGATTTTTTTGAACACTACCGTATCCATTTTTCTGCCTCTGGTCATGATTGTACATAAACCTTTGAAGATACATTGTTTTATCTTCTGTCTTCATTGAAACTTAGCCAAAAATATGTGTGTTTTGTTTTTTATTACAGTTGTCTTAGAGTATGTGAAGTGGTATCTCATGTTGTTTTAATTTGCATTTTCTAAATAACTAAGGATGTTGAGTATCTTTTCATATGTTTGTTTATCACTTGTATATCTCATTTGGAGAAATTTCTACTCAAGTTCTTTGCCCATTTTGAAATTGTTTCTGTGTCGTTGAGTTGCAAGTGTTCTTTATATATTCTGCGTAGGAGACCCTTATCAGATATATGATATGGAAATATTTTCCTTCATTCCATGAGTTGCCTTTCACTTTCTTGAGATATAATCCAACTTATCTATTTTTCTTCTGTTGGTTGTGCTTTTGGTATCATATCTAAGAAACCATCACCAAGTCAAAGGTCATAAAGATTTTCCCCGTGTTATCTTCTAAACGTTTTATGGTTTCCTTGCTTATATGTAGATCTTCTATCCATTGTACGTTAACTTTTTAAATGGTGTGAAATAGGATCCAACTTCATTCTTTTGCATGTGGCTATCCAGCACCATTTGTTGAAGAGACTGTTCTTGCACTATTGAATGGTCTTGGCACCTTTGTTGACAGTCAGTTGACCATAGACACTTGGGTTTATTTTTGGACTCTCAATTGTATTCTATAGATCCCTGTGTTTATAATTATGCCAATATCACATTGTTTTGATTACTATGGTTTTTAATAAGTTTTGAAATCAGGAAGTGTGGACCTTTTTTTCAAGATTCTGTTGCTTTGGGGTCTCTTGCATTCCATATAAATTTTGTGAACAGCTTTTACATTTTTGCAAAAGAACCACTGGGATTTTGATAGGGTTTGCATTGTGTTTCTAGACTGCCTTTGATGGTATTGCCATCTTAACAATATTAATTTTTTTAATCCATGAACATGGGATGTCTTTCCATTTATTAGGTCCTCTTTAGTTTCATTCTGCAGTATTTTGTAATTTTCACTGTATAAGTCTTGCACCTCCTTGGTTAAATTTATTCCTAAATGATTTATTTTTTTCATGCTCTTATAAATGTAATTATTTTCTTAATTTACTTTTTGGATTATTCATTGAAGGTGTACAGAAGTAAAACTGATTTTTGTGTTTTTATCTTGTACCCTACGAGTTTCCTGACTTTGCTTATTAGCTCTAATAATTTGGGGGGATTCCTTATAATTTTCTGTATGGAGTATCATGTCATCTGCGAACAGAGATAGTTTTACATCTTCCTTTCCAATTTCATGCCTTTGATTTCTCTTTTCCAGCTTAATTACTCTAACCAGAACTTCTAGTACATTGTTAAATTACAGTGGCAAAAGTGGACAACTTTGTCTTGTTCCACATCTAAAGAAAAAGCTTTTCATTTTCACCATTAAATATGATGGTAGCTGTGGGTTTTTCATAAATGCCTTTTATCATGCTGAGGGACTTCTTTCCAGTCTTATATTTCTAAGTGTTTTTGGATGAAAAATTGTTAGATTTTGTTCAGATGCTTTTTCAGCATCAAATGAAAAAATTATGTTCTATTTTCTGCTTCATTTTATTAGTGTGGTATATAAATTACATTGATTTTTGAATGTTGAGCCAGCCTTGCATTGCTGGAATAAATCCTACATGGTCGTGATAAATAATCCTTTTAATATGCTTCTCTGGATTCAATTTACTAGTAATTTAGGAGGATTCATAAGTTCCTTTTTATTGTTTTTTTTTTCTTATTGATAACCAAAATCTTTTTTGTTGTCAATTTCTCTGGTTTTTGTTTCCCAGGAATTTCAAAAGAATCCTTATAAATAATCTTTCTTTTCCATGAAGTCAATTTCACATACATTTGGATTATTTTTCATAAGAGAAATAATTATTTTCCTGGTACTACCTATTAGTTCTATTTCCAAATCTCTTTTAAATTGAGATGGCTAAAGCACAGTACAATAATCATCCAATATTTCATAATAACTATAAATGGATTATAACCTTTAAAAATTGTGAATCATTATATAAGCATAATTCATATAATATTATACATCAACTATACTTCATTTTAAAAAATAATCATCCTAGTTATTTGGTGTCAAGAGTAGTGGGAGGAATATTGTCAGTCTTTCTGATATAATCCATTAGGTTTTATATCTATATCAGTGCATAGATTTTGACAGTTGTTTTATTTGTAAACCACATGTTTTTTCTACAAGTCATGAACTAATCAGAATGTAGAACATACAAAACTTAACCCTTTGGAGGTTACTGTCAATTTGCAGGTACTAATGCATTGATTATAAAACACTTATACATGGGAGTCAGGTACTTGAAGAATTTCTCTTTGAAAGATGTCATATTTGCCTCTATTCATAGACTGTATTAAAACTATGAGTAATTGCTTTTGTTTATATTGATTCTTCAGTTTCACTTATCAATGAGGAATAGTTGAAAATTTTTCTAATTAACTTGAAATTAGAGTCTAACTTCTTCTATTAAGTCATTAATTCATTAAACATGTTTTCTAATATTATTCTGTGGCTGGTGTACATCCTCAAGTAATTTCCCATGTGATTATCCATATGAGATATAATTTTGGGTCCTTACATATGTGAACAATCTATGAAAATTGTCCCAGCCCTTTTTAAAAGAAAGAATCCTTCGTTTTTTTGTTTTATCTTTCTGTTTTGAAAAAGAGGATCTGAACTGACTGCTGTTAATTCTGTTAAGGATAGTGGAGGACTGCAGTTGATGGGACTATTTTCAGTTGATCATCTTGTTTTCAGCACTTTTTACTGCTTGCCATTCTTTGATTCATCAAGTCTGCTTCCCAACCCTCTGAAGAATATTTTAGGAAACATTTGTGCCTCCTTAACTTCAGTCCTCTCCAGAAATATTTTTGGCTGCAACTACCTGCACTGTGCTTTATGAATCAATACCTTTCCACCTGCCATCTAGAAATGTGTTGAAATGTCTAGTTTGCTGATGACCTACCACTTGTTCTCTTCATTTTTATGCTTTATAGCTATTAAAAATGCATTTAGTATCATAGTTTAGGTCTCTCAGAGGGGAGAAAAATAATTACATTTTTCCAGTCCATCTTCTCCAATCAAAAGTTTTCTTATAGCAATTCACTGACACATGATATTTGGGTATATGAATAGACTTTATTGAAGCTTTGGAAAATGGGAGGTCCTGCTGCTTGCAGTTTATTCTTATTTTGCCATATACTTGTTCCCAAAGGACATTTGACTGTTTTTTCTATTACTTATGCCTGCATTCTTAACTATTCACTCCTCTTTTTCCTATTCCATTGCCTAAAATTACTTTATATTTTCATATGGATTATTTTATCTATTTTTTCTTGTCTCTTTCAGAATATATCCTCAGGATTTCATCTTCTTCTCAAGTAACTTATCCAAGTGTTTTCCTAAATCCTTTTTTTCAAAAAGAGAATTCTAGTGATACCTGTTATTTAAGTTGTTTGTTTTAACACTCTTTGATATAAACTCCAATGCTTTGCTTATACTACTATGCAAATTCTACTATATAAGACTCAGTAATCTTGGCTTTAACTAGTTGTATCCAACACTGGATACTCTCTCATCTTCGACACATAAACTACTATCTACAAAGGAAAGACCATACATGAGTTGGACATAGTAAATCCCACAACTTTGTATACTTTAGAGCTAAGGTTCTCAAAATTGAACACTCATCAGAATCACCTGAAAGACCTGCAGAATCATCTGAAGGACAGGTTTCTGGGTCACATCCCATCATTTTTGAAACAATATGTCTGTATGGAGCCCAATAATTTTCATTTCTATTAAGCTCCCAGTACTACTGATCTGGGGACTATAATATGAGAACCATTGCCTGGAGACTCACTATTCCACTGAAAAATAGTATAGCTGAAACATTGTGAATGTCAGAGATAGAAGGATTTAGAGACACCAAAATATATCAGTAGTTTTTGAAACTATTACCTTGTATATTTGTGACATTTTAATACTTTCAGTAGGTATTCAATAGCACAGAAAGATGTTTGAGGAGGACGTAGCAAAAAAATTAGGTGTTTTCTGTGATTAGTAGTTTCACACTCTGGTAAAATGAGTCAAAATGCACATAAGTATTAAACTCCAGCTAATTGTTGCAAATATGGGAACTATACAAAAAAAAAAGAAATTAAAATGGACCTTATCCTCTTGTCAGCATTTGTGTTTTATATGTAAGCCCAATATTTATGAGTTTTTGTGTACTAATATGAAAGAAATATTTATTAAAGGTAGGGTTTTTAACAAAGTATGAAATGTTCCTCCTTACCTAGAAATCATGAAGTGTGTGATAATGGCTGAAATAAAATCGGAATTGCTAGTTTCCCATTTTGTAGAGCAATAACGTGAATGTTCCCTGTGGAATAGTAAAGCTACAATATGAAAGGATTTGTACTATTAAAAAGTGAAATTCTAAAGTCTCAGATTTATATTTTTTCAACAACTGAATATATCTCATGATTTAACTTTAAGATAAGTTAGAAAGTATGAACAAATGTCTACTTTCTGAGAAGATATATGAATTTATGAAAAACTGCTTTATGAATGTACAGAGACTTCAGGTATTCTTTAGGGTGTGTGTGTGTGGGTGGGTGTGTGGGGGTGTGTGTGTGTGTGTGTGTGTGTGTGTGATGTAGTCAATGCAGAACATTTTCCAAAACATTATTAACACTATAAAGGATGCATTAGAAAGGCTGCCTTCCACATCGTATTTATCAGCAATCTTTTACAATTTTATCGGATGAGCTATGTTTTTGGTTGATTACTTCCAGTGTGATAATAAAATGAAACTCATGCTCTTTGTTCAGTTTAATTACCTTTTGTAAAAAAATCATTTAACATTATATTGTCAGTATTTTTCCATGCCATCAAAAATGCTTCTGAAACATGATTTTTAAATCTCCAAATAGCATTACACCGTATAGATGTGTCATAAATTGAGCATGTCTCTCTATTGTTGGGAATTACCTTAAAATTGTTTCCTGAGAGTGGAATTGCTGAGTTAGTGTATAAATACGTTCATGACTTAATAAATTTTTTGCAAAAAGAATGCAGCAACTGGGCTTCCCTGGTGGCGCAGTGGTTGAGAGTCTGCCTGCCGATGCAGGGGACACGGGTTCGTGCCTTGGCCCGGGAAGATCCCACATGCCGCGGAGCGGCTGGGCTCGTGAGCCATGGCCACTGAGCCTGCGCGTCCGCAGGCTATGCTCCGCAGCGGGAGAGGCCACAACAGTGAGAGGCCTGCGTAACGCAAAAAAAAAAAAAAAAAAAAAAAAAAAAAAGAATGCAGCAACTAATACACCTACCTGCAGTGAAAATGTATGTTTTACCGCACCCTTGTAAATAAATACTGCATTTTATCATTTTTATTTTTGCCAATTTGGTAGGTAAAATCATGTGTCAGTATAGTTTTAATATGCACTTTTGTAACTTTGTGTGTAATAGATGGTTTCTAATATGCTTTAATCTAAGTATCTTCTTCATTTTAAAATACAGCTATATTTTAGTGAGTATAATATATTATATAAATGCAGGACAAGGATTACTAAGATTATGGAAAGATTACTTTTATACTATTTTTCTATTTTAAATCTGGAATTCTAAGGTAAATATATGTATGATTTCTATAGCTGATTTTAGAATATAAGAATTACAGATTTTTTTCTCTTTTTTTTTTCCTTTTTTTCCCTCTACTTTTTATGTATAAGAAAGTTTTATTTAAACTCATTTATCACATCCAGATTAGGGTATAGCTTATGGTGAAGAAAAACTACAGCTCATATGTGGTCCAAAGGGCGATATATGAAAGATATATTGCCTAGAGTTAACACTTTTAATTTTTTAGGTAATAAAAAACATTATAGGGGCTTCCCTGGTGGCACAGTGGTTGGGAGTCCGCCTGCCGATGCAGGGGACACGGGTTCGTGCCCCGGTCCGGGGAAGATCCACATGTCACAGAGCGGCTGGGCCTGTGAGCCATGGCCTCTGAGCCTGCGCGTCCAGAGCCTGTGCTCCGCAACAGGAGAGGCCGCAACAGTGAGAGGCCCGCGTACCACACACACACACACACAAAATATATATATATAGAGAGAGAGACTATATGAGCATGTTATTTTCTTTGACAGTTACCCAAATCAAAATAATTTCTTTTGCAAATTGAACTATGATTAATTAATAAAACCTTTAAGAACACAAAGGGAGCTATCACAAGAGAATGAAACCTGCTGGATTTAACCTTCAGATTTATTCTGTCACTTATTCTAGGTGTACATGAATCAGCTGGAAAGTAAATGACTTCACTTTCTAATCTGGAACTGATATGAGATTTTATATATACATATAAATACATTTTCCAGGAAGGAACGCATTCATTCCAAACAACTCATTACTAAACATGCTGTGTGGGTGTTTATGTGTGGCAGGGGGAGGACATGTGAGTTTGATATGCCTTTTCTCAGATAACAATATCAGTCCTGTGAGCACGTGACATATGAGAGGACCACTGGAAAGATCTGGAGATATCATTGTTATATAGTTAGACAAAGAAAATAGTGGTGTGTGTGAAAGAGGGAGGGGATTTGTGGAGTAACTTAAATACTTTGGATGGTCTCAATTAAATAAAACTAATTTTTGAATTAATAATTATTGAATATCTATCTAAATATTAGGCACAAATATGAAAATAGAGCATAACATTTTAGCAAAATGATTACTGAATGAGAAGGTAAAATAGGCTTTACTACTTCAGAAGTGACTGAATTTTAGTTTATGATTGGCTCTTTTCCAGCAGGAGAATTGACAGAGTTCTGATAGGGAGCTAAATGCGACTCTGCTGAGATAAGAAATTGGAAAAAATAGAAAAAGTAATTGCTTTAGCAATGATCTAGTTTGGAAGTGATGGATTCTTTCAGGTAGAATTGGTAACCTTTCTGTCCCTGGCACACTCTTCTGAGCACTCTACTGAGGTCAAATATCTGTCTAGGGAGGTGGAAACTGTTCAGAAACCTGCTAGCATCCAAAATATTGCAGCTGAAATAATTAATGTTAGTGTAGTTGTGCACTAAGGCTTGTTATTCTTTGTGTCCGTGAGCATGAAGTGAAGAGGAACTATCTCCTAAAGGTTTTTCTATCTGATACTCTTCAGGATCTAAGGAGATCAGTCAACTTCAGATAAACATCCTAATGCTGAACCTACAACTGGCCATCTCCCTCCACCAACCCATTTGTCTTGAGCTGTTCTCACAGAGGGAATGGCAATGTATGTTTAGGGCAAAAGAAATGCCTATTTTTGTATGACGATTTGAGAAAGGAAAGACAAGTCAATAAAGATGTAGCAGAGGTTGGCTTTTGGATTTGTTCTCTTTTGCTCTGACCAGCTGCACATGTTTGGGAAACTAATCATTTATTTTGAAAGACTTATTCTGCATCGCACCTTCTACTGAGTTTTCTGAAAAAGCAAAAAAGTGTTTTGTCCTCTGGCATTCACACACCAGGTGGTCTAATTTTTGACTGTTGGCTCACAATAGGTATTTGGAGGTTTTCTCCCTGACCTGAATCGATTCTCCAACTGACAGAGCAAAGTAAATCTTGGACAAAAACAACAAAGAATATGTTTCCACTAGCAAGGTCAGTGTAAATTATGGAGGATTTATGTACTAAGGTGATATATTAGAATCCTATGAGTGCTTTTGTTTGAAGAGAAATATCAAAATATCAAGGCATGTTGACTTAGATACGTGATTCTTTTCAGTCCAGTTTTGATAATTAGTATTTCTTCACTCTCCTGGTGCTTCATTAGTTGCACAACTGGGACATGGGCAGTTTTCCTGCTCCAGTCCCTGAAGAAACAGGGTTAGTCGCAGATAATTTTTCCTAGCATGCTTCCTGTGAACGTGGCACCAAGCAAGCATGGCAGTAAAATATGTTTGTCTTCCTAATCATTGGCCTCAAAAGTTGGTCCTTGATTTTGGTTCTGATTTCCTCTGTTTATATAAACCTTTGATAATTTACTTAAGTTTTATAATTTTGACATCATTTGAAGTAATGTATACTAGTAAAACATTGCCTTCTGGGTAAATTATACTGTTTTTCTTTTCTTTTTTTAAACTCTGGTACCTAATTGTATTTCAATTAAGGAATGCCCCCATTCTACTGTTTTGAGAATTACTCGGCAAATCCATATTCAGTTATTTAAACTGATCATGTTTTTATAGATTTTGTTCCTATTCACTTGGAATTTTTTCATTTCCTAGTATAAAATCCTAAGTATTTTTCTCTATTCTTCTAAAATGAACTGCTTTACTGTTTAAACAGTTTTCTCTGGATGCTCCCTCATTTTCTTACCTCTTTTTGCAGATAAAAACTAGAACCGCATTATTAGAGGTATATATAGTCTATGGATTTTACCATTATGGAGATAGGTTAATATTTTCCAACGTTTTCTGTACTCTTTTGATTATTCCCATGGTTTTCATCACTGGAACAGAATTATTACTAAGTTTTTAAACTGTTAGATATCTAAGCTCACCAAGTGAAAGGAAATTTACAGCTATAGATTTTATGGTGTGCCTTGTAAAATACTTCTCCAAAAAATAGAAACAGAAAAATGTGTTTTATCTTTTAAATATATAGTGTATTCGCATATTCATATTTTAAAAAGCATGAAGCCCAGTGATTTGTTTTCTACCTACCGCTGCAGCCAAATCATCCACTTCTTTTTGTAGAGATAGGCAAGCAAATCCTAATCTCCTATCCCTTTTATTCAAATTGATTCATACTACACGTATTATATTGCACTTTGCTTCAAGTACTTAGTGTGTTTTGGATAACATTCCTTTATTCTTGAAGAGTTCCATAGTCTCTTTATGGCTGCATACTATTCCATTGCATGGGTAATTTATTTAACCTTCGCACTATTGATAGACAAATAAGATTTACCCAGTCTTTTTCTACTGAAAACAGTGATTAAGTGAAATGTTGTGTGCATATGTCCTTTCACGTATGTTCAACAAAGTAGAGGATAAACTTTTAAAAGTGTGATTCCTGGATCAAGGGTAAATGCATTCATATCATTGATCTATTGACAAATTGCCCTCCAGAGGGGTTGTACCAATGTGTACTTAACCCAGCAATCTTTGACAACACTTGTTTTCCTACATATTCATTAAGAACAACAAATGTTTAGATCTTTATCAACCTGGTAAGTGAAAATGTTTCTGTTTTAAATGGTGCTGAGCATCTATGTATTGTATTTTCTATGAACAATTCATGTTCTTTACTCATATATTTCATTGTGTTCCTTTTCTTGTGATTTGTAAACAAACTTTCTTCACTAGGGAGAGTAGATCTCTATGAGTTACAAATATCTGATCCTATGTGATCTTTCCCTTTATCTTTATTATGATGAGTTTTACCATTCAAGAATTTTTAAAAATTTATTTTGTTTGGCATTTTGTGTTATACTTACAAGGCTTAACGTATTCCAAAAATAATTATCAATTTTGCTAATTCTGTTCAATTTTTCACTTTAAAATTTTTTATTTTTAACATTTAAATATTTTATCAATTTGGAATTTGTTCATATAAACTGTGAATGACAGATAGTATTTGTCTTTATTTCCAGATGACAATGAAAGTGTTCCAGCATAATTTATTGAATACGCTAACTTTTCCTTAACTTTATCATTTATTAAATTCCCAAAGGTTATCTGGAGTTTCTGTAATTTTCCATCATAAACTTGAAATTAGTTTGTTCACCTCAAAAAATAAGAATGCTATTGACATTAAAATTGCATCAAATTTATATAGATTTAGGGAAATTTCATATCCTTATAAACTTGATTGTTCAAACCCAAGAAGAGGGTACACCTTGCCATTTATTAGTCTTCTTCTGAGCATTTCAACTTTCTCTAGTATAGATATTGAAATTTTCTTGTAAATTTTTAGGTATTTTATTTATGACAAATAAAATGTTTGTGATGGTTGCTGGCATTGCTATTGTAATTGTTTTGTCATATATATATATATATATATATATATATATATATATATATACACTGCTTGTTTTTCATATTCTGTGAAAATTATAGTTTGATAATTTTGATACATCTTGTACCATTCAACCCTACTGATTTGCTAATTGTCTAGAGTAGGTTTTCAGTGAATCTTTTGTGATTTCCAGGTTTTTGAACACATCATTTATGAATAATCCTGTTATCTCCTACTTACCAATTTTCACATCTCTAATTTTGGTTTCTAACTGGCCAGTGCCTTTAGATGAAAATGGATTGCTAGTGGTTAGAGTACTTATTTCTTCCTGTTTTGAGGAGGAATGTTTCTCTTTCTCCACTAAGCATAATGTTGACTTTTAGGTTGAGACAGATATATTTTCCTGTGTTGATAATATATCCATCTAATTTTATTTTATTTATAAATTTAATCCAGAAGGATGGTAATTTTTGGTAGATGCCTTTACAATCTGAAGAGATGGCCATATTTGTTTGTTTGTTTTATATGATGATGAGTTTTAGCAAGCAGTCTTCTACTACAAAACTGTCCTTGCCTATTTGGAATAAACCCCATTTGTTCATCTATTTAATGAGTTACTGATTTATGTTTGTCAATATTTGATTTGGGATTTTTGAATAATACTCATAATTTAGAATCCTTATTATTTATCTTTATGTGCATTCTTTATCAGTTGATGATATCAATGTTGTGCCTGTTTAATAAAATTAACTTTGGTGAATAAAAAGAAATTAAAGATATTAAAATGTAACATTTTCATAAGTAGTTGAATTGTCATTAAATGATCTCTTTATTAAATTTTTAGTGAATTCCCATATGGAATTTTCTGGACCTGATCAATTACTGTTGTTATTGTTATTGTAGATTTGAGGGTGGGGGAGAAAATCTCAAAGTTTTCTGTTTCTTCACTGGTAATTAGTGCTTAGAATTTTCTGTATATCCTAATGTTTGTTCTGTTTTTCTAGAAATATCTTGTTTCTCCTAAGTTTTCAAATGTATTTTCATGAACTTGAACAAAACATATTTTACTATTTTTATAATTTTCTTTGTATGTGCTTACTTCCTCATTACTATTTCTTTTCTTTGAACTGAGATAGAATTGATATATAACATTATATTAGTTTCAGGTGTACAACAATATGATTCAATATTTTTATATATTGTGAAATGATCACCACAATAAGATTAGTTAACGTCCATCACCACATGTAGTTACACTATTTTTCTTCTTAAAATTTCTCATTACTATTTCTTATTTTGTTTATTTGTGCTTTCTCTATATTTTTATTGTTAGCTGTCAGTATTTTAGAATTTTATGGGTTTTTGTTTTTAAAAATTAGCTTCGAATTTATTCTGCTAGTTTTCTGATTTCTAATTTATCAATGTGCTTTATCTTTACTAATTCATTTATTTTATGTATATTTGTCATGTTTTCATTTTGAATGGACAACCTAATTTCCTTATTTTTATTTTTCTTATTAATATACATAAGATTTTGGTTTATCTCTAAGCACTACTTTAGCTATACCCTAGAGGTTCTGAGATGTGATGTTTAGATTGCTGTTATCATTGTTATTTATCAAAAAGTCTGCAGCATTTAATTTCCTCTTTGAAGACTTCCCTTAGAGTATTTCTTTCTTTTTTTAAAATTTACTTTATTGAAGTGTAATTGATCTACTGTATAGTGTTAATTTCTGCTGTATAGCAAAGTGATTCAGTTATACATATGTATAAATTCTTCTTATTCTTTTCCATTATGGTTTATCACAGGATATTGAATAGAGTTCCCTGTGCTATACAGTAGGACCTTGTTGTTTATCCATTCTATATATAATAGGTTGTATCTGCTAATCCCAAACTCCTAATCCATCCCTACCCACTCCACCCCCTTGGCGACCACACTTCTGTTCTCTTAGAGTATTTCTTAATACCCAGGTTGTAGGAGCTCTTTGTTTTCCAGTTCTGTCAATTTCCAATTGTATTGAATTGTGCTTAGGTAATTTAAAAAAATAGTAATCTATTGGAGTTTTTTGTAGCCTAATATATGGCCTTTTTTGTGATTATTTCAGGGACCTTTGAGAAGAAAACTTTTTATATATGTCCTATAATTATAATTTTATTTTAATTTATATTCCTATTTTTATATTATTTATATTCTCATTTACTTAAGTATATGCAATGACTTATATTATACATACTTTTATCAATTTCATCTGTTATGTACTTCCTCTTCTATGTACTTCTTCATTCATTGGTGACAATATATCATAATTATTATTCTATATTCTTCTTGAATCTTCTGAAATTTATGCTATTAGAGCTCTATTATGTCTTACACATTTTTACATTAAAACTATATTTTTGCTTCATTTAATACCGTTCGTTATAAATTGAAAATTATTTGCAACTGATATTATAATTCCTTTCTTTCCTATTTACCTTTGCCCATTCTTTTAATAGTTCTTTTTTGCTATTTACTTTTTATATATCATAGACTTTAGTTTTACTTTGTGATCCCATTTAAAGTTTTTGCTTTAATAGGTAAATTACCAATTTACATTTATTTAGGGGGCAGATATGCTTCTGGAAATGCCATATTATTGATTTAAAAATTATTCCTTAGGTTTGTGATCTTAGGATTTTTGGGAGAGTTAATGTACCTTTCTCAATTACATTATTCTACTTTCTTAAACATGTTCAGAAATTACAATCCAAACACGAATGATTTTAGATTATTACACTAACTCACATTGTTTATGCATAAACATATTATACTGTATTTGTGCTTCTTGACTCTGTAATCTTTTTTCTGCTTCTGCAAGAAAGTTCCATAGTCTTGTACAATTTTATTAAGATGTGATTGGTACATTTTTGAAGAAAGTTGTGGATAATTATGAAATCAGTGATGGCAAAGACTAGCTAAGCATAACTCGGTGTCATACTCTGTGTATAGTACAATCTTCGAACAAACCAAGCAGGATTCTCTCTCTCTCTCCCCTGCCCATTTTGGACTCCTCGTGTTTTGGGCTGTTCTTGCCATTGTGTTTTATTTTCTAATTCAGTAAATCCTGCACTTGAGTGTATTCATTTTCTAAGACTGCTGTAATGGAGTACCACACATTGGGTTGCTTGAAACAACAAAAATTGATTGTCTTATAGTTCTGGAGGCTAAAAGTAAAAAATCAAGATGTAAGCAGGGCTATGCTCCCTCTGAAACACAGTGGAGAGAATTCTTTCCTCTTCCTAGTTTCTGGTGGTAGTCATCAATCCTTAGCATTCCTTGGCTTTCAGCTGTCTTACTCCAATTCCCTACCAGTCATATTGGATCCTTAAGAAAATCATATGGTAAGAGTATGTTTTGTTTTGAGGAGACTACCAAACTGTCTTCCAATGTGGCTATACTATTTTGCATTCCCACCAACAATGAATGAGTGTTCCTCTTGCTCTGCATCCTCGCCAGCATTTATTGTTGTCAGTGTTATGAATTTTGGCTATTCTAATAGATGTGTCATGATAGCTCGTTGTTTTAGTTTGCATTTCTCTGATGGCATATGATCTCATGTGCTTATTTACTGTTTGTATCACTTCTTTGCTGAGGTGTCCGTTAAGGTCTTTCACTCATTTTTGAGTCAGGTTGTTCATTTTCTTATTGTTGAGTTTTAATCATTCATTGTGTATTTTGGATACAAGTCCTTTATCAGATGTGTCTTTTGCAAATATTTTCTCCCATACTGCAGCTTTTCTGCTCATTTGCTTGACAATGTGTTTCTTGAAGCTGAAATTTTAAATTTTAATTAAATCCAGTTTATCAATTATTTCTTTCATGTATCATGACTTTGGTGTTGTACGTTTGAAAGTCATTGCTATAGCCAAGGTCATCTAGTTTCTTTTTTTTTATGTTTTCTTCTAGGAATTTATAGTTTTGCATTTTACATTTAGGTCTGTGATCCATTTTGAGTTAATTTTTGTGAAGGGTGTTAAGTCTTTGTGTAGATTTATTATTTCTTTTCTGCATGGGTATGTCCAGTAGGATCAGCACCATTTATTGAAAAAACAGTCATTGCTGTATTGTACTGCATCTGTTCCTTTGTCAAAGATCAGTTGATTGTATTCATGTGAGTCTTTTTCTGGGCTCTCTATTCTGTTACATTGATCAATTTTCTATTTTTTCACCAATACCACACTGTCTTGATTTGTGTAGCTTTATAGTATATCTTGAAGTGTGTAGCATCAGTCCTCCAACTTTGTCCTTGTCCTTCAATATTGTGTTGGCCATTCTGGGTCTTTTGTCTCTCCATATACACTTTAGGATCAGTTTGTTTATGGTCATAAAATAACTTCTTGGAGTTTTGATTGGGATTGCATTAAAACTTGAGATAAAAGTGGGAGAAACTGACGTCTTGACAATATTGAGTCTCTCTGTCTATGAACATGGAGTATCTCCATTTATTTAGTTTTTATCAGATTTTCATCAAATTTTTATAGTTCTTCTCATATAGATGTACATATTTTGTTAGATATGTATTTCATTTGGCGGGTGCTAATTTTAATGGTATTGTATTATTAATTTCAAATTCCACTTGTTCATTGTGGGTATATAAGAACATGATTGATTTCTACATAATAATCTTTTACTCTGCAATATTGCTATAATCACTTATAATTGCAGAAGTTTCTTTGGTTCATTCTTTGTGATTTTCTATATGTATGATCATGTCATCTGCAAACAAAGAGTTTTATATCTTCCTTCCCAATCTATATACCTTCCATTTTCTTTTCCTGTCCTATTGCATTAGCTAGAACTTTCAATACACTGTTGAAAATGGCTGGTGAAAGAGGACATCCTTGCCTTGTACCTGGTCGTAGTGGGAGAGCTTCAAGTTTTGCACCATTAAGTTTGATGTTAACTGTAGGATTTTGTAGATAATCTTTATCAAGTTGAAGAAGTTCCCCTTTATTCCTAGTTTACTGAGAGTTTTTATCATGAATGAGTGACGGATTTTGTCAAATGCTTTTTTCTGTATCTACTGATATTGATCATGCCATTTTTTTTCTTTTTGAGCCTAATGATGTCTTGAATTATGTTAATTGAATATTGAATATTGAATCAGCCTTACATAACTGGCATAAATCATACTTGATCATATGTATAATTCTTTTTATACATTTTTAGATTCAATTTGCTAATATTTTGTTGAGGATTTCTGCATCTATGTTCATTAGAGATACCGGTCTGCAGTTTTCTTGTAATGACTTTGTCTAGATTTGGTATTATGATAATTCTGGCCTCACAGAATGAGTTTGGAAGCATTCCCTCTGCTTCTATCCTCTGAAAGAGATGGTAGAGCATTGATATAAATTCTTCCTTAATTGTTTGGTAGAATTCACCAGTGAACCCATCTAGGCCTGGTGCTGTTTTGGAGGTTATTAATTACTGATTCAATTTCTTTAATAGCTACAGCCCTATTCAGATTGTCTCTTTCTTCTTGTGTAAGTTTTGGCAAATTTTATCTTTCAAGGAATTGAACCATTATCTAGTTATCCAATTTGTTGGCATAGAGTTGACATAGTAGCTTGATGTAGTATTCCTTTTTTATCCTTTTAACATCTATGGACTCTATAGTGATAGTTCTCCCTGCTTTCATTTTTGACATCAGTCATATTTGTCCCTCTTTCATTTTTATTAGTTATCATATCTAGAGGTAACACTTTTATTGATCTTTTCAAAGAACCAGCTTTTGGTTTTGTTGATTCTTTTCAACTGATTTCCTGTTTTAAATTTCACTGAGTTCTACTGTAAGTCTTATTATTTTTATCCTGCTTACTTTGGATTTAATTTGCTCTCTTTTTCTACTTTCCTAAGGTGGAAACTTAAATTATTGATTTCAGATCTTCTTTTCTAACATACAATCAATGTTGTATATTTCCCTCTAAGTAATGCTTTTGTTTTTCCCACAAATTTTGAAAAGTTGTGTTTTTATTTTCATTTAGTTCAAAATATCTTAAAATTTCTCTTGAAATTTCTTCTTTGACCCATGTGGTATGTAGAGGTATGTCATTTAATTCCCATGTATTTTGAGGTTTTCCAGTTTTCTCTCTGTTATTGGTTTGTAGTTTAACTTCATTGTATTCTGAGAGAAGACATTGTATGATTTTTTTTTATAAATTTACTGAAATATGCTTTATGGCTCAGAATGTGATCTTTCTTGGAGTATTTCCATGTGAGTTTGAAAAGAATGAATATTTTGCTATTGGTGGATGAAGTAGTCCAAGAATGTGAATTATAGCCAGTTAATTGATGGTGTTGTTGAGTTCAACTTTGACCTTACTGATTTTCTGACTTATAGATTTTATTTCTGAGGGAGGGGTGATGAAGTCTCCAGTTATGATAGTGGATTCATCTATTCCTCCATGCAATTCTTAGTTTTTTCTTCACATAGTTTCACACTCTATTGTTAGATTTATGCATGTTAAGGATTGTTATGTTTTCTTGAACTGTTGTCCACTTTATCGTTATGAATGCCTGTCTTTATCCCTTACAAATTTCCTTGCTTTGAAGTTGGCTCTGTATAAAATGAATATAGCTATTTGTGCTTTCTTTTGATTAGTGTTACCATTTAACTCTTCATCTATATGTATTTTTGTATTTTAATTGTGTTACTTGTAGACAGTGTAGAGTTGGGTTTGGTTTTTAAATCCACTCTTGGCATACCTATCTATCTTTTAATTGATGCTTTTAGACCATTGATGTTTAAAGTAACTATTGATATAGTTGGATTAATATCTACTACATTCATTACTGTTTTCTGTTTGTACCCTTTTTCTTTGTTCTTATTTTTGTCTCCACACTTTTTCTACCATTTGTGGTTTTAACTGAGTATTTCATATGATTCCGTTTTTGCTCCTTGCTTATCAGCATATCATTATGTTTATTTTTTACTTTTTTTAGTGGTTGCCTTAGAGTTTGCAGTATACATTTACAGCTAATCCAAGTCCACTTTTAAGTAACACTATTCCACTTTACAGTAATGGAAATATCTTACAATAACCAAATAATCCTAATTTCTCCCTTCTGTTTCTTGTATCATTACTGTTATTCATTTTTACATACATATACACACATGTGTGCATTTATATTAATACATTGTTGCTATTATTTTGAACAAAGTGTTATCTGTTAAATCAATTAAGAATAAGAAAAGTAAATGGTTTTCATTTTACCTTCACTTAGTCCTTCTTCACTGTTCTATCTTTCTTTATGTAGATCCAACTTTCTGACCTATTTCATCTTCCTTTTCTGTTAAGATCTTCTTTTAACATCTTTTGCATGGCAGGTCTATAGGCAACACATTTCCTAGATTTTTGTTTGTCTATTTATTTCTCCTTTATTTTTGAAGGATAATTTCTCAGGGTAGAAATTCCATGTCTGTTTTTTCTCTCAGCACTTTATATATTTTACTCCCCTCTTTTCTTCTCATTTGTAAGATTTCTGAGGAAAAGTTGTATATAATTCTTATCTTTTTGCCTCTATAGGTGGGGTATTTTTTCCTCTGGCTTCTTTCAAGTTTTTTCTGTATCTTTGATTTTTCTACAGTTTGAAAATGATATGCCTAGGTGTAGTGTGTTTGAGATGTATCCTTTCTGTAGTCCTGGATCTGAGTTTCCTGGATCTCTGGTATTCTGTTCTTTTGTTTCCCCCCTCCCCACCCCACCTTTTTCAGTTTTTGTTCTCTTTGCTTGTGGTTTTTGAGGATTCTATTGATATATCCTCAAGTTCAGACAGTTTTTTTCAGCCGTGTCAAATCTACTAAAAAGCCCATCAAAGGCATTCTTCATTTCTGTTATAGTTGTTTTTTTTTTTTTTTCTCTACCATTTCACTTTGGTTCTTTCGTAGGTTTTCCATTTCTTTGCTTATATTGCCCATGTATTCTTGCATGTTGCCTACTTTATCCATTAGACCCCTTAGCATATTGGTCATAGTAGTTTTATAACCCAGTGTAACAGTTCCAGCATCCTTGGTGCTGATGCCTGCTTTGTCTCTTCAGATTGTGTTTTATGCCTTTCTTTATTTCTTGTCCTTTTTTTCCTGATAGTCAAACATGATGCACTACATTGAAGGTACCTGGTTCTTGTTTCACAAAGGCTTTTATTTGACCTTAGTCCCCCACAAAAGATGTTAGAAAAAATGTATTATTGCTCCACAGTTTCAAAAGTGAAAAAAAAAAAAGTATGCATGTATACAAATGCTAAGGTGCCTACACAAACATGATAATGACACTCTAAAGTATTATATTACATGGAGTTGTTTTTAGTACAAAATTGCAAATTATTTTTATTTATATATAAAATAAATGTTTATTAATCACTCAATATGCACCAATTAATTTATTCTAGGCACTTCTAGCATACAGAAAATAAAATAATCAAAATTGCTATTCATAAAACATTTACATTCTAGTGATTTACTGTAATTTTTTTCAAGTTTTTATGCAAATAAAAGACATTATATTTGTAATGTTAATTTAATATGTGAATAATTTGTCTAAATTTAAACTATTTCTGAATACGTAATATATATGGAAGTAGACTAGTAGCTTCACAAGCTCAAGAACTGCATATCTTCACATTCAAACCAAGTTGGTTCAGACCAACCTGGAGCACCACTGGAGGAGCAGTGCAGTGTTTGGGAACTGGCTCTGCTACTTGTCTGTTTGGCAAGTTATTTCAACTTCTTACAACCTCAGTTTTCTATATGCAAAACGTACATAATAGTAGAATCTACTTCACAATGTAATGTGAATTATTTATTCTACTTAAAACATAGAGAACAGTGCCTGGCATGTGGTAAGCACTATGTGTATGCTTGTTATAATCATTCTATGTGTGGGGACAGAACTGCACACCAGAGTCTGGGCCAATGGTTATTTAGCTTGCTTTGAAAATTGTGTCAATAGCAAGGCATGGCACTTGTTAATGACATAATACTAAATGGATTAGGAGAGTTTAGAAAAGACATTAGCATATCCTGGATATAGCTTGTGTGTATGGGTTTTATACATATATAGTCTGTGTTCTCTTTGGAGTGAAATAGGATGGGGCATATATCCTCCTTTATGACTGTTTGGTTTCTCAATTTCTCTCAACTCTCAACTTATTACCATGCCACCTATCTCATCTTGGCTTTGGCAAAGGCAGTTTCAAAGAGGGAAGCTGAACAACCACAATATTTAATGACTAACAGTTATTCCTACTCCATTTGGACATACAAATGGCACATATAATTTGTGCTTTTCTGCATTCATAAGAAAGATCAGAACTATGGATAGAAATTTTTTGTTAAGCCATTCATGAAGCAGAAAATATTGCCAAATATTTAACTTTCATAGTACGTTTTACTGGTGGCATCACAATTCCAATTTTTTAAATCAGTGAAATTGTACATAGTAATTACAATGTAATGTAGACAAATGTATTGGTGATGATAATGGATTTTATTTTCTTATAATGCTTGACTAATTAAACATTATTAGAGACATTTTTTAGACATTCTTCATGATAGGAATTTATTTTCTGTAACGTTGAAATTAAATTTCTTTTAAGAAAATTGTTTCTTTAACCTCTTTATTGATATAAAACTTGCATAATACAAAATTCACTTGTTTGAAGTACATAATTTAATGGTTTTACTAGATTCCCACGGGTGTGCAATCATTGCCACATTCTAATTTTAGACCACCCTCATCACCCCCAAAAGAAACTCCATGATCATTAACAGTCACTCTTTAGCTCCCCCTACATCAGTACCCCAGCCCCGGACAGCAACTAGTCTACTTTCTGTCTATATAGAATTTCCTATGATGCATTTTTCATATAAATGGAATCATACAATATGTGGTCTTTTTGGCTGCCTTTTTTAACTTAGCATTAGAAGAAACTTCTGGGATTAAAAAAATGTTTGTTCTTATAAAGGAAAAACATGTTCTTAAATACATATATATTATATGTATTGTATATAATATATATGTATGTATATATATATATTCAATCAAATGCCATTATCTGAAGAAAACAATTATTTTTTATTGTTTGTCCATATCATATTTTGATCCTTTTCCATGTGTTAAAAGTATAAAGCTATATTGGCTGTAAAAACAGTTTTTTATTACACTGAACACTTGATTATTCAGACTAATAGCGGGCAAAGGTAGCATAGCTAATATACATTTACCTTTGGAATATACTTTGTGTGTTTTCAACAGCGTGTTTGCTTGAATAACAGTGTTCACTGGAGTAATACCAAAATTACTTAGAATTCCCCTAGAATATGCCAACTAGAAGCAGATAGAGATGGATGTGAAGTGTCATGTCAAGCAGAAGTCAGCCTGAGATTAAAGCCTCATTATCATCCACAGTGTGATTATTCCAACTATAGATAAATAATTTTGACTGCATGTTGTATAACTGCTTTATTAGACGTAGAAAAACACAGACAGTAACACCAACTTGGATGGAAATTTTAATCTTGAATTAGTGATAAATAATGATTTTTATGGTGATTTTGTAATTACGAGAATGTTCTTTTTGGGATCTGTGTTATATGATGAGGTCTTTGTGGAAATACAATAAAATTAATTCTCCAGATGGAATTAGTAATAGTAATGATGATGATGATAATAATAATGATATAGCTAACATTTACTGAGTACTTACATGTCCCAGGCACTGCTCTAAGGGATTTATATACATTCATTAATATATTGCTCACCACAACACTATGAGGCTCAAAGAGGAGAAAATGTATTGCCTATGGAACCCCACAGGCATTGGTAGCTGTACCATTTTTCTTATTTTAATTCTATACTTTGGCTTTCAGTGTGTTTTTGACATAGGAAGATTGAATTATTAACAATTATTTTCACCAGTGAAAAATGCTACTTTTCCTTGCGCTCGTAGAACTCTTTATTTCCTTTTGAAAGAAATATGGATTTCATGAGGAAAAGATCACAAGAGTGGACAGTTCTATTCCAATAAAGATACTTATTGAAACATAAAATACTTTTAAAACTCTCTTAATGTAGAAAATGTAATCTCAGTCAGATATTTTTAATCCTGATTTCTATTAATCCTAGATTTTCAGAGCTAGAAAAAAATTTTTTTCTCTTAAACTTCTAGTCAAATGCTTTCATTTTCAGCAGAGTTGGGGTTGGTTTGAAATCTTTTTTTTTTAATGGCTCAGTATTGCTCAATCAAATAAAAAATGTATGACTAAGAAATATATTTGACCTTGAATAAGAATGCCATGGAGTGCAAAGATGTGGTGGCAGCTGACATTCCGCTAACCCACAAAGTTATGGATCACCTAACACAAATTGTATGTCTGTCAGAAGATTTTCACACTTAGCAAGAAGTGCTCCCATTCAGTCTATCCTTATTCAATTCTTGTATCACCAAAACAAAATAGAAGAATATATGTATCTTTTAATAAATATTTGATTTACTATGTATATGTTAATTTAGGTAGAATACAATACATTATTTAATAATAATTCATATATTTTATGATAGCTGTGAAAATAGAACACCTAAAACTAAATTTAAGCTAATTAGTCTATACATCCACATCAAGCCTGTTTTTTTGTTTAACATGTAAGTACTGAGAGCAAATCTTTAGAATATAATATCATAATGACCTAAATTTTGAAAATTAGTTGATATTGATATTATTCTCTAAAATTACTAATTAGTGAGAGACAATAGTTAGAAATAATTTTGTTGAATTCTATTGGAGCAATGGTATAGAGCTAGCTGAAAGAATTATTTCCAAATATTTCTCTTTAACCAGAATCTGAGTTACAATTCAATAATAGACAAGGAATCATTGGTAATGAGAAAATATTTACCAATGAATACCATTTCATAATATTGCAGTGCATGTGAAATTGATAAAGTACCCATTTTATATTTATGTATTTCTTATGACATATAAGTATCATAAAAAATTAATTAACAATTTATATATATGTATGTGTTATATGTGTGTATGTGTGATGTTTGTGTATCGGTAAAGGTTTTAAATAAGTAGCACAGAAATTATGAGTTTTAGGACATATTAGTTGCTTCACAATCAAATCCTAGATAACAGCACGGAGTCATAAGGATATGGTTAAGTAACTTGAAATTACCAGTTTTTTAAATTGATAAGGAAAAGATACATTTTAATAACATTTAGAGAAATAATAGAAACAAGGAGTAAATATTTTATTAATTTGGAAAATACAAATTAAATATATAAAATATGGTTTATGAATAACATGGATAAACATTATTATAACGTGAGTTTGTCTCTTGTCAATGAAAATATGTCTGTATCCAACAGTAATTTAAGCATGAATATGCCTACTACACTCGTGTTTAGGAATATCATATAGGGATATACTTAGGATCAATTTTCTAGTTCTCTCAGGAAAAAAAGTTATTCTCTCCCATGGAGAGAGAGGGGCACTCTTCCCTAGGTTTCCCTGTATACCATGATATTTGGGTACAAAAGAAACAATAAGAATGTATCAGGAAGCAGCTGGATTTGGATCCCAGACACGCACTTATAAAACAGGATAAATAACATTATGATTGACATTTTTAAAATGACAACTATGTACAAAACATTTTGCTCATTGCTTTAAATACCTTAAATCAAAAGTCAACCTCACTGAAGAGAATCCAATTTCATAACAGATGGGTTAATTATATTCTAGCTTCATTATTTATTAATTAATAAAGAAGAAGGAATTAGCTTATATGGCCATGAATTAAGTTTTGACTGGATCAGAGTATAGGAGGATTAAATGTATTAGAACGGTATGCGGGCCTCTCACTGCTGTGGCCTCCCCCGCTGCGGAGCACAGGCTCCAGACACGCAGGCCCAGCGGCCATGGCTCACGGGCCCAGCCGCTCCGTGGCATGTGGGATCTTCGCGGACTGGGGCAGGAACCTGTGTCCCCTGCATTGGCAGGCGGACTCTCAACCACTGCGCCACCAGGGAAGCCCAGATACTTTGCTTTTAACACGTTAATAACTGGTTCATAATATGTATATAGTCTGATGTATTGAGGCAATGGAATAAAACATTTCTGTAATGTGAAACATAATACTCCAATACAGCCTTTCCTTTCAAACCAGTTTTGAGAATTTAATCATAACAGAAAGCTCCTGGCAGGCAGCATTCTATTTTTCAACTTACTGGAATAGACCAGATAACTTTGGGTAAAAATTGACTTGAAGAGGGTGTCTAATAATGTGTAATGACCACAATATCAGTATCATTACTTATAGGTTGCAGATGAGTAGTGATCAATTATTTCAGTCATCTCACCTTTCATTTTGTCATGTGAGGAAATTTCTATGGACTTATTTTACAAAGTAAATACTTTTCACAATCAGTATACTATTATTAGTAACAATTTGCTTGCAATCAGTTTCACAAGTGAGGACGACACAGCAGCATATCAAGAGAGCTGAACCCAGCTATTCTGATGTATGCATCTAGGTTACAAATTATTGTTAACAAAATTGGATAATATCTAGATTACACAAAGTTAATATTTATTTAACAGAGAACTGTGGAGTGTTCTGATAGCAGGGACTTGAACTTCCTGTCCTGCTCCCTGAGGCGTAGATGGCCTAGTTACAAACTGAGGAGAAGTAAATTTCCATGACAATATAAAATGTTTATGTCTTTACTCATGAACCACATACAACTGCTCTGTCTTAAGCCAAACTTTACTAAACTAATGCACTACCTGATTAAATGATCAAACTACACATATATAAATAGAGTATTCTTTCAGTTACTATCACTTGACTATTTAAGTAGTGATTTGATAAAATGAAAATAAAAAAGTTAACTGACAGCAAATCTCTCTATAAACATAAAGAATAGACATGGATTAAAATACAGATTTGTAAAGCATGAGCATAAACAAAAGATGGCATTTTTTATAAAAGGAATGCACACTATGAATTTAAATGTTCTGTTATAGTAACATAAGATACATATGTAAGACATTTCTGCCTTTACCTATCGTTTCATGGATAGTGAGCTACAGAAGTAGAAGTACACCTGAACTTCAGTATAACTGATCCTTGTTGTTGTGTCTATAACAATATTGTATTATCTGAATGTACTTAACCCTTGATTTTATATATATATATATATATATATATATATATATATATATATATATATATATATACACACCTTTTCATGATCAATTTTAAGTTTCGTTCTTGGATATTTTGCCCTAAACATGGAGTACATTTCTGGCATGCTTACCATCATTTCCTGACTTGCCTAGGCGCAGAGACTGCAAGGCAATTTAATATTGTCAAAGCAAAGCACAATTACAAAAGTGCAAAATCTGCCATTCGGTATTATCTCTATACTCCTCCCTACATTAGCAGACAAAACTGATTGATGTCTATTGCTGACTCTTCCAGAATTGTGGTTTCAGCATAACTGAGTGATTTCATAGATATATTAGTCAGTTGGCATGAATGTTTTATAGTAAATAAATATTAATTACTTTTGTCATTATCCATTCTCTTACCCAATAAAAATCAGAAACTCTTACATGAAACTCTTATGTGAAAGTGGGAACCCATAATATGATGCATATTTACCTCATGAAGAAACTGAAACTCACAGGCTAGCATCCATGACTGACTTAAGTACAGTTTGTAAGTAGCAGATCTAAGAATAGAACTCAGTTCTTTCCACACTCAGGCAAATCATTCAACAATCAATCAATATCTATAGCAAGTCTAATATGTGCCAGGCTCTGGGAAACCTATTTGCCTATTATGAGAGTCAGAGAACTAAAAAGTAAGCGAATAAATAAAGAAGATAACTACATATTGAAATATTGATCTGTGAAAGTGTAATTGACAGGAGAGGTAGTCGTAATACTGATCTAAATAAAATGACAAGAGTTTTCTCTAAAGAGATGACATTTGATGTGAAAGCTGAATGACAAACAGGAGTCAGCCATGAAAAGAACGTGGAGAGAAACATTCTACAGAAAAGGAACAGGAAATGCAAGGGCTCAAGGTTAAGAAAAAACTTTGTGATTTCTAGAAACAGAAAAGCCATTAACATAACTGGTGTATTGTGATGGGGGCATAGTAGGAGATGAAATGAAGAGGTAGGCAGGGGCCAGATGTTTATAGCACTTTATGCTTTAGTAAAAAAAATATTAGATTTCATTCTAAGTGAAGTGGGGATCTTCTTAAGAGCCTTAAGCATACATTATCCGATTTAACTTTCATAGAGAACATTCTGACTGCAATATGAAGAATCCACTGTAGAGAAGCAGGAATCAAAACCATTGCTATAGTTTAGGTGTGAAACTATTATGATTTGGACTAAAGTGTTTGTAATGGAATTGAAGAGAAGTGGACACATTCAAAATATATGTTTGGATTTAGAATCAATGGAATTTGCTGATGGGTTGGATAGGGATAGAAAAAGAAATGTGGAAATCAAGGATGATACCCACATTTCTAGTCTGAGGAGTTTTATAGACAATGATGCTATTTATTAGGATAGAAAAGGCTAGGCAAGAAATAGAAGTAGGAAGAGTAATTAATAAAGAATTCTTTTCACAGTATGTGAAGTTTGAGATGCCAAATATATAGTCAAGAGGAAATTTCACTTAGTCACCAGGAAGATCAGAGAGAGAGGGAAATCTTGGCATAAGTTATAAATTTGGTGGTATTTCTGGACATAGGCATCAGCAAGATAGCCAAAGGAGATTCTACATAGAGAAGAGAAGAAGGTTCAGAATCAATCCGTGGGTGCTTTAATTAGAGTCTGGCTGTAGAAAGCGGGCAGAGGAGAGGAAAGTAAGAAGGAGTAGCTAGAGATGTGTAGGAGGAAACCAAGAAGCATGACTTTCATGGTAAGCAAAAGAGAGAAACATTTGCTAAAAGAAGAAAGGGCAATGATGTAGACCACTGCTACTGGTTAGAAAACCTCTATTATAAGTAAGGGGGACCTAGTAATTTGAGGGGAATAATATATGTTTTAAAATATTCAAACTCAGTGCCTGCCATGGACCTCAATAGTGCTAGAGACTTAGGGTGCTTTCTTTTTAAAATGAAAACTTATAATAGCTGAGTTCATTATCAACATCTCTGTACATAAAGTCAAACCTGTCTTTTTTTTCTAATGCCATGGTCATCAAAAACTTTGATTTGCTCAGTTTATAGACTTCAGCATAAAACTATTATGTAACTGAGCTCTGACATACCCATTTCATAATGCCAGATGCTCTAAATGGTTTCCTTCGTTGACTTTCCCTCATTGGCCTAGAACAGTTATTTATGCATAAACTTCTACCACAGTTTATTTCCAACCCCCATCCCTTTCTTTCTGTTCAGTCTCTGCAAGAGCCCTGATAACAGGAAGTACAAATTATTCTTGCTCATTGTCCTCATTCCTCTGCCAGCCAGTGTCTGGAACATAATAGATGCTCAAAAACAAAAAAACAAAAAAAACTTGGTGAAGGAACTTATTTCCATTCCTACTTGGCGCTTTTACTCCCACTTTGCTGTTTTCTCTGATTATCCTGTTTCGAGATCTCCAGTGGTCTCGGCTTCAAGGGCCCCCTCTGGATTATCTCATTTCCTTAGCAGGGATAAAATAAATTATGGCTGCTATTATTTTCGGACTACACTTCAACAGTAGCACCTAGAGCCCATTTTTAAAAAGAAGGGAGGGACTTAGAAAAGAACACAGCCCATCATTACACCACTAAAATGTTAATCATTGTGCTTCTTTCTAACACATAAATTACTTTATAACTGTGCTGTCCAACATGATAGTTGCTAGCCACATGTAGCTACTGAGCATTTGAAATGTGGTTAGTACAAATTGTGATGCTCCATAAGTATAAAATACACCAGATTTGAAGATAGTATTTACAAAAGAATGTAAAATACATCATTTTTCAATGGTATATTGATTTTATGGCTGAAATGGTAATACTTTGGATATATTCGTTTTAATAAAATAAATTACTAAAATTAATTGTATCTTTGAAAAAGATTAAGTGCATATTAGAAAATGGTAAATCATATATGTGGCTCCCATTATATTTCCTTGGACAGTGCTGTTCTATAATTTTGATACACAAAGCAAGGACCTTAGACCATGACATAGATATCACTAAGGATATTGGTAGACATGCAGAATCTCAGGCCCCTTTTCAGACCTATGAATCAAAATCTGCTTTTTAACAACATCCCCAGGTAATTTGTATGCATGCTAAAGTCTGAAAAATGCTGCTGTATTTATTGTTGCTGTGTCCAGAGAGCAAGGTATGATTGTGCCATTGAATAATGACACATCCAACCTCATTTCCTATGTAATACAGACTGAAATCTAAAAACTGCAAATCCTACAGTGATGCACAGAAAGGTTAATATCAAGTGTGAACCCAGCTTGCAAACCATAAGTTTTGCATTTTCCACTACAAAGTTTCACGTGCCACACTTTGAAATTAGTGCAAGCAAAAGCCAGCTCACTGTGCTTCTGCATTTTGTTACCTAGAGAGATTTGCATTTAGGAAATATAGCTCAGCTGGTACTCATTCTGGTACCATGGCCAGAGTGCCTAAGAAATTTAGTTCTTTATACAATACACAGAGTGGTCAGCAGGAATGCTAGCAGGCAACATCCCATTTCTAGAGTTAATATGTTTTATAACAACAGTGTAATTTAAGAGAGCTTTGTCTAGCAGGAATCTGTTTTTGTTTGTTGGGGCTGTGATTTTTTCAGGTTATATGTTACTCCCATACCAATTCTTACCTTAAATATATTATGTTGACTTTGATAAAAATATGATTTTCTCAGCATGTTAATTACAATACTGTTGTGATAACAACTAGAACCCAATTTTTTAACTATTTGATCTTTACATTTTATTTAGTATTTTTTTAAAGACTCTTGATTCAGATAGGGTTGGGGAGAGTAGTAGCTTTTTAAAAATTTTAAATGGTCTGTGGACATAGGTCATTTAAGTATTTGCACTTCGTAGAGGTTCAGATCATCTTTATTTAATAAACAGTTTAAAATTATATAATTAATTGGTGTAATACTGTTTCTCTAGAAAAGCACTGAAGGTAATTTTTTATTAAATACATCATATATTTCCATTTAAAATCATGCAGTACTTAGGCAACAAAAGCAGCATTTACATACCTCCTTATTTTCAAATTGAATTATATTGAAATAAATGAAAAAAGTTATAAACACAACTCCTAGAATATGCACCAATTATATATTTGTTATCATGCTGGAGAGCTTTGCATTCATCAAACACCCTCTTTAAGAATCAGAACTAGGGCTTCCCTGGTGGCGTGGTGGTTGGGAGTCCGCCTGCCGATGCAGGGGACACGGGTTCGTGCCCCGGTCCGGAAAGATCCCACAAGCCACGGAGCGTCTGGGCCCGTGAGCCATGGCCACTGAGCCTGCACGTCCGGAGCCTGTGCTCTGCAACGGGAAGGGCCACAGCAGTGAGAGGCCCACGTACCACAGGAAAAAAAAAAAAAAAAAAAAGAATCAGAACTAATTTTTAAGAGTCAAAGATTTATTTGCTTTGTTTTTCACAGTATCACCAATGTGCAGAACAACTTCAAACTCCTAGAAAAATAAAATCTTACTTTTCATTCATACTGTATCAATGATAATATAAACACTGAAAGTATCAGAATTTGTGCAATTAGAAAAGGGTCAAAATATTTCAAACATAAATTTAATCAAAGCACTATTAAGGAAGGACAAATAATATTGTGTTTGAAAATGAGGTCATTTATCCCAAAATATATAGGTGGTCATCCAGTTTGTGTTCTTTGCCTCCAAACAAGCAAGACACTGTTCCCACCTTATTTTACTTACTATTTTTTTTAACATCTTTATTGGAGTATAATTGCTTTACAATGGTGTGTTAGTTTCTGCTTTATAACAAAGTGAATCAGTTATACATATACATATATCCCCATATCTCTTCCCTCTTGCATCTCCCTCCCTCCCACGCTCCCTATCCCACCCCTCTAGGTGGTCACAAAGCACCGAGTTGATCTCCCTGTGCTATGCGGCTGCTTCCCACTAGCTATCCACTTTACGTTTGGTAGTGTATATATGTCCATGTCACCCTCTCACTTTGTCACAGCTTACCCTTCCCCTCCCCATATCCTCAAGTCCATTCTCTATTAGGTCTCTGTCTTTATTCCCGTCTTACCCATAGGTTCTTCATGACATTTTTTTTCTTAGATTCCATATATATGTGATAGCATAAGGTATTTGTCTTTCTCTGTGTTAGCATACGGTATTTGTCTTTCTCTTTCTGACTTACTTCACTCTGTATGACAGACTGTAGGTCCATCCACCTCACTACAAATAACTCAATTTCGTTTCTTTTTATGGCTGAGTAATATTCCATTGTATATATGTGCCACATCTTCTATATCCATTCATCCAATGATGGACATTTAGGTTGTTTCCATCTCTGGGCTATTGTAAATAGAGCTGCAGTGAACATTTTGGTACATGACTCTTTTTGAATTATGGTTTTCTCAGGGTATATGCCCAGTAGTGGGATTGCTGGGTCATATGGTAGTTCTATTTGTAGTTTTTTAAGGAACCTCCATACTGTTCTCCATAGTGGCTGTACCAATTCACATTCCCACCAGCAGTGCAAGAGTGTTCCTTTTTCTCCACTCCCTCTCCAGCATTTATTTTTTGTAGATGTTTTGATGATGGCCATTCTGACCGGTGTGAGATGATACCTCATTGTAGTTTTGATTTGCATTTCTCTAATGATTAATGATGTTGAGCATTCTTTCATGTGTTTGTTAGCAATCTGTATATCTTCTTTGGAGAAATGTCTATTTAGGTCTTCTGCCTATTTTTGGATTGGGTTGTTTGTTTTTTTGTTATTGAGCTGCATGAGCTGCTTGTAAATTTTGAAAATTAATCCTTTGTCAGTTGCTTCATTTGCAAATATTTTCTCCTATTCTGAGGGTTGTCTTTTGGTCTTGTTTATGGTTTCCTTTGCTGTGCAAAAGCTTTTAAGTTTCATTAGGTCCCAATTGTTTATTTTTGTTTTTATTTCCATTTCTCTAGGAGGTGGGTCAAAAAGGATCTTGCTGTGATTTATGTCATAGAGTGTTCCGCCTATGTTTTCCTCTAAGAGTTTGATAGTTTCTGGCCTTACATTTAGGTCGTTAATGCATTTTTAGCTTATTTTTGTGTATGGTGTTAGGGAGTGTTCTAATCTCATACTTTTACATGTACCTGTCCAGTTTTCCCAGCACCACTTTTTGAAGAGGCTGTCCTTTCTCCACTGTATATTCCTGCCTCCTTTATCAAAGATAAGGTGACCATATGTGCATGGGTTTATCTCTGGGCTTTCTATCCTGTTCCATTGATCTATATTTCTGTTTTGTGCCAGTACCATACTATCTTGATTACTGTAGCTTTGTAGTATAGTCTGAAGTCAGGGAGCCTGATTCCTCCAGCTCCGTTTTTCGTTCTCAAGATTGCTTTGGCTATTCGGGGTCTTTTGTGTTTCCATACAAATTGTGAAATTTTTTGTTCTAGTTCTGTGAAAAATGCCAGTGGTAGTTTGATAGGGATTGCATTGAATCTGTAGATTGCTTTGGGTAGTAGAGTCATTTTCACAATGTTGATTCTTCCAATCCAAGAACATGGTATATCTCTCCATCTATTTGTATCATCTTTAATTTCTTTCATCAGTGTCTTATAATTTTCTGCATACAGGTCTTTTGTCTCCTTAGGTAGGTTTATTCCTAGATATTTTATTCTGTTTCTTGCAATGGTAAATGGGAATGTTTTCTTAATTTCACTTTCAGATTTTTCATCATTAGTGTATAGGAATGCCAGAGATTTCTGTGCATTAATTTTGTATCCTGCTACTTTACCAAATTCATTGATTAGCTCTAGTAGTTTTCCGGTAGCATCTTTAGGATTCTCTATGTATAGTATCATGTCATCTGCAAACAGTGACAGCTTTACTTCTTCTTATCTGATTTGGATTCCTTTTATTTCCTTCCTTCTCTGATTGCTGTGGCTAAAACTTCCGAAACTATGTTGAAGAAGTGTGGTGAGAGTGGGCAATCTTGTCTTGTTCCTGATCTTAGTGGAAATTGTTTCAGTTTTTCACCATTGAGGACGATGTTAGCTGTGGGTTTGTCATATGTGGCTTTTATTATGTTGAGGAAAGTTCCCTCTGTGCCTAGTTTCTGCAGGGTTTTTATCAAAAATGGGCGTTGAATTTTGTCGAAAGCTTTCTCTGCATCTATTGAGATAATCATATGGTTTTTCTCCTTCAATGTTTTAATATGGTGTATCACGTTGATTGATTTGCATATACTGAAGAATCCTTGCATTCCTGGAATAAACCCCACTTGATCATGGTATATGATCCTTTTAATGTGCTGTTGGATTCTGTTTGCTAGTATTTTGTTGAGGATTTCTGCATCTATGTTCATCAGTGATATTGGCCTGTAGTTTTCTTTCTTTGTGACATCCTTGTCTGGTTTTGGTATCAGGGTGATGATGGCCTCGTAGAATCAGTTTGGGAGTGTTTCTCCCTCTGCCATATCTTGGAAGAGTTTGAGAAGGACAGGTGTTAGCTCTTCTCTAAATGTTTTATAGAATTTGCCTGTGAAGCCATCTGGTCCTGGGCTTTTGTTTGTTGGAAGATTTTTAATCACAGTTTCAATTTCAGTCCTTGTGATTGGTCTGTTCATATTTTCTATTTCTTCCTGATTCAGTCTTGGCAGGTTGTGCATTTTTAACAATTTGTCCATTTCTTCCAGGTTGTCCGTTTTATTGGCATAGAGTTGCTTGTAGTAATCTCTCATGATCTTTTGTATTTCTGCAGTGTCAGTTGTTACTTCTCCGTTTTCATTTCTAATTCTATTGATTTGAGTCTTCTCCCTTTTTTTCTTGATGAGTCTGGCTAATGGCTTATCAATTTTGTTTATCTTCTCAAATAACCAGCTTTTAGTTTTATTGATCTTTGCTATCGTTTCCTTCATTTCTTTTTCATTTATTTCTGATCTGATCTTTCTGATTTCCTTCCTTCTGCTAACTTTGGGGGTATTTTTGTTCTTATTTCTCTAATTGCTTTAGGTGCAAGTTTAGGTTGTTTATTCGAGATGTTTCCTGTTTCTTAAGGTAGGATTGTATTGTTATAAACTTCCCTCTTAGAACTGCTTTTGCTGCATCCCATAGGTTTTGGGTCATCGTGTCTCCATTGTCATTTGTTTCTAGGTATTTTTTGATTTCCTCTTTGATTTCTTTAGTGATCACTTCATTATTAAGTAGTGTATTATTTAGCCTCCATGTGTTTGTATTTTTTACAGATCTTTTCCTGTAATTGATATCTAGTCTCATAGTGTTGTGATCGGAAAAGATACTTGATACAATTTCAATTTTCGTAAATATACCAAGACTTGATTTGTGACCCAAGATATGAACTATCCTGGAGAATGTTCCATGAGCACTTGAGAAAAATGTGTATTCTGTTGTTTTTGGATGGAATGTCCTATAAATATCAATTAAGTCCATCTTGTTTAATGTATCATTTAAAGCTGGTATTTCCTTATTTATTTTCATTTTAGATGATCTGTCCATTGGTGAAAGTGGGGTGTTAAAGTCCCCTCCTATGAATGTGTTACTGTTGGTTTCCCCTATTATGGCTGTTAGTATTTGCCTTATGTATTGAGGTGCTCCTATTTGGGTGCATAAATATTTACAATTGTTATATCTTCTTCTTGGATCGATCCCTTCATCATTATGTAGTGTCCTACTTTGTCTCTTGTAATAGTCTTTATTTTAAAGTCTATTTTGTCTGATGTGAGAATTGCTACTCCAGCTTTCTTTTGGTTTCCATTTGCATGGAATATCTTTTTCCATCTCCTCGCTTTCAGTCTGTTTGTGTCCCTAGGTCTGAAGTGGGTCTCTTGTAGACAGCATATATATGGGTCTTGTTTTTATATCCATTCAGCCAGTCTGTGTCTTTTGGTGGGAGTATTTAATCTATTTACATTTAAGTTTATTATTGATATGTATGTTCCTATTACCATTTTCTTAATTGTTTTGGGTTTGTTATTGTAGGTCTTTTCCTTCACTTGTGTTTCTTGCCTAGAGAAGTTCCTTTAGCATTTATTGTAAAGCTCATTTGGTGGTGCTGAACTTTCTCAGCTTTTGTTTGTTTGTAAAGTTTTTAATTTCTCCATCAAATCTGAATGAGATCCTTGCTGGGTAGAGTAATCTTGGTTGTAGGTTTTTCTCCTTCATCACTTTAAATATGTCCTGCCAGTCCCTTCTGGCTTGCAGAGTTTCTGCTGAAAGATCAGCTGTTAACCTTATGGGGATTCCCTTGTGTGTTATTTGTTGTTTTTCCCTTGCTGCTTTTAATATGTTTTCTTTGTATTTAATTTTTGACAGTTTGATTAATATGTGTCTTGGCGTGTTTCTCCTTGGATTTATCCTGTATGGGACTCTCTGTGCTTCCTGGACTTGATTAACTATTTCCTTTCCCATATTATGGAAATTTTCAACTACTCTTCAAATACTTTTGCAGTCCCTTTCTTTTTTCTTCTTCTTCTGGGACCCCTATAATTCGAATGTTGTTGCGTTTAATGTTGTCCCAGAGGTCTCTGAGACTGTCCTCAGTTCTTTTATTCTTTTTTCTTTATTCTGCTCTGCAGTAGTTATTTCCACTATTTTATCTTCCAGGTCACTTATCTGTTTTCTGCCTCAGTTATTCTGCTATTGATCCCTTCTATAGTATTTTTAGTTTCATTTATTGTGTTGTTCATCATTGCTTGCTTCCTCTTTATTTCTTCTAGGTCCTTGTTAAATGTTTCTTGCATTTTTTCTATTCTATTTCCAAGATTTTGGATCCTCTTTACTCTCATTACTCTGAATTCTTTTTCAGGTAGACTGCCTATTTCCTTTTCATTTGTTAGGCCTGGTGGGTATTTATCTTGCTCCTTCATCTGCTGTGTGTTTTTCTGTCTTCTCATTTTGCTTATCTTACTGTGTTTGGGGTCTCCTTTTTGCAGGCTGCAGGTTCGTAGTTCCCCTTGTTTTTGGTGTCTGTCCCCAGTGGCTAAGGTTGGTTCAGTGGGTTGTGTAGGCTTCCTGGTGGAGGGGACTAGTGCCTGTGTTCTGGTCGATGAGGGTGGATCTTGTCTTTCTGGTGGGGAGGTCCACGTCTGGTGCTGTGTTTTGGGGTGTCTGTGGCCTTATTATGATTTTAGGCAGCCTCTTTGCTAATGGGTGGAGTTGTGTTCCTGTCTTGCTAGTTTTTTGGCACAGGGTGTCCAGCACTGTAGCTTGTTGGTCGTTGAGTGAAGCTGGGTGTTGGTGTTGAGATGGAGATCTCTGGGAGATTTTCACCGTTTGATGTTATGTGGAGCTGGGAGGTCTCTTGTGGACCAGTGTCCTGAAGTTGGCTCTCCCACCTCAGAGGCACAGCACTGACTCCTGGCTCTAGCACCAAGAGCCTTTCATCCGCACGGCTCAGAATAAAAGGGAGAAAAAGTAGAAAGAAAGAAAGAGGATAAAATAATATAAAGTTATTAAAATAAAAAATAATTATTAAGGAAAAAAAGTTTAAGTAAAAAAAAAAAAAAAAAACGGACGGATAGAACCCTAGGACAAATGGTGGAAGCAAAGGTATACAGACAAAATCTCACTCAGAAGCATACACATACACACTCACAAAAAGAGGAAAAGGGGAAAAAAATAATAAATCTTGCTGTCAAAGTCCACCTCCTCAATTTGGGATGATTATTCAGGTATTCCACAGATGCAGGTACATCAAGTTGATTGTGGAGCTTTAATCCACTGCCCCTGAGGCTGCTGGGAGAGATTTCCCTTTCTCTTCTTTGTTTGCACAGCTCCCGCGGCTCAGCTTTGGATTTGGCCCCGCCTCTGCGTGTAGGTCGCCTGAGGGCGTCTGTTTTTCAGCTCAGACAGGATGGGGTTAAAGGAGCAGCAGATACGGGGACTCTGGCTCACTCAGGCCGAGGGTGGGGCGGGGGAGGGTGGGGCACGGAGTGCGGGGCGGGCCTGCGGAGTCAGAGGCGGCGTGACGTTGCACCAGCCAGAGGCGCGCCGTGTGTTCTTCCGGGAAGTTGTTCCTGGATCTCGGGACCCTGGCAGTGGCGGGCTGCACAGGCTCCCCGGAAGGGAGGTTTGGAAAGTGTCCTATGCTCGCACAGAGGTTTCTTGGTGGCGGCAGCAGCAGCAAAAGCGTCTCATGCCCATCTCTGGGGTCTGCACTGTTAGCCGCGGCTCGCGACCGTCTCTGGAGCTCCTTTAAGCAGCGCTGTTAATCCCCTCTCATCGCGCAACAGGTACGTGGGGAGTTTCTTGCCTTTTGTGAGGTCTTAGGTCTTATGCCAGCGTTCAGTAGGTGTTCTGTAGGAGTTGTTCCACATGTGGATGTATTTCTGGTGTATCTGTGGGGAGGAAGGTGATCTCTGCGTCTTACTCTTCCGCCATCTTCCTAGTTGTCCTACTTACTTTTTGTAATGTCTCCAAAAGAAGTATTTTTATCTCTGTATGAAAGCTGAATTTCAGAGAAGTCAAGTAAATTACAGGCAACTGAAACAAAATATACTTCATGTCTGTCTGATTCCAAGTTTTATGATTGGTACATTAACAGTGCCTCAGTGACATTCAAAGCTCAGTATTTCTTTAGCTTTAGCATCATTTTCTTAATCCTTCAAGTGAACAGTTATAATTCAGCAACTTTTTTCCATGGTTTTGTCTGAGGATGTATGTATGTACATGTTTTATATTACTGAGAATACCAATGGCATAATAATTATTTAGTTCATTTTTCATAAAATGTGAAAATCATAGCCCAAGTCATTGATTGATGTAAACACCTTGTGTTCTCATAACCACTGGATCCCACATATATTCAAGTTAATATCTATGTATCATTGATAATTATTTCACTGTAACACTAAGAGCCATTGTTCATTTGTGAAATTATGAGATGTATTCTGTTTATAAGTATGGAAAGAATCGATAATTCAAAAGTTTTAATCGAGGGCAGAAAGATTAAATCTATAGCTAACCCTCATTCCCAGGGGCTTTTTCTCTTTATGTTGTATCTTTATGGATTAAAATTTAATGTAGTTTCTCAGTGTCTGCATCAAAAATAAATAATACAAAGTGAGCTGAAGTTGGATTTATAGGAACAATTACTGTTGCTTATATTTGGTATATAAATACATATGATAATTGCCAAGAGTTCTGAAGAGCCATGGTCTTAATGATTCAGGAAATTATTGGGAATATATTCTCTAAAAACACACCTAATCAATACAGTGCATAGACTAATAAAATGAGAAACTTGTTTTCATTATTCTCACTTTAACTTTTTGTTAAGCTGTGAAAACTCACATACATGCAAATCGACAGCTGTAAATTGTTTAAATTGTGCAGTTTGGAAGTAAGCTTTGCTGACTTTGTCTAGCCCAGACAATGCTGATGTTTGGAAAGTTTAGTTTATTCCAGTTTTTACATAAAAGTATATTCACAGTGTAAAGTACTGTTGAAAAAGGTGACACAGGAATCAACACCTCTAGGTGGTAAGCAGGAGTCTCATTTTTACTCTATTGGCCTTTCCTCTGTTGGATGTCATAATGAACTGTGAAATGGTCAAAATGAGAGAGAGAAAGAAGAATGTGGCTAATTCCCAAACTAGATAGTCTCAAATTCAGATTTTCTACAGTAACACCAGCTGTGTTAACATTGGTGATGAATGTCTGATATTGCAAAATATATAATACTCTCATTTCTACAAATGTACTAATATAAAGATTACATATCAATTTCTTATAAGGGTTTAGGTTGAAAAATTTGAGATGAGTTCAAATTAATCTACGAATATGTAATTTTAGCAGTTACCTAATATCATGTGAGTGATTAGGAAATTCCTCAAATTCCTTTGAGTAACTTAAGGGCTACAAACTTCGGAATCATTCTAGACACTCCCATTTTATTATTATTCACAACTGCTTTGCTCCCACATCCAGGTTCTCTTGCTTTCTTCTTGTCATTCTCATCCTCAGTGCCTTATTTCAGTTTATCATCTGTCACTTGACGTTCTGCTATAGCCTTCTGCCTGCTTTCACATTTTCTTTCCTCATTCAGTTCTTCACGTTGCCTCCATGGTTATTTCTATTCCATGTATTGTAAAGTTCGCTATATCATAGTTCTTTGGCCAAAGTCTTGTGTAGAGGAATAAAGTAATAATAGATGTTAAGGAGAGCCTTGTAACAAGGCAGCAGATAATCAAAGAACAAATGCCTTCAGTTTTCAATTTGACAAAGACTCATTAATTAAGACTCTTTAGTTAAGACTTATTAACCTTTTAGGAGTACAAAATGTTATAGTATACGTCCTCTTCTGAACACCTTAAAGCAGACAAGAAGCATGTATTCTCAGTTGTAGGAAATGTAGGCTATGGGTCAGCCCGGTTCATCTCTGAGAATGGAAAGCAAAGCATCTCCTCAGAGATAGGAAGGGAAATCTCCCATCTGTGAAAATTAAAGGTGGTTTCAGGTTTTATACAAGAGTCCACGGAGAGGAGTATATGAATGGAGTAAAGTGATTTATTTAACACGCAAAATAAAGCCGTGCTGACATGAATAACTTGCTGTGACAAAGGAAACTCAAAGTAGTACTCCATTTAGTTCTGATTTTGTAAAGGTAACCTCACAATGCATTTACATTCTTTGCTCTGTCTTATTAATATTTTTGTATTGAGAATCATCAAATAGGTTTTTTTTTATAGGGCAGGGTTACTTATGAAAATTTCTTATTTTATAATCAAATATAGTCCTGCAAGCAAGAAGGGATAATTTAATCCAAAATAAGAGGGGAAATATTTTATATGGTCTTCTTGATCTACATTCAACCTTTTTCACTCCTCCTCTTTTTTCCTAGAAGCATGCCCCATGACCAGAAAGAGATATACTTGTCTTATTTTTATTTCCAAAATGAATAAAGGCAATGTTTCTTGAAAACTTTTATCTTCCATGTAAGTGTTTTCAATATCCAAAGTTGAACTGCAACATTCCAACATATTTGATAAATATTCCACTCATGAGTGACTCAGTTGTTGTCAACCATGTTGTCTTATAGAGTTTGAACTTCCTATAGAATTTATCTGTCAATTATAGAAGTTTAGTGAAATAGTACCATAGATTATATATGTGATGATTTCTACATCTGAGAAGGAAAGCACCCATAATGTATTTTCATTAAAGGCTCAAAATACCATCTGCTTAATCCTTACATCCATGCAGATGACTTATGCACAGTTTTCAAAGTATGAAAGAAAAGTAAAAATGTAGCACAGCCAAGGCGTGCATTGATGAAGCAGGTAAAACTGATTTTTATATTTGCCTGAGGATGTGGTTCACTTCCCTGAATCTGGTTTGCATTGATCAGTGTTGATGGACTATAGATTAAATGTCATATCTAAGCCCCAATTTTCAAATCTCTTATCCTCAGGGGAAAAGACTATGTTTATAATCCATGCCAATATCAAGATGGAATTTGACACATTCCAAAGTAAGAAACCCTAAGGAGAATGCTATTTACATTAATAAGAGATAAAACTCTTTCAGATCAGAGTCTCATAGAGGTATATGTTGGGGATTAATTCAGCCAGTAATTCAAGTAGTTAAAGATATGTATTGAGGGTGTACTTTATGCCTGTCTTTCTGGGTATTGAGATACCGCAGTTAACCAGACAGAGTCCCTATACTCAAGTATTAATTAAGTACTAATTGTGTTATGGTGGCAGAAGAACAATATAATAGAGGAACAATATGAGTTGCCAGTGATTCAGAAAGAAAAACAAGTACATGTGAGAGAAATGGAAGGATAACGATGTTTGTATATATGAGTTAAACTGGTTTATTGTGAAAGTAAATTATCACACTAAATTTTGGTCCATTATGGAAAAAACAATATTCACAACACTTTCATTAACTAGAAAGAGACCTTATAGAATATCTAATTAAAGTTTCTTATTTTGTAGATGAAAAACCTGGGACTCAAAGAGGTTATATGCCTTGCCCAAAGTCGCATGTTGAGTTATCAGAAGATAACTCCAGTCTATGTCATCCCCAGTCATTGCTCCCTTCTTCACATCTAGTTTTGTTTTCTGAAAGGCCACAAAAAGACCTCTCTTATCATTGACATAAACAGAGGTCTAGTGGAAAAGCCTTTCTACTCCATTTTTAGTGTGCCCTTCTAGCACAGAGACTAATTGGCCAATATGAGTTTCAATAGAGAACAAGGCTTGTCTCATTTCTACTTAATTTATCTATATAGACACTAACCAGAGAAATATTTCAATGTTAAAAAGGCATAGTTGAAATAAATATAGAAGAAAGTATTATCATTAGCATATATCACTGTAATAATTGTTGCAGATAAAATCTACTAATGGATGCTGACATTAGTGGGCAAACATTTGAGGAGAAAGAGGATTTGAAGATATTATTAGAATCTCAAAGTATCCACCCCCCAGATATATATCAGGTAGAAAAAGAAGAATAGTAGTGTCACAGTGGAGAAACCTGTCAAACAGTTGGTCAAGGTTAATACCATTAGTAATAAAACATATTGATATCATCTACCCTTGAGAACACAACATCACTTCTGTGGTATTTTCTTGCCAAAACTGCATAATCTCAGTCTAATTGCGAGCAACTAAAATTGAGATAGATTCTATGAAACAGCTAACCACTACTTATCAAGTGTCAAGATCATGAAAGAAAAGGGGAGGCTGAGGAATTGTCATGGGTCCTGGAACAGAAAAAGGACATATGGTGAAAAATAGGTGAAATTCAAGTAAGGTCTGTAGTTTAGCTAGTAGCAGTGGTGTACTGGGGCGACCTTGAACCAGTGACTGGGAGCTGATTCTGTGCAACTTCATGTCTAGTAAAGTTTTGTTGGTAGGTTGAAATAGGCCATGGTAGAAGTAGAAACACAAGGAAATTGGCAAATGCTGTAAATCAGGGCTTCCCTCATCCCATTCCTGGAACCCTGCTTTAGCAGCACACCACTGGTTAATGGTGGTGTGCCAGTGTTCATTTCCTGGTTTCCATAATTGTGCTAAGATTATATAAGTTAACATTGAGGGAACTGAATGAGGAGTATATATGAATTCTTTGTACTATATTTGCAGTTTTCTGTAAGTCTAAAACTATTTTAAGATAAAAAATTTAAAGAAAGTAATAGAGCAAGCTAAGTATTGTGAATACTATAAAAGAGTAAAATAATCTGCATGTCTAAAGCCCTTATAGATAAGATAGAAATATAAAGATAAAGAGAGTCCCTGTCTTCAAGGATGCACTGTTTAATATAGTTTAGAGTTCTTCGAAGATCTGGGGAACCTGGTGAATTGACAGAAACTTTGAGTGGTGTTGGGTTCTTTTTTTCTACTTCCTTCCTCCTCCTTTTCCTTCTTTTTTTTTTTTTTTGTCATGAATCAAGCCCTAGAAGCTGAGATTTTCCAGGAGTTAATCATAAAATAATATATGCCCTTGAACAGACTTAACTGAGTAAAGCTTCAAACTAGAGTCTACAAAGAATGAAACCTTTGCAAAGATATTTTCATGTCTATTTAGAATTGATTTATTTTAGTTAACATTAATCACTGATTGTGTGCCAGCTCTCCTGGTTCTGAAAAGAGTATTGTTATATTTTATAAATGAGGAATCTGAATCTCTGAAATATTGTAATTTATCCAAGTTTTTGGTAATAGAAAATGACCTAAGACTTGAGCTTTCTCGTTATTAGAAAAGGCATAACCAATGTTAATAGTCACAGCACAAGACATGGAGGTAACTCCGCATATAGTGTCTTCATTGAGAAATTATAGTCTAGCCTTAGTTCTGTGCACTTAATGGAATTGACAGAACTGTGAGGTTCCCCTCCCTCCACAGTTGTTGTTAATAATAAATCCTATTGCTATTTTATATATGTATATATACATATTATATATGTATGTATGTGTATGTATACATATGTGTGTATGTATATACTTGTGTATTAATGATTGAATTTAGACTTAGATATGAAATGGGTTTTTTACCAAAAATTAAAAAAAAATACTTCTAGAACTTGGAGAATTCCAACTCCCTTTAATTGAAACTGTGTTAAAAATCCAAATACTGTATGGTACTAAGAAAGACAGTTATAAGAGAAGGCCATGTTTAATTTCATACTTGCTAATATCACATAAAGCTTACGATTTGTTCTTCATTTTGAGATGATTAAGATATTTCTGCAATGAGATGTTTGTTTTGGAGTGCATATTGTGTTACAGACTTAAAATTTTACAGTAATTGGCAACTCAGTTCATTTTCTGAGCAAATATTTTTATTGGTTATCCATGGTAGTATAACACATTACTCCAGATGCAGCAACTTAAAACAATGAACACTTATTCTCTCACAGGTTTTGCGGGTCAGGAATCAGGAGTGGCTTAGCTGGGTGCCTCTGGCTCAGGGTTTGACCGAAGGCTACAATCAAGGTGTCAGTTAGGGCTACAGTCATCCCAAGGGTCCATTGGGAAAAGATCTACTTCCAGGCTCACTTAGGTAGCTGTGGGCAGGTTTGGTTTCTCATGGACTGTTGAACTAAAAGCTTCAGATCTTGCTGACTGGTGGCTGAAGACCAATGAGGGCCTCTCCATAGGGCAGTTCACAACATAGCAACTGGTTTCCATCAGAGCAAGCAAGTGAGACATCAAGAAAGGGCAAGCAAGACATAAGCCAGAGTTTTCTTATAACCTAATCTCAGAAGTGGCATCCTATTACTTCTGCTATATTCTATTTATTAGTAGCAAGTCACTAGATCTAGCCTTCCCCTGAGTAGAGGATATTATAGAAAACAGAAATCAGGTATCATTGGGAGTTATTGTAGAAGATGCCTGTCACAGTATTTATTAAATTAAACTGCATAATCCAATTTTTAAATAACACCAGAAATAAAAGTAATCATTTTATCTAACAGCTTATGTTATGCTCCCTATTCTAGATATAGTCAAATCTCTGGAAGGTATAGAAAAGTAAAATGTCCAATTGTAGCAATAATGTGATAAATAGTATAGCTGTAGAATGAACAAAAGGTCACAAAGAGCCCATAAGGCATTTCACTCTACTTGGGAGCTGTAAAAATGTTTATAGTGAAAAGGTATAACCAATATATGAAGAGAAAGCCTCATAATTAACATCTAGCTATTTTGCAATTAGCCTGAATAATAACATTTTTAAATATAAAATTTATCTCTACATCGATTTGTAAACAATTAGCTTAAAGTACATATAAAATTCCCATAGCTATTTTATATGTGTAGATATGTATGTATGTATGTATGTATGTAAGCATATGTGTGTATCACACAAAAGAGAATGAGAGGCATGTGAGGATAGTGCAGCCTTTATGAATCATATTGTGACAACTTTACTGTGATGGCCTAACACATAAATTAGACTTTCTCAAGGCTTTCAAATTTCAAAAAAAAAAAAATTTGATGGATGTTAAGCTATGGAAGTTAATGTATAGTTGGTATTTAATGTCTTTTTAATAATTATCAACATGGCTGCTCTGGTCTGAAATTTTGATCTCATGTCAGAGCTGATTTTAATAGGAGGTGACCATTTTATGATTCCCAAATAATTTACACACCAGTGTCAGCATCTGCTGCGCAAGAGTACCATAATATGAACCTGATAACTTTTGAGCCAGAGTCTTTCACACAATTCATCATAATTTATTTTGGTGACATATACTTGACTTACAGGTGCTACATCTTTGTACTGAATAATATATTGTTTTATCAGTTGAGCTAAAACAAAATAAACATTCTATGTATTTTATTCAGTTTATATTAAAGAAATATAGAACATACAAACATGCTTCAAGATTACAGCTGCAATTATGAAAAAGTTTTACTTTATTAAAGAATAGGCATCAGGAACTAAAAGACGAAAAACCTAGATGACAGAAATTTACTGAAATCTCCCTGTGCAGAGAGAATGTAGTACTTGTTTGGCTTTGGAAAATACTTGCACAGTAACCAACCAAAATAGACATTTGATAATAAACACCTGGGAGTGGAAATAGGCTAAGTTCTTACTTTAATCTTTTCAAAAGTAACCTTCTTAATGATGTACAGCAAAGATATGTAAATCCAAAATTCAGTGTAGAAATGATCTTAAAAATGTTCTTCTGTTATATTAAACAGAAATAGTGAATCTCAAGTATGAATATATTCACATCGCAAATATTACACTCCAAATCGTGATAATTTGAAACTACAAAATAAAACTAAAATAAATGATGGCCAGTTGTAGTACAGACTCAGAGTGTATGTAAATGTCTGTGGCTTAACTGAAAGAATAATAGCTGACAGTCCTAGAAATGGGTTTGATTATGGATACTAAAAATATACAAACATTGTTTTCACTGCCTTCCATAGACATAAAAAATAAGACAGAGCAACAACTCTCAAAAAGACAAGTCTGAATACATTTCAGTTCAAATTATTCCAGCAAAAATTAAGGAATCCTGTAATAAAATGACTATTATGAAGAAAAGGGTAATAATGATGATAATGGTAACCATACTGGATGTCTATTCTGTGCTGGAATTATGCTAAACTTTTATATATTTTTCATTACTGATAACTTTGAAATTTGAGTATTATCTTATTTTTATAGTTTAAGAACATCTGAGACTCATAAATAATAAGCAGTAAGCCCAAGTCACACAGGGTGGGGGGGGAACCCCAGCTGTCTAAATTTAAAGGTCAGAATCTTTCAGTACTCTTAGAATCATAGTTTGTAATACTAATGACTGTATTTGAAGAGATAAATATTTTTATAGAAATATGCAAATTATCAAGACTCTCTAGGCAAAAGAAAAAGTAGGCAAAAATTACTATATGCTATATTTGTGAATCTTAGATAAACCTATATAGTAAGCTATTAAACTGACAATAAACATGAAATCAAGAACTGGAATAAATGTGGTGTAAATTAGATATCATTAACTTATGAATCCACACCATGGAAATTAAGAGAATCATCTCCATGCAAATGATTAATGCTGTTTAACCACCCAAGGGGTAAATAGAATAAGGTTCTAATTGCTCAGGTTGGTTTTATTTATGAGCAGTAAACAAAATTAAAGGATGTTGCTAAGTATAGGGTAGGCAACAATTATAAAATAGATGAAATGCTTTTCTTAGATTTGCTACACATATGTGGATCTGCGATTCTTAAAAGGAATTTTAGAGCTTGGCAAAGGTGGTAGAAAGTGAATAAAACTTAATTCAAAACAACCAGAATGTATCAGGAAAATGAGAGATGCACCTGCAAGTAATTTAGGTCTGAGTACAAATACCCAAAAGTTAGAAATTAAATCTAAATGACATTAAAAAATACACTCTTAGAAACAAACAGAAAACCTTTATATTAGAGGGTATGTAGACTATTATGTTTTTGAGGATCTTTGTTAAAATATAAAAATGTACTTTTCCAATATTCTATACCAAAATCTTCTGTGAAGGGAATAGGAGGTACGTTGGCAATGGTAAGTTGTATTCTAGTCTCCTAGTCTTATACATTTATAAGAATAAGGAAGACTCATCTGGGATGCCCAGTTATGATGACTCCTTTCCTGTACAAATGTATGAGGTAGAAGAGAATAAACTCAGTTTAAAGAACTGATTACTTTTAGACCAAGTATCTTTACATTTTTATAATTTATCAAAGGATGAGCCTGTCTCCTAAGGTAAATGTGGAACTTTTCTGAACCACTTTTGTGAGTGGTACAACTGTTAACTACAAAATGATTTAGGACATTTCCAGTGATGCCTCTGAGAGTGGATGATAACCACTGCTTCATGACAACTTCATATTCGCTTGCCATACCTTCTCATCATTTCTAGATGCACAAATAATGTGACTGTCCAACTATGACCACTTGGATCCCAAATGTGTTGATTCTTCATATAACAACTAAGCACTCATTTTTTTATGGTTTAGTAGTAGTATCTGGAATGTGTTTTATTTCCTTTGTGGTATTATAAAATGAAATCTATCTTTGCTACTTTTTCTCATTTTCAGTACCACATTTTGCAACTACATTTTGTGATTTCTGTATAGAAAGGAGTAATTAATGCACATTAGTGAAACTCATCTTTATTGTCAAAATTTTTATTTAAGCTTGGATTGAACATGCTTATGCATGACTGCTTCTGATTTTACCTGCAAAATGATTTTTGTGGTCCAGTGAGCAATAAATGCTTTCTACCTCTCTCCCGTATTTACCAGTAGGTAATAACAAAATGTCACAGATTTGAAGATCATTAAACTTATATTTGAGATCCCTTTCAGAATGTGTCACCTTTCCTGCTGCTGTGTGCCTTTTCTCCTCTTTGTTGTACCTCATAAATTTTTATGACCTTTTTGCGTTAGAAATCTGTAATTTTTCCCAGAGCTTCACTAGGTATCTTCTAGCAGTAATAAAACTCTTGTCACGTTCCATTGCACCTACTTTTAGAGTAAGGCCCACTGGCTTCACTCTGCAGCATATTAGATAAAATCATCAATATGCTCAGGTTGAAAAATTAAATGCAGCATTTGTGTAGCCATTGAATTACTGTGCTTTGAACTTGGAACAGATGGATTTTTAGGAGATTTGCTGAATTTCTTGAGAGTGGGTATTCTTTTCCCTCTTTTTGTATCTTTGAATCTACTTGATTTTGCATCTTAAAAAAAAAAAATTACCCAAGACAGTTGGCTCATCTCAAAAAACAAAACATTGTAACTACTGAAAAACAGTTGTAGCATTTTCAAAAAATTTCCTTAGAAATTGCCTTTACCTTTTGAGTAAATTGTTTTTTTTTTTTTTTTATAGTTGTGACCTTTATATGTATGCTCATCTCTACTCACCTCTGTTTCTTAGTCTATACGGACTTATAGCGTGGTTGTAAGATTTCTACTACAAAACTACATTGCCTATTGAGAATGTAATGGAATTTTAATATTATGAAGGGACGTCCATGTCCTTTTTTTCTTACCCAATACCAGTTAAAGTTGACATTGAACTCCATCTCTGTCCCCACATTTCTCCTACAGCCTGATGCTTTTCTAGAATGAGAAAAATATTTCTTAAATATCCCATTTCAGTGTGAATAATATATAGTCTCTAGAGTACATTCTTTACATAGGCAATTTGGAAAAGACTGGTTAGGCATTTAAGAAAATGATTGCCTCATTGTTTCCCCATGGGTCTCAGTTTGTTGATTATTCTGTGAAATTTTTACAACCCCAAAGACCATAGAACATGGAATTAATTCATTTATTCAACAGATATTTGTTGAGCGTCACTGTGAACTAGGTAGGCATTGTACTGGATCCTAGATATAAAGTACTTTATAAGATACGCAAGAACTTGCTAATCATAGTTTTGTTATGATTTAAATATGTTGTGCATTAAATGTAGGTTTTCTTGTTTCAAAAGTAAGATACACTCCTAATTTTCCCAAGGTAGCCCCAGTAAGGATCTTTAAGCTGTAAACAGTAGGAAATTTAACTGATTTGATTGTCCAATCAACATGTAATTTTAGGGCCTGGTAGAAGGAAATCTCTGCTCTTTTCCCAAATGTCTGAGGACACAATGAGGTTGTACTTATAACTTGAGGATGGTTGAAGACACATCCTTTGCAGTTTAAAGGCCATGGAAAACAATCCAGAATTGCATTTAAAATAAGGAAATCAGAGTATATGCACAAAGAGAAGGAGAAGAAAGCAAATTGGAACCTGGCCAGTAATGCATCACAAAGGAAAGTGTAGCTGGATAAATAGATTTTTAATCTTAAATTCCACTTTGATTTATAAATTCAGTAATTTTATTATCAGATAATAATGCCTAAGAAGAATGCAAATTATGTTTCACACTTTAAATTTTCATTATTAGTAATTTTTATATTTTATTGGAAATGCCAGCTCTCATCTGATCTTCAAAAAGTGTAACATAGGGGACTGGGACCCAAAATTGATTAATAACTCAAGTTGATTAATGGCTGTGTTGTAAAGCCAAATGGCACACAACATTTCACATTGGTGCCCACAAACCATTTTGGTATATCCCCTGGATGCAGCCAGGTTCTATGGTGAAAATCCACTGAATGGTTCCTGGCACAGTGTATGCTGGAGCAAGCCGCTCTTGCAGGCTCAGGAGTGCATTTCTCCCAACTCTACTATTGGTGAGTTCACAGTGACAGCCAGCCATGGTGGGAGTATTTACACCATAGACATTGGCAAATGCTGCAATCAATTTATTTCTCCCAGAAAGTCAGTCATTAAACATTATCCAGACACAACTGGCCCTGGAGGAATGAAAGATCCTGGAGGAATGGCCCTTTTGCATCCTCTGTAGGTTCCTCATAGGAATTGCAGCCAAGCTTCGCATCTCAGCACTCAAGTCTGAGCATCGCCTCTGGACCAGAGAGCTCTTATTCCTCCCAATATAAGCAAATTCTATGTTTATCAATAGAGGTGAGAAAATTGTTCACTCACTTTTCCTCATAGGGAGTGAAATCTCTTCCTTTTTATCTCTCTCCCTTTTCTACCCTTCCCCTTTCGTATGTGTACATACAAAATGTGTATGTGTATATTTACTTATTTTTTGAAACTCAGACCACATCATTGTGAGAATAGCTGACTTCCAAGAAAAAGAGGTTTAATTTATTAAAATTTGTCTATTTAAAGTTGGGGAAGTGATTTTAACAGAAGTGAGGTAATAAGGCAGGTTCTTGTGTAAGCAAGATTTATATAATACCAAAATTCATATAATACTATAGTAATACAGTTATATGTAATACTAATAAAAGTTTAATATATTAAATTGCTTGGTTCTCTGAATGATATATGACGTTTGCTTTGGTATCATTTCATGTCACCTAGAAATTATTCTGCTATATGCTACAATATGCAAAAATATCTCTGTATAATGAACAATTCTAGCATTTTCCCTCTCTTTTAGATTTCTGGCACAGTGCTACAATATGCAAAAATATATGGGTATTGAACGATTCTGGCATTTCTCCTGTCAGATTTCTTGCTTTTGGAAAACTTAACGGTCCACTGATATCATTGCTGTTAAAATGTAATAACATTGGCTTTGTCATTAAGAAACATTAACCTTACTTCAGTGTTTGCTATTAAAAGATGTATTCAGTTATTTCTTTCATATAATATATCGTGTCATAATATCACAGAAGACCATGAAGCTCAAATCTGAGTATGGGTCTGGCACCTGGGGAAACAAGTTAACCGTACACTGCAGTGTACATTCCCACTGCATTGTACATTCTCCAAGCTGTCTGGAGGCTCATCCCATAAGTTGGAGATGGGGAATGAGAAGCCAGGAAGTCTCAAATTCTTTTAGATCACTCTCATTCCATCTAGTAAATTACCTTTCTCTGAGATATTTTCAAGGCCAGAAATGATAATGTACTTACAAGAGGTCATTATGACTTTTGTCCACTCATCAGAATAGGTCTAATGTAGCGTAGCTAACGTGAAAGTCTAAATGCATTTCTGTGAGTGTCAAGCTGGTAGTAAATGCACTCTGCCTCTCCAACTGACCATTTCTGCTCCTGTCTCTCACATTCTTACCAGATGGACAGTCAGTGAACAGGTTATTCTCTCCAGAGGATTATCTTATAACAGATGTGACTATTTAAATAAGCCATGCTGTAAAGATCTTAAAGATTTGAAAGAGCCTTATCCATCATACCTTAGCTAGTATTACTGTCTTGGTAATTATAAACTAGCCCCCCCCCTTGTGTTTGATATCTTATCTCTTTGAAATAATACTTCTATGTTCTTTTAGGTGCTATGCCTTTTAATATTGGGATGTACTGTATGACACAACAGGAGTTGTGTAGCAACAGTTAGACTTAACAGTATCACAACAAAACCATTATGTATCAAGGCAGTGAAAGAGCTAGTGTGTTAGGAAGCATTATCCCCCAAGTGAGAGGAGTTAATAACAATCTACTTGTAATGTGTTAGCTGAAAGTTTGGTATACTCAAAAGAGTAAAATACAGGGGCCCAAAGATCTGGGCCCTGATCCTAAGGCCTTACCTATGTCTATGTAACCATGTGTGAGAAAATTACTTGTGATGGAGAGGGAGGTTAGAAGGGGGCTTCCCAGTTAGGTCAGAAACCCTAGTGTAGAGATCCTTAAAATTATAAATTGTTCACTCATAAAAAGCAAGGAGACTTATTATTTTATCCTGATACTGTTGAAAAGAAACAGCTTTATGGAAGAAGTTGTTATATGTAGCACATTTTTAAACCTCAGGTAGCTGAGGGAAGTTGGAGAGATTATTAATTGTGGCTCAATTGTCTGAATGAAAGCAGTGGTCTGACCTCCGGAGTGAAGGCTTGAGGGTTTGGGGAAATATTTTGTCGCTCTGGCTATCAGTTTCTTTTTCTATAACATTGTGGATTTGAAATAATCTTATAGGTTCCAGAATCAGAAGACCTGCATTGAAATTTCAGCTCTGTCACTTACTAGTCATGTGATATTAGCACAGTAGTTAAGACCCTTTCTGTTGACAAATAGCAGGAAATCTAACTCTCACGGGCTCAAAGAAAAAAAAAAAAGGCAAAAGACCAAAATAATGGAATTTATTTATTGCTCACATATTATGGACTCCAGGAAAAACTTGTCAAACCATATCGCTAGACCTCCCTTCCTTTGTCGTGGTGGCTACTAGCAGCTATGACTTTACTTTGAGTTCATATACTTTGGAAGAATTAGACCAACTTGAGTCACATACTCCCCTGAGTGAATCCTTATAGTTAGGTGGATTCGCTGGGCTGACAGATCATATTCTAGTCTAATACTCTAGCCCTTACCCCCTTGAAATTAATGGAGTTGGGCAACAACTGCAGTTACTTTTTAATTTCTTGTAATGAAATCAATTATTTAAAATGATATGTTACATTAAAAGCATTTAGTAATCATGATAACAATCATGCCTTGATTTTCTCTCACTGGCAAACAATACTGCTTAATTGTATTTTGAATTGTTTTCATCCAATGTAAGGAGAAAAGAGTCTTATTCTTTACGTCAAAGTGAAGTAAAAAGTCTGAACATGTTATTTCTGTATTTCCCTTGTGTTTCGAATTAAAGCATAGTGCTTTGAAATTTAATTGAGACCCTTGGGACCAGAGGGTCTTTGCATTAAGAAAGTTAGGTTTCCACATGTGTGCAGTTTCAGTTAATTGCAGTGTTGTATGAAATATGTGTGATGATACATTCAGAAGAAATTTAATTTTCTTTGGCATGTTTCTGGCAAACATTTTCAGTATTATTGTTCAATAGCTGAAATTATTTACAGAATTTATATATATAATATATAACAATATATATTTAACAATATTACAGTGATTAAGAATTAAAGTATGAAATGATTTCTTTTAAAATTTCAACTTTTTGCATATAAGTGGCAAATAAAATTGTAAGATACTTAAAGTGTACATCATGGTGATTTGATATATGTATACACTGTGAGAGTACTCTCTTCATCTAGTTAATTAACACATCCATCACCTCAGATATTTATCTTTTTTGGGGGGGCTGAGAACATTTAAGTTCTACTTTTTTAGCAAATACAACACCACTTTATCAACTATAGTCACCATGTTAAACATTAGATCTTCACATCTTACTCATCTTATAACTGAAAGTTTGTACCCTTTTACCCTATTTCCCCCACTCCTGAGATTATTTCTTTTTCTTCTAATAACTTATGAACTCATCTTAGAAGATATTTAATGGCATTGCATTTATATGAAAAGTGAACATCTTTTTTTAACTAGGTGAAATATTGTTTTACATAAGTTTTCATTACAATCACAATCATTTTATGGTAGAGCAGTGCCTAGATTTAAAATTTCCCTCTTAGAATTTACTTTTCAGACTCTTATATCGTAATGAATTACAAAATATTATAATCGAGCTTGACATCCTTATTTTAAATGTTCTTTGTGACAGAATACTTGGCTGGTCATTATTTTATTGGTGTCTTAATTCTTGTTCAAAATTCCAGTGTCTTTTTAATGTATTTTTCCCATAGAAAATGAAAGTTCATTATATAAATTTTTAATATATAGAAAAGTAAAAAAGAGGAAAAACAACTTCCTTATTTTTAACACAACCTCTTTCAAAATTTGTGTACATTACTCTTATGCATATTTCTATGCAATAAATACATGTATGATATTTTAATTTTACCATGTTTAGAAAATTGTCTTCATTTATTAATTAATTTGTCAAACATTTGTGAAGTTTCTACAAAGTAGGGTGACCAAAAATTCCAGTTTGCCTGGGATCTTCCTGCCTTTATCAATGGAAGTCTCAAATACTGGGAGATTTGACAGTCCCTGGCAAACTAGCATGATTAGTCACCCTACTATGAAGAGAGAGATGAATAACAATAGACTAAAATAACATTGAGTTTAGTGTGGAAATGATAGGATATATTCTGAAGTTGCTATATCTTAAACTCTTCATTTATTAGTATTTTTTGTGTTGCTGAATAATTTTTTAGTTGTACTCTTGTAGCAAACTTCTGTTGTGTGGATGTAAAATAATTTTAAAAATCTGTTCCTTTAGCTTAGACATTTGAATCATTTCTCAGTTTTGTTGTTGTAGACAACAGTGATGTGAACATTTCTGATTACAACTCTTTTATGTTTATGATGATGTCTTAAAGATAGAGTCTAAGATATGGAATTGCTGAGATGAAGAGTATAAATTTTTTAGGTCTCTGATACATGCTGCCAAGTTGTTCTCCAAAAATATTTTAACAATTTCCATTTCCATTTAAATTTCTCATCCAAAGACTAAATTTATTCATCTGGAATAATTTTCCTATAGTTTATTGGTCAAACAATATTCACCATGGTTTCCTGAAAGATAACTCTAAAGGGCAGTAAAAGGAAGTATGCTTACATTGGCATCTGCGAGTTTTAGTTAAATGTAACAGTCTTATTGAGACCCCAAAAATCTTTATGTCCTTAGGCTCCAAAAAATGGATTTCCATTTGGGATTTTAACAGGTAGTCGTATTAGAAAAATTATCAAAGTTAGAAGGGTTAATAACACTGTTAAGATTTAAAAACCCTTTACCTTACTTTAGGAGATGATACATGAATGAGTGACAACAGTAACTCGTTTCCTTTTTGACTGGAGGCTCTGTTAGTCAAGGTCGTGAATCCATCGTCACATAAAAACTCCTTTTTTAAAAGATCTGATATCAGATTTTCAAATTAAGTTTAAAACTTGGCTGAGAATTATTTAATACTATGTGTGGAGCTGTAGGATAAGGATTCTGATAGAACTCTCATTTTCCCAGGAGAGAGAAGACTCTAGTGATCAAATACAGATATTATCCTTTGGCTCAAAGTAGCTTAGTAACTTAGAAAAAATAATTTATTAAGATGTTCTTTAACACAGTTCTTTAGCACAGAAGAATAAACTTTTTTTTTGAGAAAAAAAAATTTTTAACATCTTTATTGGAGTATAATTCCTTTACAATGGAGTGTTAGTTTCTGCTTTGTAAGAAGAATATTTGTTTCATTTCTTGTTAAACCATAATAAATATTGCCAACTAGTTTTTAATTTTCATAAACTAAATAGTCAATTAACTTTGAAAATGCAAGACCAAAATGGTTTTACTAGTAATTAAACACTTAACACAGGATGAAAACATATTTACTTTGGTTTAGTAGTTTTATGCTAGCAAGTATGTTTAATATTACATAACTATTACAACTTTTTGCCTCTATATTCAGCATACACTTTAACACTAAATTAAAATTGACTCATCATGAGAATGTGAGGCCAGGACAAAAGTTATTTTAAAAAATAAAAATTTTATGGGTTAGACATACAAGTGTATTAATTGTCTTTATTCTTTTATAATATAAAACCACAATAAGCCTCATTTTGACATAAGCTCTCCTTTCTTATTAACGATTGATAGTACAAGCATATGATAGAGCAAGTAAAGGGGAACCAAATGATTCAACAGAGCTAAAGAAATTTAGATGGAATTCATATGTAAAATGAATTGTCATATAAGAATCAGAGTTTTACTATCTGCTAAGTAACATCTGTAAGAATAAATAGGATGTTAAAAGCCTTTGCATAGTAGTGAACATGTTAATTGTTGAAATTGCATAAATGCAACATTAAAAGTTTCCTGTATTTAATTGATACTTTAGAAACTACTACTTTAGAAACTACTACTTTAGAAACTACTACTTTAGAAATTTAGTAAGGATTCAAATTATTTGGAAAAGAACATCGTCTCCAAATGAATGAAAGTCATACTAAAGGAAAGAGGAAACTTTCTGAGAATCTATCATATTCTACTGTGTTTTGTCAGTAAATTTACTCAATAATTCTATGAAGTGTCACTAATCCCAATTCATTGACAAGAAAACAAAAATTCAGAGAGGTTATGCAACTTTTCCAAATTTACATGGCAATAAATGGTAGAACCTCTCTTTAAATTTATGTCTATCTCCAAATCCATAATTTCATCCACTGGATCACACAAATATTAATGGTAGACACTAGGATACTTATTTTTAGAATGTTTATGAATTTTTCCATTTTTCAAATAGTGCTCATTTAAAAATCTTTGCACACATGTTTTTGTGCAAGTATGTAATTAATTCTGTAGGATAGATTCTAGGAGTTAAAACTAAACAAAGTGAATATTTTAACTCGATATATTTGGTACTGCCAAATTATTTTTTCCACAGTCTTAGAAATTTTCAATACACAGTGTAGAAGAGTAACTGTTTTCCTCAACCTTGCCACCAATGGAAATTATGATATTTTTATAATAATAAAGTATATGTGAAAAATAGTATATAATCCAAGAAGGTAATCTCATTATTAAGCATTTTAAGGAGAATTATTTTTTTAAATATTTATTTATTTGGTTGCATTGGGTCTTAGCTGCAGCAAGCAGGCTCCTTAGTTGTGGCACACGGGCTCCTTAGCTGTGTCATGCAAACTCTTAGTTGTGGCATGCATGTGAGATCTAGTTCCCTGACCAGGGATCGAACCCCGAGCCCCCTGCATTGGGAGCATGGAGTCTTAACCACTGCATCACCAGGGAAGTCCTAGGAGAATTATTTGTAGTATACCAAAAAAAATTTTTTTTAATTTATTTTTACTCCAGCGGACAAAATTAAGTTTAACCATGGTGTTCCATGATGATTTAATCAAAATGCATTAGACTGAATTACTTAGAGACAAAGACATAGTGTACAATAGCCCCCTAAAAGCTAACATTAACATAGTTGTTGGAACCAATGATTTCCTTACAGCCATGATTTCTCTGTTTTTTTAGCTATCTATCATTGACATTAAATATTTGCAGAGCTAACCCTTTTTGATTTCATAAATTCCTGGAAATCAGGAAGTAGTTTTTTCCATCTTCAAAGAGTAAGCTTGGTTAAAAGAGAAAATATCCCATTAAGCAGATGGAGACAATTCAAGGTAATCTCTCCATCTCAAGCAGCTTAACTTAATCACATTTGTAAATTCCCTTTTGCCGTATAAGATAACATTCACAGGTTTCAGGGAATAGGATATCTTCTGGGGAAAATTATTCAGCCTATCATAAAGATACAAATCACCAATCATTAGTATTATTTATTGTGTATTTTTATTCATTGTTTTTATGCTCAACTGAAGTGCACACTTTACAAGATAATTCTTTCAAGAAGAATAAAACTTGTGAATTCCTTAATTGATTCATTATACTTTTCAGCCATTTATTCAGAGATGCATAGTCATTTGAACCTTTAGATTTCTTTAATGTCGTATGGTATTATATAACTGTATAGCAGACTAACACAAATGGTCCTACTGAGTTCTCTTTGTTACCTACTTCTATCTAAATTAAGAAATATACAAAACACGATTAATTACATTCAATTTCCATGGCTGTGGTCACACAATTACTGGATGCATTTTATCTGGGAAAAGCTTGCATATATTTGTGCAGTAGCTTCCTTTTCTAATCTCTCTTCCCTATTTTGAGCAATCTCCATCATGCTCTTCAACCCTCATGTATGGAAAAATTAATCTGGACATGGTAATAGTGGTGCTAGGGGAAATACAAAACAAACTTGAAAAAACATTTCTTTAAGAGTTAAAGATAAATAGCTGTGTCTTCTCGGAGTACTTATGCTAATGTACATCAGTAATCTCCAAGAAGGTAATTTAGTATGTGATATTTCCATAACTTTAATTAATCACAGACATTTTTTGTACTTGGAACCTCAATTAACATCTTCAACAACTAATGAATTATGGAAATACTATACATTAAGTATCCACAGGCCTTTATTTACAATGGAGAAATCTGAAAAGCTCTAAAAACTAAAAGATAGTTCTTAACTCATTTGGAATCAAAACTAAATGAGATGATGAGGAGTCTTCTTTGTGTGTTTGTATGTCTTTTCATCACATATATTGTGGCTCTTGATACCTTTGCTACAGAAATATGAATCAGCTTGATTTTGAGGTGCTGCTGCAGACCCCCCTGGCAGTGTTATATAAAACATGGTATATGCACGATATTGCCTCCTGGCAGTGTCATTTAAAACATGGTCTACGGCTTCCCTGGTGGCGCAGTGGTTGAGAGTCCACCTGCCAATGCAGGGGACGCGGGTTCGTGCCCCGGTCCGGGAAGATCCCACATGCCGCGGAGCAGCTGGGCCCATGAGCCATGGCCACTGAGCCTGCGTGTGTGGAGCCTGTGCTCCGCAGCGGGAGAGGCCACAACAGTGAGAGGCCCGCGTACAGCAAAAAACTGAACAAACAAACAAAAACAAAAAACATGGTCTATGCACAATATTGCCTTTCTAAATCCCCATTCTCAATATTTAGATGTATCACATTCAGGGGTTGCTGATAAAGAGTTATAGACCTGTATTTTTTTTTAACTGCATTATTTCACAGATGGCAAAAAAAAAAGTCTTTTCCTTTAAGTTGGTAACCTCAGATCTCAGATGCATCCACATCCCCACCCAAGAATGCTACTATAGTTTCTTAGAGTTCTTTGGAAATAGAAGCAATCAGTAGAGGCTTGCCAAATTTTCCCGTCACTGACACTACTAACCTAGCTGCATGAGTACCATGCACACTCTGTTTAACTTCTGGGGCAGAACTTGAACTGTCTTCATGCTTACTTAAGGCCACCCTGTGATCTCATCTGCTCACTGCTTCCGCAGTCCTCCCAACAACAAGCAAGTACAGTAAGTCCCCTACATATGAACCTTCAAGTTGCAAACTTTCAAAGATGCGAACATGCATCTGGTTCCAGCAAGGAACCACCAGAATCTGTGCCATCAACGTCAGGTGTGAGTGAAATTGCAGCTTGCCCTCCGTCTCCTATTGCTGACAATCCTTCAGCTCTGCCATCTCCCACCTCCTCTCCCTCCTCCAGTCAGTAACTCTTCTCGTCTGTTCACTTGATGCCAGCCCCTGTATGCCAGCTGTTGTACTGTAGTACTGTACTTTTCAAGGTACTGTACTGTAAGATTAAAAGTGTTTTCTTCATTTTTTGTGTTTTTTTTTAGTGTATTATTTGTGTGAAAAGTATTATAAACCCATTAGAGTACAGTACTATATAGCTGATTGTACTAGTAGGGTACCTAGGATAACTTTGTTGGACTTACGAACACGCTCTCGGAACGGAACCTGTTAGTATGTAGGGGACTTACTGTATGTGAATGTGCACACACCCATGAATCTTCAGTTTCTCCCTTTCTGTGTCCTCCTTCCCAACAGGAGGCAAACATGCTGTAGTACCTCTTCTATTACATACAACACTCTTACCTCTCTAAATACCATGCACTCCCTTCCATCCTCTCCCCTTTAGAGCAAAACTCCCAAGTAAGCTGCCCAAACTCACACTCTCTACTCCTCCATTTGCTTTTCTCTTTTCAACCCTGTCTACTCCTGTCCATTGAAATTTTTCTTACTAAGTTACTAATAATCTCCATTGTTACAGTTCAGTGGTCAGTTCTCTGTCCCCGTATTACATCATACTTTGACCCAGCCAATTTGTTACTCAGTTTCGAAAGTAATTTTTTACTTTGCTTCCAATTTTAGTAGCTTTATTTTTTACTTTCTGCCTACCTCAAGGCACTTTCACCGGTATCTCTTCCAGACCTCTAAATGATCTAGTGGCCCAGTATTTAGTTTGAGGACTTTGTCTCTTCTCTGCAATAACTGCATGTGATTCCATCTATCCCGTGGCTTCCAAATTTGTAAATTTACCACAGTGTCTCTGCTGTGCTCCAGACTAGCTTATTTATTGTCTATCTCCAAGGGAATGTCTAACAAGAATTTCCAAGATTGATGTTTCCAAAACAAGAACTGTTGATTTTCCTTTACAAACCTATTGCTTTCCTACTTTTAAAATAATTTTTAACATCAGTAAATTATGTCATTCATCAAAATGCTTAGTCCATAAACTTAAGGGTCATTCTTGAAAGATAATTTTTCTTATACCTTCAAAACATTTGTCCAATTCTGTCACTTTTCACCATGATTCCTTCCACTGTCCTAGTCAAAGTTACTGGGCTATCTCACTTAGATTACCCCCAAAGCCCCTATCTCCCTACTTTCTATCTCTTTTAGCAGCAGCAAACCTGAGATTTTCAAAATGTAAATTAGTTCATGCCTCTTTTATCAAAACCTTCAAATACCTTCTCACCACATTCAAGTAAAAATAAAATTCTTACGCCCAATAGAATTGAAAACAGGTATTCAAATACTTGTACATGCATATTCATAGCAGCATGATTCACAATAACCAAAAGTGGAAACAACTCAAATCTCCATCAACTGATGAATGATAAGCAAACCATGGTATGTACATACAATATAATATTATTCAATCATTAAAAAACGAAGTGCTGATTCATGCTACAACATGGATGATCCTCAGAAACATTATGTCAAGTGAAAGAAGCCAGTCACAAAAGGCAACATGTTATATGATTATATTTATATGAAATATTCAGAATAGGTAAATCCATAGATACAGATAACAAGGCCCCTAATTAGCTCTTCAACCTCATCCCTACCACTCTCTTTATATCCTCTGTTCTAGCTACTCTGGTCCCGCTTATTCTGTTTCTTAGCATAATCTCACTCAGTTTCTTTGTGATTGCTTTTTTCTCTGGTTGAATATCTCTTTAGTCAAATCCTGAAATGGCTTATTCTGGTATCTTCTTAAAATATCACTTCCTTACAAAATATCACCTCCACAATAGCTCATGCAAAATTCCCATAGGATAATAGTTGCTTCCTAAATTCAGATTTCCCCAAACATCTTCCAAAACCCATGTAGATTGTAAGTAGCATAACTAGCCACACACAAAAAAATCTCTAATGTAACTAGTATACAGGAAATACAACAAACTTAAAATTACCTGAATGTAAGGAAATAAATTCCTGTAGCAGGAGAGTCTGGCTTTGGAGCCCACACTGAATTAGGGAGACAGACAGAGACTGTGAAACAAAAGAGAGGAAGTGGAGGCCTAGCAGTGGCTGACCACAGATAAAATAACCCCAAGAAAGAGAGGTACTGAAAACAAACCCAAGGAAATACTGAGAACAGGTCTAAGAACAGGTGAGGAAAAAAAGGTGCTTGAAATTATGTGGGACTAAATGTAACAGTCTTGGGAAGATACTATTTCTGAGCAAGAATGGGCAGATTAGAGGGTGTGGAACGTTCCTTGGAAGCTCTGTACTTAAGAGAAAAACAAGGAATCAAAAGGTGGAAATTAAAAAAAGAAACCTACAGAAACAGAAGAGAATCAGTATCAGAGAACCCCAATGCATTAAGAAGAGATACCCTCAATAAAGAAATTTCTTTTCACTTTAACTGTACAACACAGTGTTCATCAACATAGAAATGTGTAAACCACTAAAATTCTCTTTGGCCTCTCACCAGCTATTGCTTGTTTAGGAAAAAAAAAAGTTATTTCAAAATTAACAGAAAATTATTGACAACATTTATACCAATCTACTATAAAAAGAAAAGAGATATTGAGTATCAAAAAATTTTAACTGATGAAAATTCTCCCCGCACCCTCTCACTTACACGTACACAAAAACATCCAAGAAACAAAGGAAAACTGAAACAAACACCAACACCTTAATTAAATCTTTTAAAAAATCACTTGCAGATATGAAAAAACACATTTTGAATAAGTGACTCTCAAAAATAGAAATGGACAAATTATAAAAGGATGTGAAATCAGAGTTGAGTAGATCAGAAATGAAAGAGAAGAGATGGGAGAAAAAGACCTCAATAATAAAGATTCAACAGGAAGTTGCTTAAGGAAGAATAGATTCTCAAGGGTATTTGTTTTTTTAATAAGTGCATTGATGAAGCAAATGTGTGGAGAGCAATGGAAGAGCCCAAAAGACAAAAACAAAGTGAAGAGCTAAAAATAATTGTTGATAAACATGATAGATAATATCTAAGAAGATACAGATTTCTTAAAATTGGAATCCCTAAAGAAGAAAACCCAAACATAGGAACAGAAAGAAAAAAAAAAATTAAGCCTTAACTCAAGAGAGCTTTTCAGAAATAAAAGATCTTCAGTTACATATTGAAAGAGCACATTTCATTAATTCTTAAATACACCCTAGAAAAACTTTTAGCCCTTATGGATATTTTTTGAAAGTCCTCTGCGTTTCCAAGCAAAGAGATGAAGTTACTTCCAAAAACAGAGAAATCACGTTGGCATCAAACTTCTCCACAACAATATTCAAAACAAGACAACAGTGGAACCCTGTTTTCAAAAAAATACAAAGGAAAGACTATGTGAGCCAAGCTGTCTTTCATGTGTCAAGGTTATTAAACAATAGTATCAAACTTGAAAGAATTTAGAGAATTCTGTACTCACTAGGAGCTGAGCTTTTTCCATCTTAGTGGTTATTAAATTCTGACAAAATCATGGACAGTAATCACTGAATATATTTAATTGTAGATCTAAGACTAAAACAGAGATGTGAAAAGGGATAGAATAATAGTGGTAAATATGGTCTAACAAATTAGGAATCTTGCAACTTCAAATAAATGGAGGATAAAGAAGAGAAAAATGGAAAAGAAGGTAATGATTTTCATAAAGGAGACAGACATGGGACAAAAGGTAACATTTAAAGCTTAATTAGTAGCCTAAATAAAGAAAAAAAATGGACTAAGCTTCATTAATGCTTAACTCTGTCTCTCAAAGAGCTCAAAAATTTTCTAGGAAAGGTGGAACATATACATTCATGATTTCTCTTACAGCTAATTTCTGAAAAAGTTTTTTAAAAATAACATTTAAAAAAGTATGTCTATATGCTAGGAAGGAATTTCTAAATAAAAAATAATGAAAATTCTATTTTGAATTTAGAAATCTGTTAAAAATTGAGCAAGAAATCATACACTGTATTTATAAGTCTGCTGTTTGTTGGTTAAAATGTACAGAAATATAAAGATGCCTTTGCAAATGAAGTAGCAGCCTTTGAAATATCCTTAGTTTAATTCTTATTCTGTTTGGAATAAGCCAAAATTTCTTTCTTTCCCTTCCTTCCTCTCTCTCTCTCCATCCCTTCTTTCCTTCCTTTCTTTGCTCCTTTTTCTTTTTCTCTTCTGAAAATGAATATATTTCTTAAAACTATTCTTGTAGATTGTATGTGTGGGTGGGTTTTATTTTTTAGTTTTTATTTTTTTCTCTTTTTGTTCTTGTTTGTGTGTTTTGGTGGTGATCATGGCAGCAGTGGTACTGATATGTCATGTAAATCATCTACTTCCAAATGCATTTTGAAACATAGTCTGTAGCAATTTTTGCTTTTGTGTTCCTTTGCATCAACTATAGCTAGCTGTTTTCAATATTTTTGCTTAATGAGGTCAAAAGCAATATAAACAGAATTTCTCCTTGCAAATGAATCTCATACAGCTGCATTCAACTATGAAAGAGCTCTCAGAAAAGACTACCCATTAATTTTCATTTCAAAAATATTTTGTAAAGTGGTTCCTGGGCCTTTGTTAATGGCTTGCCTAATGTCCTCCGGATCACCATATGCTGTCATCACAAAATATCAGGTCTATAGAGAAATGGCCCTCTGATTTTTTTTGGAAGTTGGGAAAATAACACCAAGTCAAATCAGATAATTCCGTTTCCTTAATCAAGTACTTCTGTGATTTTATGGCATAAAAACAGAATTTTTAAAATTCCTTATACAACTTCTAGAACTGGCAGTAGATGAATAAGACAATGTCTGAGTGGACGTGAGTGAACTAAAGGAATCTACTGAATGAGCTGGGTGACCTTCCATGTTTCCTACTCCAGGAGAAAACAATATGTAACTAGTAAGCAGGATGATGTCTTAGTGGACCATCGTCACCCTTGTTTAAGCTGGAGCAAATGGCTGCTCTGTACAGGGGGGAAAAATAATCAGGGTTTGGTGAAACGATAGACAGAGGGATGCTAAACACCAAGGACTTCATCTTCAGCAAGGAGAGCACAGTCATTCCTCTTATAATGAACCTTATAATGAAAGAATAAAGCCAAAGCTGGATAAAACCAAAGGGCTGTTCCAGGAGAAGAGTCTATCTTATTCTCTTTAATATGTGCTGTTTGTATAATCATCTTGCTATTTCATTCTTCTTTGTCAGGGAGAAATCAGTAGCTTGAATTAGATCTTTTATTTTTTGTAACATAAGGAGGTAAATTCTGTTTGATTCCCTTTCCCACAACATCTGAATTTGGTTCTTTTTTATTACCATCTTGAGTCAGAGATGGTTTCTCTGCTTTTGTTTACAATTATTTCTGGAAAATATATACTCTGTTCTCACTTCTGAGATACTGTTAATTGTCACGTATTAGAATTTACTCTTGTGGTGGGATACTCAAAGCCTTTGCAGCCATTCCCTGAGTTCAGCATGGTGCCCTGTAAATCTGTGAGGTTCTCCTTCCTTGCTAAGGTCTCTCATTTCAAGGATTTTACCTTTAGTTTTAGCCAGTGCTCCTTGTTCATTCCTCTGCACCCCTTCTTTCTAGTTTAGATGATATTAGTAAGAATTATTCCACACATATTATTCCACATTTTTGGGGGGTTAGGGAGTTTTAATAGTTCCCTAGTGCAGCTTTTATAATTTCTTTTCATTCCATTTTTTCTTTTTTATATAAGGGTAAGGCAATTAGAACACTACTTACTTTTGCATTTTCCTGTTTGTCTTCTCTTCCTTTGTCCTTCAAACTCGAGAAAGGCAGAAATGTGCTTTTAGTCAAAACTATGGTTTCACATACATAACTCGTATACAGACATACACACATATGTTGCTTAGCAACATATGTTGCTAAGATCTCTCTTTATTTATATTTTGATCATCCACACAAAAGTCAGACAGAGCAATGAAAATATCTGAAAAAAAAACATGGTTAGTCTACTTAGGCCTAATGGAACATGGTTCAAATCTACCTACATTTGGTAAGTGCAATAACTTATTGCCACATGATGATCCATACATGTATCATCCAGGGCTTGAATTTGGAATTGTTTCTGTATCAGATTAACTAGTAAGGCAAGATGGCTGTTGTCTCTGAAGAAAAATATACTTACTATTGAAAACTGAAAAGGCTACTGTAGTAATTTAAAAAATCTTTTTGCTTTTGACATTTCTAAAAATACATAGTTGTGTTCAAATATGAGAATTGTATGAGACTGCCTTAAAATAGCTGGCTTTTTTGATGTGCTTATCCAAGATTATACTTATTATGGAGAAATAAAAACTTTTTTCTGAAGAAATGAGAAAGTTATAGCTGAGCCAGACCTTACATACGTATGTGTGCATATGTGATTATATATATATATATTCATAAATCTATATCACATTATTGTTAAGCCTGAAATTGAAATAATTAGATAGAAGTCAGAAGTAAAGAAAGCACCTTTAACAGTTAATATTCTGACAACTTTGCTGAAATTCAAATGGAAAATTTTGTATATAATTGCTTATCTGGCAGGATTGATGTGAGGATTACTATTCATGTGACAGAAACATTTGTAAACCATCTTGACCTTCGCAAAGAAAGGTTGTAGCAGTGATTAGAGAATAACATCTGCTTTCCTTTTCACCCCTATCTGAAATCATATTACGTTTCACAATGATAGAGAAAGTTAGTATAATGAAATGGATTCTAATAAGTAAGCAGATGGTGTTGAGAGATGGTGTGGGTGATCATGAAAAGAGTTTTATAGCCTTCCTTGGTTTGTTGAAAAATTTTTTTAATCTGTATTTATTATGGATAACTTTGTTTATTGGCACCATATGCTAATACTAGGTAAATACAGGATGTCTACATATTTAGTTAATATTCCATACATTGAACTTCTCAGTGAGTTAAAAGATTTTAAATAAGTCATCCTACATCATCCATATATTGCTCATATTTGAGATTTTCAGCAAGGGTGCTAAAAATGTAATGGTTTTGACTTGCCATTTGAAGAAATATATATATATATATATACATATATAGTTACATATACTTGTTATATGTGTGTGTGTCACATATTAAAGACTTTCTGTACTGGAGGTTTTTGCTTGTTTTCAGTCAATGTTTTTCAGTGTATATGTATGTATTCCCTTTACTATCACTAGAAATTCATACTTTGTGGCTGCCTATAAGTAGGAGATGTTGTATAGCCTACCTGTTCAATCTGTACCAGCACAGAAGGTTACTAGATATTTTGATTACTTCTTAATCATTCTTAATCATAAATTATTTAATTCATCCATTTTTGATATTTAAAAGTGGAGGATAAATACCGTGTAATCATTTATTTTATGCTTTTTTATTGAATTGTAATTGACATACAATATTATATTAGTTTCAGTTGTACAACATAGTGATTCAATATTTTTATACTTTGTGAAATGGTCACCATGATAAGTCTAATTACATCTGTCACCATACAGTTATTACAATACCATTGACTATATTGCCTATGCTGTACATTACATCCCCATGATATTTATTTTATAGCTAGAAGTTCTTACCTCTTAATCTCCTTTAGCTATTTCTCCCATCCCCCCACCCCCCTCCACTCAATGATAGCCACCAGTTTGTTCTCTGTATCTGAGTCTCTTTCAGTTTTGTTTTGTTTGTTCGCTCGCTTTGTTTTTTAGATTCCATATATAAGTGAAATCATACAGTATTTGTATTTCTCTCTCTGACTTAGTTCACTTAGAATAATACCCTCTAGGTCCATCCATTATTTGAAGGGTAATTATGAGCCAGCATTTTATAAAGCATATGGTGAGACTAGGGGGAAGAAGTGGAAGGGAAAGTCAAAAGATGAGTAAATATTGACAAATCTTGATACAGCTCTCCAGAAGATCAAATTCCATGGTAAAGACTGGATCCAAGATAAATAATTATAAAATAATGTATACCATAATAGAAATATACATAATGAAAATGTTTGAGCACTTTGCGAAAAGAAGTGGGATAAATTAATTCTGCTAATGTATCAATTGAAAGACATATGTGTTTTCTACATGCCAGAGGTAACTGGGCATTCTAAGCAGAGGGAATTGTATAGAAATAATAATACAAATAACACAAAATTATTTGAAGGTAAAAGCAAATCGTTTTTAGGGACAGAAGCTAGAACTTCAAAAACCAGGACGGTAGATTGAGGCCATTGTATGAATAATTATTACATCAGGACAAAATAGGCCCCTTATAGAATTTCAGCTAGAGTAGTCACATGAGAAACTTGTGTTTTAGAAAGGTCCATTCTGTAGACAATATAGAGGATGTTCTGAGAGATTAGTAAGGGAGAGATTATGTGATAGCCAGTATACTCTTAATTAGCTTTCTATGAAAAATAATTTGTGGTCAAAGGTAATTGTGAAATCCTCAGCCAACATATATAAGCATTTTCAAAAGACTGACTAATGGATTACTTGTTATTTTAATATGTTAATGTTCACTGTGAAGCATATACACATAACACACACCTATGAACTTAATTATGTCTCCATCATTAACTTATTCAGCTATAGGAAAAATATACATAAGTTGCTCAAAGACACACAGCTAATTAAATAATGGAGCTGGGAGTCTGGTCCATATCTGTTTAACTCCAGAGCTTTTAATCACTACACTAGACTCATTTCACTGCGAAAAAAATGCTGTTTTAATGGCTATTCATAGGCAATGGCAGAGGGATGGGAAGGGGGAGACAACTTCAAGAGTGATGGGAATATAATACCAACAGAATCGTTTATATGCGGAATATTGGGTTCTTAACAAATAGGCTTCACAAGGTAAATTAATCTCTCTGCCTCCACAGTTATGTATCATCATATCACCACGAATCAAGGTGGGTTTTTCCTGCTTACTTCCTGCTGAGAATTCCTTGCTGCTAACTCCATCTATTGAAAAGAACAAATACAGTATTTACTGTTAATATGGAAATTAAAACCAAAAACCAAGTAATTATTAGAAAATGGCACACCCTACGTGCTCCCAGACATGATACTCGGCTGCTTTTTTCCTACTCTTTCAGTCCCTTAGCAGTTTTATAGAACATTTTTTTAACTGTTAGTTAGCAAATGAGTTATAGAAGTTGTGTAGGATAGGGCTTTTTTAGGGATTATGATCTAACTAAATAAGAGGCAGAGAACACTAACAATTTTATTAAACATCCTACAGTTTTCACTGTTCAGTATAAATTATTATTTTCTTGAAGAAAGACATAATCATTGGCTATGAAATGTTGGAGAATACTAAAGGATGTTTCACCATTTTATTGAGAATAATTACTTCATATTATTTTAAAATACCAATGTGCTTTGTTAAAAAAAAAAACTACAAGAAAGTTTCTGTTACTCAGGGATTAATTAGTTAGCTGGTCATTTGTCTAGATAATACTTTATTCTAGGTTTGCTTTTAGCTTTCACTATAGTGGTGTCATTGCTCACTATCTTTTCATCTTGAGTAGAAGTAGAAAGAAAAATGAAACTAGTTAATATTAGCTTGTTTAGCTCTGTGTTTGGTGAGAGAAAATGTTGACACTGGATTAAAGTAAAGCTGTTATTTATTTTGAGTTCTTATTTATCCATCCCGAGTTTTCAGTAATGAAAAGTTAGCTGTGGTTTACCCACCAAGAGATAATTCCATTTTAAGAGCTATTTATAAAGCTTGGAGACAACCATGAATATAAAATAGTACAATTCATCAGGTCTTAACAATGGACAACCAAAATGGACTAATCAAAATCTAATTTCACCACTGACCCAAAAAGAAAGTAAGTTAAGATTTCCCAGATCCTCTTTTTGTTGGATTAGGTCCCTGCCCTTCCTATTATTCTTTGTTTTCCTCTATTGTGTCTAGCACAGTGGTATAATGTCAAGGGAAAGCTAAAAATTCTAGTAAATTGTAGGAGACCATTGACATGAAGAAGCTCAGGTAAAGGACTCCAACTCTATACAAAACTTGCATCAAAGGTAAAAAATCTAGACAACATTCCTGTAAGTTCTTATCCCCAAAGCAGAAAATGCATATTTAATTTTGTTTTGTTTCACAATATATGAGTTATCCAGCTCAAGAAGGAGTTAAGTGTATATCAGGTAATATCGGAGAATGTGGAGAAAGCCCTACAGTGTCCATCATGAAATTCTTTATGTTGATCAGTGATTTCCAGACTGAGTTCCAATGTATATGTTCAGGGATATACCGGGCTCCATGAGATTTTACTTTTAAATTATTTCAGTGAGTACACACATATTCATATAGACTCAAATGTATATACATACACATACTGGAAGAACAAGAACTCAATTTTTTAGCTAAGTACCTTCATGCATTTTTTTAACCTACATTTGCTTTTGTGTTGGCACCAAGTGAATAATAAGAGTTTTTGTTTATTTATCCATTTGAGTTTCTCAGACTGGCATCCCAGAACATATTCTTGGGACCTGAAACTTTTTAACTTCAAGAAATACTGGCATAGATGACCCTTAATTAACCAATTGCTGCCATCATTTCTGTGATGGTAGTAAAAACTGGGTGAACTGCTGAACATAAAACAGCAGGAAAATGATCGGCATTTGGGTTATCATCATACTCTCCATGTTCATATCCTTCTCCTTTCATAAGATATAGTCTTAAAAATAACTTAAAATGGCAGAGCACAGCCAGCCAAGCTGGACTTGACCTGGCTTTCCTAGCCTCATGCACACTGTAGCTGCCTCTTCCGAAATGGCCAGGAATACAAGCTCAAAGCCTGAGAGAATTCTCTCAAATGGTTCCATTGCCTTTACCTCCCCTTCCTCTTATCAGCTCCAGATGGTCTCTTTTCTTGTATAAAATACAAAACTTGGTAATTGTTTCAAGAGAGACATTAAAGGGTAGTAAACATAGTGTAGGTATATAATTAAGAGCATGAATTCTGGAGCCAGCTTGCCTGTGTTCACATTCTTTGCTCTGCCATTTAATTGTGTGACATTAGATTTACAGAACATATTATTAATAATTTAAATTGTTAAATATTAATCATATTTAATATTTACCAATAATTTAATTTGAAACCAAAATTAAAATTTTCTTAAGGTGAAGTTTGAGTGCAATGTCATATTACAATTACGACCATGTCCTCATGATAAAAGTAATGGTATGAGGTTAACTAGGCTAAATGGATGGTCTGATCTAATATCCCCATGACATTTTTTCCTTTCAAGCAGACATGTGACTTTTAATTCTATTAGGCATAAAATGAAACCTTAAAATTCTATTTAAAATACAAGGGAATCCTCCCGTTTGCGTAAAGATATTAATCAACAACATCATTTTACCTCAAGATCATTAAAAGTGCTCATGCATATGCTTTTGTACCACATGGATTCTCATTACCAGGGAAAAAAAAAACCAAACAAACTAATAAATGATCAGGAATTTAGTTTTGTATAACTTTGCTGATAATGATAGTTAAAGATGGCACTGTCAAATGTGGGTTTAAAAATGGAATTGAGGGCTTCCCTGGTGGCGCAGTGGTTGAGAATCCGCCTGCCAATGCAGGGGACGCGGGTTCGTGCCCCAGCCCGGGAAGATCCCACATGCTGCGGAGCGGCTGGGCCCGTGAGCTGTGGCCGCTGAGCCTGCGTGTCCGGAGCCTGTGCTCCGCAACGGGAGAGGCCACAGCAGTGAGAGGCCCATGTACCGCAAAAAAAAAAAAAAAAGGAATGTATTACTACCAAAAGAAATCTAAAGCCATATGCAGCTAACCTTTTATATTCAGGGAAAAACTCATAAAACATAACGTTTTGTGATAACTTTTTTATTATACATTTTTATTTGAATTGTTTGTGTTTTTAAAAGAAAAAGTTTAATAGAAAATAAATCATTAATAATCCTGTATTTAAATACAGGCCCATTAACTATATTTGAGGTATTTTTGTAGTCTTTTATACTTTTAATTTTACACATAAAACATGAAATTCTGAAAAATAAGATTTACATTTTTATTAGTAAAAATTACTAGAGCATCCTTTTAAAACCTTCTTATATAATGTTAATAGTCCTATTGGAAATTTCACGGATGCTTGTCTAAAACTATTTCACTAGACAATGGAATAAATATCTTAAAAGGGAATTCAAATTCAAAGAACATGTTAGTAATTTAAAACATCACAAATTTAACAGGATTATTTAATAATATATTTCTATTTCTATTATAAAGAAGATAGATATGTAATAAAAAGTATTTATGAAAGAACTGAGGTTTACTTCTTTTTAAAAATGAATTTATTTATTTATTTATTTCTTGCTGTGCCACCAGGGAAGTCCGAGGTTTACTTTTGATAGCCATTTGCAAAATAGAAAAGAATTAGGAAACTTGGTTGGTTCTTTTTTCTTAAAAAAAGAAATCTTTAAAAAGTTTCTGTGTTTTCAACTTTGGATGAAGGTATTTTGTTTACATAAATTTTATACTTCAGAATTTAAATTTACAAGCAGGAAATAAATGAAATATATTAAATGGATGATATCCTAATTATTCTCTTTGGCTATAAGGTTTTTATACAAAAGAAGAATAATCCTACTGACAATATACATAGCATTGTTTTATCCCCTTCTGTTTTCTTCTGAGAGATGAATTTTTTTTCTGAAAGTACGAAGGCAATAAAAGATAATAGTAAGGGCTCAAAGTTAAGGAATATTGGCTCAGGCTATGCCAAGTAAATTAAATTAATGCAGTGACATAAAAAGTGAAATGTAATTTATTATCAAAAAAATTAAAGCAACCTGTTGACGATGATTTTTACCTTATTAGAATGGCTTTTGAATGTTTATCATCCAGCAATGTTTAGTTCTTTCCCTTAAATTAAAACTAGAGTGAGAATTAATTGTAAATTAAGATACCAGTTATCAGACTTAAATGAGTACATCTCTTTATTTTGAATGAAGCACTGTCTTTTGAGATTATTATTAAAACTCTCTTTTTAAAAAAGAGATGAAAGAAGATTACCTGTTTTGCTGTTATTTTGGTAGAAGAAAAATACCTACAGTTTGCAAGATAAGTGGAAGAGCAAAACCTTAACTTTTTTTGCAGAAGATACTATGAGTGTGTGTGTGTTTGTGTGTGTGTGTGTAAATTGACACAATCTAAAAATGATTTAAATCAAAGATACTTACTTGTAATAAGAAGAGATGTATAGATATATGTAACCTAACGTGAGTATAATTTCCAGATCAGCTATAATGACATTTGTGGCTTAAACACCAATAATGACTTAAAAAACAAAATTAAAAGTGATTTTTACATCAGAAGACAAGTGAGCTTTTCATGAAATGTTGCATTCAGGCTTGTAAATGAATCATTTAGCTTTTGGGAAAGTTCAGATGATTTATCTTACTTAATGAAATTAGCTCATAGTGTTTTTCAACTGGCTCTAAGGAAAACTTTCTTTAGCTAATTATTCCTTTCTTTTATTTTTTTAACCCTTCAATCTTGGTCCAGTGTTATGAAACCATGACATCTGCTTTTACTTTGTTTACTACAGGAAGATTCTATAAACTTCCTTATCTTAGGCATTACATCCAAGATATTTGGTCATTGTTTGCTTTATATTGTTTTCTTTGATATAATAATACTTATATTTTTAAATTACTAGCAGTACAGAAATATAGAGAGCATTCCTTCACTTCAACATCATCATTCCCTCTCTGCAGAAATTTATGCATCTTCACATAAATTTTATGTGAATGCCACAGCAAATGAAAAAAAGTGTATGCGTATTTGTGTGTATGTATGTGGACATATGTGTATAGATAGATATAGATATGTATATGTTTGCTTAAATATATGCTTGTGCATGTATATATGAATTCATATATATGCTTATATGTTTGCTTAAATATTCATATATGGACATATAGAAAGAAAGTCAGTTCTTTCTTTTTAATACACCAAACATATGATTTTAAAATTTTCTTTCATAACAACTCTAATAGATCCTTATCTTTCTATAAATTTAGTCCCTTGTATATATGCTCCATAATTTATTTTTCCAGTCATGTATTGCTGAACATTTAGGGCTTTTTTTTTTTTTGGATTGTCTTGGCTTGCATTCTTGCTATTATGAACAATGTTGTATTGAATGGGTTAGACCAAAAATCTTTGCAAAATTTTCCTGTAATACATTTTTAGTCAAGAAATACCTAGTTAAAGAAATTGTGCCTTGAAAATTAGACATATTTTGCCAAATTACCCTCTAAAATTTTTTAATCAAAATGCTTTCACAACGTTGTGTTGAAATTTACACTTTGTCAACATGACCATTTCAAAAATTTTAACTTGTCTTAATCTGCCTTTCTTTAATTGAATAGGTTGCTAAGAACAATTATTATTTCCTTTTTTATTAACTGTTGCCCCAAGTCTTCTATTCATTTTTCTTATTTTGTGCAACTCTACTTACTGATTTTAAAAGCTATTTATATGGTAATGAATTTTTTCTTTGCTTGCTATGTGTTTTGCAAATATTTCCTCCAACTGGTCATTTAAATTATTTTTCCTTTCCAGTGTATTTTTCAACTGGGAATTTAACATTTTGAAAACATATTTTTAATACTCAATATTATGTCATCACACAACTACAGTCAAACACAAAAGCTAACAGAATATGCTGATACTATATAGGCGTAAATAATGAAACAGTGCCTCTTTTTAAGAACATTTAATTAAGAGATTAAATTGTATGTCTCAGAATTGTACATATGTGTGAAAGTGTGTGTGTATTGTATCTTTGGAAAGCAACAATTAGTAGGTAGAAATAGCTGTTTTAACATCTCTATTGGTATATTGTTGCTTACAGTTTCTTTAATGATATTTTGTATGAAGGAGTTTCTCCAAATGTTAATAACTATTCCAAGAAAAAGAGAAGTCAGTAATGAAAATATTTAGGAGAAAACTGCATAACATACTTATCTGTTAGAGGTTCACAATTGGCCATCAAAGACCTGTAGAAGGCTGACAGTGAGGAAATGTGTTTCATTTCATGTTTCTCATGTCATTTACCCACATATCCTTTCCCTGTAGAACACTTCTAACAATTCTCTGAGTGGAAATTCTAGCAGTGCTAATAGTGTGGTCTTTTCTGACAAAGGTGTTAAAATCTGAAATTTTAAAAAGAGAAGTCAACAGCATACCAAATATGAACCATAATTTTTAATAGATTATCCTAAGGCTTAAAAAGCAGTGGTATATGCCTTTAAAGGGGGATTAAGACAGTGATATAATAGCCCAAATATATTAAACTGAGGTACTTTTATTCTTCCTTAAGTCAAATAAGCTAAAGTATATGAGAATATGAAGTATGGTACTTTTGCTTCTTGGATGTGGAGAAGTAAAGGGTAAAATGAAATTTAAAAAAACTCAAATATATTTACCTTATTCTAAACAAAGGAATAATACTCTATTGTTGTGTTTCTATAGCACTCAGAAAGCTTTAACTGTTATACTTCACTGAAACAGAATAAAATGCTAAAAAGCATTAATCTGTTTTTTTTTCCTCTGAGTTTCTTTCACCAGCTCATTTTCTAGTGGGAAAAAGAAAAAGGAAAAACTTTCTATCAGAAACAATTTACAAACCATTTCAATTAAGTCTCTTACTTTAAGTAATCCTATTGGCACAAAACAGAATAAAAAGCCTGGCTCAGAATTATATTCTTTGCCTCATTAATTCAAAACCTGCCATTTCTTTTTATAAATGCCATAATTTCAACACCTACTAAGATCATTTTAGTTCCCTAAGTCATCTTTAATGAGACTCCAAAACATGTTAAGCAAACATGGCCTAATCAAATGAGACCTGAATCTTTCTAGGAGACAAATATATACCAATTTGTGTTTATGGGTATGCAGTAGATTTACAGAGATTTTAAGGTCAAGGAATGCTCTTGATTCTTAGCTGTCTTAAAATATAGCCCTAAAGACATTAGTTATATACTTATATCGTACGCTTTATTATAAAACTTAAAAAAATACATAAGGTTACTTAGCTATAAATTTCTTGACTTCTAGGGATTTAAAATTCCCTTTTGAAGTTAAGAAAATTTGTCTATATAATTTATTACAAACTTAAAGTTTATAGTTTAGCATAAAACATGAAGATTTTCAGAAGACAGGTTTTAACCATTGCAAAATTCACAATACAATAGTATTTCACACTATTTTATGTTTTTTAAAGTTCCTTAATTCTATAGTTTGATTGGAGTGGTGACTTCACTGGCAGAGGCAATTGTCAAATTAATAAACTAAACACGTAAGAGTTCTGTATATTGTTGTATATAAATTAAGCCTCAATTTAAGCCTCAATATTAAGCCTCAATTAAGCCTCAATATTTCTTACTCAGTATAGAATGAAAAGTAAGGAAAATAAATAAAATTCATTCAAAAAATCCATTCTGAAATCTTACTGCCTTTCACGAATAGAAGCAGTGTATTAGCAAGAAAATACATGTATTTTTGACTGACAAACTGTAAAAAGAAAGTAGCTTTTCTTCCATTTTTCCATAATTACTATCTTCCCTTTCATCAATAAGTTACAATCAATTAGGATTTCACAGGGATTTATGATCCTAGTTATAATCTGTTTCTGCTTTATTCAAATGCTTTCTGAGATTTGCTTTGTAGCTTACTGTTATGTTTTTACACATAACCTCATTATGAAATGATTTATAGGGCACATTTGGCCTCATAGTCTACTTCAAGCACAGGACAACATATAGGTCATCAGGAAATAGCTATTCTATTTGAAGATAAACATGTCTCATATATATAGAATCAAGGACATATACTTTGCACATGAAATATCCCTGTATCCCTGGCTTGGCTTTATTTCTTAACACCATGAATATTTGCCATTTCATAATGTATGTCCAACGTGGCTAAGTATATTTTAAAGTTTGAAAATCAGTTACATTGTATTCTAGTCCACAAGCACTTTGAGATTTACTTTGATAGTACAGAAGTAGAATGGTGTAGAAAAGGGTATTCAGAAAAGAGTTACAGTGGTTTTGTGTATATGTTTGAGTGTGTGTGTGTGTGTGTGTGTGTGTGTGTGTGTGTGTGTATCTGTTTTCCAGAATTCTAATCCTTTGAAACTTATCCTCCAGCCATTGCTTGTCCTTGCCTGCTCGGCATCTTGAGCTTTTGATACTGGTTGAAGCTTATTTATGAATACCTGAGGGCTTCCCTGGTGGTGCAGTGGTTGAGAGTCCGCCTGCCAACGCAGGGGACACCGGTTCGTGCCCCGGTCCGGGAAGATCCCACATGCCGCGGAGCGGCTGAGCCCGTGAGCCATGGCCGCTGAGCCTGTGCTCCGCAACAGGAGAGGCCACAACAGTGAGAGGCCCGCATACCGCAAAAAAAAAAAAAAAAAAAAAAAATGCATACCTGAATTTAAGAATGGGTTTTCTAAAAGTTTTTATAGGAAATAACATTCAAAATTTTATATCTGGTACTAGTTGCTAAGACCAAATGAAATTTATAATTTTTTTCATTCATTTATAATTTTACACTTGAACATGCACATTTTAACTTGCCTACTATTTGGAAATACAAAGAAAAGACAATGACCTGAAACCATTCCATTTTTACTAGGTAACACCGAGAATAGGCAGGCTATGAAAATGGAAAGGATATTTGTACAGATGTGAAGTGCAGATGTTACTCAGAATTGAAAGGAAGAAATGGGGAGAGTAAGAAAATTGCCTCTTGAATGCACACTGGCAAATCAACTGAGGAATGCAACCAACGATTTTTTTTGTTCTACATATAAACTCATTTCTGTTCAGTTCTTCTGAAATTTTATATATATGGCAGCAGTGCTTTTGTTGTAGGGGTGATTTATTTGTTTCCATTAGGCTACTATTTATTTGGGATCACATTATTAGCTATTTATCAGTGGTTAGAACAGTCATAAAAATTCTTAGGGTCAGTGTGCCCAATGTCTTAGTTTGATTGACTAATGCATAGCAGTTAGACACTCTATTTTTCACATTTTAGTACTAACTCCAACATTCACAAAGGAAGCATTGAAGAGAAAATTGAGGTGGGATAGTACAATTTCATAGCATGCTTAGAAAATAAAAATCAAAATAAGTACTAAGTATCATTGGGCAAAGGATGAATATGCCAATGGTTGTATATGTACTGAACAACTCTCTTTTTCCTGGACTTTACAGAGGATATCCACTGGCATGTTTTATTACTCTTTCCTACTAGTGTTGTATTTTCACAATGATAATGCTCAGCAATTCAAAGCAAGTCCATATATTATTGTCTTATTTCTGGAGATGAGGGGAAGATTAGATAAATACTAAAACATGCAGTGTTTTTACAATGAAATTCAGAGTTTAATAAACATTTTTCTGTCTTCAAGTTCTTTTTATTGAGGTTATATAACAAAATACTTATACATGATAACTTGTATTATTTTGTTAAAAGAAAGAACTAAAGAACACATTTTAAAACTTAGGGCACAGTTTTTATTTTTCCATGGCAGATTGTTAATGCAAAAATTTCAGGAGCACAACACATACCTATTCATAAGAATGGAAAATTCTGGGCTTCCCTGGTGGTGCAGTGGATCGGAGTCTGCCTGCCAATGCAGGGGACACAGGTTCAATCCCTGGTCAGGGAAGATCCCACATGCTGCAGAGCAACTAGGTCCGTGCTCCACAGCTACTGAGCCTGCCCTCTAGAGCCCACGAGCCACAGCTACTGACCCTGTTCTCTAGAGCCCGCAAGCCACTACTACTGAGCCCGTGTGCCACCACTGCTGAGGCCTGCATGCCTGGAGCTCATGCTCCACAGCAGGAGAGGCCACTGCAGTGAGCAGCCCGCGCACCGCAGTGAAGAATGGCCCCCACTCGCTGCAACGAGAGAAAGCCCGCGTGCAGCAACGAAGACCCACCGCAGCCAAAAATAAATAAATTAAAAAAAAGAATGGAAAATTCTAATCCAGATCTAAGTCATCTAAGTTACTATTTGGTAACATTAAAATAATAATATTGATAAATGTTTTTAAGTTTGGTTATCTCCGTTCCTCATTTTTTTTTTTTTTTTTTTGTGGTACGCGGGCCTCTCACTGTTGTGGTCTCTCCCGTTGCGGAGCACAGGCTCCGGACATGCAGGCTCAGCGGCCATGGCTCACGGGCCCAGCCGCTCTGCGGCATGTGGGATCTTCCCGGACCAGGGCACGAACCCGTGTCCCCTGCATTGGCAGGCGGACTCTCAACCACTGCGCCACCAGGGAAGCCCCTCCGTTCCTCATTTTGCAACTAGGAAATTAGAGGGACACAAAGCCAATGTAGTACCGAATTCACACTTAGAAAGATTTCTGTTGCATACTTTCTTTAGAAAGAAGAGAATCAGGCTCTTCCTTAATTTATTTATCCAACAAATATTCATTTAGTACCTATAATTTACCAAGTACTATTCTGAGCATGAGAACAATGAATAAATTTGACAAAGCCCATAGACTCATGATGCTTATAATGTGTTAAGGAAGATAGAGTACACCAACAGACACATAAATATATCAGAGATCATACCAGGTAGTGACAGGCAGTGCTGGTTTTGCTAGAGTCTTTAAAAGAGAAGGCCTTTGGAGCAGAATCTTGAAAGAACTAAAAGTGAATTCCTCCAGAAGGGTTGAGGATGACACAGGAGGCAACGGAGTGCTTAGCGTGCCCATGAAACAGCAACTCTTGCACTGCTGGAAGAGAGTGAGTGCCAGGGCAGTAAGACGTGAGATTGGAGAGGGTTGCCAAAGATGATAGATCACTCCTCCTTTTTCAGGAGGAGTGACATGGTGAATCATATTTTGTAAGGCAGAACATGGAACCTTGGAGTACATCCCAATCTTATGATTATACCATATTGTGACAATGTTTGGTTTTGGTGACCCATTCAATTAAAACAAAACAAAAAAAAACCCCTGCAAACTCCAAAGAAAGAGAAATTTTATCAGAGGAATTTTGAATTATAGGCATCTTTCAAACCTTTTCTTAACTTCATCTCTCTCTCCAGCTACCGTTCTACTTCTCCTTCCTTTTTACATCTATTCCAGTTCTTTTTATTTTCCCTTCTACCATCTTACAAACCCACTTCAATAACACTTCCACACACTCTACCATCAAAGCTAATAATTCCAAGTCATCAGTGTTTTTATATTATTAAATCTAGTGATCAATTTGCAGTCCTCATCTTAATTACCTGAAATATTTGAACTGATTTATATCTTCCTCCTTCATATCTCCCCTCTTTTTTTTTTTAATTGACATCTGTGGGCCACTCTCTCCCAGTTTTCCTCTACCTGATTCCCCATTCTCATCACCTTTGCTTGTTTCCCCTCAACTCCTTAACCTTTGAACACTGGAGTGTTTTCTACCTAGACTCATCTCTAAGTCGAATTTGCTTTCAGAGCTTTCAGTACTATCATATACTGATGAGTCTTATGTTTATGATGCCGGTCTCAGCCACGACCCCCAAATTCCATACTCATATGTCTAATTGCCTATTCTAAATCTCCACATGCCTACTCTAAATCTAAACTGTTGAAGTCCTAAACTGAACATCTGATCTACCCCCTCTAAACTTGGTCCTCTCAGATCAATTTCAGCAAAGGTAACTACTTACTACTGCTTGCTCAGATTAAAATTCATAAAGTCATCCCAGACTTTTCCTTTTCTTTACATTACGCATCCAAATATCATGGTATTTTAAAAATCTCAACCAGAATCTGATTATTTCCCAAACCTTCACTACTAATTCCCTGATCCAAGACTCCATCTTCTTCCTGGCTGAAGACAGCAGCCTCTTAGGTGTTCTTTTTTTTTTCCCCACATCTTTATTGGAGTATAAATGCTTTACAATGTTTTGTTAGTTTCTGTACAAGTGAATCAGCTATATGCATACATATATCCCCATATCCCCACCTTCTGGAGCCTCCCTCCCACCCTCCCTATCCCATCCCTCTAGGTCATTACAAAGCATCGAGTTGATCTCCCTGTGCTGTGCAGCAGCTTCCCACTAGCTATCTATTTTACATTTGGTAGTGTATATATGTCCATGCTACTCTCTCACTTCATCCCAGCTTCCCCTTCCCCCCCGTGCCCTCAAGTCTGTTCTCTACGTCTGGGTCTTTATTCCTGCCCTTCCACTAGGTTCATCAGTACTGCTTTTTTAAATTCCGCATATATGTGTTAGCATACGGTATTTGTTTTTCTCTTTCTGACTTACTTCACTCTCTGTGACAGATTCTAGGTCCATCCACCTCACTACAAACAACTCAGTTTCATTCCTTTTTATGGCTGAATAATATGCTATTGTATATATGTTCTTTTTCAATCTATCCTTGTCCTCCTAGTCTATGAAAAAAGCATGAGAGCCAGAACAAACTTTGTAAGATATGAGTCAGGTCTCTGTCATCTGCCCTAAGTCCTCCAATGGCTTCACTTTTCACTCTAATAGCCAAAATTTATAAAATGCCTTCAAGATGCCTTCAAAATCACATAAGTAATTTCTTCTGTAGCTTTCTGGTCTTTTATCACCCAGTGCTCTCTCATTTGATCATAACATTCTAGCCATAGCAGCTTCCTAGTTGTTCCTCCAGCAAGCCAAGTACTGTCCTGTCCCAGAGACCTTTAAACTTTCTGTTCTACTTGGTTTGCTTCCAGCTATCCACACAGCTGTTCTCTCCTCCTTCAGGACTCTGCTCCAGTGGGGTCTGTAAGTGAGACCCTCCTTAGTACCTATGTAAAATAAAAATTCCCACCTGACTCCAGAAATTCCTTTTCTTTTCATACTTTCTTTTTCTCTATAATGCTTTCACCACCTGACAAACACTTACTGTACTTACTTATTTGTTAATTACTTGTCTCCTACTCTGCGCCCTTCCCACTATGGTATATGATTCATGACAGCAACAGTATGAATCTCTTTTGTTCATTGTAGTATCCCCAGCATTTAGAATAGGGAGGGACTAGTATTTAGTGGTTGCTTGAATGTACTTGTAGAATGACTGAAGAGAATGCATAGAAGTTGTGCTTTATGTTGTATGAATAATCTTATTCTCATTATATTACATTTAATATTTTCTGTCATCATCTTTGTTTCTTCTTTCTATATGAAATTGTATCCTAACCCTAGCGCAAACATTCTTCCCTTCCATTTTGAGTGATACGTTATATTCTCTTGGACTCCTGAAATGTTTCAGCCTGAACTACCAACTAAAGAGTATATGCTAGGCAGCTGTCAAGTGACTAGTATTGTTGATATATACAAAGTTCTTATTAGTAAGTCATTTATAAATAATAGGGGAAAACACCTAAATCCATTTAAAATTTCACAGTTCCGTCATATAATTTGTGAATAAAACACCCATTCATATAATCATTTCAGCTATTAAATAACATCTTGCAGTCCATGTGAGAGTTGTATGATATGATCCCTTGTCTCCCAGCTATCTGTTTCTCTCCTCCTTTACTCTCTGCCATGGCTGGTTTCAGGTGTGTGTGAGACCTGTGCAGTCTCACTGAATCCCACATTTAGGAGGCCCCGTGTTTGATTTAGTGCTCTACTGTTACTGCTTGAAATTCTTAATAGTCTTTGCTCTAGAGGCCCTCATTTTTATTTTAAAGTAGCCCTTAAAATTATGCAGTCGGTCCTGCTCTCAGCTCCGACTTAGAGAATCTCCAGCAACAGTAACACATGTAAATGATACAGTTAAAAAAGAGTGACTATCAGTTTCTGAAGCCCAGAAAAATTATGAAGCCATTATTTAAGGAAGAATTTCATGCACGTAAATATAATTAGAGCAGGGAGAATAATGAGCTAATACAGTGATCTTATTTTGTGGAGAGATTTACTGAGATGAGTGGAATTTCTCAAAATTTTAGATTAACATTGTGTTATTAATCTTCATAAATATCACATCCTGAGTTCCCATCAGGTGGAGAAGGAAGCATTTACAGATGATTAAAATGAGGCATAGAGCAAATAAATTATGAACTTTACAAGGAAGCACCAACTCATAATTTTAAACTAAGAGAGGGCAAATAGAAATAAAGAGAAACTTCGTTGTTCTTTAAACTTCAAGATATAATTCAAGATTTACTACCTTCAGTTTTTTTCTCGAATTAGAGCCTACACTTCTCTCTATGAGTTATATACTTTATAAATACGTTTTTACTAATATGTTAATATAGTAGACTCATTAATACATGTTGATTTTGAATTGAGGGTATACTGAACATTTCAAATGTGGCTTTTTAGTTAACATGAATATTTTTTCTCTTCAGTTGGTACTGTACGGTAATCATATATTTTAATACTACATGTAATTACTATACTGTGATTGTGGTAATATTAAGCAGCGTTTGTTTTTAAAATAAGTCATCTTTTAAAAGATTCAATGTTTATATTTCAAGATGAGAAACTAGGATTAATGAAAGCTGTTTTATTAGAAAAACAAGAAAAATAGTAAAATAGGAATACAAACCATGAATAATTATTTTACAAAAGAGTCCATTGTTTGTCAATGTTTTCAAGTGTTTAATTGAAGTTATCAGATTACTTTCATGACAAAAAGTGAGTTACATTGGAAACATTATTTTATAAAAATTACCTTACTCCTTCTGCCCACTCTTAAAAAACATTAATAAAGTAGCTTACAAGGAGGGTATGATAAAGGAGAAACATGTCTTATTCATGTACAAGGCTGCTCTTCCTTAGAGATGCAAATAAAACTGCATGTGAACTAACATCTGCTCTTAGAGCACTGCATGTCCCAGTCTGCTAAGGGAACACAGCTGCAGAAATGTGTAGAGCATTGTCATCTTTAAATCAAACACAAAATAGGAAGGCATTTAGTACTACCTATGTAATACCATTGCTATTGACAAAGAAGAGTTTCTGTTCTCTCTCCATTTTCTGGCACGCATTTTAAGCTATGGCTCAATGTTCTTCAAATGAAAGGTTATGAAATACATAACTATTTTGTGGCATTTAATCATGAATTTTTTGTAATTCAGACTTTTATTTTCTTCCTTATTTTTCTTCTTCCCTTCCTCCTTCCCTCCCTTTGTTCCTAATAGTGTTTCTTTAGCATTTATCAAGTTTTAGGCCCTGTTCTGGATCTTAGGGACAATGTGGTGAATGGTTGAAGACACTGCTCTCATGGAGCTGACAGTCTAGTGGCCAAACGCTTTATAATTCAGGGTCATCATACATGTACAAACTGACATTTTAATGATAGACACATGAAAATTCATAAGATGAAAAAACTGCAGCACGAATGAGAGAGAGGACAGGGAGAAAGACAGGATAAGAGAGAGTTAGGAGAGGAGAAGGGTGGAGAGAGGGAGAGAACTAATTTATTTTACACCTCTTAGACATTTGGGGGAGATGGAAAGGCAGTTGTGGAATTCCCCATTATGAACACTCGTTGTCATGGAATTTTAATGACTTAAAAAATCCTGCTACCAAATGATTTATGTGATTCACTCTCCTATGGGTATAATTTAGAATCTACAATCCTGAGAACGTCAGCACTCAACATGTCTTCCCTTGGTAGCTGTAGTCAGCAGCTGACACCATGGATATCCTGGTTCTAAGTAGACTAAGGTTATACTCACTTTAGGGAGAAAAATACTGACCTCTTCTAACTATATAAATCTTTGTGTACCATTTATAGAGTTGTTATATAAAATTTGCAAGCAGATTCTGTGGCTTTCAATCTAGGCATAATTCAAGAGTAGTAAGTTTTATAAAGAGGTTAACCTAAAGCAATATGAGGAATTCCAAGAGTTCCAGTAGTCTATAATTCAATAAGGACGTAAGGAAAGCACAGTCTCATAGAGATAAGAGAACTGCCTACAACACCTCGGTAAAATTCAACCTACCTCACAAATCCTGTCATAACTGTAGCTTATGATTCTGAATGTGGGGCTATTTTCAGCTACAGAGTAGCCCTGATAATTTCAACTCATTTATAAGTTATACTTGGAACATTAAAATAGGAAGATTCAGAGGTCAGGGCCAAAACTAAAGGATGATGTTGAACTAGTTTACAGGAGTCTTTGCAAAAGAGAGAAGATAGAGCTAAACCAGTCCTGCAGGTTTATCATGGGCAGGATCACATACTTGAATATTAAAACACTATTGTAAGGGTACATTTCTGTGGACACTCATATTAATAGCAGATGTTTAAAGAATTGAAAAGCATGACTTTGAAACAAATTTTTGCAGAGCAACCTAAAAGCATTTTCACACATTGTTCTTAAGTAATTATCTCTTGCCTCTTATTATCCTAATGGAAAAAATAGATATTTCTCAACTATTACTCATATTGGCTAACTTTGTTTGGGAACTGTGTTTCTGTGAAGCAATCTGGTGCAAGACTACTTTGCTTTTTTTTTTTTTTTTGTATAGGTACAATACTAGTTTTGTTTTCTCTTATTAAGGAGATATCCGTAGAAGGAAAATGTTTTATAATATTTAGGCTAAAATATAGAATAGATACTTCATGTAATTTGGAAATAGAATACCACTTCTCAGAAATGACCAAAAAATTAAGCCAAAAAGTAGGCTAGCACCCATGGATTGAGGAACAGCTGCTATAGCCACACTTTCTATTAAAGAACAGTATCTTCCAGAGTTCAGCAGCTCTTGTGGGTCATTCTGTTCTGAAGGCCACTACAAGTCTTATTTTTGTTATAAAATATGACATTTATATTAATTACAAAATCCTTAGGACTTGTGTGAAATGAACAAAAAAAAGTTATGTGGCACTGAGATATTTTCACCCAAGTATCTGTACCCAATATCACACACATACTAATTTGCCCTTGTGGAGAGCTATAGCCAACTGTGAAGTTAAAGGGAAGCACCGTCCACATAAGACCATCCTCACTTCTGAAATCAACTTCAAATTCAGGATATTCCCCAAACCACCTCAGGTTTGATAATTTGCTATAAGGACTCCAGGAGGTGGTTTACTCATGGTTATGGTTTATTACAGGGAAATGATACAGATAAAATCCTCCAAAGGAAGAAAGTTTTAGGGCAGCATCTAAGTACCAGACATGGAGCTTCTGTTGTCCTTTCTCTGTGAAAGCTGGGCAGCCTTTTGGCATTGATATGAGGTAATGTACTCAGAGAATTCTTATCCAGAAAAACTCACTGAAGGCTTAATGTCCAGAATTTTTATTAGGGCTTTATTGTGCAGGCATATTGATTGTCCCTGTTGTTGATCACAGGAGGTCTATTCTAGTTGCATGGACCAAAGCTCTGGCTCTAAATCATATTATTTCTGGCATGGTCAGTCCCCACCTTAAAACTATCTGACGTGGCCAACACTCACTCTAAATCATATTGTCAGTCTATCCAGCGTGACCCAGAGTCCCCGAGGAAATCAAAGACATTCTAATCAGTTATCGCATTCCCAAGTCCTAGTGATCACTTCCATTAACTGGGGGCAAAGGCCATACTTCACTTTAGGAAAGGATAAATTCTTTATTATAATGGCCCCAAATATCGATTTCAGCCAACAGGGTAAGTACCTTGACTGCTAGTTTAAAAAGAGTCACAAAATATTAGACTGCACTAATTGAAGTAATGTTCACTCTAATATGGTTGATAAGACCGTATCTGGAGCTGTAGTTGCCATACCTTAGGAAGAGAGAATCAAAGGATTTGGGGAAGAGTCTAGAAGTTTTATGTCATTTATTTATTCATTCATTTGGCATTGACTCAGCCAACATGTTTGGGGAAAATTACTGTGTGCCAATACCTCTGCTTATTGTGATTAATATTGAACATAGACTGACACAGTCACAGAATATGGTCAGTAGTGTAATGGGAATATGTACAAAGTACCTATGCAAGATAAGTGATCAGTTCTGCCTTGAGGGCTTGGCTTCACAGGGGAGAAAACCTTTGAGCTGCCTTTGAGCAGTTTTAAAAGAATGTCTAGCAGTCTGCACCATTGATGCTGTGTGGGAAGGTGTACAGGGATACCCAGGCAGGAGAACAGTAGAGGAAAAGAAAAATGAAGCAACATGACACATTTTTTTTAAACATTTAACATCAAAGCATTTAACAGATAAAGAAAAAAAGAACTCTAAAGCCAAAAAAAAAAAAAAAAAGGAAGTAGTATTCAAATAATAGAAGACAATAATAGGCAAGGCAGTCAGTCTGTCCTGTGTTGTTTCAAAGTTGTTTATACTTAAATTCTGTGTGTCAACACTGTATTTTTCTAAAATCAATCTTCGGTGTTACAAACTTGAGGGATTAAAAACTGAGAATAAACAAGCCAGCAATAGTAATAACCCAATCCTTGGTATAGAGTAGAACAATATTTCACTCTGCCTGTGAAAGCTTTCACAGTTGTTGCGTTGCTCATTGAGAACAACTTTTATACTGCATGACTGTTGGGCTTGAACTGTTTTCTGTCCTAACAATGCTCCCTTATATACTCACCAAACGTGTCCTGGTAAATGTGTGACCTTTATTTAGTGCAGGCTTAACATTGTATTACATTTCTTATTTCCTCTATGGGCAAACTCTGTCCCACTGAACAGCAAGGCATATAACTCAGTCCAATATTTCAACAGAAATGATCTCCAAAACAATGCATACAGAGTATATTAAACAAACTCAACTAAGAACATAAGGAAAAATGTATCTTTATTCTGGTGTCAGAGTCTCTCTATAAAATTTATTCAGTTGAGTTTATCTTCCCTGCCCTTCCATGAAAATATGGCAGCCTCCATGCTTTTCAGTTTATCTTTAGATAGTATACATTCTTGCAGTCATTTTAAGAACTAATAGAGACACCATTCATTTAAAAAATTCCCAGTACAAAACTAGATATAATGTACAATATTTTTCCTTTCCCCAGCTCAGATCTAGGTGTGAAAGGAATCCTAAGTTCTTCCCCGCTTCTTCTCATCCCATCTCTTTAGGTCTCCTGGGCATGGGGACAGTGGAAGACAGTATAAGACAAATTACTTCAACTAATTTCCCATAATTTGTTTTTATCCCTGCATTATTTATCTATTATTATGTAACATGTTACCCCAAAATTTAGCAGGTTAAAACAACAAAAATTAATTATCTCATAGTTCCTGTGGCTTAGAAAATTGGGCATGGCTTCCCTTGGTCCTCTAGCTCGGGATGTCTCCCAAATCTGCAATCAAGGTATCTATTGGCTGAGCTACTGCCATCTCAAGGGAATTATGGGGATAATTTCCTTCCATACTCACTACCACAACTGTTGATAGACTTCAAATACTCACTGGATGAAACCAAAAGCAGTTCCTTGCCACATGGGCCTCTCTGTGGAACAGCTCATAAAGTGGCCTCGGGCTTCTTTCACAGCAAGTAAATGAGAGAGGGGAGTCTGAAACAGATGCCATCCTCTCTTTGTAAATTAATCTCAAGAATGACATCCCAGGGACTTCCCTAGTGGTCCAGTGGCTAAGACTCTATGTTCCTAATGCAGGCGTTCCCGGGTTCGATCCCTGTTCAGGGAACTAGACCCCACATGCCCCAACTAAGAGTTTGCATGTTGCAACTAAAAGACCTTGCATGCCACAACGAAAGATCCTGCATGCAGCAATGAAGATCCCCATGCTGCAACTAAGACCCAGGACAGCCTAATAAATAAATAAATATTTTTGAAAAGTGACCTCCCAACAATCAGTATTCTATTTATTAGAAACAAGTTATTAGGTCCAGCACTTTCTCAAGGGGAAGGGATAACAAAAGAGCATGAATACTAGGACATGAGGATAATTGGGGGCCATATTAGAGGCTATCTACCATAACCCTTCTGGCCTAGGAATCTTTTAAAGGATGATTCTTTGCCTTCTTGGGGATCTTTGTGGGCTTTTGGGAGATTCCTGTCACTAGAGACCTTTTACCCGTGGTTACTTTGACCAAGCAACACATCTCTATTTCAGGTGGTCCTGACAGGCTCCTTTAGCCTCTTAGTCGAGATGGCCTTAATAGCCTTCTTAGGATCTAAAACACTTTCTTTCCTCCTAGTAATGTATATCTGGTATACCAAAAATATCTTCTATATCTTTACAAATATTAGGAGTGCAGATGATGCACGTTTACATACAGTGCCACATAATTCAGTCTCCTGCTGTCCTGTCACCTACTTGTGCCGTGTCTATTCTTATGTCTCTTGGTAAAACAATCCTTATTTAAAAAACAAAAAAACTGATGTATTTTACTATAGAAACAAATACCCTAGGAAAATTCAGTTATATACTTAATTAATGGAAATCAAAATCATTTATAATACAATCACTGTCTTCAGGGAAAAATATTATCCTTTATTATTTTCCAAATAGTCATAAAGGGATAAGGAAGTTAGCCAATAAAGACAATAAATTAGCCAAAATATATTATACATAGCTTTTAGATGCCCTTAGTTATCACCAAAATCAAGCACAATTTACTTTCTTTTATTTATTACTAGCAATACTTCTTTCATATTTCTCTCTGGTTTCATATTATTGGGGAATTTCTACATTCCATTAGGCTCTGATTATTGTGTAGTGGTGTTATAATTTAACACTTTCATAGTATGGGCATGAAATTATACTAAATAGTGGAAAACTGAAAAGGACATAGCTCTTCTGTAAGAAATAAGCAACTTCATATTTGTTTTACCTAACCACTTGATAAAATAGGATAAAATTTGCCAATTTAATTAACTAAAGCTTGTAATGAGTAAAGAATTCACAGTAGGAAAGGTGCAAAGCACTACGTCTATAATTGTTGGTCCTAAAGTATATAGCTCTTCTACTTATTGCATAACTCTTGAGGATTCCTTAGTTTTTCAGAACAGTTGATAAAGAGAATATAGATAAGAATTATGATTTTATTTTAATTTGAATATCAGTATTTATTTGAGCATCTACAAAACACCAACTTTCTCAGCAACTTAATTTCCCTATTTATATAAGGGAAAGATAGAATTTGATGACCTCCCAAGCCCCTACTACCTCTAGAATTCCAAAATTGTATTAAAAGTGCTGGAATTGTCAATTCTTGGGAAAGGAGAAAGAACAAAAGAAGTGCATTCATGAACCCTCTCCATGTAGGTTATAAAGGCATTAAAGAAAATATCACTAACAATGAAAGCAGTAACTAAGGAACATAAGGGGTTTTGAATGGTACAATCTAAGATTTGAAAGACAGTTATGGGCCAAGATGGTGACAGTTATTTGGGGACATAAATTTGGCTTTGAAGTTTCACAAGATTCTAATAAACAGAAGTACATCTTAGATATAGTGCTTTTTCCTATTCCTCTCCTCCACACCATAACAATGTAAAGGGTACCCAATTATTATTAGCAGGAGCAATTAGACCAGAACTCATCAGAATGGATATAGTTTTCATTCTGTCCTGACTTACTGTGGTAACTTAAACTTTTTGTATATTTTCACTTGATTGATGAGCCAATTTATGTATTTTAACAACAAAATTTCAAAATAGTGTTATGTTGAGAATGAGTACTTTTGAAATATTACACATATAAAGTCGTTATGGTTATTAAGTTCAGTCGTTTATTTCTCTTTAGAAAGCTGCACTGTATCTGTTATGAAATTTTAAGTAATTTTTGAGGTTGGTATAGTTACAAGTGACTACATGTATGGTATCTTTGTGTGTCCTATTTTCACATTAAATTTTTCTGGCTAAGTTTATAAGGATCTCCAGCAGGAGTCAGAAGCATTGTAAGGAATCATATGAAAAATCTGATATGTGAAATAAGGGTAGAAAACTAAAAATAGAGATTGTAAAATTAGGAACAAAAATCAGGCTTCACACAATTGAATTTAAAAGTTTTAAATAATAATTTTCAGTTTTGAATAAATGAATGAGTTATTATTAGTGAAGAAAGTTAAGAGTTTGACATTACCTTGATGAATTCAAGGTAGTTTAAATTAGCAGTCAGATTTTGTCAGTATACTGAAAGTGTATCATTCAGTAGGAGACTCAAGTTATCTCAACTCTTAAGAGAATGACGTATAAATCAAATTGTAAAAAATGCTGCTTTGGATAACTTGTAAAGCACTGCTTAGGTATTTTCTCATGATTCTCCCTTAACCACATTTTTCAGAATGACAAACCTCTCATCCTTTTGACTAAAATATTCCTTCTTTGTACATGTGAGTATCATTAATTAAATTAGTGTCAAATATCACTGGTATAGGAGTCATTCCATCTCTAGAAATTAACATTGCACATCTATGACTTAAACCATTGGTTTCTAGTTTAAATTACACAAGGGAAACTTTATCTTTAATTCTTAGAAGGAACCTCCCAGATGTCAGTCGCCGTGTATAAATTACAAAAACTGATTCATGCTTTAAATGACGGAAAAGTGAACGACCTAAGACTACTTTGGCATATGTTTTCATAAAAACTGTTATTGTTTTCAAAACTCATGAGGAAAGATCTTATTTTACGTAGTCAATAATGAACTAAGTTGATGTTTGTATTATCAAATATTCTAATATGTTAAGTATTGAGCTCAACAGAGCCTTACCTTCTGTATGGAATTGTGGGTAGACAGTCTTCATCTAGAGAAACTCTACCTTTATATATTTTTCATAATTTAAAATTTTGATTTGTCTAACTCTACCACACATTTCTAAGATTCTTTTCATAGTTAAAATATAACTGAAGTGGAAAAAAAACTAGATGTTTATATGGCTAAGTTTATAGATGCAAAAAAATTTAGTTTACCAAATCTGATAATTCTATGATTTCAATTTGAAACTTTAAACAGGGAGATTCTAGAAAACCCTCAAGAAATATATATCCAATAAATGATGAAAAGTTTGATTAGATTATAGGGACAATAATATATTCAAGAGAATGTAAGAACATGTATTCAAGAGAATTTAAGAAACAAGTATAAATAAGGTAAAAATGATAGTTAATTAAAAGGCAAATTAGAAATCTATTTCTTCAGAGATGAGAGAAATACATGGAATTATTTGTGCTTACGTCCCTTTCTTACTTTTACCTGAATCTTTTACATACCTTGTTCCCTATTGGACATATAAGATAACTTTATAGAATTTTCCATTTATAGAAATACGTCATCAGTTTATTAGGGAAAACATGACGTGTGTTTAGCTAACAAGTTGTTTGCAATGTCTTATATAATTTTGTCATGAGGAAAAGATACATATATATAAAGTAGGAGAAATCGCATTCTGAGCAACTATTTTAGCCCATCAAGATCCTTCATGAACAAACCATTGATTCTTTTGTTCCCACTGAAAGAGATCATGGCATAACTTTGCTTCACATTTATCCTAAGACTACAGGAGGCATCAGACCAAGTAGCCACTCTTGGAGGGAGAGCAAGTAGGCAAGAAAGAGACCTTTCTTACTTATTGTTGCGTAATACTGGGATGGCATTATGAGGTCCTGTGCTACAGTCCTCTAACATATTTTAGAGGAGTGAGACAAGAAATACAATGCTTCTGAGAGTCTGATTACAAAAGGTAATAATAATTATCCATCCCAGAAGACAGTTCCTTTTTCTTTGCTGGCCAGGATGTCGAAGTCTGTTAATGAATAGCTTAGCTGGAGTAATAGATTCAAGTATAATGACTCAGCTTTTTAGACTAATTTATTATAAATGATTATGGATTTGACAATTACGTGTCGGGTAACATTCAAAATTATTCAAAAATCAAACTGCAGCTTCTGTAGCCCAGAGTAAAATGAGTTTTAAAATTCAATATTTACTTATTAAACTTCTACCATGTGCTAATTAAAGTTATACAGATTAAAAGACTCTGTGCCCTCAGAAAACTTACAGATCATAGGAGAGAGAGAGACAGACACACAGATGGTCTAATGCATCATACAAATTCTTTACACAAAAGGTGGAAAGGTAACAAAGAGTTAGTAGCACATAAGCCACTGTGAGAAGATAGGGGCTTCACAGGCTATGATTGAGCCCGCTCTGAAAAAAAGAAATACTGCGCAAATTTACTGCTCAAATAAGGGGTGGAGGAGTGTTTATTCCAGGAAGGGTAACAGCATGTTCGTAGAACATGTGAGAGGCTCACGTAAAAGAGCATGGTTTGTTTTCTTGAGAGACGAAGTTTAAAATGAGGAATGATGTGGAAAAAAAAAAAAATCAGATCATAGGTGTGTGAATGCTAAAAAGGCTGTTGTCACTACTCTTAAGTAACTTATTTTAGAAGAGAAGAAAACCTTACATGAAAAAGTGATTTAAAAAAATGATAGCATGAGAAGACTATTCTTTTACTTTCGAGAGTTACTTAGATAACTCCAGAAAACTAATAGGTCACTTTTTGTCTTACACTTCAGTCCTCAGGAAGTGTCTCCCCAAATGATCCTTTGTTTTGACATGGGAAAAAGCTTCCTTGAGTTCAGATAAAATGTCTGAACTCAGCCTCTTCAGTTTATCTACTAGTAAGCATTGCACAATTTTCAAGAACAGAAACTTAGAAATAAATGTTGGTATATCTATTGATAATATCTAGCAACTGGATATTTGAAAAGAAAGAGATGTAGACGAGGTACAATCTTGTAAGAAATCATCATTTTTCTTACCAAAAACACTTAAGCTTAAGGTCACTATTGTCCTTGGACTTAGAAAAGAGACCTTGCAAAGAACCTCTTTCAAATACAAGAATGAAGAAATCTTTTGAAAATCATGTTCAATAGGCATTATAGGGAATAAACGTTCAAGTCAGTCTTTAGTGAATCTAAAATGATATTTGGTTTTGCATTATCATGTTAATGTTGAAAAATCAAAGAGAACTTGAAGTTTTGTTGTTGTGGTTGTTACTTAAGCATCCTGGTTAATTAACTCATTATTTCTTGTATATACCTTACTTTCTGAGATAACCTGGGCATGTTTACAAGGCACGTTAGTGATCATTTAAATATGTTCAAGCCATAATCATGTATATGATAAACTTGTGGCTTGAAAGAGCTTATGTCAACATTGTGTGTGCTCCAGGGCATTTCTGATCACTGCAAGGTATCATTAGTGTCACAGGAAGTTAGAATATGCTGCATGTATCCTAAAGACGTACATTAGTAGCTTCCTGGCATCTTTAGGACACTAAGAAAAGAATTTTAATTAAAGAAATGCTAATGAAGATTGAAAGAAAATAAGTAATAATTTAAGTAACTGCACTTTCGTATTTATAGTTATTGAAAGACTGTATTTGCTGTTTCTAGTTTCATGCATTGAATTTGTCTGTAGGCCATGTAGCTGATACAGTAGTGATATTTCTGTGATGCTGTTGCTGCTCATAAGGCAGTATATACAAGCTAAAGAAGATCTGAGACATTGCAGATTTTGACTGTGTTTAATTCTTCTGCATGTTTATAGGTATCTGTCATAACTCTAAGGCCTCACACACAGCCCCACAGAAACACACAAAACCAACAAGGTGATTGTGATGCTCCAAACTTATATCTAGTTAACCTTGTCTATATGTCGTCTTTGTCTTTCTCTATCTTTTTCTTCCTAGTGCCTCTAGCTTTGACATGCTATTAAATCTGCTCCTATGGTATCTCTGTTGGTTCCCCCAAGTTCATGGCTTGACACCGCCATTATATCACAGGGATTCAAAACTTCAATTAACTAACTTCACTTTGTACTTAGAATCATTTATTGTGCTCTATGCACCATCCTGGGTCTTTCTCATTTCTCACTCCAACTTTAAAAATCAGGAGACAATTCTATGAATGGTTTCTGCCTACCAATTTATTATCTAAAATGTTATTCTCTTACACTTTGGTTCTCCACATTCAATATATATGTATTGATATAGACTTTATGAATAAATGAAGACCATACCATGAACTCCATGTTATGAATAGTTATTTCATAAGCCAGAAAGTTCTGGGCACTGCATAATGCCACAGTGTTTTAGAATTTATTATGATAGCAGTAAAATAAAATATTTGCTTTAGTAGAACAGGCTTATTTCCTCAGTGTCTTAGAAAAATATCTGTTATTTTATTTTTTTTTGAGTTGAATATTCTTTTTTTTTAAACAACTTTATTGGAGTATAATTGCTTTACAATGGTGTGTTACTTTCTCCTTTATAACAAAGTGAATTAGCTATACGTATACATATATCCCCATATCTCCTCCCTCTTGTATCTCCCTCCCTCCCACCCTTCCTATCCTACCCCTCTAGGTGGTCACAGAGCACCGAGCTGATCTCCCTGTGCTATGCGGCTGCTTCCCACTAGCTATCTATTTTACATTTGGTAGTGTATATACGTCCATGCCACGCTCTCACTTTGTCACAGCTAGCCCTTCCCCCTCCCCATGTCCTTAACTGCATTCTATACATCTGCATCTTTATTCCTGTCCTACCCCAGGTTCTTCAGAATCATTTTTTTTTTTTTTTTTAGATTTCATACATATGTGTTAGTATACGGTATTTGTTTTTCTATTTCTGACTTACTTCACTGTGTATGACAGGCTCTAGGTCCATGCACCACACCACAAATAACACAATTTCGTTTCATTAATGGCTGAGTAAAATTCCATTGTATATATGTACACGTCTTCTTTATCCATTCATCTGTCAGTGGAAACTTAGGTTGCTTCCATGTCCTGGCTATTGTAAATAGAGCTGCAGTGAACATTGTGGTACATGACTCTTTCTGAACTATGGTTTTCTCAGGGTATATGCCCAGTAGTGGGATTGCTGGGTCGTATGGTAGTTCTATTTTTAGTTTTCTAAGGAACCTCCATACTGTTCTCCATAGTAGCTGTATCAATTTACATACCCACCAACAGTGCAAAAGGGTTCCCTTTTCTCCACACCCTCTCCAGCATTTATTGTTTGCAGATTTCTTGATCATGGCCATTCTGACTGGTGTGAGGTGACACCGCATTGTAGTTTTTATTTGCATTTCTCTAATGATTAGTGATGTTGAGCATCCTTTCATGTGTTTGTTGGCAATCTGTGTATCTTATTTGCAGAAATGTCTATTTAGGTCTTCTGCCCATTTTGGGATTGGGTTGTTTGCTTTTTTTATATTGAATTGCATGGGCTGCTTGTAAATTTTAGAGATTAATCCTTTTCAGTTGCTTCATTTGCAAATATTATCTCCCATTCTGAAGGTTGTGTTTTCGTCTTTTTTATGTTTTCCTATGCTGTGCAAAACCCTTAAGTTTCATTAGGTCCCATTTGTTTAATTTGTTTTAATTTCCATTTCTCTAGGAGGTGGTTCAAAAAGGATCCTGCTGTGATTTATGTCATATAGTGTTCTGCCTTTGTTTTCCTCTAAGAGTTTTACAGTATCTGGCCTTACATTTAGGCCTTTAATCCATTTTAAGTTTATTTTTGAGGATCGTGTTAGGGAGTGTGCTAATTTCATTCTTTTGCGTGTAGCTGTCCAGTATTGCCAGCACCACTTATTGAAGAGGCTGTCTTTTCTCCACTGTATATTCTTGCCTCCTTTAACAAAAGTAAGTTGACCATATGTGCATGGGTTTAGCTCTGGGCTTTTTATCATCTTCCATTGATCTATATTTCTGTTTTTGTGCCAGTACCATACTGTCTTGATTACTGTAGCTTTGTAATATAGTCTGAAGTCCAGGAGCCTGATTCCTCCAGCTCCCTTTTTCCTTCTAAAGATTGCTTTGGCTATTCGGGTTCTTTTGTGTTTCCATACAAATTGTGAAATTTTTGTTCTAGTTCTGTGAAAAATGCCATTGCTCCTTTGATAAGGATTGCATTGAATCTGTAGATTGCTCTGGGTGGTATAGTCATTTTCACAATGTTGATTCTTCCAATCCAAGAGCATGGTATATCTCTCCATCTGTTTGTATCATCTTTAATTTCTTTCATCAGTGTTTTATAGTTTTCTGCATACATGTCTTTTGTCTCCTTAGGTAGGTTTATTCCTAGGTATTTTATTCTTTTTGTTGCAGTGGTAAATGGGAGTGTTTCCTTAATTTCTTTCAGATTTTTCATGATTAGTGTATAGGAATGTAAGAGATTTCTGTGCATTAATTTTGTATCCTGCAGCTTTACCAAATTCATTGATTAGCTCTAGTAGTTTTCTGGTAGAGTCTATAGGATTCTCTATGTACAGTATCATGTCATCTGTAAACAGTGACACCTTTACTTCTTCTTTTCCAATTTGGATTCCTTTTATTTCTTTTTCTTCTTTGATTGCTGTGGCTAGGACTTCCAAAACTATGTTGAATAAGAGTGGTGATTGTTTCAGGTTTTCACCACTGAGAATGATGTTAGCTGTGGGTTTGTCATATATGGCCTGTATTATGTTCAGGTAATTTCCTGTATGCCTACTTTTTGGAGGATTTTTATCATAAATTGGTGTGAATTTTGTCAAAAGCTTTTTCTGCATCAATTGAGATGATCATATGGTTTTTCTCCTTCCATTTGTTAATATGGTGTATCACATTGATTGATTTGAATATATTGAAGAATCTGCATTCCTGGGATAAACCCCACTTGATCATGGTATACGATCCTTTTAATGTGCTGTTGGATTCTGCTTGCTAGTATTTTGTTGAGGATTTTTGCATATATATTCGTCAGTGATATTGGCCTGTAGTTCTCTTTCTTTGTGACGTCTTTGTCCGGTTTTGGTATCAGGGTGATAGTGCCCTCGTAGACTGAGTTTGGGAACGTTCCTCCCTCTGCTATATTTTGGAAGAGTTTGAGAAGGATAGGTGTTAGCTCTTCTCTAAATATTTGATAGGATTAGCCTGTGAAGCCATCTGGTCCTGGGTTTTTGTTTGTTGGAAGATTTTTAATCACAGTTTCAATATCAGTGCTTGTGATTGGTCTGTTCATATTTTCTATTTCTTCCCAGTTCAGTCTCGGAAGGTTGTGCTTTTCTAAGAATTTATCCATTTCTTCCAGGTTGTCCATTTTATTGCCATATAATTGCTTGTAGTAATCTCTCTTGATCCTTTGTATTTCTGCAGTGTCACTTGTTACTTCCCCTTTTCATTTCTAATTCTATTGATGTGAGTCTTCTCCATTTTTTTCTTGATGAGTCTAGCTAATGGTTTATCAATTTTGTTTTTCTCAAAGAACAAGCTTTTAGTTTTCTTGATCTTTGCTATTGTTTCCTTCATTTCTTTTGCATTTATTTCTGATCTGATCTTTATGATTTCTTTCATTCTGCTAAATTTGGGGATTTTTTGTTCTTCTTTCTCTATTTGCTTTAGGTGTAAAGTTAGGTTGTTTATTTGAGGTGTTTCTTGTTTCTTGAGGTAGGATTTTATTGCTATAAACTACCCTCTTAGAACTGCTTCTGATGTATCCCATAGGTATGGGGTCGTCGTGTTTTCATTGTCACTTGCTCCTGGGTATTTTTTGATTTCCTCTTTCATTTCTTCAGTGATCTCTTGGTTATTTAGTAGCGTATTGTTTAGCCTCCATGTATTTGTATTTTTTACACATTTTTCACGTAATTGATGTCTAGTTTCATAGCGTTGTAGTCAGAAAAGATACTTGATACGATTTCAATTTTCTTAAATTTGCCAAGGCTTGATTTATGACTCAAGATATGATCTCTCCTGGAGAATGTTCCATGAGCACTTGAGAAGAAAGTGTATTCTGTTGGTTTTGGATGGAATGTCCTATAAATATCAATTAAGTCCATCTTACTTAATGTGTCATTAAAAGCTTATGTTTCCTTATTTATTTTCATTTTGGATGATCTGTCCATTGGTGAAAGTGGGGTGTTAAAGTGCTCTACTAGGATTGTGTTACTGTCTATTTCCTCTTTTATGGCTCCTAGCATTTCCCTTATGTATTTAAGTGCTCCTATGTTGGTTGCATAAATGTTTATAATTGTTATATCTTCTTCTTGAATTGATCTCTTGATCATTCTGTAGTGTCCTTCTTTGTCTCTTGTAATAGTCTTTATTTTAAAGTCTATTGTGTCTGATATGAGAATTGCTAGTTCAGCTTTCTTTGGATTTCCATTTTCATGGAATATCTCTTTCAGTCCCCTCACTTTCAGTCTGTATGTGTCCCTAGGTTTGATGTGGGTCTCTTGTAGACAGCATATATACAGGTCTTGTTTTTGTATCCATTCAACCAGTGTATGTCTTTTGGTTGGAGCATTTAATCCATTTACATTTAAGGTAGTTATCGATATGTATGTTCCCATTACCATTGTCTGAATTGTTTTGAGTTTGTTATTGTTGGTCTTTTCCTTCTCTTGTGTTTCTTGCCTAGAGAAGTTCCTTTAGCATTTGTTGTGAAGCTGGTTTGGTGGTGCTGAATTCTCTTAGCTCTTGCTTGTCTGTAAAAGTTTTAATTTCTCTGTTGAATGTGAATGAGATCCTTTCTGGGTAGAGTAATCTTGGTTTTAGGTTTTTCCCTTTGATCACTTTAAATATGTCCTGCCACTCCCTTCTGGCTTGCAGAGTTTCTGCTGAAAGATCAGCTGTTAACCTTATGGGGATTCCCTTGTATGTTATTTGTTGTTCTTCCCTTGCTGCGTTTAATATTTTTTCTTTGTATTTAATTTTTGATGGTTTGATTAATATGTGTCTTGGCATTTTTCTCCTTGGATTTATCCTGTATGGGACTCTCTGGGCTTCCTGGACTTGATTGACTATTTCCTTTCCCATATTAGGGAAATATTCAATGATAATCTCTTCAAATATTTTCTCAGTCCCTTTCTTTTTCTCTTCTTCTTCTGGGATGCCTATAATTCAAATTTTGGTGTGTTTATTGTTGTCCCAGGGGTCTCTGAGACTGTCCTCACTTCTTTTCATTGTATTTTCTTTATTCTGCTCTGTGGTAGTTACTTCCACTATTTTATCTTCCTGGTCACTTATCCGTTTTTCTGCCTTAGTTATTCTGCTATTGATTCCTTCTAGAGAAGTTTCAATTTCATTTACTGTGTTACTCATCATTGTTTGTTTGCTCTTTAGTTCTTCTAGGTCCTTGTTAAACATTTCTTGTACTTTCTCCATTGTATTTCCAGGATTTTGGATCATCTTTACTATCATTACTCTGAATTCTTTTTCAGATAGACTTCCTATTTCCTCCTCCTTTGTTTGTTCTGGTTGGTTTTTACCTTGCTCCTTCATCCGCTCTGTGTTTCTCTGTTTTCTCATTTTGCTTAACTTACTGTGTTTGAGGTCCCCTTTCCACAGGCTGCATGTTCATAGTTCCTGTTGTTTTTGGTGTCTGCCCCCAGTGGCTAAGGTTGGTTCAGTGGGTTGTGTATGCTTCCTGGTGGAGGAGACTGGTGCCTGTGTCCTGGTGGATGAGGCTGGATCTTGTCTTTCCGGTGGGCAGGACCTTGTCCAGTGGTGTGTTTTGGGGTGTCTGTGACCTTGTTATGATTTTAGGCAACCTCTCTGCTAATGGGTGGTGTTCTTTTCCTGTCTTGCTAGTTGATTGGCATAGGGTGTCCAGCACTGCAGCTTGCTCGTCGTTGAGTGGAGCTGGGTCTTAGATTTGATATGGAGATCTCTGGGAGAGCTTTCGCTATTTGATGTTCCATAGATCCGGGAGGTCTTTGTTGGACCAATGTCCTGAACTCGACTCTCCTACCTCAGAGGCACAGGTGTGATACCTGGCCAGAGCACGAAGACCCTGTCAGCCAAATGGCTGAGAAGAAAAGGGAGAAATAAATAAATAAATAAATAAATAAAGCTGTTAAAATAAAAAAACAAAAAATTATTGAAAATTTAAAAATTAAAAAGTAATAGTAAAAAAGAAAGAAGAGATCAACCAAACCAAAAAGCAAATTCACCAATGATAACAAGTGCTAAAAACTACATTAAAAAACCCCAGGAAAACAACAAAAAAAATGGCAAAGACAGAACCCTAGGACAAATGGTAAAAGCAGAGCTATACAGAGAAAATCACACAAAGAAGCATACACATACACACTCACAAAAAGGGAATAAGGAAAAAAATATATTTGTTTATATATTTTAAAAATTAAAAAAGAGAGCAACCAAATCAATAAACAAATCTACCAATGATAATAAACTCTAAATACTAAACTAAGATAAACATAAAACCAGAAACAAATTAGGTGCAGAAAGCACACCTCAAGTCTACAGTTGCTCCCAAAGTCCACTGCCTCAGTTTGGGGTTGATTTATTGTCCATTCAGGTCTACCAGAGATGCAGCGTACATCAAATTGATTGTGGAGATTTAATCCGCTGCTCCTGAGGCTACTGGGAGAGATTTCCCTTTCTCTTCTTTGTTCACACAGCTCCTGGGGTTTAGCTTTGGATTGACCCCGCCTCTGCTTGTAGGTCACCTGAGGGCATCTGTTCTTCACTCAGATAGGACGGGATTAAAGGAGCAGCTGATTCAGGGGCTCTGGCTCACTGAGGCTGGGGGGAGGTAGGGATATGGAATGCGGGGCGAGCCTGGGGCGGCAGAGGCTGGCATGACATTTCACCAGCCTGAGGCGCGCCGTGCATTCTCCCAGAGAAGTTGTCCCTGGATCACAGGACCCTGGCAGTGGCGGGCTGCACAGGCTCCTGGGAGAGGAGGTGTGGATAGTGACCTGTGCTTGCACAGAGGCTTCTTGGTGGCGGCAGCAGCAGCCTTAGCATCTCATGCCCACCTCTGGCGTCCGCGCTGATAGCCGCGGCTCGCACCCATCTCTGGAGCTCGTTTAGGCAGTGCTCTGAATCCCCTCTGCTAGCGCACCCCAAAACAATTGTCTCTTGCCTCTTAGGCCATTCCAGACTTTTTTCCGGACTCCCTCCCAGCTTAGCTGTGGCACACTAGCCCCCTTCAGGCTGTGTTCACGCAGCCAACCCCAGTCCTCTCCCTGGGATCTGACCTCCTAAAAAGCCGGAGCCTCAGCTCCCAGCCCCCACCCACCCCGGTGGGTGAGCAGACAAGCTTCTCAGGCTGGTGAGTGCTGGTTGGCACCGATCCTCTGTGTGGGAATCTCTCTGCTTTGCCCTCTGCACCCCTGTTGCTGCGCTCTCCTCCACGGCCCCAAAGCTTCCCCCCTCTGCCACCCACAGTCTCCTCCCACGAAGGGGCGCCTAGTGTGTGGAAACCTTTCCTCCTTCACAGCTCCCTCCCACTGGTGCAGGTCCCGTCCCTATCCTTTTGTCTCTTTTTTTTCTTTTTTCTTTTGCCCTACCCAGGTACGTGGGGAGTTTCTTGCCTTTTGGGAAGTCTGAGGTCTTCTGCCATCGTTCAGTAGGTGTTCTGTAGGAGTTGTTCCACATGTAGGTGTATTTCTGATGTATTTGTGGGGAGGAAGGTCATCTCCACGTCTTATTCCTACACCATCTTGAAGGTCTCCATCTCGAAAAATATGTTTTAATTGATAAAAGTTGGCAAACAAAGATACAAACACATGTAGCATGCTTGGAAGTCTTATAGAATATAATGTAGGCAATAGAATGGGCACTGACGTTTGTTGTACAATATATTTGAAGCCATGTAATAAACAGTCACTGTCATGAACGTTACATAGGTAAATAAGATTTTCCTGTAACTGTCAAATTCTCTTCTAGTATTTGAAGTTTCATACTTTTCTCTCTTTCTTTCCCTCACAGTATTACATCTTTTACACATTTATCTATGACCAATGATGACCAATAACAATCTCTGTTAGTCATTCTTTAGGTATACAACTTTTGTAATAAAAATGCCAGGACTCTCCACTGAGTTTCTCTTAAAGTTCACATTTTTCTTTCACCTAAAGGGCAATGTAGAGTAAGAGAAATAGTGAAAGATTCCAAGATAAAAAATGAATGCTGAAGGAATTTCAACATTTGAGATTCTCCTTTTATATTATATTATATATAATATATTATATTATATATGTTCCTTCCTTTTATATTATTATATATACACATATATTTTATGTATATTATATATACACCTTTTATATTATATATATACATATACACATGTATATGTATATATATATTTAGCAAGTTTATAGAAACTGATTTAATTATTTATTTAAAAAATTTATAAATTGTGTTCAAGATTTCTTTTCATTCTGAAAGAGTATTCTGAGGAGTACTCTATATTATTATTTTAATTAGAGTAGTTTTCAGTAAGAACAATCCATTGATTTTCCTCACTCTTTCTATGAGGAAACACCTGCTCATCTCCCAAGTCCATCCTTCAGGGACATGTGGTATTTCTGAATCAGATTCATTTAGAATGCACCATGCAAGCATTTTCATACCAAGTTAAGTCATTTAGCTCTGTCTATTTGCCTTAAGTCTTGTAATGGAATCTATTAAAACTTTGTTGCCCAAATTTAAAATAAATACCTATGAGTCCATTCTGTTAAATAAATTGTTGAATAAACTAATGGAAGAGGAGAGACAAATTTCTGAAACAGAAGAATCCTAAATAATTTTGTTGCTACTCCACCCTCAAGCAGAGAGTATAACTCCCCGATCCTGAAGTGTGTGCGGTACATAGTGTCTTCCTTCCAAAGTCTAACATATGGAAAAGAGTAACTTTACTGTAGAGAACTTGACAGACACTGTCTCAATCAGGTGATCAAGGCCAATATTAGCAAGTCATAAATTGCATTAATAGTGTGTACACTTGGTATGATAATATGATGTGATGGAAATGACACTCTACTTCTGGTCTCCCTTCATATCCAATAGTCTTATCATGAAAAAAACCCACCAAATTCCAGTAATGAGGCATCTTACAAAATACCTAATCAGTACCCTCAAAACTGTCAAGGTTATCAAAAATAAGGAATGTCTGGAAAGTTGGCAAAGCCAAGAGAAGATGAAAGAGCCATGGCAACTAAATGTAATGTGGTATCCTGGTTGGAATCCCAATACAGAAAAAGACATTAAGCAGAAACTAAGAAAATTTAAGTTAACTGTGGACTTTAGTTAATAAAAATGGGTCAGTATTTGTTCATTAAGTATTACAACAAATGTGTCATGCTAACACAAGATGTTAATAATAGCGGAAACTAAGTGTGGGACATATGGGAACTCTCTATACCATCTCCTTAAAATTGCTGTAAATCTAAGTTCTAAAAAATATAGTCTTTTAAAAAGAAAAGATATGTAGTTGCTTATGTAGCTATATATTTGAACTGCAGTGGTTTTGTACCATTGCTGACAATAATTCACTATATCTTCACCCCCCAGCTCAGAAGCAATCAGCATTATTGTACTCACCAGAGTTTTAGTAAAATTTTAATCAATACAAAACAATATTTAATGACATTAGTTCAATGTCATTACAGGAAACAAGCAAGTTCAGTTTTTCCCAGATGGCCAAATCCTTGTTTAAATCCTCTTGATAACTAAAAAAAAAATCTTTTCCAATGATTTTTACTACCAGACAAACTTTATGGATGACCCCAGTTGACTATTCTAATTTCTTCCCTAGAATATTCAGATGTACCTTTTAGAAAAACTAAAAATTCATCTGTCTTAAGGAGAAAATGACTCTGGGACCAAAAGACTTCTCCAATTCAGCTCAGAGGTGAAGTTCTGGGAAAGAAATGGAGTAAAATTTTTTAAACTGGAAATCAAAGTCTACACATATACGCTGATATAGGCTAATAGGTTAAACAATATGTGCTTTCCAATAAGGGGTCTTTGCTGCATATGTTAGGTGACCCACTTAGGATGATGGTGCCTCTTGTTGTTTTCAGTAAGTCACCTGTGTACCACTCTCAGCTGGCTAGAAGACCATGTCAAGATTCAATATCTGTGTGGCAGCCAGTCTCTAGTCTGAAGTTTTGGCCCATACAGGAAACACTTATCATCATTTCACAAGCAGGAGAGAAGTTCCTGTCCCTCTTGTATGCAGCACTTTTCTGCTTTCTAGTGTACCTGTGTCTTTTCAGTTTTAAGAGTTTCCCTCATGACCGCTTTCAGAAATGCTTCCGGCACCCGCCAAAATATGTGTGTGTGTGTGTGTGTGTGTGTGTGTGTGTGTGTGTTTGAAAATCTTTAGAAAAATTTCTTGGCCACTTATTATAAACCTTTCCAACTGAGAGGAATATAGGGGAGATGAGATACTCTTCAGCATGGTAGTTAAGGGAAGAGAAAGCAAAGTCCTTTTTTTTCTGAAGGAGACTTACACTCTGCAGTCTTTGTTATGGAGAAAGACAGTTATGAATCGGAGGAAGCCTTGACATTTTTTTTTTTGTGAAGCATAGTTTCATCTGAAAGCAATTAAGAAAGAAATAGGAAGAAAATTTTGATCCACTAGCATCTGGTGTGATGGAGAAAATTTAAACTTACTACGAGAAATTTTAAATACGGCCCTTGGGTCTATTAAAAGGCCTTGATTTTCTTGACGGCTGCTGGCTAAAGCAGAGCGCAGCATCTGGGTAGAGACCTCTGTATTACAAGGACGAGTTAAACAGGGCAACATCTCTACTAATAGTGATGTATTGCAACACTAAAATAGTGGGAACTAAAGGCTTACAAAGTAACTGTGGAGTGAGACTTTTCTTTAAATCCCAGATTAAAGTAGCATAGTGTGTAACATTATGATTGTTTTACAATGAGTTATATTTTTCTTAGGTGGGAAACTTAAAACTACAGGGGATTTCAGAATAATATATGAGTAGCTTGATTTTGCCTCCAGCAACTTTCTCATTTAGCTCTAGAACCAGTAAAAACATAAAACTCTCATAAGGCAATTACATCAAATTATCTAGGGTGTATACATATAATTCAGTCTTGTTAAAAGTAGCAAAAGATCACAAATTTTATATATTTTATTTTGATTCCCTGTTTTCCTTGGCCTTTTCATTAATTGCAATTCAAAACATTATTTTGTTGACTTCTACTTTGTTAGTATCAAATTAACAAATGAGAATCTGAAAATCGTCTCTAAAAAACATTAATGCCTTAATATGACCTTTAGAGCACAAAATTTGTCCAAAGACAAAAGCCCCCAGCAGAATAAAATAAATATTTATTTTATTTATTTTTTAAATAATAGTGTTTATTACTATTACATAGAAAACAAAATATTTATCTTTTTAGAATTATATCAAGGGAACTGAGGGAAATGAAAAATATTATGACTTTTAAGTGATATAATGCAAAATATTTTCTTCCAGTATTTCTTTGCTCACTAATATAAAAATATATGATTCTCTTACATTTTCTTAAATAGTAGGACAACACACATGCCCAAAGTTGGTCAAAATTGTACAGTCTTACCCGGTAGAGTTCCATGTTTCCACAGAGTTTTTGTCTTTCTATTTATGCTCTGGTAATCACTAGTAATTATTGTACTTTCTCTTTCTATATTACAATTGGTAGAATAAATCCGTGTGAACTTAAAAAGGCCAAGGATAAGTGACATTTAATTTCAAAGAGCATCCTTCCTGAAAGTACATTGTGTGATTTCAACAAATTATACTGCACTAAATATTTTTATTCTTTTATCTTAATCCAGTCCTGGAACAGAAATATGCATTTATTATTTTTTGAAAGCAGGGACATCATTACTAGAAAACAAAAATTGTCTATATAGTCTTTGTAGTTAATAGTGTACAGCCTTGCAAATTGCAGAAGTTCAAGATGGTAGCGGCATTTTCATTTAATATTGTTGCAATAGCCAGTCAACCATTAAATAAAAGTTTCTGAAATCCTGGTATCTCCCCTTATTCTTTTATTTTTAATTAAAGCTACAAAGAATCATTGATTGAAATGTCTTTTATCCTCTTATTGCTTTAAAAAAATTTTTTAACCTCAGTCTTTTATACTCCTCCTTAATCATGAATGCAAATAAAATTCAAAGTGTAATCAGCAGCTGCTGAAAGAGAGCACTGAGCAAACTGGGTTGCCATGGTAACCATGAAGTCAGTCCTTGACCAAAGAATAATACCTGGTGTGTGTGTGTATGGTGTGTGTGTGTGCAGATGCTTAACAACAATTCACAAAGAAACACTGAAAATATGTCAAGGTTTTTTCCCCCAACTAAATTGTTCATTTTTAGATATTTAGGTTAAAGGTGAATGCATTCAACTATTGCATTAAATTAGAGGTTATTTCTCATTTGAGACTGGATAGTCCTATCTTGGATGAAGCTACAGGTATGAAAATGGTACTATTAGACAAGAACTAAACATGGTAAATATTGAATGCCTTCAGTTGCAAACAAATAAAAAATTAACATAATTATTTGGCCTATTATTGCTGTCAGTATTCTTGCCTTCATTTCTCCAACAGGTGTTGCAGCATTTTAATTTTTTTTTTCTCTAGGGAAAGAATTATCTCCTACTCTAAGCTGCTGGGGGAAAGTATTGTTAAGCTTTTTAAATGTTGAATATAAAGGTCATACCACTGAGGGATTTTTCAGTTGTGAGTAAACACATTCAGAAAAAATAATGTTCCAACTCACTGTTAATGCAGCAAATGTAGTTTTAAACTGACAGCCTCAATGTTTGAGTATCTTAATTTGGTGTGAGTAATGGCCATTGCTGGAAATAATATCATTAGACTCCAAATGTTAGAAGGACTTTATTAAAACTTATTAATAAGTCTGTGTAGGGCCTCCCTGGTGGCGCCGTGGTTGAGAGTCCGCCTGCCGATGCAGGGGACACAGGTTCGTGCCCCAGTCCGGGAAGATCCCACATGCCACGGGGCGGCTGGGCCCGTGAGCCATGGCCACTGAGCCTGTGCGTCCGGAGCCTGTGCTCCGCAACGGGAGAGGCCACAACAGTGAGAGGCCCGCATACCGCAAAAAAAATAAGTCTGTGTAAAAAATAAGGATAGTTGAATTATGTGGCTTTAGATTTATTCTACATTGTCAATACCTTGGGGAAGAAACATATTCCTGATCAATAAGAAATGAAAACAGTTATCTTTGCTGGTGGAGAATCTGAATTTAAGTTTGGGACGCTTAGACCATATACCACTTGCCAAAGGCATTGGGAAGTTTGTTTTATATTTCCTCTCTATCCTCTTTGCCAAAAGGCAAAGATGCTACCATTCTTTTTGTACATATCACCTCCTGCCTGGACGGTGCCTCTTTTTCATCTGGTGTGCTCTTCATCAACCCTCAGGATGGGTCATTGTGATTCTCTCAGCTTTACAGCTGAGAAGGCATAAGCATAGAAGGTTCAGTGACTTGTCTAAGATGACTGAACAAGTTATTGACAGGGGAGAAATTAGAATTTACTTCTGAATGGGGTGACTTGGTGACTTTCAAAGAAGGTTTTACTTTTTTCCTGACTTGATAAATTTGGAATTAGTGTAGGGGTTGGCAAGAAGACTACCAACTGAAGTTAGTAGAATATAGAAAAATCATTGCTATCTTGTTGTAACCGAAAATGCTTCAGAATCATATCAACTTGAATGTTAAAAGAAATGTCATTCTATATTGCATTACATATCAATTAAAGAGTAAGTGCACTACCAACAGTTGCCCTCTTCATGAAGCAGATACAGTGATAAATAGAATTTTAAATATTTAAAAATATTTTTAGCATAATGATGTAATTCCAAAGAGATTAAACTATCCTACAAACAATAAGGCAATAAAAAATATCATAGTCTATTGAAATCTAGAAGAGAAGTCTAGTAAGAAATGAAATTGCCTGAAAAAATCAAAAGAAATAAAAAGTTTAAATTCCAAAATCATAGAAGAAAAAGAAACTTTGCTTTTATCTTAAAACCAGAACTTTCTAAAAGTTTTTTAATAGAATGTTTTGACATTTTCTCCTTCATTCTCTCATTTTTAGCCTCTTATACACACATTGAGACAAGTAATATATCTTTTTAACTTTTCAATATTTCCAAGAGTGTGGTTGGACATTATTTATTTTGTTAATTTCCTCTTTCTTAGGGTGTAATTGACATATAAAAATTGTAAGATATTTAAAGTATACATTGTAGTGATTGGATACACATATACACAGTGAAAGGATTTTTCTCATGTAGTTAAATAACACATTCATCTCCTCACATATTTATCGTTTTTTATGAGAACAGTTAAGTTCTACTCTCTTAGCAAATTACAGTTATACTACACAGTGTATAGTATAGTCATCCTATTTTACATTGATCCTCAGACTTTATCCATCATATAGCTGAAATTTTGTACCATTTTACCATCCTCTTTCCCTATTTCTCCCAACTCCCTGCCCCTGGCCACCACTTTTCTACTCTCTGTTTCTGTGAGTTTTGACTTTTTTTTTTTTAAAGATTCTGCTTATAAGCAATACCATACAGTATTTGCCTTTATCTGTCCAGCTTATTTCACTTAGCATAATGTTCTCAAAGTCTATCCGTGTTGTTACAAATGGCAGGATTTTCTTTTTCTCTTGATTAAATATTATATCGTATATGGTATATCTATATCTATACCTCCTCTATCTATTCATCCACAGACAGACACTTGGGTTGTTTACATATCTTGGCTATTGTGAATAATGCTGCAATGAACATGGGAGTACAGATATCACTTCAGTATCATGTTTTCATTTCCTTTGAATAAACATACCCCAAAGTGGAATTGCTGGATCAAATGCTGGTTGTATTTTTAATTTTTTGAGGCACCTCCATACTGTTTTCCATACTGGCTGCACCAATTTACATTCCTACCAAGAGTGCACAGGGTTTCCCTTTTCTCCACATTTTCCCCAACACATGTTATCTCTTGTAATTTTGATGACAGCTGTTCTAACAGGTATGAGGTGATATCTCACTGTGGCTTTGATTTGCATTTCTTTGATGATTAGTGATGTTGAACACCTTTTCATGTAGCTGTTGGTCATTTGTATGTCTTCTTTAGAAAAATGTCTATTTAAATCCTCTTAGAAAAATGTCTATTTAAATCCTCTTCCCTTTTCTTTAAATCAGATTGGTTCAGCCGCTGAACCAGGTCCTGGGGGTATAGCCACAGCAAGTCTTCATGAGCCAGTTAAGAGCTGTTTCTTTGTTAACATTCTTACTGGCCTCATGGATGCAAGCTTCATTGTCTTTCAGAGCTTGGCTTTTTGGGGGTTTGCCCCATACGTGGAAGTCTTAAAAGTCGGGTTAGTTGTTGAGTTCAAACCCTTCACTCTTCAGGGATAAGCCGGGAATTCTGATTGTATGTCACTGTGCCAGGTGTGGGATTTATGGCGAGAGTGTGTCTCAGCCTTTCCTACCTGTTTCAACATGGCTGTTTTCTTGTTTGCTTGTTTCTTGTTTGCTGAGGAGTTGCTCAGCAAGTTTCTGGATTTCTTTCAGAGGGAATTGTTCCACGTGTAGCTGTAGATTTGGTGTACCTGTGGGAGGGGTGAGCGTAGTTACTCTCTTTGTTGCCACGTTGGAATGAAATACCCACTATGTCCCTGATTGTTACTTAATATTGGATTAATGTTCCTTGCTCTGTGTTATGATCCATGTAGCTAAAAACAGTTCGATATTACATTCTTATGGTTCGATATGTTAATGAGTTTTGATATATACTTTAATACTTTATTTATATTTAAGATGTAGATTTATCATTCCTTTTTGTTTTTATTTTTTGGCTATTTCTGTGAAATAGAAGAAGAGTTTTCTGAACCATAGTCAAAAGAGTTACATGGAATCATAATACCTTTATCACACAAGGTTCTACCCTCTCTCCATGGTCTTGCATTGCTGAGATTATTAGTATTGATAACACAGTTCTGGATTTTCCACACTATGATTTTCTATTCATAGGTCCTTCACTTACCCTCAGAATTGTAAGAAAAGCTTAGAAAAAATGATGATAAATTGGATACCTTACCCAATTTCAAACTTAGTATTTCTTGTACCTTTTTCCCCACACAGAAAAATATAATGCATTTGACTTAAAACAACTGACAGCCTTGAATGGTTCACTCTAAATTTTAAATAATTTTACTAAAAGAATTAAATTCTAAGTGTTATATTTGTCCAAGGGAGTTAATAAACAACAATCAAAGACTTTCTTTGGGATAATAAAGTTTTAAGACTTTTTGATTCCAAAAGAAGATAAATGTCATATGTATTCACTGAAGTTTCTTGCTTGTGTTAGCTACAGGCTGCCCTTGTAACTCATTTGCAGTATAAACTCCTTTCAGATAGGATCATGAAAGAGCCCTGTTTATGCTTTTCTCATCTACAGCAGTCACCTTTTGAATTCACATTCTTAATTTACAACACGCTGCTTCTTTTAATCCTTTGCTGCTATAATGATGCCATCATCTTCTGAGCTCATTAAGGTCCCACATAGGTTTATATGTGTTGCAGTGACATCTTTATCTTTCAGAGCAGTTTGGAAACCTGCAGGGGTGTGGAATTACTACAGATGGACCGTTATGCAAAACTGAGTATATCAAGCCTTCCCCAAACTGAAAAGGGAAAGTATTCTGGAATGTAAAAGAGACATATGTTCCAGCCAGAGATGTTGGTCTATGGAGGTCAGATGTGCATATTAATTGCTTTCTGTTAACAGCTTAGAGGTGGCTGACCATAAGGACTTATTTATGACTTTAAGAGGTCTCAAAGAAGAGCCGTGCTGGTAATTTACTTGATTATAAACCTTCTATTCTTGAAGGAGGTAACAGAGATCAGAATCAGCCAATGCTTGATTGAAATTGGAATATAAATGAAAGAAAATGGATAATTATAATACTGAGCAGACTGGAAAACAAACCATCAAATCAAAGAGTAGCACATCCAAAGAAACCACTAACCCTGAATCATGATTTCTAAATGGAATAATCTGATCTTTCAAAGTAAACAATGAGAAAAGTGACCTAGATTCCACAACTCTCAATTTATAAATACCGTTTCCAATTATAACTATCTTTTTTATTCTTAGTATATTATTCATTAAAAAGTTTATTTATTTTCAGAAGTTCTAACTTATAGGATTAACTGAATCGGGAACTGAAAAGTGGAAATGTCACCCATGACTAGTATATAGTTTACAATGGAGCATGAAGACTCAAGTATATAAACAGCTCAAAAGTAATTAGGGGAAATAATGGCAGGACAGAAAGAAGATTGAGTTTCATGGCGCCATACTAGTAGTTCTCGTACTAATTCATTAGATAAGCCAATAATAAAACATTCTTTTTATTATCACTGACACATCCATTGTAACAAACATAGTACAGCAAGCAAAAAGCACAGAGTAGGTGTGCAAAGGAGCCCAGAGAGAAGAAATGTTCAATCTTAGAAACATTATATTTGTGTCTGTGTATTTGTCATTGATGTCTAACTTACTGGGCAAATTACTTTTCCAGGGTCAAATAAGGAAATTGTAAAGGAAGCACAGAATTTATTGCTCTCAAATTTCCCATCTGTTGCCTAGCTACTGAATCTTTTTGTATTTGTAATAGCTTAAATTCAAGTATTCTATAGTGTAAAAATTAGAATCGGAGCATTTCTTTCTTTTAAATTCTGTGAGATAAAACACAAGTATCTGCTACCAGGATTGATTTTTGTAATAGAAAGTTGTTCTGGGGTTAACATATTAGACATAATTTGTTAAATCCTAAGAAAAAGATATTTTTTAGTTTTGTGAAATGTTGGTGGCAATATTAAGAATGTAAATAAAAACAAGGAGGAATTAAAGGAGGTTAGTTCTGTATAACTCAAGAAGACCTTGAGAAGATACCAAAGGACACTGGGAAAGTAAATACATATAGAAAGAAGTTTGTGTGTGTGTGTGTGTGTGTGTGTGTGTGTGTGTGTGAGAGAGAGAGAGAGAGAGAGAGAGAGAGAGAGAGAGAGAGAGAGAGAGAAACATCTCTGTGCATGCCTTATTTCTTTTACTAACCTTCTAGAAGACTTCTTTCAGTCTCATTGACTAGAATTTTGTCAGTGAACTCCCATAGCTTCAGAGTAGTCTGGGAAGAAGAGTATCTGTTTTTTTTTTATATCTCAAATGTGGAAGATGCGTAAGGAAGAAGAGTTGTTGGGAAGGCATCTTAGTGTCCAATGAACAGGATCTGCCATAAATCTTACCTGCATTTAATATAAATTTTGCACTTCACCTATGCACAGAACTCACAAAGGATTGCTAGGCAAGGCCATTAAAGTTTACTTCTTGTCAGATAGGCATGTTCAGAGTTGAGTTTTATTCCATTCACTTTCTCCTCTATTTTTAGGAAATAAAATTACACTGAAAGTTGATGTGTATAGCCATGTTGTAAAATTCAGATTTTGCTGATTTTTTCTTTCTCTTTAATTTTGCATATTCCACCTTCAGTTTTATTCTTTAGAGTATTCTCTCCCCAAAGAAAGAAGGTTGTTAGTGTGTTGCAGTGAAGCTAGTTCATTGAACTGCCAGACAATGGGCTCTCAAATAAAGATTACGTGAAATTTTAATTTAATAATATGAATAACTGAGTAAAAGCTAACAACAAAGCTAGGTTTAATGATCTCTTCTCAGGCCTATGTTTTCATAATCGGAAGCCAATTTTTTAAGCATTTGCTGACCATTGTTATGAATAAATTAGTAAGGACCATATCTACACTTCAAGTAAAGTGGATACATTTTTTACACTTTTCTCAGCAATAACCTTCATGGGAATATTTTACATTAATTTTTTTCCTACTCGTCCACTATTCACTACTTTCCTACTCATTCAACTTTAAAGTTGGGCAATGTCTATATTTGTCAATATTTGTTTTTATTTGGACTTAGAATAATTCAACTACTAAGATTTGCCAATAAAATCTTCCCTCTTTTTTTGAAGAGTAGTTCTTCAGATCTGTTGGATTTGGTAACCAGCAAGCTGTCCACTTTGTGTGCCATTACATTTGGCTCCACGGATTCAACCAACTGTGCATCGAAAATATTTGCGGGAAAAAAACCCTCTAGAAAGTTCCAAAAAGCAAAACTTGAATTTGTTACAACTATTTACATTTACGTAGCATTTACATTGCATTTACAACTATTTACATAACACTTACACTGTATTAGGTGTTATAAGTAACCTAGAGATGATTTCAGGTACCTGGTAGGATGACCAAACCAAGGCTTAATACCTAGCCTAATTGAAGCTTCTGCCTCCCTTAGAAGGGGAGCCTTAACCAGTCAGTTGGGAATTTGCTGGTCAGCACCAATGAGGTAATCTGTCACTTAGGCCCTCTCCAACCCCCAAAGGAAGATGAAGTCATCTGCCACAAAGACCCCTTTTCTTCCCCCATAGGTAGGTCATCTAAGCCTGAAATAATCTTTTTTTTTTTTTTTTTGATAACTTCCTCGTCCTAGTATTAAAAACCTCTCCCTTTCTGTAGCCCTTTGGATTCCTCTCTACTTGCTAGGGATGCTGCCAAATTCATGAATTGTTGAATAAAGCCAATTAGAGCTTTAAATTTTTTTTTAAAGTACGTGGTAGGATGTACAGTAGGTTGGTTACATGCAAATACTACACCATTTTATATAAGGGACTTGAGCATTTGTGGATTTGGTATCTGCTGGGATCCTAGAACCAATCTCCTGAAGATACTGATCATATTGCTTAAATCATGATCCAAGTTAGAATCTTGTTTAGTTTAAGAAAATAGAAAAGTTCCCTGAATCTCTCAACTTCTATATTGTACAAATTTTTCTTGCTAGTACATACTGAGTTTTCTTAAAGTCCATTGTATATGTACAGTTTAATACCTAAAATTATTTTAAAATATCCTAGTTAAAGGTATCTTTCATTTGGCTCATTTCAAATATGTGTTTTTCTTCATCCATGAATTTAATGCAAGGTTAATATATTAAAATAATTCTATTATAAAAGAGATTTCTAGTGCTCAGTTCACTTTGGTATCAGAATGTTAGCAATGCTCTTGCAGCAAAAAAGGCAGTGTATTCAATCTGTCCTGACACCATATAATCATTTGTATTGCACTTAATCACACTGTAGAAAGACAGTCATCTTGCAAAATCTCACCAAAAAATACATTCTATCTCTAGAAACACTAGGAGCTCTCTGTAATTTGAGCTTGCTAAGTGGCAAGTACATATAACGCAAGTACATCAATCAGGTTAATGCAAGGAATACACTTCATTTGATAACATTTGAAATGCATGTCTGAGATGCAGAAACATAATTAAGGCAAATGAGTATAGCATGTTAATCTTCCGATCTAGAATAGAAAAAGGTATGCAGATTTCTCCAACTTTTACTAATGATTGAAATGAAAGTCAAATTATCTGGACAAATGAGTTGTTTCATTTCAGACTAAGATGGGGTTGCTTAAATTAAGCACAATTCACATCTGGACTGCAGGCTCAGTTGTTGTGCGTGTGTTGAGAGGATGTCATGTGTAGGATATTGAACAGCGTCTTTAGGATATTCTCTTGCTGCTGGGAACATCCCCCACATCCTGATGTTAAAAAGAAATGTCTACAAACACTGCCAGATGTCACCTGGCATTCAGAGCTGCCCCTAGTTAAGAACCACTGGACTAATGGCTGAATCAAATTATTTCAATTTTGTGTAGTCCAGTTTGGACATTTGAATGTTATGGAACATATTAAGAATAGTACGTTTTTGGTACTATGTATGTAGCAAATATTAGTTTGGTTAACATTCAGCTGTCAAGAAAAAGATAATTAAATACATATTTTATGCCACATACAAAGATAAATGAGAGAAACTGTTCTGTTGCTCACCGAGTTCTTAAACTTTCCTCATTCTGTTTTACAAATAAAATAATTTTAAAAGTATTTTTAAATTAATTAATTTGATGTTTGTTAGTTTCTGCTGTACAGCAAAGTGAATCAGTTATACATATACATATAGCCACTCTTTTAGATTCTATTCCCATTTTGGTCATTACGGAGTATTGAGTAGAGTTCCCTGTGCTATACAGTATGTTCTTATTACTTATCTATTTTATATATAGTAGTGTGAATGGATAAAGAAGATTGCATATATACAATGGAATATTACTCAGCCATAAAAAAGAATGAAATAACGCCATTTGCGGTGACATGGATGGACCTAGAGATTGTCATACTGAGTGCAGTAAGTCAGAGAAAGACAAATATCATATGATATCGCTTCTATGTGGAATCTAAAAAATTGGTACAAATGAACCTGTTTACAAAACAGAAATAGAGTCACAGATGTAGAAAACAAATTTAGGTTACTAAGGGGTAAGTGGGGGAGGGATAAGTTGGGAGATTGGGATTGACATATACAGACTACTATAAAAACTATTCTTATAAGTGTGTTTCTAAACTATTTTCTTATTACAAAACAAAACAAGATCACTAATGTATAAACCTGCTACTTCTACCTATTATATTGATACCTCATTTTTTCAAATTATCTAGACGACTGCCATCTTTAATATTTTTCATGTAGAATTCAAAGTGCCCACAAACTGGTGCTTTGTAAGTAAACTTTTTTTAATTTACTCTTTTCTCAGAGATCTGTTTCTTTGTCTGCCTGTAGTTTAAATTAAGACCAATAGGGAGTCTATGTTTAGTCAAAGCACAGCTAGATATTTTGATGGAGAGTTTGCTTTGGCATGAAATGCTGCTGTTTATTTGTAAACCTCTCTGTGTATGTAATTTGACAGAATTTTAGATTCCCCAGTTAATGAGGCTAGCAGCAGCCTCTATCCCCTGGGCCCAGTCAATTTGATACCGTCTCTGTGTAGTTTGTCATAGCTATGTTGACTTCATTTCCTGTACTGAGAAAATAAAAATCAGATTCTTCAAGTTGTAGGAAATAAATTTTCTTACTTATCTTCCTCTGATTTCTCACGCCCTTATAGAGAGTAGATTTCTGAATACTTGCTACATCTCTAGAGAGTAATGTGTTGAATAGATGACAATATTAATCAGTATTTCTTTTTGAATGATCTATATATTTCAATAGATATATTTCTTCCCAAAAGTCACATATTTTCAGTGCTAGGATCAACCTCTCTATATAAGCATGATTATATAATGAAATGGAGCAGTATTTATGTTAACTTGATGACAATTGTAATTGCACGAGATCGTAAGTGCTGATCAGATGAACCAGAATAGGCAGGAAGGATTAGATCATTGTAAATTCTCAATATATGTTTGTTCAACAAACGTGTTTTTACCCATGCTATCATTTTTTAAATGTCTTTAAGTTATTTTGTTTGTTCAAGAGTATATTTACAGAATTTTTAGAAGCCAGTTGGCTAGTTAATTGAATGCAAGTTTGAAGATTTAATTGTACAGTACTGACAGAGTGAAATGCCATTTTAGAAATATTTATTTTAATGCTATGTGTTTGTCAGATTTCTCCTATTTTTGATGAAGTCTAACAAATATCTCAAAATTTTAGGGGCTTAAAACGAAAGCATTTTTCTCACTCAGATCTGTGAGTGGACTGGAGGGACTCCAATTCAGGCTCTATGTAAGGCTCTTTTTATGATGGATACAGGAAGCACCATAGACCAGGCCCAAAGCATAGCTACTAGCATTCCATTGACTTTGACAAGTCACATGGCCAAGCCCACGTCAATGGGCAGGGAAATAAACTCTGGCAATTCCAGTGATGGACGCTGCAACATCAGTGATAGGAATGTACAATTCTATTAAGGAAAAGAGTGAAGAATTGGGAACTGCTTGTACCACAAAGGACTGAATTGTCAAAGCAGACAACCGTCTCACAAGTATTACTCAACACCCACCCTTACTAATGATTGGCAAAGAATACAACCAAAACCTAGGGACAGATATAGGAGTCCTCTCTGGAATGGTCTCCCAACCTGTCAGATGCAACTTCTGAAAGTACCTTTTTCTACACTGGAACACAGTTTGGTTTCAAAGGAATAGGTAAGCACCCACGATTTGTATGGCTTCTTAGGTACTTAGATATCACACTGAGGTAGAGAGACAATATGTTTTATTGATTTTAGGTCTCTCTTTTCTAATATATATATTCAATGCTATAAATCTCCAAGCACTGCTTTCACTCCTTCTCACAAATTTTGGTAAGCTGTGTTTTTATTTTCTTTTAGCTCAAAGTATTTTTAAATTTCTCTTGAGATTTCTTCTTCAACTGAACTGTTCTTTAGAAGTGTGTTGTTTAATCTCCACATATTTGGGGATTTCCCAGTCATCTTCCTGTTATTGATTTCTAGTTTAATTCTTCCTGTTATTGATTTCTAGTTTGAGAGCAAAATCGTGTGATTTCTTTTTTTTTTAAATTTGTTAAGATGTGTTTCATGGTCCAGAATGTGGTCTATCTTGGTGAATGTTTCATGGGAGCTTGATCAGAATGTGTATTCTGCTCTTGTTATATAAAGTAGTCTACAGATGTCAATTATATCCAGTTGATTGATGGTGTTGTTGAGTTCAGCTATATTCTTAATGACTTTCTGTCCGCTCGATCTGTCCATTTCTGGTGGACAGATGGTGTTGAAGTCTACAACCGTGATAGTGTATTCATCTATTTATCCATTTAGTTCTGTCAGTTTTTGCCTCATGTAGTTCGGCGCTCTGTTGTTAGGTCCATACACAGTAAGGGTTGTTACGACTTCTTGGAGAATTGACCCCTTAATCATTATGTAATGCCCTTCTTATCCCTAAAACTTTTCTTACTTTGATGCCTGCTCTGTTCAAAATTAATATAACTACTCCTGCTTTCTTTTAATTAGTATTAGCATGGTATAATTTTCTCTAACCATTTACTTTTAATCTATATGACTTTATATTTAAAGTGAGTTTCTTGTATACAACATACAGTTGGGTTGTGCTTTTCAATACACTCTGACAGTCTCTGTCTTTTAATTGGTAAATTTAGACCATTGACATTCAAAGTGATTATGGCTATAGTTGGGTTGATGTCTACCATATTTGTTACTGTTATCTGTTGTTACCCTTATTCTTTGTTCCAATTTTTGTCTTTCAGTCTTTCTCTGCTTTTTCTGGTTTTTGTGTGAGTATTCTGTGTAATTCAGTTTTCTGTCTTAGCAGATACATTATATTTATTTTTTTACTTTTTTTTAGTGATTGCCCTAGATTTTACAGTCCATTTACATCTAATCCAACTTCACTTTCAAATAGTACTCTACCACTTCATGGGTAGTGTGAGTACCTTATAATATCAAAATAATCTTTATTCTTTCCCCCATCTCTGTATCATTAGGGTCATTAATTTTACTTATATATAAACAAATATACTATATATATATAATAAACATACATAATCATATACTGTTGTTACTATTATTTTGAAAAGAATAAGAAAAATAAAAAGTTTTGATTTTATTCATATGTTGCTTCTTTGATGCTTTTACTGTTTTTATATAGATCTGAGCTTTTGACCTCTGTTATTTTATTTCTCTCTAAAGGACTTCTTTCATAATAAATCTATTGGCAATAAATTTCCTCAATTTTTGATTGTCTGATAAAGTCTTTATTTACCTTTCACTTTTGAAAGATAATTTCTCACAGTACAGAATTCTAGGTTGCTGGGTTTTTTTCTCACAACACTTTAAATATTTCACTCTACTCTTTCCTGGAGTGCATGATTTCTGAGAAGTCAGATGTAATTCTTATCTTCGTTCGTCTATAGGTAAGGTATTTTTGCCCTCTGGCTTCTTTCAGAATTTTTTCTTTATCTTTTATTTTTTTGTAACTTAAAAATGATATGTCTGGTTTTAGTGTTTTGGGCATTTATCCTCTGGTGCTTTATAAGCTTTCTGGATCTGTGATTTAGTATTTGACATTAATTTGGGGAAATTCTCAGTCATTGTTTCAAATATTTCTTCTATTTCTTTCTCTTTCTTCCTCTTCTAGTACTCCCATTACACTTATGTTATACCATTTGTAGTTCCCCTACAGTCCTTGGATAGTCCATTCTGTTTTTGTTTGTTTTTATTTTGTTTTGTTCAGTTTTTGTTCTCTTTGCTTTTTGGTTTTTGAGGGTTCTATTGATATATTCTCTAGTTCAGGGATGTTTCCTCAGTCATGTCCAATCTACTAATAAGCACATCAAAGGCATCCTTCATTTTGGTTACAGTGTTTTTCAATCTCTAGCATTGCATTTTGGCTTTTTCTTAGGATTTCTGATACTCTGCTTACATTGTCCATCTTTTTTTGCAGGCTATCTGCTTTATCCATTGGATCCCTTAGCATACAAATCAGTACTTTTAAATTCCTGGTCTGATGATGCTAACATACCTGCCATGTCATATTCTGATGCTTGCTCTGTCTCTTCAAATTGTGTTTTTGCCTTCTTGTATGACTAGTAATTTTACCTTGATAACCAGACATGATATACTGGGTAAAAAGAACTGCTGTAAGTAGGCCTTTAGTAATGTGATGATGGTATAGGAGGAGGGGAAGCATTCTATAGTCCTATGATCAGGTATCCATCTTTTAGTGAACTTATATCTCTGCATTGTGAACTTCACAAGTGTTTCTCAGTTTTTCTCCCCACTAAAGTGGGAGAGGATGGCTAGAGCAGGCTAGAATTGGGTATTTCCCTTCCTCAGGTAAGTTAGGCAATGATAATACCCCAGAAAGTTAGGCTCTGGTTAAGTAGTATCCCTTAATGATAGGCCTTGTTAAGAGGAACAGAGTGCTCTGGTATATTTCAAAATGGTTCCTTTTCTTGTCCCCCTGCCAAAACTCAAAAGGATTTTTCTCTGACATTTACTGCAGGAATGTGGTCAAGCTCCTGGAAGCAAATCTCACAATACTGTGGCATCCCTCCCATGACTGGGACTCCTTGGAGTTTTTAACTCTCAAGTTGTCTGCCATGACCCTCCAGCAATTAATCAATTACAATTCAGTTTAGTCTACTCAGGCACTGGTTTCTGGTGGTTTCCCTAGTGAATCTCTGCTCTGGTAAGCTGGTCAGCTGTGATGACTTATATTTGTCTGTCTTTCTCTCCATATCGGGGGCAGTGGTTTGCCCTGTTTCCTCCTATCTTATGGAACCAAGAAAGTTTGTTGGCTTTTCAGTCTCTTCAGTTTTTTACTCATTCTTAGGACAGCATGGCCACCCCCAAGCTCCTTACATGCAAAACCAGAAACCAGAAGTCCAATAGTATTCTTTAATGCAGTTTTGGCTTATGGTCTTCTCATTTATATAATATCCAAATCTCATAATTCTATCTTTAATTTAGGAATGAGATTGGATAATATGTTCAATTAAAGGTGGGAATTAGGGTGAGTGTTATTTTCTTTTCACACTTTATATTTACCAAAATTAAAGTAAGGGAAGGAGGAAGAAGAAAAGGAGGAATAATATACCAATTACAGATGAAGTTATCCTTGGATCCATACACAGATCTAAAAAATATTATACATTTCTACTTCTTGTGTAATGTCTTTCTGGCTAGAAGCTGAAGATAACAGTTGACATATTCACCAAAGATCATTTCTTAACATAAATATGAGATGTTCTCCAATAGCTATACTCCTTGCAATGATGTGAACACAGTATAAACACAAATATCACATATCCTCTTGGACTCTAATTCCTCCTGATATTTTACTCATTGGTCTAATCCCTTCATTCAAACTCTTCAGAAAATGCAACTAGAGTCTGTCAGGGTCACTTCAGGACTAAAAAGAGATGTCCATTACACATTTTTAAAAAAAAAACCTTTAGGTGGTTTCAGACTCAATTCAGTACTTTTGTACTCTTTCAAGGGAACAAAGGTAGACTTGATGCTATAAAAATATTTTCCCTTTTCAGAAAAGGAAGCAGTTTCCGTATCAGTGCTCATATTAGGGGAGTGGTTGTTTCTGACTTACATTATTTGCATCGAGGTCATCACTGTCTTTAAAAGAGCAGATTAAAATTCCATGTATCTATCACGAAACAGGTTGCTGGAAAAGTTTATCCTAATACAACAGTATCTGTCATGTTGGATACTTTATTATTCAAAATGAGCAAGCCCCCAATTTATTATACTAAGATAACTGCATTGTATTTTAAGGCTCTTATTTATCAGCAGTGATATTCTGATATTCCCTTCACTTTTCTTGTAAGGCAGAAAAAATGGAAAAATAGTACAGTAAAATTCAACATATGAAAATCATTTGCAGTTTGGAATTATGATGATCTCATTTACCTTTAATTAAAAGAGATTGAGGGACTTACCTGGTGGTCTAGTGGTTAGAATTCTGTGCTTCCACTTCAGGGGATGGGGGTTGGGGAACTGGGATACCACATGCTGTGTGGCATGGCGAAATAAATTTAAAAAAAAAAAGAGGTTAGCACCAAGAGTGTATATGTTTTCACTCATATCTATTAATTAATATTATATACCGAGGATTCTGTTTCAGTGCACAATTTGATCCACTTTAGCCTAATCCTTAATGGATATTCCATAAGGAATTATGTGCAGAAGATACATACTTGATTACAATCGAGTTTTACAACAAACTTTAGTTTTACTCAGGGCAGCAAATCTGTAATTAATTCCTCCTAACTCTTTGTAAACAAATCTCATTTTCTACCCATTTAGGCAGCCTAAACATTACTGTATTCAAATTTACAGAGTGAAACATAAGAAATGATCTTGAATGATGCTGAGGATATGGCTGTTGGTTTTCTGTGAGTTGTGAAAATTGCAGATGCTAAGGTTCATTTTTCTAAAATGTATTTTTCTGTTTGGGAACAAATACAATTTCATTTTATACAGTTTTGCATTTCTGAAACCAATGCATAACTATCAATTAATAGCTGCAATAATAGCTTACATTGTTCACATATTATACTATTTCCAAACTTAATGCCTATAAGCATTAGTACCCTCATTTTGCAGGTGAATAAACAGACTTGAAAATTTTATTTCAGAAGTTACATATCAAAGCTGCGTTTATCCCTTCATAAGATGTTTATATAGAATTGTATTTTATTCACCAAAGTCCATAGTACAGCTTCTTAATATATATTTGCTTAAATCAAATTGAATTGTCTTTTCTCAGTGTCCCATGGTATCAAAGGTTAAATAATATAAGTAGTATATATGTGTGTATATATAATATAGAGTATATATTATGCATTTAATATATTAAATACAACAGTATACAGTATATAAGAATATAATATTATAGCACTCATAATATTATAATACTACTTATTCATATATAAGTAGTATATATACTTATATTTTTTCTATCACCACTTACAGAGAATAAAATCAAAAATAACATTTTTCTACATAATTCTCCTGTATGCATTTATTTTTCTGCTTTGAAATAGTAATGTAAGAATGCAACCATAATGCTTTGGGCTTTGCAAATAGAAGCTAATTTTATAAATTATAATGATAGAATTGTAATTTTAGGAATATAGGCTAATTTTATATCAGCATTCACTAGCTCCTTAGGACATATACTAGTTAAATTCAAGAGCTCCAAGAACTATGGATTGTCATATTTCTCTCTCAGTGCCCAGCTGCATTTGTCTAAGCTGTTTCTTCCAAGTGTAGTCTCCCTAATAAGCAAATACAAAGCCTGTATAGACTAGCTGGCCCTAGATTGGGTTGATCAAGGTAGAACTTACTGCTGAGAATCACTATTTAAAGAATGGGTTTACCCAAACTTCCAGGCCTTTTCCCCTGAACCAAAGATTGTTGTCCTTTACATCCAAAACTTGAAAAGAAATGAAGTCAACACCATTTCCCATTTTCTATTGCATCCCAAGTCTTTGGTGTCAGTCTCCTAAATACATTTGCATACATTTAAAGACATTTCACTTTAATGATTTAGTTTAGTTTGTTTTAGTCTAGTGATCATTGTTCTTAAAATTTCAATGATGAATCAATGGAACAATAAGTTTATTCCAAGTTGATTTGCTACTTATTTCTATTATACATTTGGCAAATCATTGTGTTCTTGTTTTATAAATGGAAATGATGATCCCCTAAGCTCATTTAATGTTTAAAGAATGGTAATTGAATAAGATATAGATTATCACATATTTGCGTTTTTCAATACAAAGTTAAGAAAGAGGGAATATAGGCCAAAAAAATGTGTCAAACTTTTTTAAAAGATTTGTTAAGATAATAGTAAATTTTATTTGCATTTTTCATTTAACTTATGGGTAGAGAAAGAATGCTGTGAGTTCTAAGAATCATAAGAGCATCTAAACCTAGTTTTAAAATGATGTAAACCAAGAGATTATATTTAAAGGAAGATGTCATTTAACTTCTGATAAAAAGCTAGTCACTGTGGGTCATTGACATTGGTTTCTTTTCAGCACAATTATACTGTCTTAGCAAGATGTTTCAGGGACATATGCATTTTGTACAAGTTTATTTACTCATAATGAGAGAACATTTCAAGCTGATAGCTTTAATTATTTTAGCTGATTTCTATGGTTGCATTCATGGAAGGGCCAAAAGAGGTGACTGTCTGTGGGTAATCACTACCAGTCATAACGTATGTGTAGCTCTAAGGCATGCCCAGCTTGGAAAACTGGTTTGATCTCCTTCAGAAAATTCTAGTAAAAGAAACCACATAAGAAATATAGGATGGGAACATTTCCAGAATAGTTAGAAAACTAAAATTCAGAACTGTAGCTTGAAATGCAAGAAGGAATTTCATGGAATCTACAATATTCTTGAATTATAATATTCAAACACAGCTTTGCACATAATAGGAATCCAGTAGTCATTTGCTGCATGGATAGTGACTTGAAATTTTCTCTACTACCTTACTTCATTTTCCTTTGTTTTTTAATCTCCTGTCTGGCTATATCCTATCTGCCCTTCCTAATAGACTAGTTTATAGCATCCCTTCCTGAAGTCTAGTCTGTTAAAAATTCAAATTTAAAACCATTGTCTAACTTTTACTGAGCACTCACTGTGTATCAGGCACTGCCCTAAAATATATTAACTAATTTAATTCTTACTAGTATATATTCATATCATTTCCACTTTAGTGTTAAGGAAATAAGACCCTTACAGGTTAAATAACTTCCCTAAGGTTTTACAGATAAAAAGCACAGGTCCTGCAATGAAAACCCAGGCACTCTAGTTTCAGAGTACACATGTAACCAGTGCATTTGAGTTTAGATTTTATTCTGCCCTAAATATCTTTCAAATGGTATTTGTGCTATCTCTGTATTATACATTCCATAGAAAATCAGCATGTACTGGTACCAAGATATATGGAGAAGAGCAACATAGTGACTTGACTACATTTGTTTCTTCTCATTACTATGAAAGCTTTACTCAGTAAACAGGGCATTATTTGAAGAGGATGAGAGTGATTACTATTGCTATTCCTGGGTAAACACGTGCCTGGAAAAATCGTTACCTAATCAGCAGTTCTCTCTGCCTGACGCATACGTGACTACTCCTCTATGGCATTTACAAGTCCTAGTACTCTAAAATTTCTCCTCTTAGGCTAACACTTGGACAAACCACTCTGATTGCTGCACTATAAGTTGAATTATTCTCAGTGAGGTTGCCCAGGAGTCTAGAGATGGTATACGTGTTTTGAAATTAGAGTTCTGTTGCTTCTTGAATTATCTCTTTTGCCATATTACTTATGAACCTTCAAATAAGAGGAAGATTGTGTCACAGTGGTCTGGTATTGCTTTTCCCAAAGGAAAAAGAACCTCATTATTTAGATCTTTCCTCCCTCCACATTCCAGGATACCATTCTCCTGCTTCCTCAGTTATCAAGATCAAACTCTCCTTCAAGATCCATCTTATTTTTGGTTCATCAAGTATTTCTTAAGCATGAACTCTGTGCTAATAGAAAAATGAATAAGAACATGGTACCCTTTTATGGGACTTAAGAGTTATTGTTCTACTTTAGCAAAAAAATTAACCAACTACTTCAGGCAAAATTGATGCAACTCATAATAAAATGTGTGGCCTATTTGAACCCAAATAATATTTGCATACGTAGTAATATGGTTTCTTTTATTTATTTTTTTAACGTTTTTATTGGAGTACAATTGCTTTACAATGGTGTGTTAGTTTCTGCTTTATAACAAAGTGAATCAGTTATATTTTTTTTATATATATATATATATCCCTATATCTCTTCCCTCTTGCTTCTCCCTCCCTCCCACCCTCCCTATCCCACCCCTCTAGCTGATCACAAAGCACTGAGCTGATCTCACTGTGCTATGCGACTGCTTCCCACTAGCTATCTATTCCACATTTGGTAGTATATATATGTCCATATATACACTACCATCTCTCACTTTGTCCCAGCTTACCCTTCCCCCTCCCCATGTCCTCAAGTCCATTCTCTAGTAGGTCTGCGTATTTATTTCTGTCTTCCCCCTAGGTTCACCATGACTTTTTTTTTTTTTTTTTTTTTTAGATTCCAGATATATGTGTTAGCATATGGTATTTGTTTTTCTCTTGCTTACTTACTTCACTCTGTATGACAGGCTCTAGGTCCATCCACCTCACTAAAAATAACACAATTTCATTTCTTTTTATAGCTGAGTAATATTCCATTGTATATATGTGCACGTCTTCCTTATCCATTCATCTGTCAATGGACACTTACCTTGCTTACATATCCTGGTTATTGTAAATAGAGCTGCAATGAACATTGTGGTACATGACTCTTTTTGAATTATGGTTTTCTCAGGGTATATGCCCAGTAGTGGGATTGCTGGGTTGTATGGTAATATCATCTTTAGTTTTTTAAGGAACCTCCATACTGTTCACCATAGTGGCTGTATCAATTTACTTTCCCACCAACAATGTATGAGGGTTCCCTTATCTCCACACCCTCTCCAGCATTAAATGTTTATAGATTTTTTTGATGATGGCCATTCTGACCGGTGTGAGATGATGTCGCATTGTAGTTTTCATTTGTATTTCGCTAATGATTAATGATGTTGAGCATTCTTTCATGTGTTTGTTGGCAATCTGTATATCTTCTTTGGAGAAATTTCTATTTAGGCCTTCTGCCCACTTTTGGATTGGGTTGTTTGTTTTTTTGATATTGAGCTGCATGAGCTGCTTGTAAATTTTGGAGATTAATCCTTTGTCAGTTGCTTCATTTGCAAATATTTTCTCCCAGTCTGAGGGTTGTCTTTTAATCTTGTTTATGGTTTCCTTTGCTGTGCAAAAGCTTTTAAGTTTCATGAGGTCCCATTTGTTTATTTCTGTTTTTAGTTCCATTTCTCTAGGTGGTGGGTCAAAAAGGATCTTGCTGTGATTTATGTCATACAGTGTTCTGCCTGTGTTTTCCTCTAAGAATTTGATAATGTCTGACCTTACATTTAGGTCTTTAATCCATTTTGAGTTTATTTTTGTGTATGGTGTTAGAGAGTGTTCTAATTTCATTCTTTTACAAATAGCTGTCCAGTTTTCCCAGCGCCACTTATTGAAGAGGCTGTCTTTTCTCCATTGTATATTCTTGCCTCCTTTATCAAAGATAAGGTGACCATATGTGCATGGGTTTATCTCTGGGCTTTCTCTCCTGTTCCATTGATCTATATTTCTGTTTTTGTGTCAGTACCATACTGTCTTGATTACTGTAGCTTTGTAGTGTAGTCTGAAGTCAGGGAGCCTTATTCCTCCAACTCTGTATTTCTTTCTCAAGATTGCTTTGGCTGTTTGGGGTCTTTTGTGTTTCCATACAAATTGCGAACTTTTTTGTTCTAGTTCTGTGAAAAATGCCATTGGTAGTTTGATAGGGATTGCATTGAATCTGTAGATTGCTTTGGGTAGTAGAGTCATTTTCACAGTGTTGATTCTTCCAATCCAAGATCATGGTATATCTCTGCATCAATTTGTATCATCTTTAATTTCTTTCATCAGTGTCTTATAATTTTCTGCATACAGGTCTTTTGTCTCCTTAGGTACGTTTATTCCTAGGTATTTTATTCTTTTTGTTGCAATGGTAAATGGAAGTGTTTTCTTAATTTCACTTTCAGATTTTTCATCATTAGTGTATAGGAATGCCAGAGATTTCTGTGCATTAATTTTGTATCCTGCTACTTTACCAAATTCATTGATTAGCTCTAGTAGTTTTCTGGTAGCATCTAGGATTCTCTATGTATAGTATCATGTCATCTGCAAACAGTGACAGCGTTGCTTCTTCTTTTCCAAATTGAATTCTTTTATTTCTTTTTCTTCTCTGACTGCTGTGGCTAAAACTTCCAAAACTATGTTGAATAAGTGTGGTGATAGTGGGCAGCCTTGTCTTGTTCCTGGTGTTAGCGGAAATGGTTTCAATTTTTCACATTTGAGGATGATGATGGCTGTGGGTTTGTCATATATGGCCTTTATTATGTTGAGGTAAATTCCCTCTTTGCCTACTTTCTGTATGGCTTTTTTCATAAATGGGTGTCGAATTTTGTCGAAAGCTTTCTCTGCATCTATTGAGATGATCATATGGTTTTTCTCCTTCAGTTTGTTAATACGGTATATTACATTGATTGATTTGCATATATTGAAGAATTCTTGCATTCCTGGAGTAAACCCCACTTGCTGGTGGACTCTGTTTACTAGTATTTTGTTGAGGATTTTTGCATCTATGTTCATCAGTGGTATTGGTCTGTAGTTTTATTTCTGTGTGACATCTTTGTCTGCTTTTGGTATCAGGGTGATGGTGGCCTCGTAGAATGAGTTTGGGAGTGTTCCTCCCTCTGCTCTATTTTGGAAGAGTTTGAGAAAGATAGGTGTTAGCTCTTCTCTAAATGTTTGATAGAATTTTCCTGTGAAGCAGTCTGGTCCTGGGCTTTTGTTTGTTGGAAGATTTTTAATCACAGTTTCAATTTCAGTGCTTGTGATTGGTCTGTTCATATTTTCTATTTCTTCCTGGTTCAGTCTCAGAAGGTTGTGCATTTCTAAGAATTTGTCCATTTCTTCCAGGTTGTCCATTTTATTGTTATAGAGTTGCTTGTAGAAATCTCCCATGATCCTTTGTATTTCTGCAGTGTCAGTTGTTACTTTCCCTTTACATTTCTAATTCTATTGATTTGAGCTTCTCCCTTTCTTTCTTGCTGAGTCTGGCTAATGATTTTTCAAATTTGTTTATCTTCTCAAAGAACCAGGTTTTAGTTCTATTGATATTTGCTATCATTTCCTTCATTTCTTTTTCATTTATTTCTGATCTCATCTTTATGATTTATTTCCTTCTGCTAAATTTTGGGGTTTTTCTGTTCTCTTTATCTAATTGTTTTAGGTGTAGGTTTAGGTTGTTTATTTGAGATGTTTCTTGTTTCTTAAGGTACGATTGTATTGCTATAAATTTCCCTCTTGGAACTGCTTTTGCTGCATCCCATAGTTTTGGGGTTGTCGTGTTTTCATTGTCATTTATTTCTAGGTATTTTTTGATTTCCTCTTTGATTTTTCAGTGATCTCTTGGTTATTAAGTAGTATATTGTTTAGCCACCATGTGTTTGTATTTTTTACAGAATTTTTCCTATAATTGATAACTAGTCTCACAGCATCGTAGTCAGAAAAGATACTTGATACGATTTCAGTATTCTTAATTTTAGCAAGGCTTGACTTGTGACCCACTATATGATCCCTCCTGGAGAATGTTCCATGAGCACTTGAGAAGAAAGTGTATTCTGTTGTTTTTGGATGAAATGTCCTATAAATATCAATTAAGTCCATCTTGTTTAATGTGTCATTTAAAGCTGGTGTTTCCTTATTTACTTTCATTTTGGATGATCTGTCCATTGGTGAAAGTGGGGTGTTAAAGTCCCCTACTATGATTGTGTTACTGTTGATTTCCCCTTTTATGGCTGTTAGTATTTTCCTTATGTATTCATGTGCTCCTATGTTGGGTGCATAAATATTTGCAATTGTTATATCTTCTTCTTGGTTTGATCCCTTCATCATTATGTTGTGTCCTTCTTTGTCTCTTGTAGTAGTCTTTATTTTAAAGTCTATTGTGTCTGATATGAGAATTGCTACTCCAGCTTTCTTTTGATTTCCATTTGCATGGAATATCTTTTTTCATCCCCTCACTTTCAGTCTGTATGTGTCCCTAGGTCTGAATTGGGTCTCTTGTAGACAGCATATATACGGTCTTGTTTTTGTATCCATTTAGCCATTGTATGTCTTTTGGTTGGAGCATTTAATCCATTTACATTTAAGGTAATTATCGGTATGTATGATCCTGTTACCATTTTTTAATTGTTTTGGGTTTTTTATTGTAGGTCTTTCCCTTCTCTTGTATTTCCTGCCTAGAGAAGTTCCTTTAGCATTTGTTGTAAAGTTGGTTTGCTGGTGCTGAGTTCTCTTAGCTTTTGCTTTTCTGTAAAAGTTTTAATTTCTCAGTCAAATCTGAATGATATCCTTGCTGGATAGAGTAATCTTGGTTGTAGTTGTTTCACTTTTTTCACTTTAAATATGTCCTGCCATATTTAATGGCAGAGTTTCTGCTGAAAGATCAGCTGTTAACCTTATGGGGAATCCCTTGTATGTTATTTGTTGTTTTTCCCTTTCTGCTTTTAATATTTTTTCTTTGTATTTAATTTTTGACAGTTTGATTAATATGTGTCTTAGCGTGTTTCTCATTGGTTTCATCCTGTTTGGAACTCTCTGTGCTTCCTGTACTTGATTGACTAGTTCCTTACCCATATTAGGAAAGTTTTCAACTATAATCTCTTCAAATATTTTCTCAGTCCCTTTCTTTGTCTCTTCTTCTGAGATGCCTATAATTCGAATGTTGGTATATTTAATATTGTCCCAGAAGTGTCTGAAACTGTCCTCAATTCTTTTCATTCTTTTTTCTTTATTCTGCTCTGCGTTAGTTATTTCTACTAGTTTATCTTCCAGGTCACTTATCCGTTCTTCTGCCTCAGTTATTCTGCTATTGATCCCTTCTAGAGAATTTTTAATTTCATTTATTGTGTTTTCATGATTGTTTGCTCTTTAGTTCTTCTAGTTCCTTGTTAAACGTTTCTTGTATTTTCTCCATTCTATTTCCAAGATTTTGGATCATCTTTGCTATCATTATTTTGAATTCTTTTTCATGTAGACTGCCTATTTCCTCTTCATTTGTTAGGTCTGGTGGGTTTTTACCTTGCTCCTTCATCTGCTGTGTGTTTCTCTTTCTCATTTTGCTTAACTTACTGTGCTTGTTGTCTCCTTTTCGCAGGCTGCTGGTTTGTGGTTCCCGTTGTTTTGGGTGTCTGCCCCCAGTGGCTAAGTTTGGTTCAGTGGGTTGTGTAGGCTTCCTTGTAGAGGGGATTGGTGCCTATGTTCTGGTGGATGAGGCAGGATCTTGTCTTTCTGGTGGGCATGACCACGTCTGGTGGTGTGTTTTGGGGTGTTTGTGACCTTATTATGATTTTAGGCAGCCTCTCTTCTAATGGGTGGGGTTCTGTTCCCTTCTTGCTAGTTGTTTGGCATAGGGTGTCCAGCACTGTAGCTTGCTGGTCGTTGAGTGGAGCTGGGTCTTGGCGTTGAAATGAAGATCTCTGGGTGATTTTCATCGTTTGATATTACGTGGAGCTGGGAGGTCTCTGGTGGACCAATGTCCTGACCTTGGCTCTCCCACCTCAGAGGCAAAGCCCTGACGTGTGACTGGAGCACCAAGAGCATGTCATCCACACGGCTCAGAATAAAAGGGAGAAGAAAAGAAAGAAAGAAAGAAAAAGATAAAATAATATAAAGTAAAATACAATTAAAAAGTTATTAAAATAAAAAACAAAAAATCAATAGTAGGGAAAGTTTTTTAAGTGATTACTATATAGTTTCTTTTAAATAAACATCTTGCCTACTGTTGATTAATATTGGGTGGCTTAGACTATTACAGGCAACCATAAGCTTCCAAGGAGTGTGGACACGTTGTATTACACTGCTGTTGTATTCCTTTGGGCATGTCCTTAATAGGTGATTGAATCAATGATTATAGACATTTGTCTCTAAGTAATTATAATCTTTAGTAATCTGTTACCTCAAACTATACTTCAGGTTACTTCAAGTAAAAGAGTAGAGTCCTGTGAATAAGTGTGATACAAATTATAGTACTGCATTACTTTGCTGTTAAAAAAGGACTTTCATGGCCAGTCCTGGTGTCTGAGTGATATCCTGGGCCCAGCACAGGGACCAACTTTCCAGATCAGTGACATTGGATGCCTTCCCTCTGCCTCTGGGAGTGGTGGCTTGGCATGAGAGCCCTGAAGACAAGGGGTAACACCCCGAAATATGGACTCATTTTCCACTCTACCTTCATTGGCCGAGCAGCTGCCAAGAACAAAGGCTGCATCTCCCAATACCTGGCAAACAAATGCAGTATTGCCTCACGAACTGATTGCTTCTCTGAGGTACCTACTGGTGTATTTGGAGAGAAGCTTCGAGAACAAGCTGAGGAGCAGCTGTCCTTCTATGAGACTGGAGAGAGTCCACCAAAGAATCTGGATGTCATGAAGGAGGCAATAGTTCAGGCAGAGGAAGCGGCGGCTGAGATTACTAGGAAGCTGGAGAAACAGGAGAAGAAACACTTGAAGAAGGAAAAGAAAGGGCTGGCTGCGATTGCCCTGGCGTCTTCAGAAAACAGCAGTAGTACCCCGGAGGACTGTGAGGAGACAAGTGAAAGACCCAAAAAGAAGGAAAAGCAAAAGCCCCACGAAGCTCCTCAGCAGAATGGAATGGAAGACCCATCTGTCTCTTCCAAACCCCCCAAAAAGAAATCTTTTTCTAAGGAGGAGCTGGTTAGTGATCTTGAAGAGACAGCTGGCAGTGAAGTCTTACCAAGAGGAAGAAATCTTTCCCCAAAGAGGAACCAGATAGTGACCCTGAAGAGTCAGGAAAGAAGAGGGTCCCCAAGAAAAAGAGGAAAGTCTCTTCCAAGGAGGAGCCTCTCAGCAGTGGACCTGAAGAGGCTGCTGCCAGCAAGAGCAGCAGCTCCAAGAAAAAGAAAAAGCTCTGAAAGCGCCTCCCAGGAAGATTAGAATGGACATTTCCCTAGTAGGGCATAACTTACAGAGATATTTCCCAAGCCATCCCCTATAGCCCAATAAAAATAAAAACAAGTTCACGAGTCAAAAAAAGAAAAAAAAGAAAAGGACTCTCACATACATGTTTTCATTTGTGATTAACAAAAGCTGTATGAGGCAAATTGGGTATAATGATCACCATTTGCTTTATAGGTATTTCTGAAGGTAAAAAGAGATTTAAAAACAATGGCTTTGAAATGAAATCTCTAACATTATGGGAAATATCATTATATTATTACCAATGTGGATAAAACATTTGTTTGCAGTTGGAGCCCCAAAGTCTCATTAAAACAATCTCCCTGGATATCATTTGTGGGAATAGTTCAGGGTGGTATGACAGAGAAGGTGCTATGAAGTATAAAACACTGCAGTGTTTCATGGAAAGACATAGGAAGGAGACTGTCATCATAAGAAATGGTATTCCTAGAGATTTCTTCTTTGATGTGAATCCAAATGAATCCTAATATCTTAGTCTGTTTTGTCTCTGAAAAATTGTCCGTAATCACAATATTATGTTAGAACATTCCCTTTCCTCCTTTTTTTATGGGGGGAACAGGGGGAAGAGGGAAGAGAAGGTGTTAAATTTAGTGCTCTGTCTCTATGTATATATGTTAGACACATTCAGAAGAAAATGGTTCTGTTACAAATAGATAAACCTTTCTTTGAAAGAGTCGTAAACCCTTACACAGTGGAAAAAATTTTTTTAATGCTGGGGCAGTTTAAACAGGCATATATAAATAAAAGCCATTATACCCTTGTAATTTTAAGCTTGTAAGAGTATTCTGGTTTACAAAAGCTCCCAACTCCAACATGGAAACAGGAAAACAAACATGGCCTTAAAATGAATCAAAACAGAGGTGTGTAAAGCCAACTTTAAGAAACAGAAAACCATTTTCTATTTCTAGGTCAAAATGCAACCAATTAAGTTAGAATGTGCCAACTAGAGGGAAGATTGATCAGTAATAGAAGCAAGGAGAGAGAGAGAGAGAGAAATATTGGTGTGATGTCTCCTGGGAAACCATCTAGTCTAATCACCACCTTTAATGGAAAAAGAAACTGAAACCCAGAAAGAAAAAGTGATTCTTGTCCAAGGCTGATGACTGATTCACATTTGAACCAGAACTAAAAATCAGGATTCTTCACATACACCCTAGGTTTCTAAATTATAGAGCCAACACATTTCCCCTCTCTGAAAGCAACAGTTTCTAGGCAATAGCAGAAATACAGCTGGCTGGGCTTCCCTGGTGCCACAGTGGTTAAGAATCTGCCTGCCAATGAAGGGGACACGGGTTCTAGCCCTGGTCTGGGAAGATCCCACGTGCTGCGGAGCAACTAAGCCTGTGCACCACAACTACTGAGCCTGCACTCTAGAGCCAGTGAGCCACAACTACTGAGCCCGCGTGCCACAACTACTGAAGCCCACATGCCTAGAGCCTGTGCTCCAAGAAAAGCCACCGCAATGAGAAGCCCGCGCACCGCAACAAAGAGTAGCCCCGGCTTGCTGCAACTAGAGAAAGCCAACACACAGCAACGAAGACCCAACACAGCCAAAAATAAATAAAATAAATAATAAATTAAAAAGAGAAAGAAATACAGGATGCTTATTTGGTGGTTTTTGTTGTTGTTGTTATTTTTTCATGCTGGTGTCAATGATTAGGAAGATTGTCAGGCTAGCCTAGTGTTTTGATTTTGTATCTTCCCTTGGAAGAAACATTATCTTTGTATGTTTAAGTAACTTGCACACAAAAATTAGCAACAAAAATTTAAATACAGACCTTTCCAATAACTTTCACAGTGCTGCTTAAAAAAAAAACAAAAAAAAAAACAGAACACAAAAACTTATAAAAGAGGCCATATGACTTAGTGAGAAGCTGTCTTTTGAAAAAGTTGCCACACATTTTATTCCATGCTTTTCAGGAGTTATCTCCTTTCACTTCATAATTGCTGCTAGCAGTGGCCAAGCTAACTATTAAATAGTGTTTTTGACCTTATGAACTGTTTCATAGTTCTGTAAAGTACATAGACATTTTTTCCCCAGGAATAGAAATGCTTCTGATACTATGTTGAAAGGCATTATTAGTGAAATTAGAATATGATAACAAACTGCAGATGGTAAAAGATTACTTCCTGGCAGAGAATAAATCCAAGTGCATTTTATGCTAAGTGACATGTGATTATCCATAAATTGTAATAGTGGTGATAGATTCACAAATGGAAAACTGTGATCTAGCTGCTGTTGCCAAATATATGTCTGAATCAGATCAAGATAAAATCACATATTAAAGATTGAGAAGAAAATTAAACTAGTTTTGCAATTAATTGGAATATATTACATTAGAAAATTATGAATTTTCATATTTGCTACAATAAAGCATACAATTAGCCATTTTAGTTCACTTAAAAACCATAGGTTCTGTTTAGTTTAAAATCATCTGAAACATACACATTATTAAATTATTATTTTAATCATATTAAATTTTTAAATGAATGTTTATACACTAAAGAGGTAACAGACTGGATTTGATGTATTACTGCTACAAAAGCATCCATGGAGAATATTGTTTTTAAAGACATATTAAATGTTCTAATCTATTACATATTATATTGTATTCATGCTTTTAAGAAGTATTTACTGAGGTAAATATTTACTGAGATTCCCTATATGCCAAGAACATCTGAGTAAAAAAAAAAAAAAAAGGCACAACATCTCTGCTTTCATGGAACTTATTTATGCTAGTCCTATTACAAAGGAATATTGATGTTTCTAAACAGTGCATGTAGGGAATGCTAAACAACACCTTTGTTATGAAGGACAACTTCTTCTCACTTTTCCCCTGCTACTTTTGTCAACTCCATTTAGGATTCTTCTTTATCAGCAAGAGTAGACTGTTTCCATGAAACAGTCAGACTTCGAGTAACATTAATGTGCTATGAAGACTAAAAGTAGTAGTGTAATTTGTAATGTAAGTAAGCTACCTTATTTTGTATCCACTTTGGAGATCAGACTGCAACTATACCATTCATTCAATTATTCATTCATGCAATTCATTCAGTACCTATGTAGACTAATCTTTGTTCTAGGTTTTGTGCAAAGGAGACAAAGCTCCTGCTCTGTTGTAGCTTATATTTTCTTGGAAAGAAAGACTGAAAATATAGAAACAAATAGGTGTGTAGTAAGATGATGAAAAATGTTAAGGAAAAATTAGAGTCATGAGATAGAGAGTAACAGGGATGCTATTGAAAGAGAAGCTGCAATAGCATAGGCTTAGCATGAGGGAATAAGATGAAAGAATATATGAGTAAAAAGCACCCAGGCAAAAGAAACAGAGTGAAAAGAGGCTGCACTGAAGAGAAAAAAAGCCCTGTGTGGCTAAAGTAGAATGAGCAAGGCTGAATGTAATAGGGTTAGGTTCAGAGTTGTGACCAGGTATGAGCTTATACAGGGCCTAGGGGCCTTATAAGAAAGTTCCCTTAAGAGGAGTGATTTATTTTTTATTCATACAATTAGTGTGCCTGAATGTCATTGCTGTTAAGGAATAAAATATTAGTAAAAGAAATAAAATTATTCCTAGGGATAGTCAAAGCAGTGCACTCTTTCTAATCCTTAAACTCTGTCTAAATGTAATTAACAAACTATGATTGAATTTACAAGATTCTAGGAACTGGGTTTCAAACAAACATTGGAGAAGACAGTGTCTAATCCAGAAGACTGGCACACAAGTAGGTAATTACCCCAGATGTTGGAACTGTCAGAAAGAAACAACAAAAATAACTGTACTTAATATGCGAACAGGAAAGGTGAATAACATAAATGAATAATAGGGGAAATTTAGCAGAAAAAGTTTACACTAAAGCAGTACATTAAAAAAATGTAAAGGACTAAATATCTATATTAGAACAAAAGAAAGGTCTAAAATTTGTGATCACAGATTCTACCCTAGAAAAAGAAGAGCAAACTAAACTCAAATTAAGCAGAAAAAAAGGAAATTATAAACATCAGGGTGGAAATCAATGATATAGAAAACAACAACAAAAAAGCAACAGAGAAAAATCAACAAAACCAAAAGCTATTTAAGAAAATTAATAAAAGTAATAGTCCTCAACCAGTCCCTCCCATCAGGAAACTTGCACAAGCCTCTTAGATAGCCTAATCCACCAGAGGGCAGATGCAGAAACAAGAAGAACTACAGTCCTGCAGCCTGTGGAACACAAAACACATTCACAGAAAGATAGACAAGATGAAAAGGCAGAGGCCTATATGTACCAGATGAAGGAGCAAGATGAAACCCCAGAAAAACAACTAAATGAAGTGGAGATAGGGAACCTTCCAGAAAAAGAATTCAGATTAATGATAGTGAAGATGATCCAGGACCTCGGAAAAAGAATGGAGACAAAGATCGAGCAGATGCAAGAAATGTTTAACAAAGACCTAGAAGGATTAAAGAACAAACAGAGATGAACAATACAATAAATGAAATGAAAACTACACTAGAAGGATTCAAGAGCAGAATAACTGAGGCAGAAGAATGAATAAGTGATCTGGAAGACAGAATGGTGGAATTCACTGCTGCCGAACAGAATAAAGAAAAAAGAATGAAAAGACATGAAGACAGCCTAAGAGACCTCTGGGACAACATTAAATGTAACTACATTCACATTATAGGGGTCCCAGAAGGAGAAGAGAGAGAGAAAGGAGCTGAGAAAATATTTGAAGAGATTATAGTCGAAAACTTCCCTAACATGGGAAAGGAAATAGCCACCCAAGTCCAGGAAGTGCAGAGAGTGCCATTCAGTATAAACTCAAGGAGAAACACGCTGAGACACATAGTAAACAAACTGGCAAAAATTCAAGACAAAGAAGAATTATTGAAAGCAGCAAAGGAAAAATGACAAATAGCATAAAAGGGAACTCCCATAAGGTTAACAGCTGATTTCTCAGCAGAAACTCTACAAACCAGAAGGGAGTGGCATGACATGTTTAAAGTGATGAAAGGGAAGAACCTACAGTCAAGATTACTCTACCACACAAGGATCTCATTCAGATTTGATGGAGAAATCAAAAGCTTTACACACAAGCAAAAGCTAAGAGAATTCCACACCACGAAACCAGCTCTACAACAAATGCTAAAGGAACTTCTCTAAGTGGGAAACACAAGAGAAGAAAAGTACCTTCAAAAACAAACCCAAAACAATTAAGAAAATGGTAATAGGAATGCACATATCGATAAGTACCTTAAATATGAATGGACTAAATGCTCCAACCAAAAGACACAGGATTGCTGAATGGATACAAAAACAAGACCCATATATATGCTGTCTACAAGAGACCCACTTCAGACCTAGGGACACATACAGACTGAAAGTGAGGGGATGGAAAAAGATATTCCATGCAAATGGAAATCAAAAGAAAGCTGGAGTAACAATACTCATAACATATAAAATAGACTTTAAAATAAAGAATATTACAAAAGACAAGGATGGACACTACATGATGGAAGTGGAAGATATAACAATTATAAATATATATGCACCCAACATAGGAGCACCACAGTACATAAGGCAACCACTAACAGCTATAAAAGAGGAAATCAACAGTAACAATAGTAGTGGGGGATTTTAACACCTCACTTACACCAACAGAGAGGTCATCCAAACAGAAAATTAATAAGGAAATACAAGCATTAAATAACACAATAGATCACATAGATTTAATTGATATTTATAGGACATTACATCCAAAACCAGCAGATTACACTTTCTGCTCCAGTGCACACAGAATATTCTTCTCTGATTTATCCTGGAGAATTTATTCTCCAGGATAAATCACATCTTGGGTCACAAATCAAGCCTCAGTAAATTTAAGAAAATTGAAATCATATCAAGCATCTTTTCTGACCACAGCACTATGAGATTAGAAATCAATTACAGGGAATAAAACGTAAAAAACACAGACACATGGAGGCTAACCAATACGTTATTAAATAACGAAGAGATCACTGAAGAAATCAAAGAGGAAATCAAAAAATACCTAGAGACAAATGCCAATGAAAACACGACAATCCAAAACCTATGGGATGCAGCAAAAAGAGTTGTAAGAGGGAAGTTTATAGCAATACAAGCCTACCTCAAAAAACAAGAAAAATCTTAAACAATCTAACCTTACACCTAAAGGAACTAGAGAAAGAAGAACAAACACAGCCCAAAGTTATTAGAAGGAAAGAAATCATAAAGATCAGAGCAGAAATAAATGAAATAGAAACAAAGAACACAATAGCAAAGATCAATAAAACTAAAAGCCGGGTCTTTGAGAAGATAAACAAAATTGATAAATCATTAGCCAAACTCATCAAGAAAAAGAGGGAGAGGACTCAAATCAATAAAATTAGAAATGAAAAAGGAGAAGTTACAACAGACACCACAGAAATACAAAGCATCCTAAGAGACTACTACAAGCAACTCTATGCCAATAAAATGGACAACCTGGAAGAGATGGACCAATTCTTAGAAAGGTATAACCTTCCAAGACAGAACCAGGAAGAAATGGAAAATATGAACAGACCAATCACAAGTAATGAAATTGAAACTGTGATTAAAAATCTCCCAACAAACAAAAGTCCAGCACCAGATGCTTCACAGGTGAATTCTATCAGACATTTAGAGAAGAGCTAACACCCATCCTTCTCAAACTCTTCCAAAACACTGTAGAGGAAGGAACACTCCCAAACGCATTCTATGAGGCCACCATCACCCTGATACCCAAACCAGACAAAGATAGTAGAAAAAAGGAAAATTACAGACCAATATCACTGATGAATATAGATGCAGAAATCCTCAACAAAATACTAGCAAACAGAATCCAACAGCACATTAAAAGGATCATGTGGTTAACCATGATCAAGTGGTTATCCCAGGGATGCAAGAATTCTTCAATATATGCAATCAATCAATGTGATACACCATATTAACAAATTGAAGAATAAAAACCATTTGATCATCTGAATAGATGCAGAAAAAGCTTTTGACAAAATTCAACACCGATTTATGATAAAAACTCGCCAGAATGTGGTAATAGAGGGAAGCTGCCTAAACATAATAAAGGCCATATACGACAAACCCACAGCAAACATCATTCTCAATGGTGAAAAACTGAAAGCATTTCCTCTAAGATCAGGAACAAGACAAGGATGTCCACTCTCACCACTATTATTCAACATAGTTTTGGAAGTCCTAGCCATGGCAATCAGAGAAAATAAGGAAATAAAAGGAATACAAATTGGAAAAGAAAAAGTAAAACTGTCACTGTTTGCAGATGACATGATATTATGCATAGAGAATCCTAAAGATGCCATCAGAAAACCACTAGAACTAATCAATGAATTTGGTAAGGTAGCAGAATACAAAATTAATGCACAGAAATTTCTTGCATTCCTATACAATAATGATGAAAAATCTGAAGGAGAACTTATGGAAACACTCCCATTTACCATTGCAACAAAAAGAATAAAATACCTAGGAATAAACCTAACTAGGGAGACAAAAGACCTGTATGCAGAAAAGTATAAGACACTGTTGAAAGAAATTAAAGATGATACCAACAGATGGAGAGATATACCATGCTCTTGGATTAGAAGAATCAGTATTGTGAAGATGACTATACTACCCAAAGCAATCTACAGATTCAATGCAATCCCTATCAAACTACCAGTGGCATTTTTTACAGAACTAGAACAAAAAATCTTAAAATTTGTATGGAGACACAAAAGACCCCGAATAGCCAAAGCAGTCTTGAGGGAAAAAAAGGAGCTGGAAGAATCAGACTCCCTGACTACAGACTATACCACAAAGCTACCGTAATGAAGACAATATGGTACTGGCACAAACACAGAAATATAGGTCAATGGAACAGGGTAGAAAGCCCAGAGATAAACCCACTCACCTGTGGTCAACTAATCTATGACAAAGGAGGCAAGGATATACAATGGAGAAAAGACAGTCTCTTCAATAAGTAGTGCAGGGAAAACTGGACAGCTACATGTAAAAGAATGAAATTAGAACACTCCCTAACACTGTACACAAAAATAAACTCAAAATGGATTAGAGACCTAAATGTAAGACTGGACACTATAAAACTCTTAGAGGAAAGCATAGGAAAATCACTCTTTGACATAAATCACAGCAAGATCTTTTTTGATCCACCTCCTTGAGTAATGGAAATAAAACCAAAAATAAACAAATGAGACCTAATGAAACTTAAAAGCTTTTGCACAGCAAAGGAAACCATAAACAAGATGAAAAGAGAGCCCTCAGAATGGGAGAAAATATTTGCAAATGAATCAACAGACAAAACATTTATCTCCAAAATACATAAACAGCTCATGCAGCTCAATATTACAAAAACAAACCACCCAATCCAAAAATGGGCAGAAGACCTAAATAGACATTTCTCCAAAGAAGACATACAGATGGCCAAGAAGCACATGAAAAGCTGCTCAACATCACTAATTATTAGAGAAATGCAAATCAAAACTACAATGAGGTATCACCTCACACCAGTTAGAGTGGGCATCATCAGAAAATCTACAAACAACAAATGCTGGAGAGGATGTGGAGAAAAGGGAACCCTCTTGCACTGTTGGTGGGAATGTAAATTGATACAGCCACTATGGAGAACAGTATGGAGGTTCCTTAAAAAGCTAAAAATAGAATTACCATATGACCCAGCAATCCCACTACTGGGAATATACCCAGCAAAAACCATAATTCAAAAAGACACATGCACCCCAATGTTCACTGCAGCACTGTTTACAATAGCCAGGTCATGGAAGCAACCTAAATGCCCATCAACAGATGAATGGATAAAGAAGATGTGGCACATATATACCATGGAATATTACTCAGCCATAAAAAGGAATGAAACTGGGTCATTTGTAGAGATGTGGATGAATCTAGAGACTGTCATACAGAGTGTAGTAAGTCAGAAAGAGAAAAACAAATATCATATATTAACACATATGTGAAACCTAGAAAAATGGTACAGATGAACCATTTTGCAGGGCAGAAATTGAGACACAGACATAGAGAACAAACGTATGGACACCAAGGGGGAAAAGTTGCACGGGGGTGGTGTTTTGATGAATTGGAGTCTGGGATTGGCACATATACACCAATATGTATAAAATGGATAGCTATAGGAACCTGCTGTATAAAAAAATAAATAAATAAAATTCAGAAATTCAAAAAAAAGAAAGAAAGAAACACTTGAGAACCTTGTAAAAAAAAATAAATAATTCTCTAGCCAGACTGATCAGGAACAAAAGAAAGATGATACAAATTACAATATCATGAGTGAGAAAGGCAGCATCACTACAGATTCTGTAGATATTAAAAGGATTGCATTATAATATTATGAACACCTTTATGCCAATAAATTTGACAACTTAGATGAAAAGGGCAAATTCCTTAAAAGACACAGACTACCGAGGCTCACTCAAAAGGAAATAAATAAGCTGAACATCCCCATATCTGTTTTAAAAATAGATTTTACAGTTTAAAAACTTTCTTGAAAACAAAACTCCACTTCCAGAAAGTTTTTCTCTTGAGTTCTACCAAACATTAAAGAAGAAATAACACTAATTAAACACAGATTCTTCCAGAAAGTAAATAGGTGTTACTACATTCCAACTCATTTACTGAGGCCAACATTATCCTTGCAAAGCTGGTTTAACATTCAGAAATCAGTCAATGCACTTATCCATATTAAGAGACTAAGGAGAAAAATGTAATTATCTCAATGGATGCAGAAAAAGCTTTTGACAGAATATAACATCCATTGCTGATAAAAACTCTCAGCAAGCTAGTAATAAAAGGGAACTTCCTCAGCTTCAGAGAGATCATGGTCAAAAAAATCTTACAGTTTACATCATATTTAATTATCAAAGACCAAATGTTTTTCTCCTAAGATCATGAACAAGGAAAAAGTGGCTGTTCTTACCATGTATATTCAACATTGTACTGGTACTAGCCAGTGCAATAGGCATAAAAAGGTACACAGATTAGAAAGGAAGAAGTACAAATGCCTTTATTTGAAGATTACATGACTATCTGAATCTACAAAAAAAGGAAACTAAAACTAATAAGTGAGTTTAATACGATTCTGTAATGCAAGATCAGTATGCAGCAATCTGATGTATTTCTGTACTCTAGACATGAAAAATTAAATTAAAATTTAAAAGTTTATTTTTCTGTCTAGGTAATAAGTATTTTTATTGAAGTACAGTTTCATTTACAATAGAATATACAAAAAATACTTAGCAGCAAATATGTCAAAGGAAAGGAAGACCTATTTACTGAATACTACAAAATATTGCTTATAAAAAATTTGAATTAAATGAAGATATATACCATGGTAATAAATCAGAAGACTCAGTATTGTTAATATGTCAAAAAAATTATTTGTATAGGCTCCTAGACTGCTGGAAAAATAAAGAAATCATAGTATAAATAGCATGGCAGTAGGATAATGTGTGGAATGGCAGGCAGATGTGATGGCAAAGAACAGGAGATAGAGGTAAACATGCAACTGTAGACTGGGGCCAGATCTTGAAGGGCTTTGTACACCACGCCAAGAGCTTAAGCTCTCCTTAAAGAAGTTGGAAGTCACTGGCTGTTTTATCTGTGTTTAACTTTTAATTTTCAAGTAGTTTTAGATTTATAGAAAAATTGCAAAAATAGTGCAAAGAGTTTCTTTGCATTTCTCACCCCCTTCCCCTGATATTAATGTCTTACCTAGCCATAGTACAATTATCAAGAACAGGCAGTTAACAGTAATACAATATTACTGAGTGAGCTACAGACCTTACTCAAAATTCATCAATTTCCTTAATAACTTTTTTCTGTTCTAGAATTTTATTCAGGATCCCATATTGCATTTAGTTGTCATTTCTCCTTAGTTCCTCCAGTCTGTAATAGTTCCTCAGTCTTTTATTGATGGCCTTTAAGACACAGAAATGACTTAGTGAGATCTAGAAAAAATAGATAATACTTGTTTACAATGTGGATGATTGGAGAAAGGTTAAGCTGAAGGCTATGAAATCACACCAGGTTGGAGATAGTTTTAGTAATTGGGTTAGTGGTGATATAGATTGGACTGAACACATAGTTCATCATATTTTTTACCAAGATCTTCTTATTCTTTTAATATTTAATTTGCTGGAGTATATTAATATTCTGTCACTTGTCTTGAAAGAATCAGTTCTAAATCCAAGAGGTGCCATATTATAAAAGAATAATAATTTTAATAACTAGAATGTAAAATGATGGAAAAAGTTTCAAAGACATACAGTATAATATGGATTATTATTCTTGTCACAATTGTGTTTGATCCTCACTCTTTGTTAGCTGGGATTATGCAGACAAAGATCAAATTTTACCTGTATCAACTAAATATAACATTCTGCACTCATGTAGTTTCTTAAAGTCCTATAGCTATCTTTCCGGGAGTCCTAACTTCTGTCAACTGGTGATCAGTCATAGGGTATAGGGTGGTGAAAATGTTGTTTTAGATAAATTTATCATTTTATAAGTCCATAGGCTGTGGGAAGAAGGCCTTTCTACACGTGATTTTAAGCAAAATATTCCCAAAAATCAAAGATTGACCAATTTGATTGTATAATAATCTTAAATCTTCTAAACTATACATAAATTTAAAATACAGGAAGAGTAAAGAGAGGTATTTTAACATATAAATAACAGATAAAAGGCTGATACTGAAAATATGTGACGCTTTCCTTCAGATTAATGACAAAAAGACAAACCCATTCAAAGGTCACATTCGTTGCCTATCCTTCCATCCTCATCTTATACCACTCTTCATCGTGGTCTCTGTACTCTAGCTACCTGCTTCTTCTTTCTGCCTCTTAGGTAATACATGGTCTTTCTACCACAGCATCTTTCTGTGGCAGAAAGCATCTACCACATTATATTTCTTCTAGTTGGAAATATTTTCTTCACCCCTTTTCATCAAGGTAACTCCTTTTCACTACTTATTCTTCATATTCCCAACTCACAGTCTAGGAAAAATGCTTTTGAGCTACTATAGACTAATGACTCCTTTTGACCTAACCGCTACTTACCACATCATTATACATTCATGTGAACATCTTATGTCTCTCCCATTATACACTTACCTATTTTTGACCCTTTCATCCTGAGTACCTGACACTTGCCTGGTATAGTGTGTACATTTGACATATGCAACGTATAGATGTATATGTACATAAACATGTGTTCATTGCATAATTACCGAACTAACATTAAAAGGAGAGGGGACTAATCTGAATTTTTATAAAATAGGAGGCTATGGAAATACATAATTCAAAGGTTGTAAAGTACATATTAATATCATAAAATCCAGGTTCCAGCCTTGTCTCCACTACTTATTGAAAATGTAAGAATAAGACTCAATTTAGTGTTCAGTAAATGAGGATAGGAATTTATTCAATATAATCATATCAATAAAATAGTAAAATGAATATTAAAACATTTTGTAAGTTCCAAACATATATACATAGATAAAGTAATATTTAGTCAATTTTTTTTATCATTTTTATCACATCATTGTTGGTAAAACCACTGTAGGGCTTGACTGGAATTATACTTAATATTTCATTGTTGCTTCTCAGTAGCTTTTCTCATCCTTGGCCAAACATTGTGTATATAATCTACATATTTGGAGCTGAAAGTATAGAGGCAATGCCCTAATCCCAAATCCAAAAGGAAAAAAGAAAAGAGAATGGTATCAAAATCATTACACTTTCTCTTTTACATCTGGGAGGCTGACATTTTCTGAATCTTGTAGTAAGACAGAGTTACGTGTCTTCCAGTTATTTATATGGGCCTTTACCTTTAAAAACAGCTATTTTCTACTTCTTATGGCCCAGGCATTGAAGTCTGTGCCAGGTCTGAATCCCAGCTCTGCCATTTACTAATGGTATGAATTTGGACCATGTATTTAACTTCATACATTCAAACTGAGTCAGTTTATTTACTTCAAAATGAGAAAAATAAAACTCTTCTATACAGGGCTGTTATGAACAGTAAATGGAAAAATAAAATGACTTATAGGAGGTCCTAGGTTAAATGTTTAGTGCATCTCAGGCTTAGATAATGAATTATAACTAAAGGTTCGTGATGGCAATAGATGACTGAAAAAATAGTTGACTGAAAATTGTTCAGCTGAGTTCATTTGATGACTGGTAATCAGCCATTTTAGCCATTTATATTCTTTGTAAGAAAAAATTGTCTTAATGCTTTTTAATTATAATTAAATGAATTTTTCCATATTCTCACTTCCTAAGTAGATAATTATGATTAAATTGGACCTTGTAACACTATATATATAAAGACCATCTTTACTTAGAAGAATCTGTTTCAAATAATTGTATTTTTAGCAAACTACATTAATCATATGTCAAATTAATCCCAACTTTAATATGTTGCCTATCCTTCCATTCTCATCTTATACCACTCTCCATCGTGGTCTCTGTACTCTAGCTAAATTTAGATAAACTTATCATTTTATAAGTCCATAGGCTGTGGGAAGAAGGCCTTTCTACACGTGATATTAAGCAAAATATTCCCAAAAGTCAGTATTCCCAAAAGTCTCAGATGGTTGCTGAAAATCGTAATTTACGAAGAATGCTGAATATCTGGACAGGCTGAAACTGGTGTGTGTTACTATACTCTTACAACTATAAAAGCAAAGGTCAGGTGTGTTTTGGTAGATGAAAAAGGAAATAAGCAATTATAAATACTATGCTTGTGATTCATTAATGAATGAAATAGAGAAAAAAGTTAAATTAAATTCAGCTCTTGTAGAAAGAGTACAAATCTTGCTTATCTGCCATGGAAGCTTACATTATTTTCTCATCTATAAGAGCTTACTTATTATAAAATTCAATATTGATTAATGATTTTTCAAGAAAAATAATCCATCATATTAAATGCATTGATCAATTATGAAATATGTCCTGATTTCAGATATTATAAAACATATCTGAGAAACTGCATACATTTTATTTTTTTAATTAATTTTTATTGGAGTAGAGTTTCTTTACAATGTTGTGTTAGGTTCTACTGTACAGCAAAATGAATCAGCTATACATATACATATATCCCCTCTTTTTTGGATTTCCTTCCCATTTAGGTCACCACAGTGCATTAAGTAGAGCTCCCTGTGCTATACAGTATATTCTCATTAGTTGTCTATCTTATACATAGTATCAATAGTGTATATGTGTCAATCCCAATCTACCAGTTCCTCCCATTCCCCCCTTCCCCCTTGGTATCCATACATTTGTTTTCTACGTCTGTGTCTCTATTTTTCCTTTGCAAATAAGATCATCTATAACATTTTTCTAGATTCCACATATATGCGTTAATATATGATATTTGTTTCTCTCTTTCTGACTTACTTGGCTCTGTATGACAGTCCACCCACGCCTCTACAAATGACACAATTTCCTTCCTTTTTATGGCTGAGTAATATTCCATGGTATATATGTGCCACATCTTCTTTATCCATTCCTCTGTTGATGGACATTTAGGTTGCTTCCATGTCCTGGCTATTGCAAATAGTACTGCAGTGAACATTGGGGTGCATGTATCTTTTTGAATTATAGTTTTCTTAGGGTATATGCCCAGTAGTGGCATTGCTGGGTCATATGGTAGTTCTATTTTTAGTTTTTTAAGGAACTTCCATACTGCTTTCCATAGTGGCTGTATTAATTTACATTCCCAGCAACAGTGTAGGAGGGTTCCCTTTTCTCCACACCCTCTCCAGCAATTACTGTTTGTAGATTTTTTGATGATGGCCATTCTGACCACTGTGAGGTGATACTTCATTGTAATTTGCATTTCTCTAATAATTAGTGATGTTGAGCATCTTTTCATGTGTTTGTAGCCATCTGTATGTCTTCTTTAGAGAAATGTCTATTTAGGTCTTCCACCCATTTTTTGATTGGGTTTTTTTTTTTTTGATATTGAGCTGCATGAGCTGTTTGTATATTTTGGAGATTAATCCTTTGTCAACTGCTTCATTTGAAATTATTTTCTCCCATTTTGAGAGTTGTCTTTTCATCTTGTTTATGGTCTCCTTTGCTGTGCAAAAGCTTTTAAGTCTAATTAGGTCCCATTTGTTTATTTTTGTTTTTATTTTCATTACTGTAGGAGGTGGCCCAAAAAAGATCTTGCTGAGGTTTATGTCAAAGAGTGTTTTTCCTATGTTTTCCTCTAAGAGTTTTATAGTGTCAGGCCTTACATTTCGGTCTTTAATCCATTTTGAGTTTATTTTCTTGTATGGTGTTAGGGAGTGTTCTAATTTTATTCTTTTACAGGTAGCTATCCAGTTTTCCCAGCACAACTTATTGAAGAGGCTCTCTTTTCTCCATTGTGTATTTTTGCCTCCTTTGTCATAGATTAGGTGACCATAGGTGCGTGCTTTTATCTCTGGGCTTTCTAAGCTGTTCCATTGATCTATATTTCTGTTTTTGTGCCAGTACCATATTGTCTTGATTACTGTAGCTTTGTAGTATTGTCTGAAGTCAGGGAGCCTGATTCCTCCACCTCCATTTTTCTTTCGCAAGATTGCTTTGCTGTTTGGAGTCTTTTGTGTCTCCATACAAATTTTAAGATTTTTGGTTCCAGTTCTGTGAAGAATGCCATTGGTAATTTGATAGGGTTTGCATTGAGTCTGTAGTTTGCTTTGGGTAGTAGAGTCATTTTCACAATGTTGATTCTTCCAATCTAAGAACATGGTATATCTCTCCATGTGTTTGTGTCATCTTTGATTTCTTTCACCAGTATCTTATAGTTTTCTGCATACAGTTGTTTTGCCTCCTTAGGTAGGTTTATTCCTAGGTATTTTATTCTTTTTGTTGAATTGTGTAAATATTATATGTTACGTCTGAGTCGGAGAAACATGAAAGAATGAAATCTTCTTAGTTTATTATTGTAAATAGAAAGAAGGTAAGGGTCACTTTTTGAGATACTTTTATTCTTATTAACTCTGTGTATCCTCTTTTCCTATACCTCATCCCCACTCACAAACTAAGAAAATTAGAAAAATAGGGAAGTTCTGCTCTCCAGTTATGGTTATATTGTCAACAATATTATTGGGAAAAAGTAAAGGAAAGTCAACGAATATTAGATGTTCTGCAACAGTCACCTCAAAGAGCATTGCAGTTACAATCCACTAGACTTATGTGTTCCAGAAAGGATTACACATCACAACTACTCAGATAACATATCATAATGCAAATACACGACTACCAGTAGAACCTCTAGGAGTGAAGTTAGTTATCTGTGTTAAATCTCTACTTTGAATTCTGTTGCAAGGGAGATTTTGGAAACAATATGGTAAGTAGATTGGGAGCTCTTTGAGGATAGAACCTGCCATATATATTATCTAGTCTCCAAAGAAGTTCCTGGCCCATTGTTGAACGTTGATAATTAAGTGTTGAAGAATAAGTCTATGAATTGAATGTGCAAAAGTCCTGATGTGACTTAAAATCATTAGAAGATGTTATATCAGGACAAATTGGTCAATATAAATAAGTCAGAAGAAATATCATAGGGGATAAGTGTATTCAAGAAGGATGGTGCTATCCAAAATTATTTACTGAGTTCTCATTGAATATTGAATAACATATAATCAGTTTCAAAACCCTTGATAGATTTTATTTTAATCTTATTTTACTTAATAAAAAATAAGGCAAACTGATTAGCTTCAGAAATGAAAAAATAGTGCACATGAACATCATTTAACTTAAATTTATATATTTAGACAGAGAACTTCATTTCCATAACTGCCGAATGACAGAAAAGGGTGAAAGTGTTGCTAATTGCAGTTGCTATTAGAAAGAAAGAAAAAAAGAAAGCAAAAAAAGGAAGAAAAGAAAGAAGGAAAACAAGGAAGAAAGAAGGAAGGGAGAGAGGGAGGGAGAGAAGGAAGGAGGGAAGGAAGGGAGGGAGGGAGGAAAGAAAGAAAAGATAAAAAAGGTATGCTTTCAGCAATTAATGCAGGCTACAAACATCTTTGATAGTGTTACAGTTTCAGACAGCTGGAGTCACAAAACCAGCAAGCTGTTCAGTATCCTCTATATGTTCGGAGGTGTGTGAGTACATGCATGCATAATTTAAGTAAATCACAGGGCTTGAAGTAATCAGTGGGAAAGCAGCATGCCATTGAGAAATCCTTGGCTTGGATTCTTCTAAGAAAACAGTGGTGGATACACACATAAACATGCTGATATTTCAAATTCAGTTTCCACCCTGTATGTAATGAATTAATGTGTGCATTGTATGTAACTAAAACTCTAAATATTGCAGTCCTCTAACAGTCAAGACATGGAATTCTTATACTAGAAGATAGACTGCTTCACTAAGCTTTGCTTCTGTTCTTGGTATAGCCCTTTATTTTCTCAAATCTGTCTTCGGCTGTCATGAGTCTCTTTTTTTATACTAACTTTTATATAGGGCCCTAGGAAGGGTCGATGCCCAGAGGAAATAAATTTATTATCTTCTCTGCTTCAACCAACATTTTATATTGGTAAAATGGACAAAATGGGCATCATATATAGCTCTGACAGGTTGCCTTCCAGACCTATTCTTAATGTGTCCAACTGTCAACAAGTACCAGTCTATTTTAGATGTGTGAGCTCTTTTTTTTTCTCTCTATATTGGGACTACTGCTTTTTACAAACATGAGGATAGGCAATCTCCATTGAGCTTTCCCCGATGTACAGCTCTGTCTTTTCTTTGCCATGTAAAAATTTAAGTTTGTTAAATATCACTTGCTTGCTATGGTGAAAAGGCTATTGAACAATGAGTTAGAGACCTGCTTCTTTTTTTTTTTTTTTGAAGCGGGGTGTGTGTGTGTGTTCTTAACAACTGTAAACCATTGAAGGTTGGAGGCACTATAAGAGGGATGCATGTCTATGACTTGCAGGCTACTACTCTCCCAGTCTCTTCCTATGAGAAATCTAACACGATGATTTTGCTACTCTTTTTGAGTCTCCGAATCCTTCTCCAAACAGTGTTCTAGGATGCGAACATACTGACAGTCATGGTTGGCATTGCAGTTAAAGCTGATTTTCCATTCTGGACTACATGATCTCTAAATTACCTTTCAGATCTAATATTATATGGTTTTCTGATTGCAAATTTGATGATTCTTACTTTGATTTTATAGGGAAAATTCAGTTATTCTTGCTAGTATGTGTAGCAGGATGGATAATACCAAATAGCAAATAATCTTAAAATAACACATTTTGCTTATATAATTGTTTTTAGTATTTGCTTAATTTGTGTTCTCACTAACAGAGGTTAATAGAACTAACATAGTTGATAGGAGTAAATCACAAATTATATACTAAAGCAAATTTATCTGTTAAAGAATGATTAATATATGACTCTTCAGAGTTTATCTTTCTAAATCTGAAGATTAAAATAATTTTCATGTATTGTTATATGTGACAGAATATAATACTGAAACTGATTTTTTCATATCAAACCTCTATTTATAACTTTATAACTTTTGTGGTAAATTTATATAAAATATTACCTTCATTTGATCACTTTAAATTATTGTGATCTAAAGATTGAGTTCAGCTGTGTGTACCTTAAGGCACTTATTTTGATATTAAATGCTAAATGAGCCAAGTTTTTAAGCAAAATCTATTTGAAAAAGTGAATTTCTACTTGCTTATATAAACAAGCAATAGTCTTGTTTACCTCTGTAGTGAAACAAACTTTTGACCAGCGTTTTTGCATAAATTCATTGAAAGTATAACTATAAATCTGTATTGCTTCCTATAAATGTTGAATTCATGAATATGAATAGGTTCTGTGTGATTTTTACTGAAACTTCACCTGCAATCTGTTATGGTCTAAGAAGCATTGATCCCTGATGCTATCTTTCACAATTATTTGAAATCATATTACCTCACTCATGCTTGAAAATTATGTCCCTAGTAATTATTAATTTATTTTGTATGTGTTGGTTGGCTTAACATTAATCATAATAAATTTATTTGATATGTATATGTGTGTCACTAGTATAGTACTTCTAAACTTTCATTTTGTCAGCTTTCATTAACTGGCCAATTTATCACATGGAGGTACTTATCGTCTAAATTTTCTTTCAAATTTTTCAAGAATTATGTGCAATCTGTAATAAAGTTTGAATCCTGAGAATGTTATATCTAGAATGCATCAAATCGAGAATTAATACTGGAACAATTATGTTGTCTTATCTTCTCAAATGGAATTAATTTTGCCTTGACTCTTTCTAAATTTACTTTTGATTTTATTTCTAAACTCTTGACTTCAAAGATTGGCATTCTGAGATATCACTTCTGAACTCTATTTTTCTATATATGGGACGTCTTTATGTTTACTTATAATTTATATTTTTTTAGTTTTAAATAGGTTTTGAAGTAAGAGTATATGCATACACAGAATAGTTAAAATGAAATTAAAACAGAGATCATAAACCGTATAGTAGAAATTAGAAATTCTTCAGTTGGAAACCAGAATGAGATAGTTTCTGAAATGTACACCATGAGTTTTCCCTTTTGATTTCACCATGTTTTCTTTTTTCGTTTTTTTTTTTAAGATTTTTTTTTCTGATGTGGACCATTTTAAAGTCTTTACTGAATTTGTTACAATATTGCTTCTGTTTTATGTTTTGATTTTTGGCTTCGAGGCATGTGGGATCGTAACTCCCTGACCAGGGATTGAACCCACACCCCCTGCACTGGAAGGCGAAGTCTTAGCCACTGGACTGCCAGAGAAATCCCATGAGTTTTCTGATAAACAAGGAAAAGAACAAAAACATTTTCATTTCTCCAGTTTAGTAGGAGAGACAAGTGTCATCAAAGTTTTAGATACCAGAATGGCTCTGTTTTCTGTGGTTAGAAATTCCTTCCTCAGACTCTTCATCTCCCCCTTCATTTATTTACCAGTTTGCATATTGTCTCTTTTCTTAAAACCTTGTATTATATACTCAGTAAAGAATTACCTTTTCCCTGAATGATACACTGAAAATTATAAAAGTATAGCTATCACTCTAATTGGATGCCTATCACTCGAGAGACAAGTAACAGACACTGAATTATCTCTCATGCACACAATAATCCTGAAAGATTCATGCTATTTTACCCTCTTTACAGGTGATGAAACTGAGACCAAAAAAAGCTGAGAAATTTGCACGAGGTCAAATAGCTAATTAGGATAGAATTCTTGATCTGTATTCCAACAGCACTTTGTAATGGGAGGATCTCCTCATGTAGAATATTCCTTTAAAAAAAAAATGTTTCCATAGTTGTAGAATAGCTGTGTAAGCTTTATTCACTGTTCCTCAAAAAGAGAAAATATATGAAACCTATTGACATTTGAATATTACTGTGCTTTCTTGCAGCCTGTGAACTCATGAATCAAGGCATCTTGGCCCTGGTCAGCTCCATTGGCTGCACATCAGCTGGGTCCCTCCAGTCTCTGGCAGATGCCATGCACATCCCCCACCTCTTCATTCAGCGCTCAACAGCTGGGACCCCAAGGAGTGGCTGTGGAGTGACCCGGAGCAACAGGAATGATGACTACACTCTCTCTGTTAGGCCACCTGTCTACTTAAATGACGTTATCCTGAGAGTGGTCACAGAATATGCCTGGCAGAAGCTAATTATATTCTATGATAGTGAATATGGTGAGTGTTTGTTGCTGGTATGAGTTTTGTAAGCTGGTATTTGCATGGCAGGTGACTTCGGTTAAAATCTTGAAAAATCGAAGGAGCTTACTTATTATTATTTGTGGTTTTCATGTCTTGTCACATTCTTCTTACAAATCTAGCGGCAACAACAGAAAACTTTGTTAACACCTCAAGTTCAATCTTTTGTACATATCTCGGTCTTTCAAATAATGGGAAGCCATAAAAACAATACTGTCTTTCTCCTCTTTCAGAAAGATTTATATCTCTATCTAATAAGAAAAAATCATTTTGGACAGATCCTGGAACACTTAAAAAATTACCCATTTCTATTTTTTGGTTCAAAAAAAAATCTGAAGTATCTTGCCTACACCCTCATTGTAGACTTCAGTATCTACTTAGTACTTAACTGTTTGAAGGTCACTGAAATTATATCACTTTATATTTATCCTGGCATATTGTCTACAAAATGAAATCTCACACAAATACTGAGTAGTATAAAAATACTTATTTTATTTAACTTTCTAAAGTAGAACACAAAGCGTTTTACCTAAATTTGCCATACTTTGAGAAGACACTTTCTCTCAATATATTTACCTAGTTACATTAAGAAAACTAAGCAAAAATAATATTATTTTTGTATAAGTATTTTTTCCTGAATTAATCTACCTGCTTTCTAGCTGACTGATCCCAGAGATTTTCAAATATAGTTTCTCTCTTTTTTTGTCATTAGGAAGATAGGAAATGGAGTAGAGATCTATACATTCAAATGAGAGGAAATAAACAAAATTCTGATAAAGAACATATATTTTGAAACGTGTTTCCTTAGAGATTTGCCTTAAGAAGGAGTCTTAGAGAAAAATTTCTATTCGGTATAGATGGGCCTAGTTTTTACATTTTTATTTTAAAAAGTTAAGAAGATTTACAGTGCAACTTATTTTTCTTGCAAATAAATAACTATTTAAAAATGAGTTCTCTTGTCCTAATCTACTCAGCATTTTGAACTATATTAGAGAACAGTTACACAAGAGTGGGCCAGAAAGTGGCATCAATAGAACTGAGCACAAACAGGTTGGCAGAAATCTGGGAAGCAGCAAATAAGAGCTCCTGTGGACTCCCAGGGAGGGAGAGCGAGTGACAGTTACATTAGCCCTAAATATTCAAAGGTCACATGGGGTTTTGGAGGCTGAGTTCCATTAAACTTGATGGGTAGGCTTCAGACAAAAGTCTGTGGCACTCTCTAAAAGCACAGTCCTTTGTCCCCAGGACGGAAATCCTTATTTTGTTGCTTAATTCATATTATTTAGGGGTCACAGAACAAAGACCAAGAGGCTGAAATGAATAAAATAAACAAAAAGGAAATAAAAATAATTGGCTCATCAGTAAAAGTAAAGATGGAACACAAATCTGATAGTCACTGATAGGATTATTTAGTGAATATAGTAAACTCTAGCTCTGGAATCAACATACTGAGTATGCCTTTGTCAGTTTTTTCTAGTCAGATTATCTATGGTTTTTATAACCATAATGGTATTCTTATGACTTCTGCTCAACATACTTTGAAATAATGAATTTTTAAACACTACATCTTTCTTTAAAGGGAGAAAACACGTTTTAGTTAGTCCTATCAAGATAGTCTTGTAAAATAAAGAACAGAAAAGTAACTTTTGATGATGTTTTTACAACATTAAAATGAGAACTTTACTCTTTGATTATAAATGTCCATGAGGAAAGAAAATTCCTTGTTAGCTTGTTTCCAAGTCCTACATGGATTACAGTTAGGAAATTCTTGTAAGAGAAGACATTTTAATTACTGATGAAGTAAAGATTTTTTAATGTACACTAAATTCATAGTCACACACTCATTTACATACATTTGAAATTCCTCATTCTCTTTTCTTTTGTTTTCCTTTGACTAAATAAGATGCTATAATCACAGTATTTGTATCCTCTGCTAGAAGCAGTGTTTGTTTTAGGAATAATGAAAAACATTGTCCTTTACTCTGATGATAAACTTGACTTTAATTTATTATTTAATTTAATAATTCATGAAAAAGTACCCTGCTTGTACTTTTTAAATTATTTCCAGTAATACTCTTGTTCAATGAAAGAAAATTTTCCTTTGATACTTACAATAAATCTTGATAGTAAATAAAGAACTGGGCTAGAGTCCAAAATAAACATCAAGCTATTCAAATACCTTGTGCCTTGAAGAGGGCTACATGTATTTACATATCCATTCATCAATGTCCTCATTTTAAGTTCAAACATCAGCATTATACTTGACTTTTATCTTGGTTATCAGGAATTACTTTCATTAAGGAATGGATTAAGCATCATCCATGGATGGAATCAGGCAGCCTGCTGGAGCCAAATGTTATTGAAGATGTATTTTGCTTAGAAAAATATACTTAAAGAAAAAGATTAGGCTTCTTATCCAGTTTATTAGAGAAACACTTATTTCCAAAGCAGTTAATTATGATTAAGAGCACAGTGTAAAAGTCTACTTTAAATTCCTTAACAAAGAAAATTCAAGTCTTTGATTCTAAGTAAATGGATAAAAAGAGGGGAGAAAAATGAAACTTTATTTGAATGGATAGATTCAAGACATTTTTTAAAAGGCTTGAAAAGAGGAAGTGTTGAACTTTTAAAAATATGTCATTCAGGAAACATTCATAGCTCACTTGCTTAGTGCAGATACAAAACATGAGATTAAAAGTTTTACAGAATGTAGTCTTTACTTTTAAGAAGCTTACAATTAACAAAAGAGAAATATTTATATGACTCTCTTAATAGAGAAAATAGTGTGTTGTGTCATGAATGATGCAAACTGAGTGCTAGTGGTGTGCAATGAAGAAAGTGTTTAATTTAGGCAGCAGTGATCAAAGAAGTCTTCACGGGTGGACTTTGATCTTGATTATTGCCTCTCAGAATCCTACCTAACTTTAAGTGTGTGAGAGACGGCCATTCCAATAGACAGTGTGAGCAAGTCTTGCAGCAATAAAAATATTAAAAAAATAGTATCTCTGATCATTTTCATTCAGGCAGTAGAATAAATATTTTACATTGTATCATTGAATTTTCTCAACAGCTATGTGAGGTAGGTAATATTTACAGTTTTACAAATAGGTAAACAGAAACAACTGATGGGTAACTTGTTCACAAAACATAGCTAAGAAGCATCAAAACTGAGATTTAAAGTCTGATCAGAGCCTATCTATACTCCTAACCATGTATAATGAGTATAAAGAGGTTGCAGTGAGCTATCACCCAAGAATATAGCAAGGGATAATCTTACAGAGAACATGTATTGTATCCAAGCTCTGTTCTAAATGCTTTACATGTATCATCTCATTTAATCCTCACAGCAGCTCTGTAAAGTAGATGATGGTGATGATGCTGGAGATGGCCATGATTATACCACAAATGAAAAAAGCTAAAGTAGTAAGAGGTCAGGTGACTCAAAAGTAAGTCCAAGAAGCCTGAATTCAAACACTAATAGTCTCCCCCATAGTCCCTGCTCTCAACAACTGGACTCTTTTGATACAATAGAAAAAGCATAAGAGTAATTTCTGACACTGAAATTTTTTTTTTTTTTTTTTTTTTTTTTTTTTTTTTGCAGTACGGGGGCCTCTCACTGCTGTGGCCTCTCCCGTTGCGGAGCACAGGCTCCGGACGCACAGGCTCAGCGGCCATGGCTCACGGGCTCAGCCGCTCCGCGGCATGTGGGATCCTCCCGGACCGGGGCACGAACCCGCGTCCCCTGCATCGGCAGGCGGACCCTCAACCACTGTGCCACCAGGGAAGCCCCTGAAAATTTTTTAAAAATTTACAAGTGACATGTATAGAATCATTTTTGTTAAAGAGAGATAATGTCTGACTTTAAGCCTGCAGATCTTCAGCATGTTAACATCATTCAAGGAAAACTACTGTATGTCAATTCGGATGGTTTGGTTATCGTTAGAAACGTGGAAACAGGGCAGTCAGTGACTCAAAGTAGGCTGACCCCTCAGCAGAAATAGCCGCTTGCCTATGCAATATATGTTCTCCCTTCTAAACTGAGAGAGCAATAGTTCCAGTTGAAAAACTATATTCCCTAGTATTGCTTACAGCTGGGGGTTGTAATATGATACTGTCAAGAACTGTGAAGGGTCTGAGATTTTACCCTACTTGCAAGCTAGCGAGTTAGCCTGCCTCAATTTCATAGATGCTGGCAGAAAACACTACGCTCCTGAATTAGAGATCTTTAATACTCAGGGCGCAGCAAGCAGCGTGAGCCTTGTATTAATTAAAGTTTTCTGCTCATAAAAGACACCATTAAGAAAATAAATAGGCAAACTACAACCTGGGGAATAAATTCCAATACCTATATCTGAAAAACTTAGGTAAATACATAGGCTATATAAAGAGCTCAGAGAATTAAACAAAACTCCAGCAAAGCAACAAGACACCAATAAAAGTACACAATTGAAAGTGCGCAAAAAGTTTGTGCAGACAATTCATATAAGCAGATATATAAATGGCCAATAAACACAAGAAGAAGTGCTGAACATAGTCCACAGGTGTGTGCAAATTAAAACTAGATACTGGGGAGTTCCCTGGTGGCCTAGTGGTTAGGATTTCAGGCTTTCGCTGCCGTGGCCTGGGTTCAATCCCTGGTCAGGAAACTGAGATCCTGCAAGCGGAGTGGTGTGGCAAAAACAAAACAAAAAAACAAAAACAAGCAACGAGGTATTAATCGGTACCCACTAGACTGGCTAAAGTCCAATACTACACGTAGACAAGAATGTAGCAAACTGAAACTCTCCTACCTTGTGGCTGGATGTAAAAATGTACAACCAGTATGGAAAGCTCTTTGGCAGTTCGTTACAAATTTACGTATGCATCTACCACGTGACTTACTCATTTCACTCCCAGGTATTTACCAAGATAAATGAGAATGTATATCCTCACAAAATCTTATGTAAGAATGCTAGTATTGGCATTATTCATTATGTCCAAAACTGGAAACAACCCAAATGCCCATCATTTTGAAAATGGTTCAAGGAATTGTGGCAGGTCCCTACAATGGAATATTATTAAGCAATAAGAAGAAATGAACCACTGAAATACTCAACAACAAAATTTTGAGTGAAATAATCCTGAAAGAAAAGAAGGACATGCTGTATTATTCCTTTTATATGAAGTCCAGTAACATACAAAACTAATCTTGGTGATCCAAATCAGAAAGTGGTTGCATCTCTGTACCAGGAGTGGACTGTCTGGAAAAGGACACACGAGAAACTTCTGTGGTAACAGAAATATTCAGTATCTCATTTTGAGTGGTAGTTATAGTGGAACACTATAAATGTTCTTTAAACTACACATGTAAGGTCTCTTTATTTTATTGTAGGTAAGTTATATCTCAATAAAAATTTAGAAGACAGAACAACCTGTTAGATATCTGAAAAGTAAAAAAAAGTAAAGAGAAAGAAAAAAAGGAAAAAATCAATTTGCCTATCAGAATTGTAAACTAAATATCATCATTGAATCATGATCACTTAGTGATTATTGAGTCATAGACAAAAGGTTAGAATTGAGTGTAGTGGACACTTAGAACCCAAATTTGGTAGTAGATCAGAATTACTAGAAGAGATTTTTAATCATCATCCTACCTCAGCTCTGTCATAGACCCCTGGAATCAGAATTTTTGCAAGGTAGGCCCTAGCAACATACATATTTTAACACCCCCCGGTGTTTCTGATAAGGCCAGCTTTGTTCCTAGATAAGGCATTTGGAAACAAGAGATTTCAGCAGGTATCTCCTTCAACATCTTTGATTGGTAGCATTGTTTCCCCTGACAGAATCCTCCAAGCAAGAGAGAACTCACTGTACTTTGAAGGAGCCTGTCTCATATAAGGATACCGGACATTTCTAATTGGCAGAAAGCTCTTCCTTATATGAAACTTAAAATATATTGGACAAAAAGAATAATATAAAATAAGTAATGCTTTTGCTTGTAACCATTTATCAATAAGTAAAGAAATGATTACATCCCATGAAGTCACTTAGTCTTCTACTGCCTAAGAATTTACCATTTTCAACCCGATACGTATGCTTCTTAGATAATCCACCTTTCTAAATGCCTTTATCCCTATCTATTTTACTTTTTCAATATTTCTGTATACAATCTGACACATTTATTGGTTGCACAGTACATCTCATGCTATCTTATTGCCTTAGAGAGGTGAGACCTTTACCTCTTTTTAGCAAAACAAAAGCCACTTGTATCTTATTGTGTTTTCTCATAATTTATGCCTTTTAAAAATTTTATGTTAAATCTTTATCATATTACTCATTATATTGCCCTACCCTTCCAGTTTCGCATCGTCCTCAATTTGCTTAGCCTGCTGTTTATGCTTTCAACCAAGTCTCTGAGAGGAAGTTTGGTCAAATAGGTGGAATACAATATCCAGGAAGCCTCATTAGAAGCAGCTGATAGTAGTCAAGGCAGGCTCACTCTCAGAGAGGTCTAAGCAAGGAATTAGTTGAACGTAACAGCCAGCAACTAGATTCCAGAATCAAGGTGTCTTGGAACTGACAATATACAGAAGCCAGAAAGTTATAGAAGTGGGTGATCTTTAAAATAGAATAAAAACATATAGATTGCTTTAATGGGAGGTTTCTATTCTGAGAATATTGAAAGAAAAGTTGAATTTCAGGGATGGATGGGCTGAATAGAACTGATTTACAAGAGTGACATAAGCAGAAAAGTTGATGTGCATTTCACCTAAAGAGCTATTGGGGTTATTTAATTTCCTTTGCCTAAACAAATATTGGTTCCACAGCTTAATATTGGAATGAACCTATTTGTAGATTTATTCTATGGGTGCAGTTATGGAGCCTGGAGGGGTAATTTGATGATAGGGATCTAAGCAGCTTGTAACAGTAATGACATAGAGACAAGAACTAATTGAAAGTAGTCAAATATACCCTCTTACCATAGCCTCACCTCTACTTCAGTTCATGTATGTGCTTCATTCTCAAGCTAGACAGATGGCATTGGTGACTTCAAGCATATTCTCACAGATTATTTTACTAGAAAAAGGCCCTTTCCCTTCTTTGTCCATACATCAATATCAGACATATGGCTATTTATCCACATATAAAATCTCAGGCTCTCTTTGGGTCCTGTGCTTATTCTGGAACCAAATAATTTGTTCAGGGGCATGGTGGGCTCTCTGGCACCAGCCTGAGTTACATGATGACCCTCTGGGTGAAGGGTAGGCATACGTGGACACATGTGCTTTCCTTGTCAGCTCGAAAGAAACTTTGCTTATAAGAAAAAAATATGGATTAGATTATTTTAATCTTATTAATTTAATTTTTAAATTTAATATTATTAAATTATAATTTAGATGTTTAAAATTATAAATATTTGTCTCTATAATTCACCATTTTAAACTGCTTTTAAAATATACTCTTCATTAGTTCAATTTGTTTGTTTTTGTTTGCTTTGGTCAGTTTAGACTTATTTTATGTTCTTAGCCTTTCTGACATTTTTCTTAAGATTTCAGAATAGTCTTTTCTATTTTACACTAAGACTTTTGGCCATATGTATATATCAACTATAATTTGTTAAACTAGGTATTTCTGAAAATCAGAGACCTAAACATACATAACAGGTTTTGATAGAATATCTTAGCATGGAAAAGACTAAATGAAAATATATTTCTCTTTATATACAGAAATATTTACTTTTTGACATCCATATGCATGAAAACAAAGAAATAAATTCAAAGTTAAGGATTAATGAATGGATTATATATGGAATCCATTGCATTCTGCAAGCACTGATTTAATGATCCCAAATTAAGTGTCAGTACATAGTTGAATGACCTGAACACTACCCTTCAGTACATCACCCTTTCCTTACAATTAAATTGTCATATGGTAGAACTCTTTGAAATGAATATTGGATGGACATCAGCATGAATGCATTCCTAGGAATCACAGTATTTATTCCATGCAGACTTGATGTAGGTTTAATAAAATGGACACATTCCTCTTGATTTATTGCAAATGTTTATAATTACCCTGAGGGTGTTTTTAAATGTCTGATGACTATAATATTATTAACTGTCTCTCTAGACAGTCTTAAAGTGATTTATTCCTCATTTGGCTACTTTCCAGCTTTCAGTTATCTCATTCACTTCAATGTACATCAGTAAGCATATAATTAATCCAAGCATCTTATTTAACTATTTTGTTTTCATTAGTATATATTATGTCAGTAGGTAAAAATGCTATATTCTACTATTGTGGATTTGTTCATCAGTAAAATGTTCTAAAAATATTGATTAGCATTACTGTAAAAATGACTTTCATGATGTAACATTATGATCTAATGTTAAAATCACAAGTTCTTATCAAATAGAAAATCTCAGTGGATCCCTATTGCTGGACTGTGTCACCTTAAAATCTCATACAGCACATTATTATCATTATTTTCTAAATACATCACAAATGACAAGGAAATAATTAATGACTCAAATCCCTTTAGAAGTAAGTGTTCTTCTGAACAAAAATTTTTAAATCACTCCATGGTTAAAAGCCTTTTTCCCCTGAGGAAACAAGGCAATTGTAGATTATGCTTTGCCATTCATATGTTGGGAAAGTCCATTCAACTTCATGATGTATCTCATGTGTCCAGTAGTGTGATGTATTTCTTTTTATCTAAAAAAAAATTCACAAGATTCTAAATATTAATTTAAAGCTTAGCATTCTGTCATAATTTCAGAAACACCAAGATTGACTGAATGAAGTACTGAGGTCTCCTGCTAAGTGAGGTTTTCAATGCATTAAGTGATCAAAAATGATTAAATGTGCCTAATCTACTCAAATGAGGGAGAGAGATGAGTAGAAGGAAAAAAAAATAATCAGACCTACAAAGTCTCAGTGACAAATCTTTTTTTCCTACCAAATTCAACATTTTAAAAGTGTCATTCAAATACAATGATCAGACTGAGAATTACTGTTTGATGTATTCCAGAGAATGCCACTAAATTTAGGTTGCAACGACAGTTTGGAAAATGAGTAGTATTGTAAGATTCTTCTATCTGTAATAGGGTCTGTGTTATCACCATATGTGTAGATAACAAGCTCATTGAGGGCAGGGATTGTTTTGCTCATGCTTGGCACATAGTAAGCAGAGACTAGATTCCAAAGAGATCTATTTAGATGCTGACTACTGATTTAGGATGAACAGTAAAATATCACATTTCTGGTTTGGGGTCTGTTTAGAAACGTGCTTATGCATTAGATCCGAATATCGCCTAGGAGTTTTCTACCTTAATCTATTTACATTATAAGCCATTTTCAGTAGAGATATTAAATTTAGTCTTACATTAGTGATCATAATAAAGTCATTATTCTACACAATTTAATAAAACGAATCATTGTGTTTCAATCAGCCATTACCTCTTGGAGAGCAGTTGCAGGAAGTTGGTCTAACTAGATAACACAAATCAGATATCACAAAAATTGATGGTTGCTAGAATATCAATTTATAAAGGTAGTACCTAGATCAACTTTTAGTCCTTATTGTGATTTTTGTCTGTTTGTTTTCCATTTTTCCATAGAAAAAGAGAACAGAAGAAAATTAAGAACAAGTGGGACAATTGACTGGGTTAATAAAGTCTTGATAATGAAAATGCACATTGCATAGAAATTTGCAGTTTACAAACTGCTTTAATATTTCACACCCCTTATTTCCTTTTATTAGAACAACCCAGTAATTAGGTGATATAATTTTCTTTTTGCATTGATAAAGTGTGATTAGCTGTTTTCCTAAGCTTCCATTCCTTTGTTACATTTCTTTCATTGGCATTAATCACATTAAAACAATTAGTTGTTTAAATTGTTATTCCCTCCACTAAACTGGATGTACTTCAAGAACAGGAACTGTGCCTTTACCTTCATTCCCAAACTACCAGATGTTTATCAAAAGACTATGTATTAGTCAATACCCTTTCTCTTGTGAGTGACAGAAGCTCATTTTAAACTAGGTAAGCAAAAAAAGAAAAAATCGTTTTTCGATTGACTCATGTAGTTGGGAAGTCTAAGAAATAGCTACCTGGCCTTTGTTTCACTTCACTCGTTGGCTGCATTCTCAGCTTCTCACTAGACACACTGGCTCTCTCAATTCCAAAACTGCATCATTACAACTTGTGATACAAAAGAATGACCATTTCTTTTTCATTATCCATATATCAAATTTCAGTCTTTCTTTGAATCCTGTGACTATCTGTGAACTAATTACTTAGGCCAAAGATATGGAGAACTCACACTTAACTGTCCTGGGACACATGACCATCCGGTAATGAATATAGAAGGTTGTGCACATGTAGAACACAGAGATGGGTCCAGGTTTGTTTCTTAAATGAAAAATGAGGTTTTGTTATTTGAATAAAGGAGAAAAAATACTGGGAAGGTAAAAATGACAGACATCACCTATGAAATTGATTCTAAGTTCACACGGCTATGTGGGTAGCAAAGTAAGGATCCAAACCTGGTTTTCTGACATCAAGTGTAGTATGTTTTCCCCTAGATAAAAAGTTGTTTTAAAAAAGAAAGATGCCCCCAATAATAAAAATAAAATAATTTTAAAAATTAAAAAAATTGCCCTTAACAGGCAATTGTGCACTATTATTAACAATAATAGCACCTACCATGTGTTAGACACCTACCATGTGTTAGACTCTACGATGGATTTCCCATGCAGACACACACACCATCACCGTCACTAATTAATCTTTCAAGACATCTATAAGATAAATATTTCTTCATTTGTAGATGAGAAAAATTTTCAAAAACTTTATAATCACTTACCTAGGCAGTGATAACCAGAACTGCAGACTAAGGAAGCAAAGACATAATAGCAATCTTTTATTACATCACTTTTCTGGCCAAGTAACAATACATATAGTACTTAATTTCTGGTCAAATATAAAAGCTAAAAAAGTCATGCTGTTTTAAATGAAGGGAAAATCAGTTACAAGCTCAATTTGAATGATCACATAGCCCATCATCTACTTAGTCAGATCCTCTACTTAAAACTTTCAAGAGATTAAAACTGTATTTAGGATAAAATCGAAACCTCTTTCCGTGTCTCACCAGGATCCACATGATCTGAAGTTTCTCCACACAGCTTCACCTAACTCTGCCCTCCCCCTGGCTAGCTGGACTACAGCCACACAGAAATCCTTTAGGTACTTCAAACACAAGCTCTTCACTGCCTCGGAGCATCTTCCCTAGCTGTTGTCCTCTCATCCTATCCCCTTGCCTGGGCAATGTTTTCTCATCCTTTAGATCACACTTTAAATGCCAGTTTTCCAGAGGAAACCTCCTTGAGTATTCTAACTAAAATAGGTCCTTCTTCCCACCCTTGTTTCCTTTCCAGCACTTAGTGTGAATTGTATCTGTTACTTTGTTTACCTGTTTATTGCCTTTCTCAATGTGGGGAAGGGTATTCACTGTTGAATTCTGAGCACATAGCATTGGTGACAGGTGATAATTTCAATAATTTTCAATAATTTGTTTCAACAATTTTTTTTTGAAACAGGTTTTTTTCTCAAAGTTAAGAGTGTAAGTAATTTGGAGTCTTATGCTCTGGTCACACTGTGTTTTCTGAACATCTCTATTTCAATTTATTTTTGTTTTTTTCTGTCATATTTAGCTGCACTTTTAAGTGATTCATACTAAAGAAACAACAGCTTACAATTCACAATCAAGGATCTGCTCTGACACATAGTTTAAAGGCATACTGGTTCTGGGGTAGGGTCCAGGCTTCTGCATTTTTGATAAGATTTCCAAGCTATTCTGATTCACAGCAAAGTTTGAGAAGGCTTGCTTGAGTGCGAACATAGTCCTGTTATATGTCTACCTGTATCTGCTAAATTTCATCAGATCTAAACCTTTGTTTAATCCATGCTTGAATACCTTACATCCTTAGGAACTTTCTGACCTGGATATTTAATGAGTACATAATACCGTTATTATTTCAGCTCTTTTATCTCTTGTTCTGCTCTAGATGAGTCTTTGTTCTTTTAAGCTACTGTGATGCTGACATCCTGGGTTTATAATTTAATTAGGAATAAGGAATGTAAGGTAGAATTTATACAGTTATCTATTCTGAAGAGTTTGAGAGTCATCAGATAACTAGACATATAGTGTTCATAGTAATTGTTTTAAAATAAAACAGATCATAAGAAGAAAGCAAATTTTAAAATTATTAGTATTAATTTATAAACTTGCAAATATAAACTTTGGTTATGAGCAAATGTTAGTTTCTAAATTTGTGACTGTTTCTTACTTATTGGCTTATATATTGCTTGAAAAACACATGACCTTGTTATTGTCCTTGAGAGGTAAATTTTACAAGCCTGCGGTCTTGCACATTAAGGAATTTTGAGATATAGTCCATTCATAATAAGCAACCTACAATTTCATTCACTCCTTATCTTTCACTAGTTTTTTCCCTTTTAACATTTTATGTCATGAGCATATACAGAAAAATAAACAGTACTTTATAGTCAAAGCAATCTGTTATATTAAGATTGTATTGTGCTGGGTACATCTTCCAATCATATTTATCAATGTTTAGATCCCTTCTTCTATAAGCAGCCAATGTGGCACTAGGAAAAATATTTGTAACATTTCAGGCACTTATTGTTACTTAAATATACATCAAAATACAAGTTTATAAACATTTTATTTAGACTGTATTTTACCCTCCTTATTTAGATGTGAAATGGACACAATTTTTTATTTGATAATCTTTCAGAATTTTTTTTATTTTGGAATGAGTGTGTGAATATTTTGTTAAAATTTATGTTTTACACGCAAAGTACATTCCCATACTCCTGGAAAAAAACTAATCTCTACCAAGTTGGCCAGATTTGAGCTAAGGAGATAGTACTCATAAAACAGGCAAAAATGTAGCTGTTTTATTTGTGGTCTAAGTGACCTGAGACCCTTTGAAAATAACCTCTCAAAACCATCTTTCAAGTAAGATTGAAAATGTCAAGTTTAGTGATATCGTTGCCTATTTTAAGAAATGGTAGTAATCTTGATTCAGATTCATCAGCCATAACGACATTCATGTTTTGCCTGAGGTTAATATCACTCTTTAATACTGAGGAAAAATAAGGAATGTACTTTCTTATCTCACATTTGCTTTAGGGAAGTGAGGATCTTCCCCATCACTTCCCTCTACTCTGTTCTAGCATCTTCCAGAGGTGAGATAATTTAAAATGCTCAGTGGAGAAAAATTAATTTAAAAAATAACAATCCCTACATTTTTCGCATAAACACCTTAAATCGTCTTTTCTCAACCTTAAACATATTTGAGAGTTCCATCAGCTCCTCAATTAGAAGTTTAAACAGCCTACAATGTAGAACAATAAACTATTATGATGTAAGTGAAATAGCTTTTCTCTCCCTTCTGTGCTGTAATTCACATTTTGATGGGCTTTTGATGTTCCTAGATATCCGTGGAATACAGGAGTTTTTGGACAAAGTGTCTCAGCAGGGGATGGATGTTGCACTTCAGAAGGTAGAAAACAACATCAATAAAATGATCACCACTCTCTTTGATACCATGAGAATAGAGGAATTGAATCGCTATCGAGACACTCTTAGGCGAGCCATCCTTGTTATGAATCCTGCCACAGCCAAAGCCTTCATTACTGAGGTAAGTAAAAATTGTCATGGGCTGGGAATAGGGTGTAAAATTTAAATGTTTTGGAGTAGACTCCACAGAGGAGATGAAAATTAAGAGCAGCGTGAGGGAATTAACTACACAACTCTCATTAGCACTAATTGAGGTAGCACAGTGAATTCCTTGCTCATCACATTTACCCCGTACGGTCCAGTTAATTGCTAAGAATGCTTTGTATTTATATGTATTTAGGCACATAGCCAGGATGATTTTAAGAAATCTTATGGGGATTTAAAAGTGCTGTTTACCTGAGTGGATTTAACAAGTTGTCTAACTAGTACTTAAAACTTTTATGCAAGTTAAAATTTTACTTCTGAGAAAAGATTTACTTCAATTAAGCTATTGTTGCCTAAACATGATTCCTTTTACAAAAACATATAGCATATTTACTTCTGCTCTGTGAACTCTGTACCAAGAAAAATAATTAAAATTGTCTGAAACTCTGCAAAGTGGTGACCACTGTACATTTTATGATGCTGGACCCTCAAAATTTTAATTGTATCTGTTCATTTGGCCAGAAGCTCTGAAACTTTGTGAAAATACAATTAAGACTTTTTAATCTCTATATTCTAAAATCTTTGGTGCTGCCTTACAAAAGAATATTGTTAAGTAAGTTTGCCTTACTTCAAATTTTTAATTTTATGTAGTGCTAGAACTGACCATGACATTACATACTTTCACATGGGTTTTATTATTAGTTTTAAAATTTTTCATGACTTTATTTCACTAATACTTTTTTCTTCACCTCTCCATTATGCTTTCTTTAGCTTGCAAAGTACTGCTGTAAAGCTTCCAAATTAGGAATGTGTTAAAAATTCTTTGACACTCTGTAATATAATTGGTATCAGGGACATTGAAGCAGAATATAAATCACTAATAAGAATAAAACTTTGGAAAATATCAATGATACATTTTTAAAATTTTAATTGAAAACTTTGTTATGCAGTTTAGGGACAAATATAGAACTTTGACCTTTCTAAGTCCAGCAAATAACTCAGAGAATCTCATTGAACCACTGGATTTTTCCACAATAGAAAGAATATTTTCAATGCTACAGGGGCTTGTTCTTTCCTTCAAGAAACACAAAATCTGCTGGAAGATTGAAGGCAAATATACAAAGAAATGTAATATACGTTGGAATCTTAAAATTACAAGAAATAAAGTTGAAGCATCTCTAGTCATTTTTGGTTGGAAAGATCAGAGAAGGCTTCATTGAGAAGGCACATTTGAACCAGACTTAGTATCATGAGTAGGAATTCACAAAATAAATGGTATTTAACAGACAAGTACAAGTCCATCTCAGCCACTTTCTGATCACATGATGTCAGCCAATTACTTAACATTTTTGAGCCTCCATTTTGTCACCCGTAAAATGGGAATAATTATTGATTTCAGCTTATTATATTTGTAACACAGAATAATGAGATATAAAAAGCCTTAAAGGGGTGGCTGGGGGACTAGCACCTAGTAGATGTTTAAGAAACGGTAACTTCTGGATCATTTTTTCTAGCGCATAGTGTATACCTGACACATAGCACATGCTGTGGCCCCCATCCTTGACTCTGAACTTTGATACTTGTAACAATCTACTGCTTCCACTTTGTTCTCAAACACATAAATCTATCTTTGTGATTTTCCTGAGAGACTTATCTCCCTTCCTCTACCAAGCCACCATTTTTCCCCCCATTCACTTTGTCTTTCTGATTTTCTGTCTTTAAACTGTGGACTAAGTTTATTTTATGGTCTCAAGCGGCCAGGAGGAATGACAGAAAGAATGTGAACCCACCTGCCTTCCCTATCCTAAGCTGGCTATGCTCTTCTCTGACCTGTGTAGTGGTTCCTGTTGCTCCATTAGCTGTTCTCAAATACTTCCCAGCTTGCTTCTGCTCTCCCATGAGTTCTAGGAACATTTCCCCACTTAGAGAATAGGCTGACTCCTTAAGTCCTAGATGCAGTTCATTCAAAGGCAAGCAGCAGCAAATCCAAAAGACAGACAGCACCGGAGGTCTGGAGACGTGGAATAGTTCCTGACTTAGAGGATCACTTAGTTTAGTGGAGGAGGCAAGCATGTAACTAAATAATAAAATATGAAAGAAAAATAGTATAATAATGACAGGCAGATGACGCTCTGGAATCCCATAGGAGAACTGACTAACTCTGCAGGAGTTTGGCTGGCGTCAGGAAAACTTTCACAGAAAGTTTGCTTTACCAGAATCATGAAAAATGAATAAGACTGTATTAGGCAGACAATGATAGGCAAATAAAAATTCACTGTGTGTGCACATGTGTGTGTGTGAGAGAGAGATGGACATAGTTTTAAAAATCAAATACAACCGAGGGTTTTATAATGAAAAGCAAGAGTCCCTTGGTCCACCTATTTCTCCCTCCAGTTATTCTATTCAAAAATAATTACTTTTTTTTTTTTAGGTCTTGTCTTTTTTTTTTTTTAAAGAGAATTCCTTTATTTTTATTATTTATCTATTTATTTATTTATTTTGGGCTGTGTTGGGTCTTCATTTCTGTGCAAGGGCTTTCTCTAGTTGCGGCAAGCGGGGGCCACTCTTCATGGTGGTGAACGGGCCTCTCACTGTTGTGGCCTCTCCCGTTGTGGAGCATAGGCTCCAGACGTGCAGATTCAGTAGTTGTGGCTCACGGGCCCAGCTGCCACATCCCACGGCATGTGGGATCTTCCTGGACCGGGGCACGAACCCGTGTCCCCTGCATTGGCAGGCGGACTCTCAACCACTGCGCCACCAGGGAAGCCCTAATGTTTAAAATTTAATTGGTATTTAGAATACACTATGCATTCACATGATTCAAGATTTAGAAGGTTCAGAAGGATAACCTCCTGTTATTGTTCCTTAAGCACCTGATTTTCTTCTCAGGAGGCAATGTGTCTTGTGTGGCATTCCAGGTATACACCTACACATATACATGTACATCTACATGTACATATACATATACATCTTAGCTCCCCGACCAGGGCTTGAACCTGCACCCCTGCATTGGAAGGCAAAGTCTTAACCACTGGACTGCCAGGGAAGTCCCTCAGTAATTTATTTAAAAACACTTTTCTGATGGCTTCTGTCCCTTTTTCCTCATGGTCGTTGGTTTATATATCTGTTCATTCCTTTATATTGTATTGGGGTTTTGGAGATAATCCCGTTTGACTTTTTTCAGTTGGAAGTTCCAGGATGTTCTTTCAGATTTTTAGAGATTAACAGACAAAAGATACTTTAAAGAATGATTGTTATAGTTTTGAAGAAATAATATATCGAACCATGACATTTTAGATTTGGAAAGTACAACATATAACATTTTGTCTGAATTCCAAATTTACAATTGAGAAAATTAAAAGCCTCCCTAGCTCTAATCAGTATTATTCCCTAACTTCCTCCAGCCACATTCAATATCTTTGCAGCTAGTGCTGATAGTGGGCGGTAGAGGACACTCAAAGTTTGAAACTGATAAAGTAAGTTGGCAGCCGGTCAAAGGGGTACGTGATTGTCAGGTCCTAAGAGATATAGAAATGACTTACAGTGGATTACATGATGGATAGAAAGGCAAATGAAGCTAGAAAAGAACTGATGGATTGGGATAATGGGAAAGAGAGAGGAACTAAAGATTATGATGAGGTCAAAGAGACAGGTTCTGTAAGCACCGAAGAGAGGGAGAGGAGGAAGGGAGAAATTCTGCTCAAAGAGAGGGAATAGCAAAATTCCCAGCTTCACTGCTTCCTACATTTTATAAGTTGGCATGGAAAGTTTTTAAAATATTCGAGGGAAATATTAAGTCAAAAGAATGAGTCTTAAAAAAGAAATTGCTCACTTAGCATTGTTATTTAATTGCTAAGGGGAAAAAAGGGGCATATCAATTCTGTTTGCCTCTTTTTTTCTGTCCCTGGAGCAATTATGTGGCATTGAGTTAATTATGCTCCCTTTCAAGTCTTAGAAATTTAATATATTACATGTCTACAGTTAGTTCTCCACCCCTCATTCAAGATTTCAAAGCTTTAAGAAAAATACTGCAGTTATGTGCAGCTGAGTAAATCAACCTGCTGTGATATCGGTGGAAAATTGTTATCACAGTGTACCCATAAGTGTCCTTGAAATGAATACGGTGAAAAAAGAGTGCTCACATGGTTTGATTTAAATATGGATTAGGATGATATTTTGGAAAACAATATCTTTTGTATAGGAAAATGTTGCATTGGATGCTATGTCAGTTAAACCATTTCCAGAAAGGCTACATGCATTAGAACTTTTGGGTCTTAACTTTTAGTTTTCCAGTTTGATAAGAAAAATCAATTCTTTGAAAATGGGAAGTTTTATTACTTATATGATAATAAATATTATTGCCTATTTACATTTTTTCAAATTTTCAGAAAGGAACCCTACTGTTACATGAAATCCTTTTATTCTGCAATAAGAAAAGGGTATTATCTTTTGTTCCTTAAAACATACTTTATGAAATAGCTTTCATTCCATTGTGCTATATCCCAGAGAACTCTGATCCTGTCAAACAACAAAAAGGCAGAGTTACTTACTTCAAATATGTAAGCAGCTTACCAGAAATAAGCCTTTAGGAAGGTTTAGAAAACAAGTGAAGTTATCTTGTCTCAAGGGATATAGAAAGGTTCCTAGTCATCAAAAGAGAGCCTTGAATATTCAAATTACTATGATAGTTATCAAGTATCTATCCAAATAACCCAATTTTTACCAAAATAAAAGAAATTATTTGGAGACATTATGCAATGTACTGTTGTTTTTGTTTGTTTGTTTGTTTTTGCGGTACGCGGGCCTCTCACTGTTGTGGCCTTTCCCGTTGCGGAGCACAGGCTCCGCCGCTCCACGGCATGTGGGATCTTCCCGGACCGGGGCACGAACCCGCGTCCCCTGCATCAGCAGGTGGACTCTCAACCACTGCGCCACCAGGGAAGCCCTGCAATGTACAGTTTTTAAGATGAGGATAATGTAATAATACTAGACAAAGGAACATATGACTATAATTTTTTCCAAAATATATTCATTGCATGAAAGTCTCTCTAATAATACTGTGTTCATAGATGATTGATATGCATTTTAAAGTACACTTTTTATTGAAATGGAATGTACATAATTATAATGCACATAACTGTACAACGCAACAAATTTCCATGCTTCCAGATCAAGAGTCAGAACATAACTAGCATTCCCAGAGTCCCCTTCCAGGCAACACCCAGTTGTAACCTCCTTGAAGGTATAGCCATTATCTTGACTTCTAACACAATAAACTAGTTCTGATTCATATTAAACTTTATGTGAATAGAAGCATACTGTGTATACTCAGATCCAACTCACCTCTTTCCAGTGACCCCTGACTTGGGTATTGATATTGGTGAACAGTTTGCTACTAATTTCTCCTAATAATCTATAGGTCGTTTAACAGTTTTTGCCTTTGAAATGTCTAATTTGCTAGTTTTTCTTTTCTATCAGGTTTTTGATGGGTTCAACATTTTCATTCTATTCTATTTATTTAAATGAAGTTAAACAAGGAAATAACCTGAACATAAGTGAAGGTTGTACTCATATTTGAAATCTAAAATCACAGTTGCTTCAACCTTCAAGACAAGGGAATTGAAATTCTTCTCTAATCCAGTATTCATTTATTCATTCATTCAGACGATATGTTTAAAGCTATTCTGTGCAAGACAATGTGGCTAATGTTGCTAGGAATACAATCATGAAAGATATATGGGTCTAGCCTCAAAGGAACAGACAGATTAATAAGGGGAATGTTGTAAACATAGAATGTACAAAATAATAAAACCACAAGAAAATAAACAGGAAAGTTACTCTTCTCAACTCCCAAATGGAATTGAAAATAAAGAAAACAAAGTTGCTATCCAAAACTTAATCAAATGAAGTTTGTAGATAATGTATAAGATTACACAGACCTAAAAATAAAACAAAATTTCTTTTGTTATCAGGTACTGAGAAGTCTTAGCTACTTCAAGAAATTCTTTCCGTAATTTACTATAGTCTTATCAAAGCATGTCTGGAATGTGACTGAATCCAAGAGTGATTAAATTTATATTGAGTTTTCTCTCCATAAAGTAATATGGACAAAACGAAAACAAAGAGATTAGTTAAAATAGACCTAATGATAAATTTGAGGATTAGAATTTGGCAGTGTTTGTCTATTATTGCTTAGAAAAGAAAGACATGAGACCTAGAAGGCAAGGACTTGCCAACATATAAAAGTATTCTCTATAGTATGCCAGGCACAATTTACCATGCCGTACTGTGGTCTGAGTGAAATAATTTCAAAATTATGCGCCTCCTTGTTTCTGTTCCCTTTCTCAACATCACCTTTGGAAGCTAGGAGAATGGTGAGCCCCTGAATTTAATCACTAGAGAGATATGTTTGTGGCAAACAAATAAATTAGCAATTTAATCAATATGCCGGTTTTTAGTCAATTTGCGTAGTATATAAATGGCAAAATATTGCGGCAATACATGTTACAAGTACCATTATTTTCCATTTCCAGACCAAAACATAGATCACTGCACTCTGCCCTGCTGTTCTGGGCAGCCATGGCAAATGGATCTTAGTTAGCACTGGAGTCTAAATCTATTTGCCAACCTGGGTTAGTGTGAATCAGTTTCCCAGAACTTAGTCAATTCCTTAAGTGCTTACTGACAAAATCAGTATTTTAGATTTGCACAGGATCAGATTTGAAGGTGTAGCCACCCTATGAAGCTTTGTTGAAAAGTAAGCAGGTACCCCTAAGTTACAATTCTATTCAGACTTTTTCTCACTTTAATACAGATAAATAGGAGGGAAATAAACTGTTCAGGTAGAGAAAATTAAGATTCTAGCAAACTCTATTTTTAATAGAATACACAAAACTGTAGCATAAGAGGATTCAAATATTAAACTTATGTGTGTCCACCCAACACAACACTAAAGTTATATGAACATATGGGTCCATTAATTTCAAATATGAAATACTTTAAATATGTATATTACTTGATGCGGCAACATCTAAGTCAATACTTGAAACCTATATTTAGGATTTGGATTTAAGGCAATTTGGTAGACAGGCATCCTTCCATGATGAAGAAAAGCATGCATAAAGATACTGAGAAGGAAAATTAAAAGGAGCTGAATGGGACAGGGGACATGGGCTAAAGGAAGTAGAATTTTAGGATGCAAAATCGGGAAGTAAGGTTGTACTAGACTGGTAAGTGAAAACTTTTGAATGTCACACCTAAAGAAGGGGGCAGGCTACAAAGGCAGCATGAACATGGAATTTGGATTCAGTTTTTGCTTAACTAGCTGTGTATCCCTGGCCAAGCCACTTAAAATCATTTAGCTTTATTTTCCTCACCTATAAAACGGAGTAATTCCTGAATCACAGAGTTATTTTGAAGGCTATATTTGGTGTAATGTACATACAATGTGTAGAACAATGTTCACATCTAGTAGAAAGTTTGTAAAGCAGGATAAAGAAGAAAATGCAAATGATGTTAATAGACTTGGGAATTGATTAGGTGTGTGAAATGAGGTTGAGATACGGGAACAGAGATGGATCCTGTTTCAAGTCTGAGTTTCAATGATGTTAATGTTATGAAATCAGAAACATAAGAAAATGAACAGGTTTTGAGATAATACAATAAATAAAATTTCAGTCATAAATTTGATGTTATTCTGGAACATCTAGATTGAGACATGCCTGTGTTTGGTGGAAATGAAAGAATGGAACCCAGTAGTCCTAAGGAAAAGCTATCGTATTTGTCAATGTGATGATCATTGGTGAACTTTGAAAAAACATTTTTATTAAAGTCGTGTGAGGAATAAAAAAGGTTGTAAGGAAATAATGAAGGGGCTGTTAGCAAATAAACAGAGTAAGAGTAGATGGGGGCATTAAAATCATCCCTGGTTGACAATCACTGATATAGAACTATTCAGTGTTGGAAAACTAAATTTTGTTCTCATGGAATTTTTATTGCTGGCAGATGACACCTACTTTTTACTTTTCCCCTAATAATAGCTAGTCAGCATTTACTGGACTCTTTTCAGGTGTCTGACACTGTGCTGATCACTCTATATGTTATCTTGTATAATCCTCAAAAAATCCATTGAGATGGGTATAATAGTTTCTTCATTCTACAGATAAAAAATTAAAGGAATGACATATAGTCATTTGTCCATCTAGATTAAGTAGATTATTTGCATTTTATTTTCTGTTAACTTAGTCATCATTTTTTACATTTTTACTGTTTTCTAATAGTGTTCATCATTAATTCCTTTTGGGGAAGAGTATAATTGGTTTTCAAGTAATACCTCTCTAGTCTTCAACTGGTAAGTTTATATTATAGTCTTTGGACATGCCATCAGAGAGGCAAATCAGTTTGCCCGAAATTTTTAGCACAGGATAAATGAAAACACAAAAAAGCAATTAATTGTATACATAAACGATAAGGCATAACTAATTGGAGGCAAGAAATCCGAGTTTGTTCTGAACATTGTAAAGTAGTTGCCATCAGCAGTAATTAACATTTATTGAGTTTTTCTTATGTGCCGGACACTGCTCTAAGCATGTTTTACATATTAACACATTTAATCCTCATACCAAATGTAACAGGTAGATGCAAGTGTTTGGCTTCATTTTACAAAAAAAGGAAAATGAGATACAAAAGAGATTGTGAAAGTAGCCCCAGGTCACACAGCAAGGAAGAGCAAAGCCAGGTCTAGACCATTCTTAAGGAGTGGGCTATGCTATATTACCTCTCCAGGCACACAATACATGTGAAAAAAATCATCCTATTTTTGTTTATGACAAAGAAGTAATTGGTATGCCTAACTCCCATTAAATCATTTTTAAAGAGATTTTGCACTGGGGTGAGCTAGGGAAGAGTACTGGAGGACAAGATGGGGAGTTCGGTCAATGTGATTAGGCCATCTGTGTTCCGTAATTGGTCTTTACCAAACACTCCTACCTAACCACAGAGATCTGGAAACCAGAGATCTGGAAACCACAGAGATCTGGAGATAGAGACTCTATCTTCCTTGATCATTATATCTCAAAGGGATGGCTCCCAGGTCCTTGAGAAAGACATTCTTGGGTTGTAAAACTAACTAGAGGCTGGAAGAAGATTGACATCTTAAGGGAGCAGAGAAAGAATTTACAATTGCAAATGTTCTAAAGTAAATGCTCTAAGAAAAGGGAGCTCAAAGGCCTAGAGTCAGAAAGAAAAGTGTTTAAAGCTTAGTGAAGCTGAGGAGAATGTTAAGGTTGTCTTGGGTCAAGCATAGACAGGATATTTGGACTAACTAGATTTAGTTTTACTGTGTGTGCTTATGATAGATATAATACATATATTGAATAATATATATATATTTAATAATCATTGAATACATATTCAAATATATAGGTTGCAGAAATGTATTATCATTATCATGTAAAGGAATTTTTGGAATGAAAGGAATTGTTAGAACTCCAGTGACTCACAAGATAGTATTTAATTACTGATATGACAAGACCACTAGATATGCTGAATGTGAACTTTCAGAACAAAAGAGTAATGCTGATTTAATCTAAGAGGTTCAGGTGGTCAACCTCATATGGGACTTGTGGAGGAAACAGATGGCAATAATGACTACCCATTGCCAAATTTCATCAAGCAGCGCTAAAAGGGGTCAGGATTAGAAGGCTGGGAAACATGGGGTCCAGAAAGGGGCATGGACCTGACTATATTTCATAAAAATACAGATTGGCCTTTGCTGAGAGTCCTGGAACAAATTTTCAGCATGATCCAAACCCCTTCTTGGTGCATCTGACCTGAGCTCCCTATAGCTACAAACAAAAACCCCACAAACTTTCAGTACAAATGAAATCACAATTTCCAGAGACACAGATTTTGATGAGTAAAGTGCATGTTTTACATCTCTATAACTGTTTTTAGAATTGTAAACCTTAGAGTATTTCTAAATTCTCTAGCCCCTATTCTATGAAGGTTGCTCTATTTCAAGATAAATTGGTTTGAAAACAAAGACCATAAAATAAACCCATCATCCTAGCATTTTGAAAATGTATATATGCGTTTAAAAATAAGATGAAATTTTTGGATATTTCACTAAATTCCAGATCCACCGACTCCTTGAACTCAGGTTCACTTGACTCCCTGAAAATAAATTGTTTTTCATGAAAGTGCTTAAATTGATAAAAAGTTACTCTTACCGTCCTAAGCCCAAATAAAATTTGAGAAGTACTGGGCCTGGGCCTATCTCTACAATTCTCAATAATAGTTCCATCTTGTAAGTACCAGAATTGCCATTGACTAAGACATATGTGATCAATGACCAGCACTAAACATACAATTGTGCACTTTTATATAAATGATGTTAATTATATTTTTAGATTGTGAAGTACTGTGGCTGGTTAAAAACATGCGTATTTCTGAAGAGCTATTTGTCCATCCATATTCAATGTTAAATGCATGCAACTTTTATATCTATGGATATATGGATCTGCCTATGGGGAATTTCAAAAATACCTTTACCTAGATCCCATCCCAGAACCCTAAATCATAACTTCTGCGGTGGAGTGCAGTCACTGGTGTTTTTAAAAACCTCCTTGGGTAACTGGCGCACAAAAGTCTGTGAAAGTAGAGAACTGCTGTTGACTACTGCTTCTCAAGCTTTAATGTGCACACTAGCCTCCTGGAGACTTTTGTTAGAATGAAAATTCTGATTCTGTGGGTATGAGCCTGAGATTTTATATTTCTATCAGACTCCCAGAAAACATTGGACAGAGCATATATAGAGTATTTCCATCATCACAGAAAGTTTTGTTGACCAGACCTTGAGTTTATATTAAATATAAATCTAAAAAACATTTGTCTGAAATTCAGAATAATAGCCATTAGGAGAATATAGAAATTTGTTAACAGACGTTCCCTAACAATATAAATAATTTTCCAGTGTAAGTAGCCGAGAATTTTAGTAATTAATCCATATACCTAATTGCATTTCAAACTGTAACATGTTTCTTGGCCCACCTGCCTGAGGCACATTAGTTGTTGAAAATAATAAAAGTTATTTTCCTGCAATCCCCACCAGTTAAACTATTGGAACACTGGTTCCCTCTAAACTGATAGTGCAAGATCCCAGGGTCTCTCAGAACTCACCATTTCCTCTCACCTTTCCACAAGTTTCTGGTATCAAGGTGTGTATGTTGATGACCCAGTTGCTCAAAATGTAAGTTGGAGACTTGTTGCTGAAATTCAGCCTCTGTATACCAGTGCCAGATTAAATCTCAGAGACAGAGTTTTGGGTGAAGTAGAAAGAAATAGCTTTATTGCTTTGCCAGGCAAAGGGGGCCACAGCGGGCTGATGCCCTCAAGACTGTATGTCCCGCCCTCGAGGCCGTAGTGAGGAGTCTTACAGTGTTCAAGGAGCAGGGCATGATCAGCTCGTGGACAGTCTTCTGATTGGTTGGTGGTGAGGTAATCGGGGGGGAAGCCAGCATCATTGACCTTCTGGTTCCAGCCAGTCTGGGGTCTCTGTGCTTGTGGGAAGCATATAGTTAACTTCTTCCACCTGGTGGGAGCTTCAGTATCTGCAGAACAGCTCAAAGGACATTGCTCAAAATATCATCTATAGTCCTTGAGGAAGAACTAAAGGTCCTTGACTTTGTTTAATGGCTAAAGTATTATTATTTTGTCTTGCTTGACTGTTTTTCTTTCTTTCTGCTTTTATCTCACTTCTCTGATTAAATTTCTTCTTTGACTAAAGTTTTCTACAAACAAAAGGCAAGCAGAGGACATGGGTGGACGTCTGTTCTGGGAAGGCCTCCTAGGGTCCTGCTCGGTTATAGACTAATGCTACTACCAGGAAAATTCACAAATCACTGTCACACTAGGCTTTTGCTAGCATCATTGTCCAAGGTCTTGCCACAGCAAAATATCTCCTTCAGCCCAACAGCAGGATCCCACACTAAACCTTACTCCCCCGAGGACTGAGCTCTCAGTTGAGTCAAGAGTGGTAGTATATTCTGTTCTCTTAGTAAAAACTGTGGTGACCTCGTATTTATTTTATCTATTTTTATTACATCTCCTTCCTCTGTGGTGTTTAGCACTCAGACACATGGACCATAGCAGAATATCTCTCAGAGTAATACCTGAAATTAGACCTAAGGGCTAGAAACACCAAATCCGGGTGCTCCATTTTACTGTCCATTGAGGTTGGAGGTTGGACCATATCCCCCAGAGAACGAGAGAATCTAACTAGGGCATCTAGCTGTCAGCCCCTAAATGTCCAGGTGTCTTCCCTTATAATTAAGCAGCTTAAGCAAATAGACCACTGTGTTCCCACCTTGCCAGCCTTTCAGACATAAAATGAGAACTAAGATGGCTGAAGCTAAGCCATGCTGGGGACCCCAGTACAAGACAAAATTGCTCCTTAAAATATAAATGCACTCGGGCTTCCCTGGTGGCGCAGTGGTTGAGAGTCCGCCTGCCGATGCAGGGGACACGGGTTTGTGCCCCAGTCGGGGAAGATCCCACATGCCGCAGAGCGGCTGGGCCCGTGAGCCATGGCTGCTGGGCGTGCGTGTCCGGAGCCTGTGCTCCGCAACGGGAGAGGCCACAACAGTGAGAGGCCCGCGTACCGCAAAATAAATAAATAAATAAATAAATAAATAAATATATAAATGCACTCAACACAATAATCACTTCATTTTACTCTGAAAAATAGAATTCTGATAACAGAAGAAACAAAAAAATAAACAACAACAAAAAGCAGCCCTTTAAATTTCCCTATAGACTAACTTCGAGGTTTTTTCCAAGCTTTGTTTAAGGGACACATATCTTTGTGAATTTTGGATCTTTTAAAACATTCACCAGCATTCTCATTATTATTGTTCTCCTTCTTTAGATTGTAAACTTCATGCGTTTAAGTTTTTTTATTTATTTAACTTTAAATCTCACATCGTATGCTAATATATTGCATATAGCAAGCTCAAAATAAATGGTAAATTTTTGAGATGAAATTTGATTTTGGTTTTGAGGGTTTTAGACATCTTATAACTGATTTAAATAAGAACTAAGTACTATGTACCAGGATGAACCAAACATTTTCCTTCTTATCTAATTGCATTCTTTCCCCCTTCCAAATGTATATATATGTGTTTGCCTCATGTTGAATTCAATCTTCAAGTCCCTACATTCTAACTAACCAATAATTTCTTGAAACATTACTGAAAGTAAGTATTTCTCCTCAGCAATGACCCCTCTCCTCCTTAGACTGTGTATCTTTTATCACTTCTGAGTGAGTGGATTACTAGAATTTCTATGAAGAGATCAAATTAAACAATATTCAAAATTTCAGTCTAATCCCTTTTTTTTTAATTGGGGGGAGGTTAAAATAGCTGGTAAAACATGGGTATATTTATGTATGTATGTACGTATTTATTTATTTTACGGTACGCGGGCCTCTCACTGTTGTGGCCTCTCCTGTTGCAGAGCACAGGCTCCGGACGCGCAGGCTCAGCGGCCATGCCTTACGGGCCCAGCCGCTCCGTGGCATGTGGGATCTTCCGGGACCGGGGCATGAACCCGCGTCCCCTGCATCGGCAGGCGGACTCCCAACCACTGCGCCACCAGGGAAGCCCCTTTATTTTTAATATTGTTGTTTTAATTATCCAGGTTGAGAACTAGCCTGGTTTAAAATTAGCGTAGGATATAAGATTTGAGACAGCCAGTTCTCATCTCTGAATAAGTAATCCTTTTTTTGTTCCAAAGGGGAAAAAAAACAATCTCTTCCTCTACCCACCTGACGTCCCAAGAATCAAACTGATAAAAGAGATTAACAACAGGGAAAAAAAACAAAAACAGACTTAGTCACAAACTTTAGGGGAAGAAAAAAATTTTTTTCCTTCTATTCTTGTAGGTTCTTGGCTGGGGCCCTGTAAGAAAAACAGATTAACAAGAAAAACAAACAAACAGAAGTTTATTAATATGTATATCTCATATATACATAGGAGAAATTCAGGAACGAGTAACTCAAAGAATTGCCTAGAACTTGTGCTTAAATGCCATCTTCACCTAAAATGAAGAAAGAAGGGTATGGGGGAGGCAAGTTATAAGAGGTGACCAGAAAAAGTACAGTAAACAAGGGTAAGGTTTGTTATGCAGATTTAAATTGGTACCGTCTCCAATGATAAAAGGCTCTTGTGATTTAGTCATCCCTCTCTTTTTATACAGAGATGTGACTCAAGGAGAATTTTAGGATGTAAATGCCATCTAACAAAGTGTGGAGAAGAGGCTAGACAAAGGAAAAGGGGTTGGGGGCTGCTGAGAGGGGAGGTGGCAAGTACGGGAAGCTGACTAGAAAAAGTATGGTACATAAGGAGTGTTTAGTAAGGTTAGTTTTGCAGATTCAAGTCAGTGTCTAGTCCATTGAGAAGAGCTGTTAAGTGTCATCTTCATTTCACTGGTACAGGAGAGAGAGAGACACCTTTACAAATGAAAATTTTCTTCATAAATGTAAATTTACTTTACAAAAGGGAAAGTTATGTTCTGTTTTTAGAGCTTTTCCTATATCTGCTGTTCCTCAGTTGCCTTCAGTTCAGAATAATCCTTATGCCAAAGTGGTGTATTTGGGGGTAGCATATTCTGTTCCTCTAATTCTGTTTCCTCTGTGTGCAACTAGCATTAGAGAGCTGCAATTTAGGAAGGTCAGCTGTTTGCTTGGACAGGGCCTCCTAGAATGGCATTTCTCAGTATTGTTATATTCAGTATCTGATTCCAGGCACTTGTTGTTTAGTTATTTATGACCACCTCCTTCTAAACTTAACTGTGACCACCCCAAAATTGACTGGAAACTGATACCCAACAAAATGGTAAAATATAACGACTAAGGAAAGGATAAATTAGAAAAAAAGGTTACATTTTAGGAGAGAAATTACCACATCAAAATATAGATCAGCATGTTGCATAATTTCTCCCAGTAAAATGGTTAACTCCTTGAGGTCAGGGGCTATTATACGTTTCACATTCTCATCAGTATTTGACACAGCACGTACACGTAGTTGATGCTCAATAAATACTTAATGGTTTGTTTTATTTCATTTATTTGTGAAAAGGCAAAGCAGAAAAAAAACCGTGCCTTACATATCATGAAAACAGTTTCTTTTTTATTGATGAGAGCCTGCCCGAATGAGAACCTTAACACAATGGTAAAGAGCTAGGGAATTCTCAGATTGCTTCACTCCCTCGCCGATTGTAAACACCTGGAGGAGTAGACAATTGAAAATCCTTTGTGGTGTCTGCAGCTAAGTTTGAGCACACAGTCTCACAGCTCTCAGCGTGGACACTAATTTCCAAAATTTAACTTGAGGCCTTGAGGGATGAAACTGGCTCAACTGCTACCTCTTTAGAGGAAAGGAACTTCAATCTAGCATATATTCACTAATTATTATTATTTCTTAATTATCTCAAAACATATAAGAGGAAAGTCTAAAACGTAATTCTAATTGGCAAAGGAATTTCATACCAGGAAGGCACTACTTGATTAGCAGCTATGTAGGCAGAGGGAGGGTTTGGGGGTATGGAAATCTAGCTAAGAATTCACATGGACAAGTGCTCAGTGTGTTTAGGAATGGCTCAGTCAGTACTCAGCGTGCTGTGAAAGCGCTCAAATTCCGCATATTTAAATGAGTTGAGAGCTTACATTTTAAAAGTGCTCAATCGGGAGTGCTCAAGCTGCGGGATCTATTAGTTGAATGCTAATTAACTTCTTTTCATATGGTTCACTTCTCAGTTAAGCAGACAGTTTTGCTGCTCACCTTTTCAGGTTGAACCTGGACTTTCCAGGAGACATTGAGAGATCTGCGTTTCTTGGGGAGAAAGCAAGGATCCCACCAACCTTTCCCATGGCTTTCTTTGGCTCAGTTATATTGTCTCTCTCTGTTTCTCTCTCTCATGTGTCCACATTATCCTCCTCACTATTTCTGGGCTTTATTGTCTTGGTTTGAAGCTATTTTGAAAAGACTAAAATAGCAGAGCTTACTGTGTTATTTTATCTGATATCTTTTTATTCCTGATGAATGGGTTTGGTTTTTCCCAAGGACCTTTTCAATCATTTTGATAACATTTGCTCCTCAGAAATGGTTTTGAGCCTTGAGTTGAAGGAATTGGATAGTTTTGTATAGTTCCATAATGTCTACTTTTACTTTTGGTTAACTTATTAGTATCTTTTTAAGTAGGAAAGATGAGTCCCATAATATGTTCTGTATCAAATAAATACCTCCATTAAATAATTTGCTTAAGATCAAACTTGAGCTATATATTTTAAGAATGCACTTTGGGAAGAATATGCTGTGTCTTTTAATTATTTCACTATTGCTATAAACTGAGATGAATACTTAAATGGAATTCTGTTTTCTGTGATGACTTCAAAATATCACAGGATGATGCACTGATGTGTGAGTACATTTTTTTAAACACATTCAAATGATGCCATGTATTCGTTTTGTAAGTACTTCATTATGCATTAAAAAAAACCTTTGAAGTATATATATTTATGTGGTTACTGTTACCAAACCAAACTTGGGTTCACTTGCCTATAAGAAGTAAAGCCAATCTACTGACATTTTAAGGCGAGTAAAATAATATTTTAATTAGCGTCTAATGCAGGATTAATGCATTAGCCTCCTAACACATCTCCCAGCCAACCTCCCCAAGGCAAAAGCACCTTCCATCTATAAATGTAATTGGAAAGGCAATGGGTTTTGGTGGAGATATCAAGACTTCTTAGGCTGCAGCCATTGAAAATGTGGATCATCAAACTCCCCCAAGGTTCTCCAAGCAATCTTCTGATTTTAATTGGCTTCTGTATTGGCTTACTGTGGAGAAAGACTAAGTTGGTCAGATGAATACATTGTTCAGAAAATGAGTTAGTCAATATAAAGTTTTATGTCAATTATAACTCAATTTAAAAAAGAAAGAAAATGTGTTACTCATCTTCCTATATGTGTGAAAGGGATATGAATCTCACTGGAAATTAATACATCAGGGCTTTCTATCACAATCTGAATTTCTCTAATGTGATTCTGGACTGAGTGATGGGCTAGTGCCCAGTGTTCTCTTAATAGCCACTTTCTGAGTCTGCAGTGCTAATGGCCTGACCTTGGATGGTGATGAATTTTCTAAGGTAATGACTATCACCCCTTGAAGCCTCTTTTGAGAAAACTTGCTAGATGTCAAAATCACATTTAGAGTTTTTTCTCTTTGAATTTCTATTGAATTTATGTGATGTTTCCACAATAATGCCATGCTTAGTTTTGTGAGCACAATGAACATTATTTTTTTACCATTACCCTGGTATTCAAAACTACAAAACTTAGGCATTCCAATGAAAATTAAATTTGGATAATTTTAGCAACCTGGGGTAGCTTATAATGATAATACCCAATCAGGAATGTCTTTTTCGTAAAAAAAAAAAAAATGAAGGAATTTGGATAACAGAGATTTCTTCACAAATTCTGCCCAGTGGCTACTAAGAGGCAGCACCGTGTTATTGCTTTGCTCTAAAATGAAGTTAGAAACCTATGCCCCGTTGCCCCTTGCTGTTTGGCATATTGAAACTTGTCTATTAAGTTACCCTTTACATTGTTTCACAATGTTCTCTCTCTTTCTCTCTGAAAATAAAAGGTAATTCAGCTTTCTTATCTTTATGATAGAAAAAATAATGTCTAGAGTGGGGGAGTTCACCATGCAATCATATATTCACGTGATGTACTTACTTTAATAAACCAAGAAGGTATTTTGGTGGTTTGCATCAATTTTAAACAATTATCTTTTTGTATTTACTTGACCTAGTTAGATAATGATTTGCAAACAGATTTGATTCAACAAAACATTAAAATGTTCAGTGAAGTCTTAAAACAACTGCTTTTAATATTCCTGAACAATACGAAGCTCGAGGCTCGGGGTTCAGCCTGCTGTGAGGTGCGGGGGGGGGGGGGGGTGCTTGTTTGCAATCAGCTCTGACATTTTCAGATATTTCCACTACAAAGTTCTGTTTTGAAAACACTTATTAGAGAGCAACTGAATGTGTGTCCTCCATTGAGCGCTACTTCTTTTTGTTGTTGTTTTTGTAGTTTTCAGTTGTTGTTAGCCAAGATTAAGAAATGATTGAGACGGCATCAGGGTGTGTCATTTGATTGCTATACAAGATAATTTTTTTTTACTTTTTAATATTATCTTATCCAAATTAGGATTTTGTAATGCCTTATTACTGTGCAAATGCTTGTTATGACTGAGTTTTTCCTCTACTGTATGAACTGCTTTCCAACTGAAAATTAATAAGGGCTCTCAACTGGTCCTAAAGTTTTCCTCAGTATGAGCAGATATAACTATTGTTTGTTTGACTGGAGCATTTACTTTGAAAGATACCATCTGAGTTTGAAAATAAACTAAGCCCTAGTCTTGTTTTCATACAATAGTATCAGGAAACTATTTTGTTTTGTTTTGATTTCAGTGGTAAACCAACGGTAGTTATCTGATCATTTTTAAGGATGTGAATTTCAAAAAAAAAAAGGAAGTCATGCTTGTTTTTTGTCATATCAGTGTCCAATCAACAAGAGCAAAATGCTTGTTAAGTGGGGGTCAAATGACAATGCATCTATAACAGTACATTTTAAAACCATATGGTATGCTAAAATTTCAATCATTTTATCCATTTTGTGAAAATTGAATCACTGTTCAATTTTTCAACAGTGCCACTGTTCAAACCAATTACAAGTTCTTTTGAACATCATAATACCCCTATAGGATAGATACTATTATTATCCCCATATTACAGATGAAGAAGGCAAGGTACAAGAAGATACATAACCTTTCCAATGTCACGCTGTGGGTTATAACCCAGGCAACCTGCCTCCACATTTTGTGCTTGTAATTGCTATACTATGCACTGTTAAAAATTCCAAATGTTTTCATTATTCCCCTCTGAATGCTAGCCTCTGGATGTTTATGAGTAAGTCCTTGCCTTAGTGGTAAGAAAGTGGACTTTCCAACAGTAGTCTTGTTATTCTTCAACTGAAAATGTAGTCCAAGCTTCTGAGGGACATACATCCAAAAGAGAGGGAGGAGAAAGAAAGAGAGAGGCTCACAGGTTAGCTATTGTCACACCAGTTCTGAAGATCAGTGGGAAGAAAATGTCATGTCAGCCAATTTATTTCATTTAATCCTAAGGTTAAAAAATTTCAATGGAAACAAATCATTTAAAAATCTTAACATATGGTGTAAACACTGATTGCAATATTCTTGTTTATCTTATGCATAGAAGAATAAATTATTTGAATAGATCATGCATAAAAGTTGTATGCCATTATAAATGCAAGACAAATGGAATTCTAAAGGAAAAAAACTGGGAGAATCTGCTTGAGGAAATTTACTTGTTGAAAGATATTTTATTTTTCTATAACCAACTATAGTACTAAATGAATAAGAGTTCATTAAATTTATAAGCTGTTTCCATCAACTGACCAAGACTTCAAGGAGGTTAAAGGACCAGTGATTTCCAGGGTATAGAATACTGTATGAATCTTAAAGGCAAAATAGCTGCTTTTATAACATCACCAAAATAATAAAGTCTTTAAAAAATGGTAGATAGACGCTAGATAGATAGATAGATGACGATAGATAGGTAGATAGATAGACGATAGATAGATAGATAGATGATAGATAGATGGATAGATAGACAATAGATAGATAGGTAGATAGATGAGGATAGGTAGATAGACAATAGATAGATAGATAGATAGATAGATAATAGTAAAGGAAGGACGATATGTCCTCTTCTGCTGGATGGTTTATAATCTAAGGCTGATAACACAGAAAAAAATTAATATAAGAATGTAAATACATGCAGAGAAAATGAAATGTGTAATTGTTTAAAATCTCAGACTACACACCCATTACTTGAAATTCTCAGCGATGAGATTTATAAGTGGCTGATAAATGTTGCCACTATAGCCACTGATACTTGGCAGAGCCGCCCTTAGCCCTTCTAAAGTTTCCACAGGGAACTGACATTTTGTAGTTTGTTCATTAGAGGCGGATGGCTATAGCAAAACTCCAGCCTGAGTTTATTTGTCCCTTGAACTCCTTGAGGAAGGTGCAACAAAAACTAAATGCAAAATAAAATAAACCTTCGAATTATTGGAAAACACTTTTATAGGCATTATGATCATTACTATGCAGAATTATGCCTTGCCCTTGAGAAATTTGCATTTTACATTAAGCAAACTGCCAATTTACAAGACTGCTGCTTGAGCTGACACACATATACTACAGACACTTTGTCCTCTAGGCCCAGAAGGAACCCATAGAACTGCTCTGTCAGTATCATTCATGCAAGTGACAAATAATGTCACACCTGTTTAGTGAAGCAAGTAAACAGAGTAAAGAGGGTTTGATGACAAAGAAATAGTAAATGGATGCACAGATGAGGCTGGGATATGGTTTGAGATGACAGTGAGACATGCAATTTAGGCTATCTTGCTCTGTTTTGTATATTATCTAATAGTTATGAAATACACTTGAGACAAATGAGTTTCATCTCTATGACAAAAAATATCATGTGGATGTTTTAATTATATCATCTTTAATAACATTTTATCATGAAACCAAAACATATGGGACCACTGAAGAGTCATTCTATTTTATATTTATTTACCTCAAGAGTAACATTTTAAAAATTAAAACACAAATTTAATATAATTAGAAAAATAAGTGCTTTCTGAAGCCATTCACCTACTTTATAATTCACATAAAATTAGCTTTCTGATATTGAACATGAAGTATACCAAGAATTTCTTCTTAATCTAGCATATAAAGGCATTTGAGTTTTGTTTTTGTACCACATTTATATCATAATCCACACACTCAATAATATTATGCCTAGATGTAGAATATTTATGAATAGTCGTGCACATATTTGAGGAATAGGTAGGATGAACTCAAAATTGGAAAAACATTAACAGTGCTGGCCATGAAGACTTGCAAGAAAGGTAAGATAGAGGGGAAAAAAAGGGAACCATTAAGAAGAGTTATTATAAGGTCCCTTTTAATAGAAGAAGAATCTAAACTCAGAGAGGTTAGGTTGCTAACACAAAAATCACATGGCTAGTAAATGAGTGAACAACCACTTCAAATCATCTCACTGAATACACACACACACACACACACACACACACACACACACACACACACACACACCCTAAGTTGTGCCTGACATCATTCTCAGCACTGAGGATACTATAGTAGTAAAGAAGAGAGACAGACTTAATTCTTTGATTTATTTTATTTTCTAATGCATGATAGCAGATATAAACAAGGTAATAAAAGGTTTGATATTAGTAAATGCTCTAATGAAATAAGATAATGGGGAATTTCTTTCAAAGAAGGTGATTTATTTTTGTAACCCAGTAAGTATCAATATTCTATAATGTTCCTCTTTGCTATTAGGAACACTTTGCGAAAATAGTCCCTATGTTATTTATTGCGCTGTAGTCAGACTTCCTGGGCTCTACATACATTTTCTGTGTGACCTTGAGCCTGTCCGAGCCTGAGTTTCCTCACAGGCAAAATGGAGTTAATAATAATACTTACCAACATCTTATAATTGTTAACAGGAATAAAGAATTAAATCTATGTAAAACACAAAATAATGCCTGATACCTAAAAACTCGAATATGTGCTATTCTTGTTTTTTTCCCTGTGTTTGCTTATGATTATTATTAACCACAGTTTAAAATACTGTTAAGCCATAATAGGTTTTCATGTTGGTGGACTCTTGGTACAGTGTCACAAATACTTGGTAAATTAGGGTTTCAGTACCTCTAAGAATATCTCAAGTGAACCTATTCACTGCAACTCAAGATTCTCTCTGGATTTGATATGCTTGAACTTTAATGGATAACACTTTTATACATCTTAGTCTTATTTGCTTTCCAATGAACTCTTATTGATACATTATGCCCTTCATGCTCTATTACTTATGTTTGCTACTTCTAATTGAACCAGTAATACTTCTTCAAATCTCTATATTGCTACATTACAGTATGTCCAGCCAAAATATTTAACGCAGTAAACTGCTTCTTATATCCTAACCTGAAAGCTACTCTGACATGTTATGGTCAAATTGACTCATGAATCTTCACTTCGGATGCTATTCTATCTACTTTCTCAGTTAATTAATTACACTCTACTCATTCAGTTATCTAAGCCAGACAACTGGGAGTCACCTTCCCCTCACACCTCACAGACTTTGCTGTTTTCCGAGCTCTCTTCTTCTCTCCATCACCATTGTCATCACCCTTCTTAAGATATATGTTAACCCTCAGTTTCTCTTGCTGGCTTGTTACTTTAGTTCTAAATTTATTGGTGTCACATATAGAATATAAAATTTCACAAATCATTTATATGATGGAAAACCAAGCATTAGGAGAAAATAGTGTTATGAAAATGGAAGTACATAACAGATCCTTGCTCTCTAATAAAGTATAAATTTGAACTATGCAGACAAACTTATGAAACAGAAGTTACGACAAGAAAAATGTCAGGCGGGGGCTTGATGAGCTTTATGGTCCCTTAATCTCCATAAGATTCCATGTGATATTTGACACGGGCAATTGACATTTGCTCAATTTTATGTAAATGCAATAAAAAAGCAACCTCATATATCTCCTCAATCCATATACCACCCCTTACCTTCATGTACCTTCTGTCAGGTAAATTCTGAAGCTACCATTAGAAATGTAACTGATATATTACCAAAATAAATCTGGATACAATGAAGATAAATATACTAGAATTTTGTATAGTCATGGATGTTATAAAATATGTCTTCTCTGAGCCAAATTTCCCAGTACTTGAAGAAAATTTCAAAATACTGAAATTTAAAGGTCTAAGTCACTTAACACATTTCATTTAAATAGAGCAAGATCATGCTCTAGATTCCCAGAGTAGGTAAAATTTTATGGCTAAAAATTTTAGAGAATATTAAGTTAGTGTTGGTTTTACACTGAAACACCTTTCTACTTCTAGGGATTCTGGGTGTTTCAGTAAGGTCACAGAAAAACCTCACCTCAAATATAAAATTATATCCATGTCACATTTTGACAAATTGCTTTCATCTCTGGAGAACTGTCTGCTTGTTTCATTTACAAAGTTTTAGTACTTCCACTGGGGAAATTGCATTTAAATGTTCCTATTTTCCACAATTCAGCAAAGTTTAATTTTATATTCAGATTTCTATATTGATAGGTTTCTGTTATTTCTTGCTGTCTTGTAGTTCTATTTATTTTCTATTTTTTTCTTTCCGTTGTATTTTCAAATTTATTTTTCATTCTGTTTTAATTAATAGGTATCTGAGACTGATTTTAGATTTAAAACTACACATGCAGTCTTTCAATTTCTTTTTTAATCTTGAGATGAAATTTATTTAAACACGTTGCGTATGAGCTACTCATGAACCAAAGACCTTTAGTTATGTGCAGTGGCCTGGAAGCCAGCTACACTAGGTCCTAGATCCTGATATCCTGGTAGTTCCTTGAACTCAGATAATGAGCAAATATGACCAACCTGTAATGTCAAGCAGAAATTACAGAAGAGATTCTTAAAGGTTTTTGCAAACAAGTGATTTCTGTTTTATTTGAAATATGTGTTTAAATTATTACAAAAATTATTTATTTACAAAAATAATTTATTTATTTTTGTAATAATTGAAACAATACATAAATGTCAAGTTAACACAGGCCTGGTTATAAAAACAATGGTTTTGGCAAACTTCTGTGCAATGGAGATTTAAAAGGTGTTTCGTTGCATTGTACTATATCATGAATAGAGTTAGTGTTTCCTACAAGTTTCAAGAAGCCTCCTTTGAATTTTATGCCTATAACAAGGAATTTAGACAGTTGCTAAGCAATATTTGTGATTCAATATTTAAAGCAAAATATCTACTGCTTCTTTTTTCAATGTTCCCTATCAGTTCTTTGAGAGATGTTTATTTATTTATTTATTTTTGGCTGCGTTAGGTCTTCGTTGCTGCACGCGGGCTTTCTCTACTTGTAGCAAGCGGGGGCTACTCTTCATTGTGGTGCACAGGCTTCTTATTGCGGTGGCTTCTCTTGTTGCATAGCACGGGATGTGGGATCTTCCTGGACCAGGGCTCGAACCCATGTCTCCTGCATTGGCAGGCAGATTCTTAAACACTGTGCAACCAGGGAAGCCCCTGTATATTGGGTTGTTTTTTTTTTTTTGCAGTACGCTAGCCTCTCACTGTTGTGGCCTCTCCCGTTGTGGAGCACAGGCTCCGGACGCACAGGCCCAGCGTCCATGGCTCACGGGCCCAGCTGCTCCGTGGCATGTGGGATCTTCCCGGACCGGGGCACGAACCCGTGTCCCCTGCATCAGCGGCGGACTCTCAACCACTGCTCCAGCAGGGAAGCCCTATGTTGATTTTTAATGTTTGCTTTTTAAAAATTTTTATTGGAGTATAGTTGATTTACAATGTTGTGTTAGTTTCAGGAGTACAGCAAAGTGAACCAGTTATACATATACATATACCCACTCTTTTTTTTTTAGATTCTTTTCCCATGTAGGCCCTTACAGAATATTGAGTAGAGTTCCCTGTGCTATACAGCAGGTTGTTATTAGTTATCTATTTTGTATATAGTAGTGTGTATATGTCAGTCCCAATCTCCCAGTTTATCCCTTCCCTCCCCCTTATCTCCTGGTAACCATAAGTTTGTTTTCTACATTCGTGACTCTAATTGTTTTTTTAAATAAGTTCATTTGTACATTTTTTTTAGATTCCACATATAAGCGATATATATGATATTTGTCTTTCTGTGTCTGACTTACTTCAATCAGTATGACAATCTCTGGGTACATCCATGTTGCTGCAAATGGCATTATTTTGTTCATTTTTATGTCTGGGTAATATTCTGTTGTTTATATGTACCACATCTTCTTTATCCATTCATCTGGTGATGGACATTTAGGTTGCTTCCATGCCCTGGCTATTGTAAATAGGGCTGCAGTGAACATTGGGGTGCATGTATCTTTTTGAATTATGCTTTTCAGTGGGTATATGCCCAGTAGTGGGATTGCTGAGTCATATGGTAGTTCCATTTTAAGTTTTTTAAGTAACCTCCATACTGTTCTCCATAGTGACTGTACCAGTTTACATTCCCCCCAACAGTATAGGAGGGTTCCCTTTTTTCCACACCCTCTCCAGCATTTACTGTTTATAGATTTTTTGGTGATGGCCATTGAGAAATATTTAAATTGCTATGGGAGTTATTATAATAGTCAATACTGACAGATATGTACCTGTGTAAATCAGATTCATTTTTAAAAAATATTCAACTACATCAAAATACAGAAACAGATTGAAAGAGTTGTGAGGCTCAAATATGACTGTTTGTCAAATGTGTATCAAGAACTGTGAAGGATCTGTATGCAAGCTGAAAATTTAACCTGAGACTATTTCATGGACAAAAGCAGAAGATACAGCTTTCCTGGGTCAAAACCAGAAGATTTTATTACTCACAGTAATGGCAATAGGCTATTAGCATTTGCATTGGTCCTATGTGTCCCCCAGGTTACACAGGGCAATGTGGAAGACTCATAGAAACTGTACACACAATAGGTTTGCATCATAGCTGAGGAACCCACACCTAGGGAGCCCGGATCTTTTATAATAGGCTGCAAGAAGGCATGCCCTTTGCCCCAGAGGGTGACTTTATCTTTGTTATATTGATAGTAAACAAATATGCCCTTTGCTCTGGAGGCAGACATTACCTCTGTCTCCCAAGGCTGTTTGCTATACAAACATCCTTGCAAAGATAAGCAAAAGGACAGTTGGTGTCTTTCTCATAAGATGTGCAAAAATGCAAGCAACCCATGAAGAATTGTCTCTGACAATGTGATATTCAGTTTCAACTTTTTCATTTATATCCAAGGAAACGTAATTCCCTTTTATTGAATTTAAAGTAAGAATAGATATGCATTTGAACTGTAAGTGATATAAATTTATGCTAATATTGGTTGAATCAATCTTGCATACTTTTGTTGCTTGCGAGATTGCATTAGGTAAAAAATGTTCTGCTAAAAAAATATGTTAAAACCACTGGTTTAGAACAGGACACAAGGACAAGCTACTTAGATCAATTTATCCTGCATTACAACTGCAGATTTTACTCTTAATTGTCACATCTCTTGTTAATTATTTCATGAATATACCAGACTTTGCACAAAAATCAAATATTCTAGTGATATACCCAGATGTGAATATGTTCTGCTGATGCAGCTTATGTTACCCTCCTTATATAGAAAGCCAATATGGCATGGAATAGAGGATGTAAACTACACATATCAAGTGCAATTGTAAAAAAAGGCTTCTACCATGTTTCATGTAAATCCTAGTTGCTCCTTCAGCCCAAATTTTGAGCTTTGATAAAGATGACAGTTTCATATATTTACTATTGCATTGCACTTTAAAGTGGTATATCTGATTTCTGAGTTTATTAAAAAAAATCCTGTATATAATTAAGTTCTACTATTTCATTTTATGGCTAAGTTTTCATGTTTATAAGACTTGAATCCAGTGTGAAAACTTTGTAGGAGCAACTATGCCTTTGACTGCTCTGAGAGTTTTCAGAGGATTATTCTAACATCTGGATACAGCTAGAGTTATCTCTGGGAGAAAAAAATGCATTTTGTTTTCTATCTTTTATTTACATTGCATATGAGCTTTGTCTTAAACATAAGTAATTTTGTTTAAAATAACTGTCTAGGAATTTTTTAAAGGATATTACAAATTTCTGAGCTACTCAATCCAGTACAACCGAGGAATTTAATTATGAACAATTAGGGACAAACATAATAATGTAATAACATATTTCCTCTAATGCTACATTAGCATGTGTCCAAATCACCAGGATGGTTTGGAAAAACATAAATTCCTGGGTCTCACCCCAGAGTTTCTGATTCAGTAATGCCAGATAATTTTCATCATCAGGATATGCTCACTGCTGGTCCAGGGACCATACTTTGAGAATCATTGCTCAAAAAAATAAAGGTATGTAGATGATGGAAATGAAAATGATAAAGATGAAGGTAGCAGGTAATGAATACTACATGTTGTCCTGGTGCTTAGAAATCTGCTAAATTCTTTATATATATATATAAACTCATTATGGCTTATGATTAATTTTCCTTAATGAGAAAACTGAAGCTTAAGGAAGTTAAATGGCCCAGGATCACAGCATTGAAAAGTACAAGAGCCAGTCCTTATACTAAAGCCTTTCTGACTCCAACTCCTTCACAAAGGGTAGAAAATGTGCCCACAGAAGAGATATAAATTTTCACACAGGAGGAGAAATAACTGTAGAGTTTATGAAGGCCTTTGGCTCTAAAAAGTAGATGTGAGAAAGGCACTGTGACTCAGGAGAGCCAGATACAACCCGTGCCTTCTGGTAAGGGGTGAGAAGTTTCTTGTGTGGGAATTAGCACTTGGGATCTAACCCCTTTAATGAGTCAGAGACTGCTCAAGGTCGTGATAAGTCCAGAAGCAACCTGTAAATGACAAGGGGGAAAATAAACACCAAATGAGGTCAAACCAGGGTTTTTCCATAGTTTTCATATTTATAAATAAATGGCTTCTGTTACTTAGAGTAAACAACAATATTTCTTCATCAAAATACTGGAGGGCTTCCCTGGTGGCGCAGTGGTTGAGGGTCCGCCTGCCGATGCAGGGGACACGGGTTCGTGCCCCGGTCCGGGAAGATCCCACATGCCGCGGAGCAGCTGGGCCCATGAGCCATGGCCGCTGAGCCTGTGCGTCCGGAGCCTGTGCTCCACAACGGGAGAGGCCACAGCAGTGAGAGGCCCGTGTACCACAAAAAAAAAAAAAAAAAAAAAAAATACTGGAGACTGAAATGGCATACTCTGTGCTTTGTGCCCAATAAAAGTCTGAAATGATGTATGTGTTAAGAGTACCCATAAAAAGCACCATTAATCGTTGCAGTGACAATGGTGAAAGCAGAGTATCGGGGGAAGTGGGAACTTGGTGGATAAGCCTTAAAATCTGAACCATAGACTAAAACAAAAATATCAGAGCCTCTCCTACCTTTACTTTACTGACCTTATTTCTGTTCCTTGAACACACCAAGCTTGTTTCTCACTTACAGATATTGCAATAGCTGTTTCCCCTTCCCAGAATGCTTATTATTCTAATGTCCATAATGGCTGGGTCCTTCTTGCTATTCAGATCTCACATGTTTCAACCTCAGGGGGATCCATCCCCAGTCACCCACATCCCATAACACTTATCCACATATGTTGCGGCATATATTTTAGTTATTATTTGCAAATTATCTTTCTCTCCAGTCACTATAATGAAAGCTTTGTTAAAAAGGGAATTTCTGCCTGTTTTTACTACTATGTTTCTAGCATATAAACAGTGTCTAGCACATATTAAGTTTTCAGTAATTGTTAATTTTTTGAATAAATGAGTGAAGAAGGGAAAGAGGAAAGAGAGAAATAAGGAAAGTATAGAAATTGCAGTATTTGAACTTGAATGGATTAGTCACCAGATTTTCATGCCTTAAATCTGCACTGAATTCCTAAGCTAGCAGCTCTCCACACTCTTCCCTTTATGGTCTTCTGTGTGCAATGATGAGCGAATGTAATGTAGTTATGTGATTATAGGCTCTTTGATTTCTACCTCCCCCCTTTTCCCTCAACACTCAAGATAGATAAAGAGGTATATATATATGCATAATAACTTTGAAAACTGCAAACAAATTCCCAGTTCAAAATCTGATCAATTTTTTAATTAATCACTTGAAAAATAATTCACTCAGCTCCAGAAGTAGTATGAATTATGTAGGAGACCTAAGACTAAATATTTTAATTCTACTTTTCCCCTCTGTCAGGAAAACCCCTTAAAAGCCCAACTGCATGTTTATATTCTTGTAATCAACTGCAAACTAATTTTATTCATGAAGTCATATTTAAACTAATAGTGACATGAGAGTTAACTCTGTTTGGTAATGTATTTAGATTTTCATTTGTTATGGAATTTAAATCAAGGGGTTTGGAAATAAAGTAGACAGCAATTCAGTTCTGATAAAAATTGAGTCAAGGAAGAAAGCAGCATCCTGTAAGCTCTAATGTAAACCCAGTCTTTGAAAAATGACATGTGCTGGGGAAGAAAACTTCTTCTTCTTCCCTTCTAGGTTCTTTGGCTGGTCTAATAATTATATTGACATAAGACAGATTAACAGGAGAAACACAAATTTAATTTCATACATATAGGAGCTCCATAAATATATGAGACACAAGGGCAAGTCAGGTAGTTGAGGCTTCTATGCCATCCTAAGCTAAGGAATGGGGTCGGGACCTGGGGTTTCAAAGGGAAGGAAAGTAATTCACAGGATAATAATAACAACAGCTATTTGGTAATTAGATGTTTGCCCAGCCATACAGATAGGTCCTTCAGATAAAGATTATCTCTGGTAATAGCTCTGTCTCTCTTAGCCAGGCTCCATATATAAATTCTTTTAGGTAGTTAAAGGAAAGCCAAAAGTTTTTCTTGAATCTGCTAGGTCTGATTGCCTTCAGCTCAAAATAATCTACATACCAATGTGGCATATTCTGGAGTCACATATTCTGCTCCCATTCACATGCATGGTACTTGAAGATGCTCTGAAGAGTGAAAAATTCTCATGTGTGATCTCCTTAAAACAGAATTTATGTTCAAATTTTATGGATCATTGTGCATAAAGAGTGGTAATGAATCCCAAGATTATTTCTAGATTGTTGAGTGAGTGTGTGTGTGTGTGTGAGAGAGAGAGAGAGAGAGAGAGACTAAGAGTCAAAATAAGAGAGAGGTTGAGACAGAAAGAGAGAGACAGAGAGAGGAAGAGAACCTCCAAGAAAAGACCCACTACACATAGCTAAGAGATGGTATCTTTTAAGAAACAATTGCAGATTTATAAATATTATACTATAGACTTATTATATAAATAGAATGTTTTGTAAAACTTGCTTAGCCACTATGATTTTTCATTGGTAAGAAGGAGGGAATAATACAATAAGTTTCATTTATGGCTTTTAACTCATTTATTCACACTATTAAAAGTATTTATTGAGAATCTACTATGTGCTACTTGCTATTCTGGATTCTGGGAATGCTGTAAAGCATTTAGTTTTCTAACCCATAAAACTTTCTAAGCTACAAAGAAGAGCAACTTGTTCTTAGGTGTAGAATGATTGAACACACAAAGAGATTGACTACAAATGTATTCTGTAAAGGTCTATGCCGTATTTCTTCAGTTTAGCATTTTATTATAATGAAATTTGACGACTTTCAAAAAACAGTCAATTATGATTTTTTTAATATAATTTAGAAAAACAGCCTTGGACTAAAGATAGAGTTATAAGAAAAGTGATCAGAGGCTTGCACATTTATATTGAGACCTATAGGTATTATCAGTGTGACAGGAGATGAAGTTTATAACCTTCATATGGAGATGTATTACTAGTAACACACTTTTTATTTGTAGGAAAAAATGTAATCTAAAAGTGAGCTATAGATGTAATGCCTTCCATTCTAGAATAATGGCTAATGGATGCTATATAAAGTGTAAGAAAGCCTTTTTCTGATACAGGGAATATACACATTCTGAAAGATTACCTGTGGAGTAATTTATGCTCATCAAATATTTTCTCTTCTACCTACACGATACTTGACACTTGCTATGAGAAAAATTTGTACCCAGATCAAATATAATCTCAGAGCAATCCTTTTAATGTCAGAGTTTTGGAAAAGCAAATGTAATTCCTTTTGCAATTTAATGCTTATGGAAAAACAGAAACAGTGAAACTAGAAATGCTGATCACTTCTTGAGGCACTGCTGCTAGGACGTGTGAGGAGAGAAGAGGACATTAAGACTGCCTGCTTCATGCTGGGAGCCATTAGCTGACTGCTTCAGGCTCTGCTACCCACAGCGGAGCAGAAACGGGGGTGGCCTGGATGCAGGGGAGGAAAGACAAAAGACAGATTTATTGTCTTCTCTATAGGATCTTATTTCCATTCTACTCTTGTGCTCTTTTATAAAGACATTAAATAAGTTTCTTAACCTTTTACTATTTGTACCCTTTGCAATCTGAAAAAAATGCAAGGCTATTTATATTTTGACTTGAAAAATCATTTTAAAATGCTTTAAGTGTTCATCACTTTATACTTATGAATTTTAAGTATAGCTTCCTAAAGACAAAGTCCTGGGAACTGGATTTCTCTAAAGAGTGATTTTATGAGTTTGCTTCACACTGAATGCATTTCTAGTGCTTAGATAATGTACCATGTACCATGTGCTTAAGTGCTCAGCAGATATGTTACCTGAATGAAGAGTTGTAATATGGAAGGATGGAAGCCACTTTATGCAGAATATGCAGTACTAAGTGAGGAGTGTAATTGCCCAAGGTCCGAATGCTTAACTCATATCCATGCATACCATGATTTTAAACCCAAGCTCTGACACTTACTGTCATGTGCCTCTGATAAGTGAGTTAACTTCTCTAAATGTAAGTTTTCTCTATTGCAAAGTAGAAATAACACTGCTTACCAACTTCACAAATTGCACATAAAACAATGCCAGTCACACATTAAGCCCTCAATATATGTCTTATATGTCAGTATAATTATTTTCAGTGATAGAACATACATACAAAGGAAAGAAAAAAAATAATGAAATGAAAGTGGAAGAGACCTGGTAGGAAATGAAAATCAAAATGCTTTACATATAATAATCAGCTTACAAACCTTATTCTTCTTTATATATTTTATGAAAGTAAATTCTACATTCTCAATTATAGCATATTGATGTATTTCCAGATTTAGTATATTATTGAGGTGTGACTTTAAGTGAAGAATATTTAAAATGCACCAAGAAGCATTCCTGTAAGTGTGTTTAGTTGACCTAATGTGAACATAAATGGGCTAGTTTCATTTGTCAATATCTGTAGTTATAAATAAACTTACATATGATGGCTTGAATGTAAACTCCGCAAGGGCAGGGATTTTTGTCTGTTTTGTTCACTGCTAGTCACCAAGTTTTCTAGGGTATATCCTAAATATGGTCCAGATATAATAAATATTTGTTGACTAAAGCAATAAATGTGGTAGCATTATATATATTTAGATCTTTTGAAATAATGTTGACACTGCTGTTCTAATTCAACCTCATGCAATCCCATGACGAAAGAATGTTCTGTATCTTTTGCTTGGGCAAATGGCACCATCAGTTTATATCTTAGTAAGAAGTAGAGGAAGCAGTTTTTCTTTTCAGTGCTTCATTCCCTTGGCTGCCAATTCTATACAGACCTGAGGAAATGATGCCACTGGCTTGCAGCTCCTCAGCACCAGACCCTGTATGACATCCCTGTGCACACAGAGGAATACACACACAGTACTTATGCAAAGCTTTTGGATCAACAATGCATATGAAATTCAAAATCTTCATTTCCTCCCATGGGCACACAGCCAAAAGGGAAGCTAGGATACCAAAGAATCTGAAGATCGTCTTGTAAGTAGAAACCTGGATGTTTAGCTCAGAGAAGGCTTTTATAGATGTAATAATATTCTTCAGATAGTGATACCCTGTCATGAGAAATGTCAATTAGATAATTTTGCACTGTTACAGAGGGCAGAACCAGGATTATGGGTAAAATTCCTAAAGAAGCCATTTTCAATTCAGTACCAGAAAAATATTTTTAAGAGCTAGTGTTGCCCCAAATTGAATAACTTACCTGGTTAGTTAATATGCTAGTTAATTCTCTGTGTGAAAGTTTTCAGGAAGAGACAATTGCACATACTCAAATGTTGTGGAGTGTTTTGAGTGGAAAATTGACGGTGATGACGTTAAGATTACTTTTTTAAAAGGGCTATGGTATCTGGCTATAGTACACAAAAAAATTAACCTACGTATATCAATTATTTATTAGTGGAGTTGCAAACATTTTCACACCATACTAAAATACACAAAACAGAGGCAATAATTATATAATTAATGTAATCTTTTTAGCAAGAATACATCATATAAGGTAGGAGTAGGAAAAAGATGGGGAGGGAGTCTCTAAATTTGCCATTACAGTGCTTCTGGTTGAAATAGTCTCTTTCCTTATAAATACTCACTACCACCACCTCCAACCCCTCTGAAGGACACCACATAACAGCATGGGCTTACTCATTGTTTTTGACACTTGGGGAGAGCTAAGGGGCCAAATGTCTGGCCATTCTGCCCTTAGAGACCACAGAGATGCAACTGGTTCCATCTGGCTTTTTCTTGTTGTTTGTCCATGACTCTGAAGTTTGTGCTCATTTGCCCTTATTTGGGAAGTCCCTGCAAATGGCGGTCTCTTTGTCTTGAACCTTGGGCCTCTGGCTTTCTCAGAAGCTTTGTGTCTTGTTACAGGACCTATAGAAACTTTCGAACCCCTGAGTGTTACCCGTAGAACATGGCCAGAAGCATTGCCTCAGGCTCATCTTGATTTCTGCCCTCTGTGGCACCATCAGGGTACTTAAAGTTTAAGAGGTGGATATAGAGCTTTACATAGAGGCTTGAATCTGAGGTCTAGTATGCCTGGAAAGAGTGCCTCGAGAAACTCAGATCCAACATACGAATACAGATGTTCCTCTTGGCCTGCCCATCCTTTCCCACTTTCTTAGCCTCAGGTTTCCACCTCAAGAGGAGAAATATGAAGACACGTAACTTTGATATCACTACCTACAATGGTCTCAATCTTCTCACCAGCAACCAACGCAGAAACTGGACACTGCCTTATTTACTTTAAAACCCTGTGATCAAGTCATCCAGTTCCTGATCATGATAAGGTTAACAAAAATTATATTGAAACAACATCCCCCAAGTATTATAGTTATGATACCCAGGAACTATGAATAGAACAAAAGATTAGAACAAGTGTGATATAAAACACATTTAATTTCATAATCTGAGCCCTTTGAAATGTATCACTGTTAAAAAATGAAGAAACGTCTCATTTCTGTATTTTCTATATAAAACTACAATGCCAGGGGACAATACTAGCTCTGGAGAAGGAAGAGTTTTCATTTCAAGATGATATTTCAATCTGATAATCACATTAAATGGGCTTGTTTTATATGCCTCAGTGTACATTAAAATAAAAATTTGTGTTTGAGTTTTGAAACTCTTGATTTAAATTTGATAAAGTATGCATCAGATTTTAATAGATATGAATCACCCTCAGTGTAAACAGACTTCATATAGAATTCAGGCTGTTTAATGTATTTTGGAATGCTCAAGTTTTACCTGGTAAAATAGAAAGATGAATACTAATCTCTAAAGTGTGAAAGGCACAATAGTTCAAGGAATAGCACAAAGGACTTCAAAAAAGCAATTCTCTTTGTTTCAGTTTACAGATTTGGAGTGAAAATACATCCAAAATGACAAGATAATTAAGTCCTCACAATTTAATCGTAAAACCGTAAGATGCTATCCTTAAACCTAAGCATTTTGCATATGAACTAATTTTTTGTTTGCCATTTTTTGTTTGTTTGTTTTTTGTTGTTGTTGTTTTTGTGGTACGCGGGCCTCTCACTGTTGTGGCCTCTTCTGTTGCGGAGCACAGGCTCTGGACGCGCAGGCCCAGCGGCCATGGCTCATGGGCCCAGCCGCTCCGTGGCATGTGGGATCCTCCCGGACCGGGGCACAAACCCGTGTCCCCTGCATCGGCAGGCGGACTCTCAACCACTGCGCCACCAGGGAAGCCCTGTTTGCCAGTTTTAAAGTAGACTTTCATCAGATTTGATATTTTACTTTATGAACTAGAATGGAAAAATAGGCAGGGCAAAAAAAAGAAAGAGAAGGAGAAACCTACTTTAAAAAATATTTGGCGATGATAAGCAAAGGTAGTTGTTTACCCTTGATTAAAAAAGATGAAGACAAAAATTACAGAATTGCCTTTCCAAGAAAAGCATGAGATGAAACAAACTTGAGATATAATTTCACTAAAAATGAAAAAAGCATAGAATATTTATAATTATCCACAGCTTAATTGAACAGGTGGACACATACTGGTTGGCATGTGAGCTCATTATATATTTCAAGTTTGCTAAGCTATTTGTTGCTGCTTAAGGCCTGCTTCTAGAACAAAATGGTGTTTGATATCAGCTATTCATTGTCACCAGCCGTGATAGTAGCAGATTGAGAACTCCCTTTGTGTGGGTTATTCTGGTAGAAGAAATGCTGCCTCAAAATGAACAATAGTAAAGATCTAATCAGATGTGTGACCTATAGTTTAGAAAATATTTTACATGTTTCAGAGAAGGAGAAGGGATGATTTACGGACAGGGAGTAAATGACTCAAGAATGTTGGGCAGTTGTAAAATATAACTCTGAAAGTGTAGTTGGAAATATCTCGATGAAGATAAAAGAGTAACATGATCAAAGAAACCAACAGTTGTCCACATTTTTCAACATTTACCTGGTGAAAAACTGCTGGGAAAGACAGTCTCACATGCAGTCTTTCAACCTCCTCTCTGCCACATAAGAGCGCACCTTGGATCTGAACACTCCCTTACCAAGAGATAAAGAGCCCACTGCCTGTGTGAAGCTGATCGCCTTGGGTGGGAAAATCTTTTCCTGTTTCAGTCTTGATAAGCATTTGTAGTACTTTGTTCTGCTTAAGCCAACTCTCAGTATGTCAGACTCCACAGGTTGGAGTCCTTCTGCTACGTCACAAGAGGTGTGCATGCAGGCTGTTGGGATTCAGGAGTGGGGACCCACTGGCCATGGGGGATCAACACACACCACTGGAGTTGATCTTGCTCTTCTCTATGTGGATAAAAGCATTCTTCCATCCAGTGCTCGACCGCACTGTGTTTTCCTTGGTGACTCTAATACCAAGATTCAGTGGGCAGAAGTGTTTGAACTTGTATTCCCGGTCGTAGGCACAGTGGTGATCTTTGCTATCCTCCACGTAGGTGGCATTGGGAACTGATGCCGGGTGTTCTGCTCTACAAAGGTCTATAATGTTATTTTATCCTGAATCTGTCCCGTTGAACATTTTTATAGATAATTTTGATGAAAGAGAAGAAAGCCTAAATATGAAATTAGAAAATAGTGCCTGAAAATGATTGAATGCACTTTGAATAGTAATCAATGTCTAATTTATTAAGGTACATTGAAATTAAAGATTCAAAAAGGACTAGAGGTAAAATTAACAAAAATAAATATAAAATTCTGGCCTCCTGTTTCCTACAGCATGATGTATCAGAGAACTGGAGTTATATTCCACTTAAAATAACTAAAAATGGTATGTAAATTGTTGAAAATATCTTCATAAATGCTTGTATAAGCTGGCAAAACCACCCAGACCAAAAGCAGGTGGATCGCTGAATCTGGCTTTCATTTTGAGGGCATATGTCAAACCAAGTAAATCTGAACATTGGTTTTTACAAGTTTTCAGGCCTGAGGGGATAAGGAAAAAAAACCCAGAACCTGCTTTTCCTACTAGAAAAGTGACAGAGCTGAGCTATTTGCTCACCAATTTAGTTTCTTTTTTAAAACACAATGGAAGACCATATTTCCCCACCTCTCTTGAGTTAGGTAAGAGTCATGCAGCTGAATTCTGGCCAATGTGATGTGAATGAAAGTGTCATATATTCTTTGTAGGCCAGACTGTAACATGGTCTTCTCCTTTCAACAGGCACTGTGGCTATGTGTTCAGGATATCAGTGTCCCAGTTTTGAATGTAATTGGATCACTGACTCAATGCACAGGCAAGAGCCACCCAGGAGAGTTGTGATTCTCCTTAATACATCCTTAAATATCTCTGATTTTAATGCTCTCACTTTCCATGTGAAGTAATTGTGACTCAGGTCCCCTAAGACTCTTCTAGACCTAACGTTTTATGATTTTTTTTTCTAAATGCATTATGAAGAATTGGAAGATAGGAATGATGTTTTCTTTCATACTAATGTGTAAACTACCTTGTATGACATCTGGCATAAGATGGGCACTTAGTATATTTTGAATGAATTAGTAAACAAGTGATTCCAAAACTGCTTTTGCTGGCAAAAGTGTCCTCTGTAGCAACTGTCCTTACTTTTAGTCAAAATTTGATTCTTTCAGTGTTGCCATCTTATTTAGGCACAAGTTTTTAGAAAAATAATCATTGAACAAATTTACACTCAGGAATAATGATATGAACCCTACAGGAGGATTGATATTCAGATGCTTTGCACTGGTATCATTTACACAAGTTGTTGAAGTATTGAAAATTCCTATAACATTTCATAAATATCTGAAGCTCCAAAAACCCTCCAGAATGCCCACCCTCACAACCTATTGGCCATCTTTGCTTAGGTTTCTACAGGTTCCAAAAATGTTACCATTCTTATTTTTCATTATTTCTCAATACCTGTGTAGTCTCAGGGATGGGCCTAATGACCTACCTCTTAGACGAAACTTGAATTTGTATATTCATGGTCAACTTCTTTTCTCTCTGACTTACTTTATTCAGTTATTCACCAAAGTCTCTTAATTCCTTTTCCTAAATATCTCTTGAATTGGTTCTCTTTCTTCATTCGCACTGTCACACATAGGATGATTCAGCTATTCTGAACTGTATAAAATTCCCCAGCACGCCCTGTTTTCTCATGCCCTTGCATATTCTGTTTCTCCTCAGAGGATGTCTTTATTAGCCTCAACACTCTCTTCTGTCTTACAGATGCCCCTACTTATCATTTTATGCTCCATTCATCAGTCACCCTTTTGTGGATCTGTCCCGACTCCTGCTTTCCCCTGGAGAGTCACTACATCTCTATTATTGCACTTAACACATTTTACTATAATACATTCTGAACGGAGCTAAAATACCCCCGACTTCAAACCAGTCTATCAAGAAGGCTTACTGTAATGATAGTGCAACTGAACAGTTTGCCAACGATTCATTCAGGTATTCAAATAGCCCAGTAAGGTGACACAGGGATTAGCCTGAATAGTGATAGCTAGAAAAATACTGGAGATGTGTGTACAAACAATAGAGAAGAGAGCGGTGAGCAAGTTTAGGAAATTTAAATAGCTTCATTTACCCTAGGCTTAGGTCAGAGCCTAGGATACAAAGGGGAAAGGCAAAATGTAAGTGTGGAGAACAACACAGAGACTTCACCTGAAGATACTTGTAAGAAAAAGATGCTGGACGTTTTTAATTGTGTCTGAAAGAGGTAAGGAATTATTAATATGTTTTGTTAGCAGGGAAGTGATAAGATCCAATCTACCTTCTAGAAGTATTACTCAGGCAGCAAGTATAGTGTTGGGATAAATTGAAGGGGCATGATAACAGGAGCAAAGAACAATAATCCAGGTCAGATAGATGGGTGAGTGCTCAAAGATCGTGGAGGATAGAAAGGAGAAGACTCGAAGGATTTTAGGAGGTAGCATTGACAGAACATGGTGTTTGATTGGATGTGGAGAGTGAAATAGAGGAAGGGATTAGGATAAGCTGAAGATTCTGCTTGGACGATTGGATCTAACAGAGCTATTAACTAAAATGGGAGAAACAGAGAAAAATATTTTGACAAGGCTGGGTGTGGGTAGGTAATTATTTTGATTTAGATCTAGTAATTTTGAGAGGTATACAGGGGATGCAAGGGGAGATTTGCAGCAGTTAGTTGAATGTATGAACTTAAAACATAGACAAGAGTTCTTGGTCTGGGTAGATAGGTTTGAATCTCCTCAGCCTATCAGCCGTAGTTAAAGCAACACTCTACCTTTGCCTTACTGATTACTAAGGATGGATGAAAGCAAAAGGAACTATGGTCACCCTACTTACCCTTTGTTTCTATGTCATAATTTTCAGCACAAGTAGTTAGCTAATAGAAGGGAGTAACACAAGTAAGAAAGCTATGATAGGGTTCCTCAGTCATCCTCTGTCATCTGTGTTTCTTAGGCTGCTTTCTATCTGCATTTGAAGCAAATTCTGGTTCAAATGGAAAGCCTTTCAGGGCTGTCAGTACCCCTGCTTATTCAGTCATGGATGTAATACACTTACCTTGTACTCACTTTGCAACTTGCTGAATTCCCATGTTCCATGGGTACACCAGAATTACCATGTTCATGGGGTATGGCAAATGTTACATGAGAACAGGGCAACAAGGAATGATGGATACATATATCACATGTTTATGCTTTGCTCAAGCTCATGCTTCATTGTCCCATCAGATGTCATTTATAAAACCCAAGTTCAAACATAAAATTATTAAAATTTCAGCAACAGCAGAGTATTAAACTAAACACAGGACCTTTCTGAGAATGGGGGCACATGAGACTGCACAGTTTGTATGCCTGTGAAGCTGGCCCTGTGTATAATCTCTTATCACATGGCTTCAGGTTATAACACGGTATCTCAATTTGGAGGTCATTTGGCTGACCAATGTTTACCAGTAGGAGAAATGGCAATAATTATAAAGATACATGGTAATAATAGTGTGGAAAAAATGTCACCCCTCTTACTTGTCTCTTCAGTTGTGTTCTTAGTGTTATCTTTGGCCATAAAGAAAACTATATATTAATAACTATAAAGTAGTCATCCTCCGTTACAAACCTTTATCATTCATCAAGAATTTTCTTTAACATGGGATTGAAGGATGTCAGTTTTGTCTTGATTTTGTTTTTTACCTTTGACTCACACTTTGTGAGTCACATTCCTTCTATGGACTTTTCTGCCACTAGAGGGAAAAATAATTTGTGTTCTGTGCAATTCATTATGCAGGGGCCAGGGAAAGAGAGAGAATAATGTATGTTTGTATAGAGAGATGAAGAAGCAAGTGATCCTTCATGAGATGTTTTATCATTTTAGATTTATCCCTGATATGTGCCTCTTTATATGTGGAAATTTTTTGAAATAGATGAAGGCTTCAACAGTACCATTATCTAAATCTGTATTTGCTTCTGTCATTGTCACAGAATAGTTTTTCATTTACTGGGATGCTGAGGAAAAAGAAAGGAGAAGGTTGAATCAGTTTACTAGGGCCAGATGCATATGTGGCTTTTATAAATCTTTCAGAGTTCCTACTGTACTATCTTACATTGCAGAAAAGATATTTCCATATCTAAGTCATATTTGCATTTTTTTGTAATTCTGAACTTCTATTCCCTGTTAAATAAACATCTGTGAATATAGCCATCTACAATCTACCAGCTCTAGATTTATAATTCGGAAAAGCAAATATTTGTCCCCCCATCTTTGGCAGAATGTAGGGATATAGGTAGTTTATTTTATAAAGTGTAAACATTTCTTACTCTCTGTCTTAGACTAGACATAAATTTGGTATAAACTGAATAAAGAGTTTTAAACACACAGATTTGCCAACCAACAGATGACTTGAAAAGGCTGTATGTGAATTAAATTTAAGAAATGAATATGAGCAATTTTTATACTATCAATATAATATTAGTGAATGAGACCTAAATACATATGTTTTTGAAAAATATCATTAAGTATTTTCATTTTTTATTCTCTAATGAGACATAAAGACATTCTGTCATACTGCAACTCTTTCTAGTTGCATTTTATATAACTATTTTTTGCTAATTAATATAAATATAGATGAGCACACACGCTCACTCACATTTTAGTGACCTTCCTGAAAACATCGAATTAAAACAGAAGTGAGCATTCCAAATGATAATTGCAGATTTCTTTCATTCTACGACTTTTTCAAAAGAATAATTTTCTCTGAAATTGGAATAAATTTTACATATTTGTATATATTTAAGATAGTATATTTCCTTGAAAAGCCTTTATTAAATGGATAATGTGTTTTACAAGCAAAGTTTCCTTAAAACTGAGGGAATACAAAAATAGCTAAGACCTAAAGGTGAATTTACATGATCCAGGCATTGTGTGTGATATATTTTTCAGAAATTATCTCATTTGATTTTCAGATATTATGAGGTAGGAAGTATTTTTATCACCTCTTCCACTGTGAGAAAACTGAGACTTACAGGAATGTCCAAGATAATGGTGCTATTAAGTTGAGCTTAGGCATCATTCCAGACTGACTTCATATATTACATTCAAAAACCACTCTCCTGTTTTGCTTTGGTACAAAGATCAATTGGCTATTATTGTCTCCTGAAAGAATTGCACTAGATAATTACTTGACAACAATATTTTAACGATACCACCTGTTTGTGGGTGTTTTTCCCCCCCAGCTAGTGGCTGAGCCCATGTCTAAATAAAATCACTCCCTGCAAGCTGTGTTTCATTCTCTGGCAGTTGCTTGTTCTCCACCTACGCTATAGAAAGAGTGAAATGGCTGGAGGAAATGGATAATTGCACTTGAACTGGTCAAATTACTAAAGAATCAATAAGGCTGTCTCTGTAAGGTTATTGACTAGGAGGCTCATCTAAGCCCACAACTTTACTTCTTGCCAATATTTCAAGGAATACTAGATGCAGGACTATCTGCAGAACCTAAGGATCTTTGTAGCGGTGAGGAAAGTAACACAGGATTATTCTATTACAGTTTATTGTTTTCGAACACTCTGGTCATTTTATTGTATTAAAGGTATGATACTCCTTCATCATATCTTTTCTGTCTCTACTGCTTTTGGAAAGGAATCCAGTATGAACAATTTGCCCTTTCCTGTACACTTTAATTTATCTTACTTACCAATTTTATAGCAGGTTGATGTGGTAAAAGAAAGACTATTAATACCGAAGAGGATTAGCCACTTTGAGACTTGGAGAAGACTAATTTTTTAATTTCATATTTTTTATTCTAAACACTTAAGTATTTGTTTAGTTTTGTGTGTTTAACACACTACCAGGGATTAAATTCTTACCACAGGCATCTTCTATTTGGCATCACCAGTACAAAAAACTAGGAGCTGCTGATAAAATTGAATTTCGAGTTACAAAAACAAAAGGACCTGTAAGGAAAAATAGGATAATTGTACAAAAATAAGTAGAATTAATTATATTATTACTTTAAATTATATAGTGATTTATATAATATAGCGCTATATTATATAATAATATAAATGCTATAAATAATATAAATATAAATAATATATAAATGCTATAGGCATTTTATTATTAGAAAGTTAAAAAAATTGTATAATTTGATATGTATTCTCATTCTCATAGTAATTAGTCACAATTCAGTTGTTATCCCAGTTAACAGAATGTGTTTGAGCTTAGTTATTCAGTGTGGAATGAGAATAGAATGAGTGTTCTGTAGCTAAGAGGATATACAGATAATCTTTGACACATTTTGCCAAAATTAATCACTGCTAGATAAAATACATATTCTTTTTCTACATGGGAAAACTGTATGGTCATTGTTATTTGGGTTGACAAGTAAGGAAACATAAAGTATAATACAAGTCATTTTGTTCAATAATTAATATTAATGAGGTAAAAATCATTGAATACGTAAGGCAAAATTGCATTTGAAAAATCCCAAGTGAAAAATACAAAAAAGAAGGTTCTTTAGGTTGTATTGTCTTACAAAAAAAACGTTTGTTTACTTTAAAAGACAAAAAAAAAAAACAATAGCTGAGTCTACTGTAATTTTGTGTTCCCTTTACCATCCTGAATCCAATTTCTCTGAATGATGACAATGCTAGAAAATTGTGCTGTCAGGGAAGTTAGTGTTTTATGACCGTCAGCTCTCCTTTTTTCCCCTGAATTTTGGTAAGGTATACTCCACCTCTCCTCCAGGAATCCATAGCCCTCATAAAGATTCCAGGACACCCCTTTAGGGTGACTCCACTTTATTGTCTCCAATTAGAATATTTATCAGCCCTCTTTAATGGAATAAAATATCATGGACTTATTCTGGATCCTGTAGGGATCTCTTCTCTGATAGAAGCTGTTAATAAACTGTGTGCTCATAACTTAATGTGCATTAGTGTGGGCCATGGCCCAGATATCAGCCTCACCTGGGAACTTGCTAGATATGCACATCCTTGGGCTCCAGCTTGATCTATTGAACCTGAATCTTCAGTTTAACAAGATCCCTAGGTGATGTCTATACACATTAAAATTTGAGAAATACTGTTGGGCTACACCAAAATGGTAACACTGCTAAATGGCCAAGAAGAAAATCCCCCAGCTGTAAAAACCGTCTTAGTCCAAAGAAAGGACTCATATGCTAGCAGTATCAGGTGCCATGGCGGGACAGCCTGTGAGGGAAATATTATGGGGCAGGTAAGGCTAATGGCTATTTTGGGAACTGCAGCACTAGTATATTGAATGGTTACCATGTTCTTAGTCTTTACAAAACTTTCTCCTTATTTTACTGGGAAAAGTTCACATGGCAAGGCAAAAGTTAAAAGAAGAGTTACAACCATTTTGCAATTGAGGGAGGGAGGGAGGCAATGAGAGAGAGAGACATTTTTTTAAGCACAGCAGAACTTTTGACCTCTTAGAAATAATATAATATAGGTATGTCTTTCCCTTTAACTTCTGAGGTTAGAGCAGAAACCTAATTTTTCACCTTTAATCATGTATTTGACCTTTCCTGAATTTCTTCACATCCTTCATCATTATTGGAGTTGAGAAATGAGCATAGCGCACTGCTTTCCGAGGGAAGACTTTGCTGTACGGAAGAAATTTGAGTTCCCAATTACTAAATTCTTTTTATGCATTATTTTGTATTATAGCTGTGTCCTAAGTATGTAGTTGTTAAATACTTAGCTACACATGGGAATTTATATGTTTAACGACTTACTGGGTGATTAGGACTTAACGTGGTCCTTGGTCTATACACTTTGTAATGCTGTGAAGACTAATCACTAGATTCACTCCTAAGATTTTGGAGGTAAAAAACAAAACAAAAAAAATGTGTAAATCATGTTTTTTATGTTACTGAAACTTTGTTGTCTATCTGAAACTCCAGTTTACATTATAGGTTTTGTTTTTAAAGTTGTAGAAATAAATTCCTCCTTTTTGCAATGTTAGTAGGGTAAATTGTACTTACTAAGGTTGAAAAATGTTTGTCTTCACCAATTCTTCCCTTCCTTCCTTCAAGTTTTTCGCATTTATGCCTATAGTTATTTGTAATTCTTTTCAAATTATTTTTTAAAAACTGCCTTAATATTAGCTTTTAAGACATTTCTATTTTTATTTTGCCTATGACAGCAATTTAACTAACTTCTAATATATTTTGGTAGAATAATCTTCCTAGCATTTCTAGGGAAGATTTACAATACTTTCAAGTTTTCTTTGCAACAGGTTTGTTGGCATTTTTCTCATGATGACTATGTTAGCACCCTCATAATAGAAAATAACTCATTTCAAGTAAGCCCTCCTTATTTTTTGTTGATTTTAAAAATTTTGTCTCTAAATATTCCAGAAAAAACAAAAACAAAAAACCTTAGGCAGACTGATAAAGGAACAATTTTATCAGAACTGTAAAGTAACCATTTTATCATGTATATACACTGAATATAAAGGCAGTATTTCATGAAATTTTATTTATTTACATATATTTCTTTTGGAAGTATTGGTTAACTAAATCAGTAACAACTTTGGATCCTTTCTCTTGGTGACATAGAAACTCCTTTAAAATATAAGAAACATGCCAGCTTACCAAACAGTAGTTGCTTCAACGTGTTGAAATTTAAACACGTGTTAGAAGAATAGAAATTCTGTGCTTCAGCTTTTGAACTTTCTGCTTGTGTTTTCTTTAAATGGTTGTGTGTGTTTGTAGATTCCTTTTAACTTATTTTTATGGTCTTTAAAAATACTGCCTGTAGACATAGAAACCTGTAGTTTATTATTATGCAGCTGGACTAATGAATTTATTTAATGGGTGCACCCTCAACCTTGTATTATTTTGTCTGTTACACATAAGCCTTGCCTTTAGAATTCCTTAAAATGTTCTAACATTTAACATTCGCTGTCTGGAAAAGGCTACACTAGAAAGAATGATGACTTTACCAGTAATTAGGAAGATGAAAGAAGTTGAAAGGAAATATGAGGAGTTCCATCTTCATCATGGTCAGATAAGAAAGCTGATGGAATAGCCAAAAGGCAATATGAGACAGCTCAAGACACTAATATTGAATGCTGGGCAAAGATTAAACGAAGAGAAAAGAGAAGGGCTAGGATTCATTCACACCGGCCCACACAGGGATAAAACTACTTATTGCGTTCTCCGGAACACAAGACTTTTAGCAGCTCTTTTGAAGCTGGTGCTTTCTGTTTAATAAATTCACTTTAAAATCATCTGGGAGGGATTCTTTCATCAAAAATATCCAATTTTTGAAAAATATATATACTCTTTTGACTTCTGTGTTGTAAACAAATGTTTTAGGATTAATGTTAACACTTTTCAATCAAGATGTATAATCTAAATTTGTACACAGAGTATATGTGACTTTATATGCTCAACAGTGTGATTCCATTTTCTCTGTTAAATTTTTTACATGTATTCATCTAAAAATATGCTGGAAGCATATAGACCAAAATAGCGATAGTGGTTATCTCAAGGTAGTAAGATTAGGAATGGCGTTTTTATTTTCCTCTTTTGCTTTACCTAAAAAAGTATTTAATAAAGAAAAAAAAATTCAATATAAGATATTTTGAAAAAGAGAAATAGAAGCAATTCAAAATAAATATTTCTTATGACTTTATAGTTTTGATGAGAGGGGCTGTCCATTAAATTTTTGGCCAAAAGAAGTAAAACCATATGACATTTTAATTGCCTGAAAGGTTATCACGCTAGCTTCACTAGTAGTAGCTATCTACTCCTCTGGAGTAGCTCTGGAAAATAAATTTGGGTGGAGAGAGTAGACTATGACTAAATATCTAGGCTATCTGCCAGTGTGCCTTTAACATGTCTGGTACTGGAAATAATGTAAGAATTGAGTTGAGGTGACCAGCAAGGACACACAAAGTGAATGATGCAGATTGGCAGATTGAGCTCGATGTTATGCCATGGAATAAGGATCCCTACTTACATAATTGCCTCTTTGCTACTCCTCACCACACACTGTCTTGTAATTACTTAGTTATCTGTATTTACGTACAGACTATAAGTTCATCAGGCAGAAATTTGGGTTTGTCTACTGTACCTGGCATATAGTAGGGCCTCAATATATTCTGGCTAAATGAGAGGTGAGTGAGAGATGAAAAACCAAGCTCAGATCAAGGAGGGCAATTTAGGAAAGAAAGTAAATGGGAAAAAATTAGACAACATGGATGGCTCAACAGAAATCATAATGAGGCAGCATAAACAGTTTTTAAGGGCATGATTTTTAGACAGAGATAACCCGGATATGATTCTACTCCTTGTGAGAGAGAAGAGCAAATCTAATAGGTTAAGATGATTAAGAACTGCAGCACTGAGTAGTGGCATGAGAAAAGTCTCTAAGCTTTATTACAAGGCAAATTAAACTCAGAATATAACAAGTCTTATTCTTGGGAATAATTTTTTAAAAATACAGCTGAGATAATCATAAAATATGCAGGTTTTTTTCCTTTAATTTAGGAGCAAACCTAGGACCTTTAAAAATTTATGCTTCTCTGATTTTGCCCTCCCTAAATTAGTCTAGAAATAAGCTTAGAGAGAAGTTAGATTTTATTATACTCTATGTTGACTTTAATAATGTCAAAAAAATTGTAGGGAAAAAAGAAAATATTGGTTATCCTTGATTGAGGAATCTAGCTTTGGGACAAAGTGATGAAATCTAGCTTTGGGAGGAAAGTGATTGAGTTTTCAGTTTTAGTTTTAGAAAAATAGAGAGAAAAGACAGAGTGATTTTTGTTTCCATTGCCAGAGCACAAAGACTTCCATGCCAATTGGAGTAGATAAAGGTAGCTTCAACTGCTGTGCTCTAATTCACATGTGCCTCTGATATTGATGTGTTCAGGAAAGTAACTATCTAGAAAGTAGATGTAGAACTTTTTTCTTGAGAGGCACCATGACATGAGTTGAGAGTGTGGGCAGTGTTATGTCACATACTATTGTTCAAATCCTTGCTTAGCAGAAGACCCTGGACAAGTTTTTTTTGTAACTTCTCTGAAGGCTGTTTCTTCATCTGGAAGATAGAGATAATAACTTCCTCATATAATTGTTGGGATGACTAAATGAAGTAATTCCTAGAAAAGGGCTTCACTCAGTGCCTGATACATAGCAAGTACAAAGAAATAAAAGCTATTTTGTTTTTGTTATTTTTTTAAATTATTATCTAGGAAGATACTGATCATGCAGGTCTGAATTAACTGTTAGTCCTGACAACTTACTACAGTCAGAGGAAGCAGAGAGGAAAATGAGAGGGCCACATCTTAGTAGGTTGTGGTCTTTTCCTGTAAATTCTTATTGCAAAGAGAAGGTAAGATCAGGAACTTGGGAAGAAACACTGAATATAATCAATGACAGGCTTTTTAAGAAGAGTGAAGGACCTCTAAGGCTATAAAATGAATCTAAGACTAAGGGTAGAAGAGATCCTGGAATCTTCATCATTTACCTCTCCCCACTTTTCTTTTGAGTGTCTTACAGTAGTGAAACTGGGGTAAATGACAAAGAAGGAACTGTTGATGGCAGAGAAACAGAACTGGGAAACGTGGTGTGCCTGTTAAATGATTTCCAAACGAGCTTGCCTAAGAGCGCAGCCCCAGTGAAGAAAGCATAAAGCAGATTATTTTAGTTTTGTGCAAATCCCCTCTCTGGGTGTCTGCTCTTTCCTCTCAGAGCTGAGCCCTATTAACAAGTGATAGCAGCCTAACATGAATTGAAATTCTACAATTAAAATTACCGTCTTTAATTAAAAATATTGTGTAGGCAGGAGGCAGTTGTTAAAACTTGGAAGACTGATGGATACTCAAAACCACCTATTAGAACCACACATAGGAGGCAGAACCTTAAACACTTAAAATTAGAGGAATGTCATTTGCATTTGCTCAACAAATATTGTATTGAATGTCTATACTCATAATACTGGAAGTGGAGTATACCAGCAAACTAAAGGTGTTTTTATCGAAAAGTGTTAAAACATATGGTATAGGCAATTACAAAATAGGAAAATATGCAGCAAAATGCTAATTGTAGGTTTTAGATGAAAGGAGGAAATGAAAGGTAAGATGCATACAGGCTACTGCCTTCATGATTGTTCACATTGAAGGAGATAGAATTGGAGCTTTAAACACTAACATAGATGAATAAAGATAAACAAAAAAATTATAGTAGAGTGTAATTTGTTAGCTAAACATTTCAATCTACTGTGTTTCTTTCAAAAAATTTTTTGTTATTTTTATTGGGGTATAGGTGATATACAATATTATATAAGTTTTAGGTGTACAACATAGTGATTCACAGTACTTAAAGCTTATACTCCATTTATAGTTATTATAAAATATTGGCTATATTCCTGTTGCTGTATATCCTTATAGCTTATTTATTTTATTCATAGTAGTTTGTACCTCTTAATACCCAACCTGCATTGTGCCCCTACCCCCTTCCCTCTTCCCCCTGGTAAACAATAATTTGTTTTCTACATCTGTGAGTCTGTTTCTTTTTTGTTATATAAATTTGTTTGTTTTATTTTTTAGATTCCACATATAACTGATGACATACAATATTTCTCTTTCTCTGATTTATTTCACTAAGCATAATACCCTCCAAGTTCATCCATGTTGTTACAAATGGCAAGAGTTCATTCTTTTTATGGCTGACTAGTATTCCATTGTGTGTGCATATGTGTGTGTGTGTGTGTGTGTGTGTGTGTGTGTGTGTGTGTGTGTGTGTGTGTGTATATATATATATACATATATATACACCACATCTTCTTTATCCATTCATCTGTTGATGGACACTTAGGCTGCTTCTATATCTTGGTTATGGTAAATAATGCTGCTATGAACATTCATGTACATATATATTTTCAAATTAATGTTTTTGTTTTCTTCAGATATATACCAGGAATGGAATTGTTGGATCATATGGTAGTTCTATTTTTAGCTTTTTGAGGACCAACCATACTGTTTGTTTTCTACAGTGGCTGCACCAATTTACATTCCCACCAGCAGTACCCAGGGCTCCCTTTTCTCCACATCCTTGCCAACATTTGTTATTTGTGGCATTTTTGACGATAGCCATTCTGATAGGTGTGAGGTGATATCTCATCGTGGTTTTGATATGCCTTTCTGTGATTAATGATGCAGGCACATGAAAAGATGCTCAATCTACTGTGTTTCTTATGCTGCAAACACTGGAAAGCTAAAAATATACATTTCCCCCAACCCCCTACAGCTAAGGTGGGAGGAAGGGGTTTGCTATCCTTTCACTCCCTTCACTAGAAGAATACACCTGGGAGAAAGAAAAGGCAGGTGACCTGCATGTATTCTCCTTGCCACCTGGGCCTCCAGGTAAACAGACTAAGGATATGTGCTAGGAATAATAGGAAGAAACCTCACCTCTGAAATGCTCTCAGCATGATGTCCTGGCTAAGGATCCTATAACTCTAGTAAATATAAACCTGCATCTGTACAGCATGACAATCTGTAAGGAATAGAACTATCTGGGGTATAAAAAGAAGATGTTTCAGAACTTATACACTCACTGCTGTGTGTGGACCTGCAAGCCTTTACTTAAAGACCTTATCTATTTTGACCAGAGGTGCTTGTCTGACATGGGAAGGAAAGACCTGGACAGTGGCCCTTGATGTCCATTTCTCTCTCTGCATGGTCTGAGGCTTTTCATTGCCTGTTTCCTTAAAATTATACTAGTTTACTACTGAGTAATGTCTCTGATTCACGTGAGTCTGATTTGACAATCCAATCCAGTGTGTTAACTCATAGGGTGCTAGATAATTTGGATTCCACTCATCAGATGTTCTTTCACGAGACTTGAATTTGGGATTCAAATAAATTGAGAGAGGGGCAGAGCTTTGACAACATCCATTTACCACTGCAACTAATCTGGCCAAGGTGTGTTTATGTATATGCATAGTGGGGGCATAAATCATGGATGCATTTCATAAGAGACACAATAAAAGTAAAAGCAAGAAGAGAAAATAACATTAAGGAGGGAACATAAAGTTTGCCTGAGTTCTTTTTCTGAGACGCAGCCAGCAATTATTGCTTTTCACTATTTTAAAAGAAATTCTGTGGCATACTTGTGGCATGCTTCAATGACAAAGATTCGTACTTCAGAGGCACCTGATTCCTCTTTTGATGGCTATAATTATTAAACAGTTATATTGATATAGATCAGTCTCCAAACGGATTCCATCCATCACCCTGCTCCTTGGTACTAATTTTTATTTTGAATTTAAAGTGTTTGAAGACAGCCATCAAATCCATCTGAGTCTGCTGATCTCTTGTTTTTTGGGTTTTTTTTTAAGTTTTTCAGTCATTCTCCATAACGTTGTCTAAAATTCCATTTTCCAACCTTAGTGCTCTTCTCTGAATATGTTTCAGTTAGTGTAGGCTCCTCTTTGAAAATAGATCCAGGTTTTTATACCACCACCGTCACCAACAGTGAATGCACGGGAAGGGAATAAACAATAGAGAGTTGGAGGACAAGCCTGTAGATTAAAAGAGATTTAAAAAAATCTAACACAGAGCAAAGCATGTACCTTATTTGGGTACTGATTCAAACGAATTCAAAGATTCAAATGAACTCTAACAATTAACTTATGTGTCTTAGGAGTTATCTGAAAATTTGAACATTTACTCAAAATTTGATGATATGAAGAAATTATTATTAATTATTTGTAGGTATGATTTTGGTATTGGGATTATTTTTAGAAGTCCTAATGTTTTAGAAATGCATTTTGATTGTAAGTAGCACAAAACATCTAGCCAACAGCTAATTTTGTAAATAATTTAATGCCATATTATAGTAATATCAGCTGGGAATAACTTGCCTCTAATCTGAATTTTGGCATATCCGTAATGTGGTTTCATGTGCCAACATAATGCAAACTAATTTGACCTCATGATTACTTTTTCGCCAAAAAAAAAAAAAGAAAAGAAATGCATTTTGAAAAAATTATGAATGAAATGATACGATGTCTGGGCTTTGTTTCATGTAGTTCATGGTGATGAGTGCATGAGTATACTCACATGATCAAGACTGCCATGAGTAGGTATTTGGTGAAGCTGAGTGAGGGATATGTGAGGGCTTAGTTAATGTATAGTCAACTTTTGTGAGTGTTTGAAATTCACCATAATAAAAAGCATCATTCAAAAGTTTCAAATTAAATTTAGTTTCATAAGGACAGTTTGCTTCAGTTGATTTTATCATCCCGCAGATATGTGTATGTGTATGTATTTAGCCAGCCAAAAGAGTAAACCAACAGATAAGCAAAATGTGATCACTAACAGCAGAATGCACTACTGATGGTGAATCACGGAATTCAACGAGTTAATTTATTTTCCTAAATAATACATAACAAACATCTCTTTTAAAAATTAACCTTAAATATAGGCAATTAGAGTGACTGTTTTAACTATTTCTTTGCTATTTGTGAAGAAAAATAGATTCTTCAGCTTCAACTTAGGGTCTTATAGAGAAAGTAGAGGGGAGGAGGAGAGAAAGATATGACTGGATGTACTCATCTTTTAAGAAGTCAAATTTTATGTGCAAATATGATCACCATGGCTGTTTCTTAAGTCTACACATTTTATGGTATAAATGTGGTCTGTTGTACCCTGTGAAAGCTGCTTTGATTTGGCTCTGAGTAAAAGGACACTGGAGGGTAACAAGAAAATAAAAAGCCCATATTATTTCATTTACCTTTTTTAGTTCTAGGTCAGTTTTCAAACTATAAAAACCAGAGTACTACATAAATATTCCTGAAGATGACTGGGGGATCATCTATAAGGACTATTTTCTGAAAAATACCCAAGTGAATACAAAGAACATGTAGTGTATTCATTCTTTGCAAGTTATATTGTTTCCCCAAGTGGTTTTCTTCATTACAAGGAAAAATACACACAGACACGCACACCCCCCTAAAATTTGCCGTGCCTGTAAAAAACATAGAAAAGATTTACTGTCTGCTTTTTGAGCACACTAACAAGAAATGTACGTCTTTATTGTAATTTTACCCCCGGTTGAAATATGTCAATTATTTTGAAGAATATTTCTAATACTACCAATATTCCTCTGAAATGCATGTAAAGATGTCTGTGTATAACTTAACAATTGGACAACTGGGTCATAAATATGATACTCAGTCTTATCAAGATTGTATTTTAGTGTCGAGTGATTTCCTAAGTTTCTTATTTATATAATAAATTAACCTCAATGTATCCAATATTTAATTACTTTATATTTTCTCAGTAAGAGTCAGGTATAGGCAAGTGCTAAATGTGGGGATGTTATAGACTCTAGCACTCTAAAAATGTAATGTTACTTCACATGATAAAATTTTTCATTAGGCTTTTATATCACTAATATAATTTTTTTCAATAATTTATGCCTAAAAAGAATATTTTATCAGCATGTGTATATTGTCTATATAAAGAGCAAGCCTCTCTTAAAGCATCTTGTGTATCACAGAAGTAGAGGAGGTGTTATTTTTCAGTAGTTGGATGTATAGTCAATACATTACAAGATTTAAGTTGATAAAACCTTTTATATGCTAAAAGCTCAATGTGCCCACTTGTACATAGGTTCACTGTGGCTTGAGCTTCTTGTACATTTTCAAAGGAAAATGGGTTCTGTTACTCTTCATCTACAGGCAAGTTTCAGCTAAATATAATCACAGGGATCAAGAAAACAATCCAATCTGTTCCTGAGTTAACTGTAATAATTCTCACTGAAGGAATCAAATGATTTTGAATGTTTTTTTGTAAATACATAATATCTCACCATATTTAAGTGTGTTTAAGTCTGTATTATAACAGATTAAACATGAAAAGGAAAACAATGAAATTCTGTTCCTTTATTTTAAGTGGTATATAGAATCCTGCAAGCCAGTTTTACTTCTCGGCATTTTTCAACTACTTTTAAATATTATACCTTACAAGTTCATGGTTTTTAAAAGTTTAGAGTTTTTAGCATGTATTATCTAATTTAATCCTCATGGCAACCTTGTATAGTGCTATGTTTATCTGCAATAATTTGGTTTGAAGGAAAGGAAGCTTCACATAACCTACTTATTATTATCATGAGTCATGGAATCTAATTACAAGAAAGTCAGTCAGATCCCTGGTCATCTGGTGTTCCTCTGGGCTTGGGTTTGCATCACACTTATGCAACTGTCTCATTCTTCTTTCTGTTGGTACTTAGATAGGTATCCCTATAAGACACTTGACTCCAGCTTCACTATAATAGCAACTTCTTTTAGTTTTGTGTTTTGGAGGCACTGACCCTGTCCCAAACTCTTCATATCAAACTCTAGTGTCAACTAGGATCAGTTCCTGTATCATAAATCCAGTTCCCAGGAGAGAGAACCTGATTGGCTCAGCTTTGGGCAATTATCTTCAGCTTACATTCCTCCTCTGAATTAGTCTTACACGTTCAATTGCCAATTGCACACCTCCACTTTGATGTCTAATAAGCTTAAAAATGTAAAATGTCCATAGTCAAATGCCTGGTTTTTCTTGGGGTCATGTTTGATTTATCTCTGTTCCCGACACATGTTTTTGACGGCCATCTCCAACCATCTCCTTCCTACGCACCCATATGCAGTCCAATAACAAATCCATTTAGCTTTACTTCTCAATAACATCCAAATGTGATGGCTGCTCAGTCATTCAATCACTATCATCCAAGTCAAACCGCCATGTTCTCTTGCCTGGATTATTCACTCTGCATCTGTCCATGCTTCCTACAGTCTATACTCCATAAAGAAAGCAGGATCATCTTTTAAAAATTTGTCAGATCATGTCATTTCTCTGGTCAGGTTTCCTGCCTCACTTCTATTAAAATCAAAATTATTTACAGTGTTCTACAAGGTTCTGTATTATCTGTACCCCACCTATTACCTTTCTGACCATAAAACCTTTTACCTTGTTTACTTGACTCCAGCCACACTAACTGTATGCTGTTCCTCACACATGTCGGGTACATTCTCAACTGTGTGATTCTTCCTCCTGACTTAAATGTTCTTCCCTGAGATGTCTGTGTGACTCACTCTCTTGCTTCCTTCAAGTCTTTACTTAAATGTCATCTTCTCAGTGAGGACTTTCCTGACCACCATATTTAAAACTGCAGTATGGAGGTTCCTTAAAAAATTAAAAATAGAACTACCATATGACCCAGCAATCCCACTACTGGGCATATACCCTGAGGAAACCATAATTCAAAGAGAGTCATGTACCACAATGTTCATTGCAGCTCTATTTACAGAGCCAGAACATGGAAGCAACCTAAGTGTCTGAATGGATAAAGATGTGGCACATATATATAACGCAATATTACTCAGCCATGAAAAGGAATGAAATTGAACTATTTGTAGTGAGGTGGTTGGACCTAGAGTCTATCATACAGAGTGAAGTAGGTCAGAAAGAGAAAAACAAATACTATATGCTAGCACATATATATGGAATCTAAAAAAAAAAAGGTTCTGAAGAACCTAGGGGCAGGACAGGAATAAAGATTCAGACCCAGAGAATGGACTTGAGGACACGGGGAGGGGGAAGGGTAAGCTGGGACGAAGTGAGAGAGTGGCATGGACATATATACACTACCAAACGTAAAATAGATAGCTAGTGGGAAGCAGCTACATAGCACAGGGAGATCAGCTTGGTGCTTTGTGACCACCTAGAGGGGTGCGATAGGGAGGGTGGGAGGGAGACGTAAGAGGGAGGAGATATGGGGATATATGTGTATATATAGCTGATTCACTTTGTTATACAGCAGCAACTAACACACCACTGTAAAGCAATTATACTCCAATAAAGATGTTAAAAAAAAAAAACCCAAACTGCAATTTCTCTCCCAACATTCCTAACCTTGCTTCATGCTTTAAATTTCTCCATAGCACTTATCCTTATCTGACATTGTATATATTTTTCTATGTGTTTATTTTCTCTATCTTCTTGACACCTCACTAGACTGTAAGCTCTGTGAACACATGTATCTTTGCCAGCTTTGTGCTAAAATATTGCCTGGTAAATAAATGTTTGTTGAATGGTTATACTGGCCACCTCAGATCCCATCAATGGAGACTTACACAGTGGGAGACTATGGTAAGAGCAGGTTTACAATGATGGGGGTGTCAGGGCAGAAGAAAATAATTAGTATCTCTCATAAAGGCATATAATGTTACCTTTTTCCAAAATAAAAGAAGCAATGCTCAATACTGCTCGGTGACTTGCTCAGGGTTATATACCTAATTAGTGGTAGGAAGAGACTTAAGTACTGCATAATCTAGTTTGTAACTCTGTCAGTGGTCACATAGCCAAGCTTCACATGACCTGAGGTATGTTAGTAAAGAGTTCCAAGTTATCTCATTATATATAGTTCTGAAATTGATTTGTTAATTGGAAAATTACTGGATTCTCATTCAATTGTGTCTTGGTGACTTACCTCCCAGCGGACTATTTAAGGTCATATACATTATCTCTCTGCTTAATGACACTATTACACACATTTGGGCCAAATTGAGCCATGACATGTCTTCATGACCTCAGGTCCATAGTTTTTCTCTTCATTTTAGAAGTTTAAAAACACACACCATATGAGCCTTTCAACTTAAATTCTCCTGAAGTTTCAATTTCAGCTGCCATGTTTTTAAATTTTGTGGTATTCAAAGAGCCTATTTCATGTCTGGTGCTCTGTTGTCATTGATATTGATAGGGTGAGGCTGTCAGGTTGGGGACATTTACTATAGGGGGCATTTCTCATGAAAATAATGAGAGTTACTTTTGGAAAAGTATATATAATTAAAAAAAAATCTATAACACCAGTGGACTCACAGACTTGTGAATGGATTAATCCCAGAACAAATTTTAAAAAAATATTTATAGCTGTATTACAGAAAGCAGACTGACACTTTAAAGAAACTAAGTTAAGATAAAAGGAAACTTTAATTGCACAGGACCAAATGAGTCCCAGAAGAATTGATCCAAACTGCTATTAGGGAAAATAAAGTTAACTGAAAATTAGATTGAAGATTTGAATTATATCTTAAAAAATACATTGTCTTATGCTCATTTTTTTCAGTTCAGTGATTCACAACTGCTATGCCAAATTTCTCTCTCATAAGAAAACATCACTAATATAAATGAGCCATATTTCAGGCAGAAAATATTATTTTTCTATTCTTAAGAACATATTTTATTTTTATATCAATGGCTCTATCAAAGAGTTAGAAGGAAAATTGTATTTGCCCTAAAAATGAAGGCATATTTTTTTTTATATATGTATAGATAGGTATGCTGGTTAGAGCCATTGATTTTCATAACATATTGAGGAAACTACTTATAAACTTTCCTTTACCAAATTTCAAGATCAGATTCAAGAGAGGCTTGTCAATTTATATTACAGTGAAAAAAAGTCTCTGTTCTCATTTTAAAGCACGTACTATGTGTTTCAAACTGAGAATTTATTACAGAACATATTTGGGACAGTAGTAGATTAAAAGTTAAGGTATCTTTCTCGTCTTTCTTAGGAGCTGAAATTTAATTTCCCAGCTCATTTTATCTTAATTTTCTTTCTTCCTTCCAATCCTCACCCCAGGAAGAAAGGAAGGAAGAAGGGAAGAAAAACACATGGTAATCAAGAAAGGCAGAGCCCATGCTTACTTATAGATTTTAAACTTTGAGAAGTTTAGAACTGATGATAAAATATAGAACTACCATGTTAATATCTTCCATAAAACAGCAACTATCCTATTGTCATGCCTTGACTTATATAAAATTGGTCTTATTAGATTTTTTTCTAGGAATTTTTTGAATAAAGTTTTTATTTTGAGGTAATTAAATATTCACCTATAGGGCTTCCCTGGTGGCGCAGTGGTTGAGAGTCTGCCTGCCGATGCAGGGGACGCGGGTTCGTGCCCCGGTCCGGGAGGATCACACATGCCGCGGGGTGGCTGGGCCCGTGAGTCATGGCCACTGGGCCTGCGCGTCCAGAGCCTGTGCTCCGCAACGGGAGAGGCCACAACAGTGAGAGGCCCGCGTACCGCAAAAAAAAAAAAAAAAAAAAAAAATTCACCTGTAACGGTAAGAAATAATACAGGTAATATAGTATACCCTCCACCCAGTTTCCCCCAGTGGTAACATCTTGCATAACTGTAGTACAATATTACAACTAAAATATTGATATTGATACAATCCATCAGCCTTATTCAGATTTCACCAGTTTTACATGCACTCATTTGTATGTGTGTCTACGTGTGTATATTTAATCAGTGCATTTATCACATGCATAGATTCATGTGACCACCAAGATAGTCAAGAGAGAACAGTTCTTTAAAAGGATCCTTTGTGCCACCCTATGATAGCCAGCCATTTCCCTCTAGCACACCACCCTAACTCTTGGCAAATACTAATTTGTTCTCCATCTCTATAATTTTATCATTTCAAGAATATTATATAAATGGAATCATATAGTATGTAATCTTTTGAGATTGGCTTTTTCTTTATTCAGCATAATTATCTGAAGAACCATCCAAGTTGTTCTATGGCCAAGTAGAATCCACGGTGCTATGGACTGAATTGTGTCCCCCATCAAATTTTTATGTTGAAGCTCTAACCCCAGGGTGACTGTATCTATAAATATGGTCTTTATGAGAGCATTAAGGTTATATTAGGTTATGATTGTAGGGCTGTAATTCAGTAGATCTGTGGCCTTATAAGAAAAGGAAGGGACAGAGAGATCTCTTTTTGTTTCTGCCATGTGAGGACACAGTGAGAAGGCAGCCAGGAAGAGAGGTCTCACCAGAACCAACCAGGCGGGCACCCTGAGCACAGCCTTCAGAATTGTGAGAAAATAATTTCTGTTGTTTAAGCCACTCAGCCTACAGTGTTTGTTATGGCAGCCCAAGCTGATTAATATACATGGTATGGATATATCAGATTGTTTAACCCAGGGCCTCTGGTTGCTTCCAGTTTCCTAATGGTTAATGATGCTGAATATCTTTTCATGTGGGCCTTACTAGATGTTTTAAAACTATATTGAGCTATATTTAGAAAGCTTTATGGATTTTTTTCAAAAACATGCGCTCAACAACTAAAATTTTTACTCCTTAAAGTTCATTTTTTATCCATGAAACTCCGTGAAATTAAAATCTAAATTTTTTAGGCTGATAGAAAATAGAATAGATACTTGAAATTATTAATGTCATCAATCATTTTTATTTGGCTTTGGAATCACTTTTTATATGTTTTTGAAAATATGTTATCAGTGTACCAGTTTAGCTCAAGCATTTGCCATTCTGTAAAGTTTTCTCCTTAGGAGGTGGCAAACTGCCCAGCACCCCCTCTGATCCTGCAAAGGGAAAATAGCTTTTTAGGCTGACACTCAGCATCTGCATTAGGAATGGACCTTTTTCTCAGACAGTCTCAAGAAATCTTGGCTTTTAAATTATGGCTTTGACTTTCAAATGTCTTCCTAGGTACCTGAAAAGTAAGTGTTAATAGCAGCCATAATAATTAGTTGCATAGAAGTAAGCTGTAATTAATTATTAAATAATCAACAATTAATAAGCAAATGAGTATTCAAGTAGAATATATGCTGCCAATAAGGGAAATTGATAACCGCAACCTTAATTAAAGAGAATAATCTAAATACTGTCAACTTGAAAGAAATACTTTCCAAATAAGCTGCACACTGGATAATTAGGAGTTCGTAATGATAAGAGATCTTTCCTCACTAATCTCATTTTGCTTACCTCCTTTTATGTGCTAAGCCTAATGTAAAACAATGTCCTAGAACATAAATGAAAAGAACTGCTTTTCTTCAGTTTTGGGGGGAATGCTATTTCTTTCTGACTCAGAAGCAAAGTCTTATCAGATGAAAATAAAACATAAATTTAAAGTCTACCATTTCATATTTCTAATAGTAACGTAGGGGAATGGTGCATGTTCTCTCTAGCAGTATAGACTTCTAGAGGCAGGAATTAAGGCAGCAAGTCCATTAAAGTTTCTGATACATTTAGGGTGTAACCATAGTATATCTACCACAATCACTGATACTTTGAAGGTAACATTTCATAGAAGAATTGAGCATTTCTGAGCACTGTTTTTGATAATCTGAGGGACAATGGTACATATTTGAAATATGACTGTCCCTTCTTTATTGTGCTCTGTAGACTCTCTTGGAAGAAGCCCAATCTAACCCTGAATTCTCCATCCCATTTTAATTTTGCCTCAATGTTTATGTTATCTCGGAATTGGAAATATCTCATTTGTGTGTGAATTGACTAAACAATGACAACAACAAAATAACTAATACTTATGGATAGCCTAACATGGCCCTGGGGTCTGCTTTTAGTCCTTTTCACATGGTAGATTAATCCTTTGATCCTCAGAGCCACCTTTGAGAAACATCCTGTGGATGTAGAAATTGAGGCTTAAGAGTCTTTGCTGAAGGTCACAGAGTAAAGATGTCAAGATTTAAACCCAAGCTTATCTGATTCTAGAGCAAAGGTGTTCCTCATTTTGTCATATTAGTTCTTCACAGTACTTCAGAAACAAGACTCTAAATTAAATATTAATAGGAAAGCATTCATTGAGTACTGTAGATTCAGCATATAAATAACCTCAGGGAGAAATTAATTCTAGAGCATATTTCATCACCAACCAGTAGGTACATAGAGTCTGTCAAATTAAAACTAAGCGGTCAAATTACTTTTCTTTTGAAGTTTTATCATGTTACCCATTTAAAATTGTCCTTGTTGCTTTATAATAAAAAGGGGCTTTTTTCTTCTCAACAACAATTAACCTGTAGTTTTAGCACCTGCCAGCACTTTAAATGTCCAGCTGTTTGTAGTGATTTATTAAATTTTTTTACAAGTGACTGCAATATCAGTCATTTTCCTTAAAGTGTTTATAAAAGACCATAATCTTACTTTAAAAATGTTTGTTATTTCAAATACCAAATTTTCTATTATGAAGTCATTTAACAGTGCTATCCATTTTCAATCAATTCAGTATGCTCTTTTGACTTAGCTTTCAAATTGGAAAAGATTCCTTTTAAATATCCTTCTCTGTTCTTTAGACAAAAGTCGCTATTTAGTTAACAGATATGTGGGGGTTTTGCCAAAATAGTCTATAGAGCCTAAAAATATAAAGTGAGCTACTACTCATTTTTAAACCTTGGTTATTCAGTTCTTTACTCTCAGCTTGTACCTTTAATTCTCTTTCTCTGTTGGCTCCTTTAAGTGTATAGATATATTCAGGTTTTACTCATCTTGAAAAATAAAAATATAAATAAATGGACGAATAACCCTTCCTTAAAGCTATGTCCTTCCAAAACTTCTATCATAGCTCCCTCATTGCTAATTAGCCTTAAAGGTAAAGCTACTTCTCCTCCTTGTCAATCCCCATTCATTTTTCAAGCCCTTGCAGTCTGGCTCTGCTCCCTGACCCCGAGGCCACCTCAGTATCGCCATGGTCAGTGGACAATTTAAGTCCTCATCTTACCCAACATTCTCTAGTACTCAGTACTGAGGATTGTTTTCTATACTTGATACTGACATCTTTTCCCTTTTAAAAATTTCAAGCTGAAAATTTATTTTAATTTCTATTTGTGGAAAGAGAGGGAGAGAGAAAGAGACATAGTCATGCGTGTGTGTGTCTGTGTGTTGGGGTCATTATATGAAATAGGTTTTTTTTTATCTTCATGTTATTAACTAGTAAACACTATCTGCCTAGGACTTTATTACATCCTTTTTGATTCTTAAGTTCTTATTTCTATAAAGTGGCTATGAGGGTTTGTGCGGGTAACCCAAAGTAACAAATAATCTACTTACTAATTTAAAGAGGCTGAATACCACTTGATGTGTAAGTCAAGATTGCTTGCCCTTTTATTTAAACACATGTCAATAGTTTTGCTCTTTAGATATATGAAATTAAGTTGATGTCAGGGTACTCTATAAAACAGAACAGGGAGAAAGACTGAAGGGTTTAGTAAAATTTAGCACTTTAACAAGGGCTTGGGAAGAGCCAGATCTGAGCTGGGAATGCTGTTGAGGCAGATAGTAAAGAGGAAACAAATCTTTTGTTCAATTTTAAATTTCTGGATTTGTAACACTTTTTTGGCATAAATCAATTTGATATCTAATTCACAGATACTGTTGGACAGCACAAAAATTGAAGCCAGGGTAGATGGAAATTAAATCTAGTATTTCTTTCTTTCTTCATAGTAACTATCTTTTTTACAAAGGTCAGTAATAGCAATTTCATTTTGAGACTATAATATAGAAGGTAAAAAACTCAAATGAAATCTACAAATGTCACTTTCCCTGTTCATGTTTTGCCTCAACGTCTTGGAAAGTGAGAAATATTATGGTTTTTGAAAATCATTTGGATGATTGTGGTCTAATGGTGTCCAGTATATTTAAGCACCCACTGGTGAATTATTTATCTCAAAGAAAATCATAGTCAGAACTCTAGTACGTGAAATAAATATAAAAACTAAATTCCATTACATGTATAGTAAATGTGGACTGTCCTAAGTACTTTGTACATATTATCACATTTAATCATCAAAACAACCTAATATGGTAAGAATTATTATGATGCCTAACTAATAGGCTAGAAATTTGAAGCTTAAAGGAATTAAGCATGTAATAACTAAGGATCCATAGATAATAAGTAGTAGATTTAGGTTTAATTCCAAACAATACTGCTGATGTAAGAAGATAAATGTACATATCCTTGCAATGATGAGGGAACTGAAGCAAGACCTTGGATGCCACTGGCCAGATCTGCCTTTTGACCCTCACAGTATTTCCTAAGGAAATTCTAAGGACCCTCATCTCTAGCGTATTAAAAAAAATCTGAATTTTCCATTCCACATGGTTGACTAAGTACTCTTCTCCCTACCGAACATCAATTAAAATTATTTTAAAGGAAGACAAAAGACATAAACATACCGCAACCATCATTCACCCACTTGCTCAGACCACAACTGAAAGAGCATCTTTGCTGCTCCTCTTGCCTTTACACGGTCATATCTGATCCATCAACAAGTTCAATGTTTTTCTATCATCACATATATCCTGAGTATTATAACTGCTTATAACATTCCCTGCTACCACCTTAGGCTAAACCACAGTAATGTTTTTCACAAGCTGTTTCAATGACCTCCTGAATGGTATTCCTGCTTTTACTCTTGCCTCCTCTAGTTAATTCTTTAAACCTAGAATGGTCTTTAAAAACATATGTCTTAACATTTCTTTCTCCTGCTCGAAACAGTCCAATGGTTTTTCGTCACATTGAGAGTAAAATTTTTCAGTCTCTACACGATCTGACACCAACTTGACCTTACCTCCTACCTTCTTCCTTTTATTCACTCTATTCCAAGTATCCTGGCCTGCTCTCTGTTCCACACAAGCCTATCCTATCCTCACAAGCCTTTGCACTTGACATTCCTTCTTTCTGGAACATCTGCATAGCTCACTTCATCACTTCTTTCAGGCTTCTGCTCAATTATTTCCTCCTCAGAAGGTTTTCCTGACTCTTTTCTCTAATGTAACTCAGCTCCCTTGCCAACCCCTTGTTCTCTCTCTCTCTTTTTTTTCTATAGCACTTCTGTGCTAGTAATTTTCTTCGCTTCCTCCTCCCCTAAATCCATTTTCTGATCTCTTCTGCCGATTCTGTGTCTCTTGAGGCTGACCTTTGTGGATTGCCTCGTCTGGGTTTCATTGCCCCTTGGCCACTGGTTGGGATTGGCCAAGGAGAGCACTGGCAGATCAGAGGGTAGAAAAAGAGACCAGGGTGTTTGCTATTCCCTTGCTTCCTTTTTTTTTTTTTTTTTTTTTTTTTTTTTTGTGGTACGCGGGCCTCTTACTGTTGTGGCCTCTCCCATTGGGGAGCACAGGCTCAGTGGCCATGGCTCACGGGCCCAGCTGCTCCGCGGCATGTGGGATCTTCCCGGACCGGGGCAGGAACCCACGTCCCCCGCGTCGGCAGGCGGACTCTCAACCACTGCGCCACCAGGGAAGCCCGAGGTTTTAATTTATCTGAACTTTTGTTGTATATACAGTGCCTAGAACAATACTTGTACATTTGAAGATGCTCAGTGAGTATCTGGGGAATCAATGAATTGATTTGTTGATATATTTCAAGAAACCCTTGTTCATCTTAACAAAGCCTGTGAAAGAACATAGTTATTTCCAATATTTACAAAACACGATTGCCCATGAGGCTATCAAGAAGTAAGCTTAGAGAAAAGGGGCTTAATGAATTTTACCACAGGTATTTCAAACCTTGTCAAAATAAATTTTCTATTTGATCTGTCATTTTAGAGTTCAAATGGCAAATCAATTCCCATTCAAGTTCAAAGTGAGCTTTATATTTTCTATGTTTAAGATGTCGTGTACCTGGTATCTAAAGTGTGGTTTTAAAAAATGTAGATTAATTAAACCACCTCATGTAGGTTCCTTTTAAATTGTCAAAAATCTGTTTTTTAATTAAACTTGCTGTGTAGATCACTTTAACAGCTTTTTTTCCTGAAAATATCTAATGATGTTGTGCCTCTATTGCACACCCCATGAACTTAAAAAAAATCTAATTTAAAACTCTAAATGTGTGATTTTTATGTGTGAAAAGATTCTTACTTAGGCAAACGATATTCTATTATCCTTAAAATAGACTGCATTATTAATTCAAATGTATAACTGATCAAATTAGAAGAGGGCAATTAAAAATAGTCATCTAGGCAACTATTAATTAGCTTTAAATTTAACTTTCTCTGTACTCCACTTATGTAGAAAGAAACAGGAGTTTGAAGCTAATGCTACATTATTAGAAGTCAAAACAGTTTTAAAAATATGCCTGAAGGCGTATTTTTCAAGTTTAGTCTGAGTATTCTGGGGAAATGATTACTTAAATCTGGATCTTCAAATATTCGAATTAGCAGAAACTCCACGTTTCTCCGTCTAGATGTCACTGTCCTTATAAACAGTTTTGCACTTTAGAATTGTTGCCAAAATGTAACCCCTTCTAGAGAAGAAGGTTTGTTTTTATCTTCATCTTTATCTTTAATTACAGTGGTTCTCAAAGTGTGGTTCCTGAATCAGCAACATCAGCGTCACCTGGGAGAGCATTAGAAATGCAGATTCTTGGGCCCCACTCAGCTCTACTGAATCAGACACTCTGGGCCTGGGGCCCTACAGTAGGTGTTTGCTAAGCCCTCCAGGTGACTCTGAAGCATGCTTAAGTTCAAAGAGCACTACACTAGCCCAGTGAATTGCCTACATTTCACAGTATCTTCTACTCATTAACTGAGCAGAATTAAACCAAAATGAGAAATGAGGAAAATCAGGTAAACGGGGTGTCTTTCTGAAAGTTAGTTGCCTGAGATATAGCTGCATATTTTTAAAGTATCTAAATTTCCACAGATTTCCAATTTACTAATAAGGAAACTGGGTAATAGGGTGCTCCATTTGGGGAAAATTAGTAAAGGAGAATCTCTAACCTGGCAAAATGTTTGCACATTCAATTTACAGTTTTGTTCTTCCCTTTTATCTGTGTCTATCAAGTTTATATTGAACATAGTACCAAACAGTGTATTATGAGGTCAAAATAATGATTTTATTGCCCCTTTTAAAGACATAAATATGTTTTCCTCAATACTGAAAAAATAGTACTGACCCTCAATCAATAGATGTTTTCTTTATGATGGATTTGTTCTCATCCATCTAAAGAGTCCCTGTAGCTGCTGAGAACACTCAATAAAAGGCCTATTAGGGATTCCTCAGGGCACCTGGCTGATACCTTCATTCAAATAAGTACTTAGTAAGTGCCCACAAGGTACTTAATTACTGCCAGATACTGAACAGGATACAAAGGAAAGTAAGGCAATTCTCTGTCCTCGAGGATTTTATAATTTATCCAGGAATTAAAAGGAAAGGAAAGGGACTAAACATTCATCTCATACTATGACGTGCCAGGCACTGAACAGAGCAGGAGACATAAACTATATCAGTTAGTCCATGTAACCGCTCAGGGAAGTGGCATTATTCTCAGTTTACAAAAAAGAACACATTAGTCTGAGGGATGCTGAAAATCTGTTCAAATTCATCAGGTAAAGAAGTGATAGAGGTGAAATATAAAATCAAAACTGATTTTTAAGACCATGTTGTGTCCCCTGTACCACTTTTCATATAAAATATAAGCAGCAGTTCCTAGATGTATTCAATAAGTGCCTAAATGCATGATGTACATTACTTGCCAGGGGTAGAATTACAAAAGGAGTAGTCATTGTGGTTGGGGAAGTGAAGACTTCCCAATAAAAGTGCAACACAGATGTTCATTGAAAGAAAAAGCGTCGTGGCTTGAATAGGAGAAAAAAGGGTTAAAAGTATTCCAGAAGGGAGACACTGTTAAACAGAAACGAATAGTCAGGAATGAAAAACGCAAGTTCTGATAGAGTGAGGAAATCAGCCCAGCACGTTTTAGGTGCCAGTAAAAGGTATAGAATGGCTTTGCTTGGCTCCAGCTGTGTATGAAAGCACACGCTGTAACAATTAAAGGATAGGACTGAACAGCCTCACTTAGATTCACTTAAGTGGTATATCTGCTATGTCCTTGTACATTTGGCCAAGGGTTTGAGGTCCCTACTTCTTTTGGCTTTAACTTTCGGTATGCATTATCTTTCATCATGAAAGTGATAATTCTTCTCTTCTCTGTAGCCAACAGGATCCATTCACCTTAGTCATATTATCTCTCAAAGAAAACCCCACAGGTGCATTTCCATAATTTTCTCAAGTCCTTGGAGCTGAGCGTATTCCTAAAAATATCAGGTCTCCTAGGTACTTGCTTGCATATACATATGCCAGAAAAACTCAGTTTTACCTTGAGAAATATAGTTTTCATTCAACTTAGTGTTAAAGAAATATTCTTAGATAATTATAGGAAGTAAAGCATTTCTGAAGAAAAGATTCATTTGATTGTCTATCCTATTAACTTCAGTAGATTTCTGTATGCCTCTATATTTATTTTGAATCAAAGTCCCCATGTAGAAGTAGGAGATTTCAAGGAGAAATTTCAAAAGAGTCTTTGTTTTGCCCTTTATAAAGCCCTGTCTGTGTAAGAAATATTTTTGTCATTTGCTCACTGTGAGTTTCAAAAGATCTCCTTTGACAGAATTGTCAAAGTTCCTCAAAGATCTTTGATCTACTATTGGGAATTTCATTGTTCCCAAAGAAGGTAATAAAAGCAGCAAGAAAATAATAAACATTCTCTTTAGGATATCACAGTTATAATTGACTACAAGACACTCAAGTCAACTTTTAATCTACAGACACATGACAAGGTCAGCCACAGAAGACTTGATAATGCTTTACTTTCATATAATGAGAGATATAGTTAAGATTTGGAATACAGACATGATGTATGGTACTTTGAAAAGATTGGAATGTAAATATGAAGTATGGTACTTTGAAAAGATAACAGATAAGAAGTGATGTCAGCATCATGGTGGCATGAGTGGTTCCCTTTCTCTCTCCTCTTTGATTTACAGCAAAGTGGACATCCATAAGCAAAAAAAAAAAAAAAAAAGTTCTCTGCCCAGCATACCAGAACACCTGAAAGATTCATCCATCTATGCACCCAAAAGTGGGTAGATTGGACCCCACGGAGGTTACTTCGGAGAAAGGGAGGTGTTGGCAGAGGCAGTGATGGCGGAGGAGGTAGAAGCCAGTCCAGCAGTGAGCCAGCATGACCTTTCTGGCAGAGGAGGTGGAGGGTGAAGTGTAGATCTGCCTGGCCACTTGTGCTGCAGCTGGAGGACCAGTTTCTCTGAAGAGAGACTTCACTGACTAAGGGGAAGGAAAGGAAAGGAAAATGGGCAGAAAAAGGGAACTGAAGGAAAGTGTTTCCTGTTGTCTGTCCTAGGCAGGTGAGAGAACTGCCCATGGACCTCTGGGAGCCACCCCCCACCAACTTGAAGATTCCCCTACAGGGGTGTGAGCAAACCCAAAGCCCCAAGTGTGAAGTGCACCCATCCCCCTACTCTGCCTCCACCCTTTGCTTGTTTGTTTCTTTTCTTTTTTTTTATTTTTTGCATTTATTTATTTATTTTTTAACATCTTTATTGGAGTATAATTGCTTTACAATGTTGTGTTAGTTTATGCTGTATAACAAAGGGAATCAGCTACACGTATACATATATTCCCATATCCCCTCCCTCTTGCGTCTCCCCCCCACCCTCCCTATCCCACCCCTCTAGGTGGTCACAAAGCACCGAGCTGATCTCTCTGTGATATGTGGCTGCTTCCCACTAGCTATCTATTTTACGTTTGGTAGTGTATATATGTCCATGCCACTCTTTCACTTCGTCCCAGCTTCCCCTTCCCCTTCCCCTTCCCAGTGTCCTCAAGTCCATTCTCTATGTCTGCATCTTTATTCCTCTCTTGCCCCTAGGTTCATCACAACCATTTTTTTTTAGATTGCATATATATGTGTTAGCATATGGTATTTATTTTTCTCTTTCTGACTTACTTCACTTGTAGGACAGACTCTAGGTCCATCTACCTCACTGCAAATAGCTCAATTTCATTTCTTTTTATGGCTGAGTAATATTCCATTGTATATATGTGCCACATTTTCTTATCCATTCATCTGTCAATGGACACTTAGTTTGCTTCCATGTCCTGACTATTGTAAATAGAGCTGCAATGAACATTTTGGTACTTGACTCTTTTTGAATTATGGTTTTCTCAGGGTATATGCCCAGTAGTGGGATTGCTGGGTCATATGGTAGTTCTATTTTTAGTTTTTTAAGGAACCTCCATACTGTTCTCCATAGTGGCTGTATCAATTTACATTCCCACCAACAATGCAAGAGGGTTCCCTTTTCTCCACACCCTCCCCAGCATTTACTGTTTGTAGATTTTTTGATGATGGCCATTCTGACCAGTGTGTGGTGATACCTCATTTTAGTTTTGATTTGCATTTCTCTAATGATTAGTGATGTAGAGCATCCTTTCATGTGTTTGTTGGCCATCTATATGTCTTCTTTGGAGAAATATCTATTTAGGTCTTCTGCCCATTTTTGGATTGGGTTGTTTTTTTTTTTTTTTTGATATTGACCTGCATGAGCTGTTTGGGTGCACTCCCAACCTTAGTGGTGAGTCAGGTAGGAGAAACCAAAAACTTGTGCTATAGTGCCACCTTCTGGAAAAGGAAAGGAAGGCTATCAACTACCAACCTGTTGAATTGCTAGAATCAAATTAATCCAAGACCTGCCTAAATAGGAAAGGTGTTCACTATTTCAAATAAAGCAGCAGAGACACTTTTCATCAAACACCATGAAAAAATCACGCTAACATGGTATCACAAAAAAGGATAATTTTACAGCAACTAAACCCAAAGACATGAAATGTTGGAATCTAACTGATAAAGAATTTAAAATAGCTGTCATGAAAAAGTTCAGAGAGCTACAAGAAAACTCAGAGAGGCAATACAGTGATCTCAGGAATAAAATTAATTAACTGAAGGAGTACTTTACCAAAGGGATTAAAATTCTAAAAACAAAAATACGAAAAATAACACACACACACACACACACACACACAAACAAACCAAAAAAAAAAAAAAAAGAAAAAGTAAAAAACCAAACAAAATTCCTGGAGCTGAAGAACTCAATAAATGTGATGAAGAATGCATTAGAAAGTACTGGAAATAGAACAGGTCAGATGAAAGAGAGGATAAGCAAGCTCAGGGATAGAAATATAGAAATGATTCACGTGGAAGAGGAAAGAGAACTAAGATTTTTAAAAAGTGAAGAAATGCTACAAGAACAATCTGACTCCATTAGAAAAGCCACAAAAAGCGTAATGGGTATAAAAGAAGGAGAAAAGAGAAAAAAGGGAGCAGAAAACATATTTAAAGAAATAAGAGCTGAGAACTTTCCAAACCTAGGGAAGGAACTGGAATATACAAGTCCACAAAGCTAAGAGAACATCTTATTATCTCAATGCACAAACCCTCTTCAAGACATATTACATTAAAACTGTTAAAAGTCAATGATAAAGAATTTTAAAGGCAGCCAGGGAAAAAAGGACAGTGACCTATGCAAGGACCCCCCAGTAGACTTCCAGCAGATTTCTCAGCAGAAACTCTACAGGCTAGGAGATAGTGGAATGACATTCAAAATATCGGAAGATAAAAACCACTGCCTAGGAATACTCCATCTGGCAAAATTATCCTTCAGATATGAAGAAGAAATAAAGACTTTCTCAGACAAACAAAAGCTGAGTGAGTTTATCACCAGTAGACCTGTTACAAGAAATGTTGAAAAGATCTCTTTGAGCTGAAACAAAAAGAACTACAACAAACTCTGATTAATATGATAAACAGTCATATTAGACTGTTAGATTTTAGATATTAGATATTAGATATTAGATATTAGATATTAGAATTAGAATATTGTAACTCTTTTTTACAGTAGTAAACTCTTTTTTACAGTAGTAAACTTAACTATGGCATAAGGGTTAAAGGAAAAGAACATTAAAAACTATAGCTACTATAACTTGTAACAAAATCACATGATAAAAAGAGATAATTTGTGACATCGAAAACATGAAAGGGGAAGAGTAAAAGGATGGAATCTTTATAGGTGAATGAAGAGAAATTGCTACCAGCAGAAAAAAGACTGTTTAATCTATGAAAGGTTTTATGTAAACCTCATGGTAATCACAAAGCAAAAATTTAAAACATAAAGGGAAGACTGAGCAAATCACCATGGAAAACCAACAACTATAAAGTAGACAGAAACATAATGAAAAAGAAACAATGGAGAGACCAATAAGCAAAAGGCAAAAGATAAAATGGCAGTAGTAAATCCTTACATATCCATAATCTCTCTAAATATAAATGGATTGAACTCACCAATCAAAAGGCATAGAGCGACTGGATGGATTAAAAAAAAAAAACAAAAACACAAGACCCAACTATACATTGCCTATAGGATACTCATTTCAGTTCTAAAGACACATGTAGGCTCAAAGTGAAAGAATGGAAAATGATATTCCAAGCAAATAGAAACAAAAAGAAAGTGGGCATAGTCATACTTATATAAGACAAAATAGACTTCAAGCCAAAAATGATAACAAGAGACAAAAAAGGTCACTATATAATGATTAAGTGGGCAATATATCAAGAAGGTATAACAATCATAAATATATATGCTCTCAACACCTGAGCAGTGAAATATATTAAGCAATAACTGATCTTAAGAGAGAAATACACAACAATACAATAATTGTAGAGGACTTCAGTACCCCACCAGCAATGAATAGATCTTTCAGAAAGAAAATCAGCAAGGAAACATTGGAATTGAACAACACTTTAGAACAAATTGACTTAATAGACATATATAGAACATTCCATCCAACAGCAGCAGAATACACATTCTTCTCAAGTTCATATGGAACATTTTCCAGGATAGATTGTGTGGTAGACCACAAAACAAAACTTAGCAAATCTAAGAAGATTGAAATACCAGCTATCTTCTCTGGCCATGGTGGTATGAAACTAGAAATCAACAAGAGGAAACTTGAGAAGATCTACACATATATGGAAACTGAACAACACACTTCAAAACAACTTTGGGTCAGAGAAGAAATCAAAAGGTAAATAAAATGTATCTTGAAACAAATTAAAATGAAAACACAACATATCAAATATTGTGGAGTGCAGTAAAAGCTGTTCTTAGAGGAAAGTTTCTAGTAATAAACACATATATTAATAAATTAGAAAGATCTCAAATAAACAACTTTACACCTCAAGGATCTAGAAAAAGAAGAACATGTTAAGCCCAAAGTTAGTACAAGGAAGGAAATGATAAGGATCAGAGCAGAAATAAATGAAATAGAGGCAGAAAAACAATAGAAAGGATTAACAAAACGAAGAAATTGTTCTTTGAAAAGAAAAACAAAATTGATAAACCTTTAGCTAGAAAGAAAAAGACAAGATTCAAATAAATAAAATTAGAAATGAAAGAGGAAAGATTGCAACTGATACTACAGAAATCCATAGAATTATGAGACTACTATGAAAAACCATATGCCAACAAATTACATAACCTAAAAGAAATGGATTTATTTCTAGAAACACACAACCTACCAAGATTGATTCAGGAAGAAATAGAAAATAAGAACAGACCAATAACAAATAAAGAGATTGAATCAAAAAAAAAAAAAACTTAGAAAGAATTCAGTCGTATTTAAACATCAGTTGGTAAGAAATACTGCTTATTTGCTTCTCCCCACTCTGTACACCGGAATCTTAACTGCGTTAGTAAGCTGTCTTCCTAGTAGCCTGTATACCTACTTCTCAAATGTTGAGAGAGATTTTTTACCATAGCCTTTGTAATTAGAAACATCAATTTGTTGAATATAATTGAGCCCATGTGATTATTTTTAATATGTAATTTTTAATTTTTAACAAATTCTCCTTAAATGTAAGTATGATTTTTTTTACAAATCATAAATTGTACATATGGTATTACTCTAAATCTTCAATTTGTCAACTTTAAAGATTGTTTAAAAAAATCTTATTTTAAAAATAACTTTAAAACATTATTCATATTTTTCTTTTTGTCACATCCATATTTGGCTTGTTGTCCTCTGTGTGTCACCAACTGTTTCTAAGTCCAATATGTCCTGGCACATCAATTCCTTGTGTCAAGGAATACGTAACAATTTGCATAAAAGTATCAATCTCAGCTTTCCATTTATTCACAGTTCATTTTAGGTATATTTTATTTATCAATAATATTTCACTAAAAGTTTATTTCCATCCATTATATTCTGGAAAATGTCAACCAGAATTTGCTCATTATACTCAGAATGTCTTCTATCCATTTCTGCATGACCATTCAACATTTTTTTTAATGCTTTCCCAATATCCCTCTATAATAGCAATATTAGCCGTCTACATTCCACATTCAAAGGCTCAATGGTGATAGGGTACTGTTCAGTTATTTTTGTTGGAGCTAGTGTCTTATGGATATAACCATGATTTTGGAAGAAAGGAATAGTAATTTACCTACACAGGAGCTGGACTCAGAACTTTATTAGCATTGAGCTGATCATACTGCAAGTCAGAGTGAACTCATGTCTATAGGAACGAGCATACTAAACTAAACTACCATAGGCTCTTTCTCTCTTTTTTTTTTTTTTTTAGGCTCTTTCTTCATTAGACAATAATGACTTAGTCTGTAGTGGGAGCATATATATGTATATATTTTAAAACTCTGTGTTATACCAGTGTCTGTAAAATAAAGCAATCATACAAGTTAAAACCATATCATTCCATTTCAACAATTGTGGTGACCAGATCAGAGAATGATATTTACTTCAACTATGTCCTTGTCCTCAATTCTCACAAGAATAAGTACTGTCAGAATACTCAAAGAAAGTCTTCAAGGCATCCTGGAAGAAATGCTTTCAAAGCTTGTCAATCAGCCTGCATTATGACTGTTTTCAAATTTCTCTAGAGAGGAAAACAGGTAGCCTTCAAATTGCAGCCATTAGCGCATCTCTTGGGTCTGAGGGAGACCAGATAATATTATTATTATCTAATAATAATATCCTATGAAACAGTGCTAAGTATTTAAGTAAACTATGAAACATATGGGAGATTCTAAATCAGTTTGTAACTCTTTCATATGGACCAGGAAGGTCCTGGCACATATTCCCAAGCCACTCCTTGAATTATGAACCACAGTTGTGACATGCAGCATTTGTGGCCTCAATGCTAGTGAGAGAAACACAGCTTAGTCCCATTGTATAATTCCCAATGAAAATGAATTCTCAAAAACTAAAACTGACTAAAGAGAAGAAATACATACAGTAATCTTCAGAACATTTTTTTTCTTTTCTCTTTATCTGCCTGGAGTTAGTTAAAACAAATCTTGACCCATCATTTATTTAACAACTTAGCAAAACTGATTCTCACGGTTGAACCCAGAATGGCATACAAAAAATAAAGAATAGGCAAATCTGATGATGTATTTCAGGATATAATTGGTAGCCTGTACTCAAGGCTGACCTTATCACTTGGGGATGAAAAAAAAAAACATGGTAGTAAAATAAAAACAATGTTTATGGTTACCAATCTCCTAAATTTAATTCTTTTAAATAATAACCCATCACTCCAAATGGAAAATTGTGTGATCAGAATAATTTGTGCAAGGGTATGATTTATGCCACAATGAATGGGGTGTAAATAGCAATATTTACAGACTCCATGACAGATCTTCAAAATCAGAGACTCCTGGGGTGGGCCCAGCAATTTGTGTTTAAAAAGCCCTCCAGGTAATTCTAGTGTGTGCTAAAACTGAGGATCACCAAGGTAAAGAAGCCTCAAATACAGTCTACAAAGTGACAGCAAAGCTTTTCAGAATTATGAGAGTGTCTCAGTGGTCTGTTTTAGAAAGACAACTCCTATGGACAGATTGTGCATTATTTTAATTTGTCAAGAACTTTTATTTCTCGAGAATTCGTTTTAACTAGAGGAGCTATTCCCTATTCATGTGTAGTAAATTATGTGTTTTGTGTAGGAAGGCTGACTTAGTTGGAGTTACTGGTACAGATCCTGAGACAAGGACTTGGGTGCAGATGGTTTATTAGGGAATTGGTCCCAAAAAGCACAAGTGAGGAATTGATGAGCATGAGAGAGTAAAGATAAAAGCCAGTCAAGAATGTGTTACAAAAATGCCTGTTGGTGGGAATGTAAGTTGGTGCAGCCACTATGGAAAACAGTATGGAGGTTCCTCAGAAAAATAAAAATAAAATTAACATATGATCCAGCAGTCCCACCTCTGGGAACATACCTGGACAAAACTATAATTCAAAAAGATACATGCACCCCTATATTCATAACAGCACTATTCACAATAGCCAAAACATGGAAACACCTAAATGTCCATAGACAGATGAATGGATAAAGAAGATGTGGTACATATATACAGTGGAATACTACTCAGCCATAAAAAAGAATGAAATAATGGCATTTTCAGCAACATGGATGAAACTAGAGATTATCATACTAAATGAAGTAAGTCAGAAAGAGAAAGACAAATACCATATGATATCACTCATATGTGGAATCTAAAATATGGCACAAATGAACCTGTCTACAAAACAGAAACAGATTCATAGACATAGAGAACAGACTTGTGGTTGCCAAGGAGGAGGAGAGAGGGAGAGGGATGGACTGGGAGTTTGCGGTTGGTAAATGCATACAATTACATTTAGAATGGATAAACAACAAAGTCTTAATGTATAGCATAAGGAACTAAATACATTCAATGTCCTGTGATAAACCATAATGGAAGAGAATATAAAAACAGAATGTATATATGTGTATAACTGAGTCACATTGCTGTACAACAGAGACTGATACAACATTGTAAATCGTCTATACTTCAATTAAAAAATTGAAAAAAAATGTGTTACGGAAATGGATTACAAATGTGGACAAACAGGGCTTAATCCTATGGTGAACCTTCTTAGAAACTGTGTGTGGAATATACCTCAGAATCATCCCACTGGAGGGTGGGGAGACTGAAGCCTTTATCTACTTTCTCCCATCCCCAGTGGTTGAGAGTTGACCTGCAATGATGCTAACATACCCCTACATCTAGGTTATATTTGCATATAGCCAAATAAGCTGGAGAAGGTCCTCAGGTAGAGAAGATAAGAGACATAGACTCTTGAGATGGGACATGACGATATGCTGGAAACTGTTTTCACCTGCAGTTGCAGGCAGTTCACACAGGCTGAGGGGCTATGAGACAAAGAAACCCTCTAACGTGATAATTCTCACCCAGTTCACAATAAGCATTTAATGTCTGTTACGAGACAGGTTCAGAGTTAGTGGTTGGGAATATAAAAATAGATGAAACACCATTCCTGCCTCAAGAATATTTTGGTGTAGTGGAGAAGTAGACAAATAAAAAAGGTAATTAAAATATAATTAGATATGTTCAGTGACAGTGGTATATGTCTACATTTAGAAGAGGAATTTGTGGGGGAGAGGGGGTAGTGATCATGGAAGACTTCTTAGAGGTGATGATGATAATCACGGTGAAGGGGGATCCTGAAGACACTTAGAGGCTGGCCAAATGAAAGAGGCTTTGGGGGTGGTGATGGGGTTTGTGTTTGTGGACAGAAGCCAGAATGATTGAGATGTGGATGGGAGGTGTAAAAAAAAAGAGAAAACAGTCATAGGCAATATTTGAGAAGATTGTCTGTACAAGTCGGTTGAGAGATCATGTGTTAGGTGGAAGGAAGTCTAGCATCTCATAGGTGATAAAAGGAGAGAGATGGAAGGCACAAGAGTGTGTAGGTAACTGATGCTGCAGATTCCTTAAGGAGGAAAGAAGAAAGGGGCCTAAAGTTCTGTTGAAAAGATTAGGCCCTTTTTAGGAGAAAGAGTGCCTATTTTCACTGTGGAGTGAAGAGAGGGGATGAATGAAGTTAAGACGGTGTGTATTTATTTGTAAAATAGAGAAAATAATAGTGACTACCTTCAAAGGGTTGTTATGAGACCTAACTGATGAAAGACACTAAAATCTTTTTTTTTTTTAACATCTTTATTGGAGTATAATTGCTTTACAATGGTGTGTTAGTTTCTGCTTTATAACAAAGTGAATCAGTTATACATATACATATGTTACCGTTGCTTCTCACAGGTAGTACAAACCCCAAAATGTTAGCTAGTATTATTCAAATAAGGATTTTGTTTATTTGCTTGCTTTGCTTCAGATTTTAGAGGGACAGAAATTTGAGGGCTTAAAACTATGTCTACCCATTGATCATTACTTTAACTAGGAAATAGTTACTCGTGAAGTTGTTAGGAAATGGGCTAGGGGAGCTGGTTGAAGGTTGATTGTTACTGTCATGGGAAATAGGAAGGAGCAAAACTGACAATACATACACGGAGAATTGCTAGTTGGAATCAAGTATCCAGTAAAGGTTGGAAGCCATGTTTTTGCAGTGACACTAAACCACATAGTTGTGTGATCCATTTCTAGGAAAGGTGCAGCAGTGTATTCTAAGGTATGTAAACAACATTCAGGGTAATAACACTAATCATTTTGTAGAAATTGTGTACTCTAAGCACTGACAGATAAGCATATATATAAACAGTTTTCTAAAACTTGAGAAAATTTATCAAGATGTTTAAGATCAATGAAAATTCTAAAATGTATAAGATGATTTTGAATATTCTTATATCATGCGATCATAGCCCGGGTTCCTTTGTCAAACTCTGAATTCTGTTCTACAAATGACATTTAATTTGAGCATTCAGCAGTTGGTGCCTCAGTTTCAACTGACATTTTGTTACTAAACACAGTTCTAACACCATAAGGTGATTTGTCAGTGGTAAGAAAAAGATGGTTTATATTTCACTATAGTGAAATAGCACAGACGGGAGAGTCAATTGCTTGGAATTTTGGAAGGTGTCCATGCCGTCAAGTCCAACATTATTGAAAACATTTTTTACACTAGGCTACAAGGTATACTTTTTATGGAAAAAACTATGAAAGAAACTTGGAAACATCAGAAAGCTTGACAGCGCTGTTTTAATTCTGTAAAAGGTTCAAGGATCATACCTCCAATGAGCTTAAATATCTTGAGAATGACCAACACTGTCACTTTAGGAGTATGGCCATGGAAGTTCACAATTTTCATTTCTTTGTTTTTCTTTTGGATACTTTGTTTTCTTTTGGATAAGACCTTTTGAAAGACTTTTTTTCCCCCATGAAGTCTTTTGATTCTAGAATTATCAGCATTTTATACCATTCTTGATATTTTAGAAAGCAGAGTCCCTGTGAAATACTGGGAGAGCCCAGGGATAACAGAAATATCCAACTAGGAATGTCTTTTAATAAGTAATAGTCAGCTTCTGTAGTGGCTTCATTAGTGATGCGCTATTGGAAACCCAGAATATGGCCAAGTTACACAAGAACAGTAGTAAACTGATTAACAGCAAAAGCTAGATGCTAATGCCTTATTGCCACAATACCCAAGACTCATTTTCCATTTTTTCTTCTAGAAGCTCTTGGCCCTTTGGCCTGACAATCAATCAGACTAAGATAGATAGATAGATAGATTTGATCAGTTAATCAGTATAGCAAGTTACATTCTGAAAAGAATGTGGGGACTAAGACTCACTGAAAGAAAAGCAGATTTTCTTACACCACTTTAAGAGAAATGGCCATGGAACAAAATCGTGAATGAAATCATCTGCATTTCTCAAATTCTTCAATGGATCATTCTTTCTCTCAAAGGTGTATAGTAGATGCAATAATAAGTTCAATGGAGTTCAAATCCATAAAACTCCAGTGTATACCACACAATGTTCTGTGACATTGTTTATAAGTATTTACATATTATATTCAATTATAAGTATTTTAATTTTTAAGAAAGCATAATAGTTTCTGAAACTTGGGGAAGGAGGGCTGTGAAAATATTATATAGAAAAGATATTTACTAATTATTGACTCCAGCTTCCACCCCTGACTTTATGATTTGGGTAATTTACTTCAGCTTTTTCATATGCAAGTTGGACATAAATGTAGTGCTCACATAGTGCCTGGCACATAGTAACCACTCAATTAATATTAGCTTTATTATTATCATTGATATTCTACAAATGATGTTCAATAAACACTTACTAAGTTGAATAAATACATTCATAGTCTCTTGTAAGTACTGTCAAAATTACTGCAGCAACCTGAGTAAAGAAGGGAAAGAGGGTTAATGAAAGAAAGAGACCAACATTTTCAACACATATTGTTACAGGTGCTTTAGATACATTCATCTGTTTAATCCTCACTATACATCTGTGAAAAAACTGTTATTCAGATAATCAGGGAACTGAGACTCAGAGTAAGTAACATATCTGACTGTCAATAAAAAGACCCAGCATTTAAACTCAAGCCTCGTTATTCAAATTTTATGTTCTTTTTCTAATATCACATAGCCTCCAAGTTCTGAGGTATTTGACTTTGGAGATTTGAAATATTGTATTTCTATACTCATTACCATGAAAATAATCAAGATCAACTCAGCTGATAAAATGTAAGTTGGGTCACTTTCTGATTATTTAATTTTTTGAAATTAAATTCCAGCTAATGACTTCTGTCGATACAAGTTTATCGAATGGTTTGGTTTTAGGTGAAGTTGGGATCCACAGATGTATAAACATGAGTTAGGGCTATATAACTACCTTTTCTCCAGAGACAATATTTAGTGAAAATCTGCCTCGTGCCTGGCAACAAGTTTTATTGAAACCTTATCTGCTTATGATTATTCTAAGGATAGGGACCAGTAATCTAAATGAAACTCTCACTTCTGTGACGCTTATATTTTGGTGCACAAAAAGAGACAGTAAATGTGTGTGTGTGTGTGTGTGTGTGTGTGTGTGTGTGTGTGTGTGTGTGTGATGTGGGTTAAGTGCATAGGGAGAGCAAGGATGGGTATCATGGAAGGCATGCCTGATGGAGTGATATTTAGACAGAAAGCTAGATGAAGGGAAGGAGGAGACAAGTGCAAGTCTTGGTTGCTGAGGACCAGCAAGAAAGCGGTCCAGCGGAAGCACAGGGAGTAAGTGGAATATAAAACACAAGATGCCCTCACAGCCAGTTACATAACTACACACTATTTAATTAAGGCTGGAATAAAGGCACAGTGTTAGAGAGTGCAAGAAGGGGAACAATACTGCTTGGAGTTAGGGAGGTACGGGTGACATTTGTTTCAGTCTTTGAATTTTGAGAAGTACTTTGTCAGGGAGAGAGAAAAGAGAACAGATCAAAAGGAACAGAGCAAAAGCATGAAAGTTCACAGTTGTGAAGGGCCTGTATGTTGCCTTTTGATGTGATCAGTAGACTTCTCTGTAAGATTTTTTTTTCTTTATTTGCTTCAAGATACCAAGAAAGCCTTATTTCATAAAACCTAGCAATTAAGTGCCAGAGTATCCCCAGATCGTCATTTTCAGCTCTGATCAACATCCAAATAAGAACTTATACTTATTTTTTTGGCCAGTTATACTTAAGAATTAATTTACTCTGCCAAGGGTCACTTAGCTTTCAAAAAATAAAGTAAAATAAGTATTTTAATGTAATTCCTGTGTTGTGCTAAATGTTAACATATTAGAATATGATAAAACAGACACGGCAAGAGATGAGTGGTCCTTCAACAAACACTGCCTTTCTTAATTGTTTTGGGATAATGTACCTTTAATCACTACAGCTGACGTCTAAAAGAATCCCAATGCAAGCAGAAACAGAGTTAAAACAGTAACACAATGGTCCCCACACTGGAAATAATTGTCAAGTGTTTATTTATAGCTTCATCAGGCAAAGTATTGAAATCATGACTTCACTTTTAATCACTGTTCAATAATTTAGGACACAGGAATGTGGTCTATGCCGTATGATGAACACAGATTCTCTATTTTCTTACGTTAGTGCCCATCCTTCGGCATTAAGAAGCATAGCAGGTAGCATACTGTTGGCCAAATCTCAGTGGTGGCATATTTCCACCTCCCAGGGGGTGTGGGAAGACCCATCCGCACAGCAGTAACAATAATTCTAGCATATCCGTTTATGAAATAACTTTGGCAGTAATGGCAAGAGAATTTGGATGAAAGTGTATTTGTGGTCTTCCAGCTGGAAGATCAGAGCAGAGATTCTAAAGCAAAAGGCACAGAGTGGTATGGCAGATAGTGGCTGCTTGGATAAGAACAGAAGAGAGTTGGGGATCCATGCTGAGCTCCAGGGGAAATGCAAACAAGACAGTCTTTTCGGAATATCCTCTTGCTGCCCACTGTCAGCGCAAGAGATTACTGATGCCATCTGCTGGATATTCTTGGGATTTAGAAATGGAATCTACACAAATGATACGCTAGTGTCTCTTTATACTGTGGCTTCAGTTCTTCTAGTGAGAAGAAAAACAAAAACCAAATAAGCTAAAAACAAAAACAAAGCAAAGCAAAGTCTCGTACATGCTTAGTGTACCTTAAGGTTGGAGCTTTGTGTTGTCAGTCTGCATTTCAGAGAATTATAGTATTTAATTGTATTGCGTTTTCTAGCAGAAGTCTGTGGTAGTGCAGTATATATATGACACTCAGGCAACCGGATGTTGAGTTTGTACTATAAATCCATGAATCTATTGCTAAAAATCTGCTATGCAATATTAATTTTATACATGATATACACCCTTTCTGTATTTTATTGGAAAAGAGGATAGTGGTTTGGTTTGGTTTTGTCTTATTTTAATTAGAAATGGAGAAAAAGAATAAAAAGAAAGAAGAATAAGTATCACTATTTTGTCAGAACTATTACATATGTGTTTGGGTTTTACATAAAATATGGTAATTCAGAATTTTTTAATATATGTTTTTTTTTGTGAAAAATATCCCTTGTTACTTGGACTCTCTGTAGGATTATTGTAAGGCCATGTTTTTAAAATTACAAAATTCCTCACAGTTCTTCAATAAAATTTTAGAATTCTTAGAAATGTGTAGCTAAGTAACATCGATTCTGGTCTACATCAACACAAAAGTACTAATGCCATCAGATCTGTAGTGGGAAAAATGGTTTCTGTGGTCAAAATCATTTGGAATATGCTAAATTCCAAATATCTTACCTTGGAGATCCATAAAGCACATTCATTAAAATATGATGAGTTGGTATTTATTGAGAGTTTACTATGTGCTATTATTGCATTTAATCTTTGTCATGATTCTATCACATGGGCACTATCATTAACCCTAGTGACAAATTAGGAAACTGAGGCTTACAGAATTGGTAATTTGTTCAAAGTCACACTGTAGAAAATAGAGAAAACTCTCTGACTTTAAAGCTCATAAGTCTGAACTCATATGCTCAAAATAATATTATATGAAACAATATTATGCATTAATATGATTTTTGTATTTGTTATATTTCAGTGTTGATATTAACCTGTTAAAAGCTTGGAGGATTAATGCAGTAATGACATCTGTTTAACTTAGCTGAACTTGGCATTTCTAGATCTATTTGGTTTCTGAATGCTTACAAAGTTTAGTGGAAATAGTGTTCCACAGAATACAGTTCTAGAAGTGCTGAGATAAGCTATAGTATTGCAGTAGGTGAGGAGCCAGGAAGGGAGTAGCTCTTTAGTATTTCTCCGGCCACTTGCTCCAAGTAACTGCGGTGTCTTTCCCCAGGCAGGCCACTGAATCAGAGGATTCCACTTGGTGATTTGGAACGGGCAGGGATAGGAAGCAGACACCTGATATCTTTGCTGCTGCAGATGTACAGAGCACAGGAACCCTTTGCATAAATGTGTAATATGTAGTATATCCTGCAAAGGGAGTGAGCTTAATTGGGTTAAGCTACAAGGTTGAGTGGAAACAGCACGCTGCTGTTACTGTTGAGTCAATTAAGTTGTCCTCTGTGCTCGTAGGAACTGTTCCACATTTATTATCAGTGAGATACACGCTCTGGCAGTTTCTTTGCTTCAGATTGTCTTATATTTAGCACATCTCAAGATTTGAGAACGGATGATGGAAGACATGGTGATAAATTGTCGGGCTTTTCTAAAGATTCAGAAGTTCTAAAGTTCCTGCCAGTGACAGATGGTCTGTCCTTACTCATCACTTGTCTTCCTGACAGGACTTGATTTTGTTTTTGCCCCTTTTTTGTTCAGTTCTCTTAAAGTAAGCTCAGCGTCTTGGGGGGTAGGGTAGTCTCATTTGTTATAACTGTGTTACTATAGATTGATGTGGTAGCAACCCTATATGAATATGCACCAAGCTCCCTCTACATGTGTAGTGATAAGAGAGGAGCATGGGGCAAGAGGGGAGAGAAACAGATGACCAAGCAAAATCCATACTTCCTTTCTTCCTGTTATTTCATAACCAAACCTACTAGAGTCCTCATTGGTTAGTTTTTTTCTTACTGACCTGCCACTTTCTTTTGATAGCCCAAGCATAATGTGATCTTTTGGGCAGTGCTTACTATTATAATGGTAATAAAATATACATTATTTTTTAGGACCATCATTATTTCATAGCAGTCAAAAATTTTTTTTGAAATTTTCAGTTAAATAGTACAATTAGGATATACTAACTTGCTAGACATTTATAAGAATCCACAGAGTGAGACCAAGCAACTGTAACAGTAATGGACTTAGATATAAAATAGGTTGCCACTGGGAAAAAAAGGAAATATTTCAATCCGATTGCTTACTCTTTTTCATTGATTTCAAATATGTTTACTGTTGAAATAGGAGATGTGCTACTTAGGTAAGGAAGACAAGAAAAAAACAATTTTCCCTGTTTGAGTTCTAGTACAACTGAAGATAAGTATGAAGGCTTAAAATATTCTAGAATGTCTTACAATTGCTTCTTAATCCTTTATCCAAACGTAATTCAGTCCTTCAAGTTGGTAATGCAATTAGTTTGAGATAACATTACTTAGGCTAAAGTATATCAAATGGAAGTGATTAATATTAATAAAAAATTAAAAAATTATCAGATGAATTGATTTCAGATTTATAATAGTTGTTTGACATTTGTTATCTACACAAATACTGAGAATTTATTTTTATGTAAATATGTCTTTCCTAAGAATGTTCACCACATGTTAGCTCTATTTGATTAGATGGGAAAAGCGTAAACAATATTATCACTCCTGTTTACCTTTTCTTTTAACTCTACTGTAAATTTTACTTCCCTGGATATATACATACATACATATATGTTACATACCTGTATAGATATAGTAGTAGATTATATATAGATATCAATATAATATATATAAATATACACCTAATGTAAATAGATATATAGTAGGTTTCCAAGGTCTAGGCTATTGAAGTCCCCATCATCTTTTTATGTCCCTTACTAAATAATCCTTCCATTACAGGTATCAGATACCTTTTTAATTAGTGGCTTTTTACATTGCTCACTTTTAATAACATTCGATTATAAAAAATCAGAGAAGTCATGCCAGATCATTTGTTGTGCATGAAGATATTAACCTAAACCTAAGGAAATTATATTCCTCTTTTAGTGGACAGCTCCTGAGACAGGTAGTGGAAGCATTAACTTTCTGTGTACAACATAGCAATAAAAAAGTTTCAGAGCTTCTTTATAACATGGTGTTGCAGTAATACATCGATTTTAGTTGTGTATGCATGTATATTTTATAATATATATAATTAATATAATATATTTAATATATTTAAATATTTAATATATAAAATATAATATATATAACATAATATAATATATATTTAAATATATATTTAAAATATATATTTAATATATTTTATAATATATAATATAATATAATAATATAATTAAAAGGACAATACTACTTTTTCATTGTTAAGTACTTTTCTGGTGTAACTTGTTTTCCTTCCCCAAAGAAAAATGGGCTCATAAAAAGTCCTGCGCATTCAGTATTTATGAAGAGGCCAACAAACATTGCACAGTTTTGAAATCATGCCTTTATAAAATCACAGAATTTAAAATTACTCTAATAAGTATGTTTATTAAAATGTATTAAGGTTAGAAGAAGGTGCCTAGCTAAGATTAGTAAAACTGTATTGCAGTAAAGAGATAGGCTAAGTTACTCTAGTCAGTAAACCCAAAATACAATGTCTGAACATAACAGGGGTTTATTGCAGTGTTAGCACAGTACCACATCAGGGAGTAGGGGAGTGGGGTCTGCTCCATGAACTCGAGCTACTGTGATAAATGATTTATTTCTGTATCTGTAGTAATGTGCTCATATTTTCCCCTCATCTCAAATGTGTACTGCAAAGTGTCTTATATTTTAGTTTTTTTAAAATTTATTTATTTATTTTTGGCTGTGTTAGGTCTGCGTTGCTGCGCACGGGCTTCTCTAGTTGTGGCGAGCGGGGGCTACTCTTCATTGCGGTGTGCAGGCTTCTCATTGCGGTGGCTTCTCTTGTTGCGGAGCACGGGCTCTAGGCACTCGGGCTTAAGTAGTTGTGGCACGTGGGCTCTAGAGCGCAGGCTCAGTAGCTGTGGCGCATGGGCTTAGTCGCTCCGCGGCATGTGGGATCTTCCTGGACCAGGGCTCGAACCCGTGTTCCCTGCATTGGCAGGCAGATTCTTAACCACTGTGCCACCGGGGAAACCCACATTTTAGTATTCGTGAGTAAAACCAAAGGGAAGAGTAAGAGATTGTTTCCCTGCCAACCCTAAGCAAAGGAGGGTGGTATAGTTAGTAGAATCATGGCCTCAGATGAAATATTTCCCTTTCTCCTTTGCTGAAACACAAGATTGAACCTACACCTATAGACTGTTTCATGCTTTTGCCTGAAAGTTTATTTCAGGGCAGAGAGTGTGAAAGATGAATAAATTTTATGGTCTAGACAAACGATCAGTGTTATTATTGTAACTCTTAACTTCCACTTATTTCATAAATGCTGTTGCACAAAACAGCTTTTCACTTAAAAAGTTCCACAGGTTGATGCAGAATTCTCATAGACTAAATTTTGCTTAATCTTGCCACATGGTACAGATTATCTAAATGGGGACAATTTAAGCTAAATTGAGTCGTCTCTTCACTCTACTGCTAATATTGCTTCAGAAGTACTTTCAACCTATATCTTAGCTTTCACTTCTCTTTTCTCTGAATTCTTCCTATTTCCGTGTTTCAGTCATACGTTTTTTTCCCCTATATATATATATAACTTTCTTTTTTATCCATAGAACTATTTTCCGTATATCTGAGTCTCCAGTTTGTATTCCTTTAAATTCTTATGGAGGTCCCATTTGGTTTTTAATGCTTTTTATTGCTAATAAATTACTGATGGTTTGTCTAAGATTATTAAGGAAAATAATTATAAAATTAGAAATAAAGGATGCCATTACTGGTTTAAAGTGATTTTTTTTTGGCTAAAACTGAAAACTGCCATGGGTCATATTTTCTACATTGTTTCATCTAAAAGTTGAACATGCGTGTATATAAAAAATAGATAATAATTTCATGACTTAAAAATAGATAACATGTCCTCACTTCTATGATAATATGTTATCTATGCACCTTAGTAAAGTCATAAGAATCTATTTGATGTATATGGAAATAGTATAAAATTTATACCAAAATTTAAAAAAATATTCTGCAAATAAGTATGTACTTTGAGAAAGTATTGAATCGCACAGATGTATTTCCTATTGCGTTTCTTGTGTTCAATGCGTTTTTCAGTGGACATTTCTCAGTAGGACAGAGACTAACGCCCAAAAGTAATTCTCACCTTATAACAATTCCTTGCTAGTTTTTAGAAAGCATCTTCACTTAAAACTCAAGCTTTTGGTATTATTGCTGAAAATAACACAGTAATCTCTTATAAAACAGTCTAACCTAACATATATCTATATGTTCCATGACATGAATCACAAGAACATGTCTTAGAATATGTACGATAAAATTGGATAGAATGGAAACTTTGATACAAAAGCTACCTCTGTACACACACATACACACACACACACACACACACACACGTGGACATGCACCTGTACAAGGGTTGCCTTATTTGGCCTAAGCAAAGGATCATTTCGAATCAATTTATCCAGTTATTCAGTCAGTATTGCTACCTATATATAGTTTATTTTTCTTTTACATAAGTTTTCTTTCTGTTCATATTATTAGCAAAACTACTGAAATTACCCACCTATAACATGTGCTAATATAATGTCCATTACTTTTAGTCTTTACATTCAGATAATTTTATGATTGGATCTCCTTAGAATACACAATAGAATTCAATAACACATACACAAAACTTTACAGAACATAGAGCATTTTACTTTGTTAAGACAATGTTAAATGTATACACAGGGAAGTAGCAGATAATAATGTTAAGTTAAAGCCAGATTATGGAGAGATATGTACTTAGATATTTATTAGGTAGATTATAGAAGTTCATCAAAGTTTATTTGGACTAGGAAATGTGTTTGGAACTCCACTCTCGGTTGAATCACTAAACATTATTATTTATATTATTTTTCAGTTGAAACCTTTGTTTTTCTGGGTTTTTAATTAATTATACTTTCAAACTTAATTAGAAAGTCTACAATGCACTTACAAGATGAACACAAATGCTTCTACCATGTTTTAGTATAGCGGTTTTCCATCTTCAATTGAGTAACAAAGACCTTTCTAACCTGTGATACATTTTTGCCATTTGCCAAGTATATCTATTTAGTTTGATTTGTTTTTCACAATTAATGCTGACTGGTGGCTGGCTTGTTTTCTATTCCAGGTTGTGGAGACGAATTTGGTTGCTTTTGACTGTCACTGGATCATTATAAATGAGGTAAAGCCAACTAAACCTTACTGTCAACTCTGGGTCCTGTTTTCATATGTATAGTCACAGCATTTCCTATGCCTTGAATTTCTAACAGCAAACATAACACAAAGTATACTTTCAGCTTACTGAATGGATCTGTTAAGTAAAAATAGAATAAGGAGTTTTTGAAAATTATAAAGGGCTTTGTATGAACAAAATAAATGGAGAACGTCTTCCCCACTGAATATGTTTCAGTCTTTTCCGTTGGCACACACTGCCTACATCAGGAGATCATCTTTATAAAAAGTACAGTTCTTCTTTGTAAGCAAAGTGAATTCCTCCCAGTGGAGGGCTTGTGTTCCATTTGTGTTTTACTGTTGTTTCTAGAACTTTTGTACCCCACCGCCTTACAAGTGGATTAAATAGTTCAGCACATGAATATGAATAAACAAGAGCAGATTGTTTTTCTTTTCATAAAGAAATATAACTGTTTTACAATTCACCAACTTGTCAAATTCCTTGTGAAAGTTTTTTTTTTTGTTTTTTTGTTTTTTTTTCTGTAAGGACAGTGCATAAGATTAAAAGTACAGTATTGCAACATGAGAGCTTAGTGAAATAAGTTGTTCCATTAGCACCTGCCAGTCAGAGTTGGAAAGGGCGATGAGCAGATCAGTCTGGGACAAATAATGGATCAACAAGATCTAGTATTCAACATATCTATTACTTATGAATAAAAATAATGTGCTATTTATCAACAGATACCAAATATTGAATTATAGAATAATAAGTTTTGTCTCAGGAACAAAGTAGCATTTTGGGCAGGAATTCTGGTTTTGCAGTCAGCAAGATAGGTTCAATCCTGGCTATGAGATTGGTTAGCTGTGTTACTATGGATATATAATATAATCATCCTGTGCCTCAGATTTTATTTTGTTTGCACGGTATGTATAATAACATTTACTTTACAAGTTCATAATGAAAAGTAAGTGAAATATTATCTAATGCTCTTAACACGGTGCCTGACAAATGACACTCAATAAACGGTACTGCAATAATGATCAGAGCACATTAAAGTTCACAGATCACTTTCTCACATATTATTTTGTTGAATACTAAATAGTATTATGAAGTGTTGAGGGAATGGGGTCCACAGAGGGTATATGACTTGCCTCCTCTCCTTACACAGAAAAATAAAAATGTTTCTTAGTTTCAAGTTGTTTCTCCTACACCACACTTCATTGATGGAATTTTAGCTCCCTTGATGATTCTTTTTAGTTCAGTTTAAAGTCACTGGAAACATCTTACAAGTCTGTTTTCAGTCTGACAAACTTTAGGTCTACATGATTTGTCAGTGTATTTCTTATGTCAAATTAAGCTGTGTTTTTCTGAGATCCTGACAGATAATGTGTATATGTGAGATCTACTTTTCAATGAAGTTTTTAAGTCAATCTAAAATGACTAAACATCAGGACAGAGTAAAGGGAAAAGGGAAACTTAACAAACCTTCTAATAACTTTTCAAATTAGGTAATTTCATCTCTAATTTTCTGCAAAGAGTCTGAGGTTCAAATAAATTAAGCAGTTTGTAAAATATTACACAACTATGAAGAGGTGATAATGGGATTTAAAACAAGTCTTTTCTAATCTAAAGCTTTGGTTGTTGTTGCTTTGTTTTCTTTTTTGTTAATTTTCCTTATAGGTTATAGTTTTGAAATTTCTGCTATCTGAATTTCAATCTTATAGGAGCTATTATTCTATTACCTTTTGTCTTTAGCTTATTATTTTCTAGATTACTATTTTTTGAAATAGAGAATCTTCCTAATTCCTTGTTTTTATCTCACACCCACCTTCTGATGGGGAAGAGACCACACAGATTTTCTGATATAAAACAAACTGGAGCCATTTTACTTGTTTACGTCAATATTGATGACTAGGGGGAAAAAGTGACTTCTTGCCTCCTTAGAGACATGGATTAATGAAACCAATTAATACTTATAGTTGATAAATGGAAATGCCCATTCCTTTCTATTCTTTGGTAAGATTGCAGAAGGGACCCCTGAATTAATTTTCTTTTTCCATATTCACCTTAACTTCTAAAGCTATACGTGAATGTTAGAAGTGTGAACCGAGGTAGAGAGAGCTTCCCAGAACACCAGTGTCCGTCTGTCTACTGCTTATTTGTCAGTTTGTGCTGTGCAAGAAATCGCTCCTTCATATCATAAAGAGGAAGTGTTACAGAGTAGCATGTATTTCATTGATGATGTATATCATGGAAAGAATAATAGCTTCTCTTTTACTATATCTTTCATAAACATTACAACTCATTTTGTTGAACTTCTCATTAAATTTTATTTCATAAAATATTAGGAGGGCAAATGATGTCTTTAAGTGAGTATTCCATAATATGGGCCACTATATTGCAAGAAAAATAAAAACATCCACAAAACAAAGCAATCTAACTGGCAAATAACTCAGAAATGTTAGAATTATAGAACATAGTATAGAAAACCTCAATTCTTTTCTCCTCCTTCACGCTTTAGTTTCCTACCGTAAACGGTCATAACTATAACTTCACCTTTACCATTACTGAACCCCTTATCTCTTTTTTACCCATAGCCCTCCTTGCTAGTCCTTGAGCAAAGCTGTAATTTTAGGTGGGGCAGGTCAATACCACTTAGCCTTTGAAAAATCGTACGTTCACATCCCACACCGTTTATATTGGTTATTATTATTTTTTTCTAAACTGGGTTAAAACTCAGAGATCAAGCATATTTTCTGTATTTTCATCGCTAAGAAAAACCATCTGTCCATGTATCTGTGGTTAGCACTCTTGCTTCTACATGATTCTATTCAGCCACCTCATTCTCTCTGAAATATGCCTCAAGAAACTTGAGTCTTGCTACCTTTATTTCATTTACAGGCCTGTTTATAATGGATGAATCACAATTTACCTGAGTTTCCGTAAAATAAGAAACATGGATTTCTCGAATTTGCTAGGAAGATAATAAACTCTAAAAGGAGCAATGACAACAACAAAACCCAACAACATGCACATGCCCATTTTGATTGAACATGGAAATCGTGAATCTCACTAGTTTGGTTTGTGTAGCTACTATTTTGTTGCTAATTTTAAAATGGGTTGCAAACATTTATTTAATCTTACTGCACCAGTAGTTTCTCAGAGAGAAACTATAAATCAAAGTTGGCATTGTGCATCATCATACAAATTGATGTCAAAACTTGAGAACAATATATTTTTTTTGCTTACATTGTGTGCTATAATAATGAGAGGCTATGCTAGTTCATATGGTATAATCAATCATATGTTAGTAGTTGGTAATGGTATTTATCTTTTCCCTGCAATCAGTCGATCCAGCACAGAACAGCCTTTCCATATAAGTACTGTCATCCCTTCAGGGTCCTGAAGGAGATGGTCTAGCACTTTATTTAAGTTTTACAGAAGTTAGAAATTCAGGTAGGAAGATATATACACTGTTTAGAGCAGCCAGAAACATAATGCTATAGTCACCCTTCTATTCCCTGATGATACCGAACCTGACCTTTGGCATCCTGAATTCTTATTTAAATAGTTTAAGCTACTATTCTCTGCTAATGACTGCTTAGTTCTGCAGTTAAGGAGAAGGGGGTTGTTGTTGAGATTTGAAAAGCCAATATGTATAATGAATATATATATATATATTTTTTAGTTTAGTGATTAATTGAACTGCCCACTACTAATCTGTCAAGCAGAAAGCTGCCATTCTGCTCCCCTTCCTGCTGCTATAGTCTACAGTTGGTTTTGTTCCATATTTCATAATATATGTGTAATTATTTCATGTTAATATTAAACTTTATGGAAGCATTAAAGGATCATCTTTGCTAAAGCATGAAGAATGTAAACATATCAGCAATGCAGCAACAGCAATAAGCATACTCTTTTCAAATTATACCACATAGTACACTTAATATCATTACTAAAATCTGCTTTATTTAGAATGGGTAAAGTTATTAAAGCACCGCAAAGTCTATACTCAAAGTTTCAGGTATCTATCTTTAGAAGACGTTTTGGTGAAATCTTGCCATTCATTCAGTTTTTCATTTATCAACCTTTAATGAATACCCACTGTGAGCCAAGAACTTTGTTCAATGTTAAGAGATAAAAGAATGGGAAAAGGAGGAAGGGGTCCCTTCTCTGAAATAGTTTATATAATATAGATTGGCAACCAACCTAATAGATTTTGAGAGTCTTTCCTTCTCTAGAATTCTATTAACTTACGCCTAAAGCTGATACCCTACAAGGATTCAGGAGCAATCCAATTCTCCTAAAAGATTTGTTCTGGGAAGTGGCTGTTTCTGGCGGAGTTGTATCCCTATCAGATATTTTCGCTTTCCTCTTCCTTGGCTCTTACAGTTCAGAGTTTGCCCTACATTAAACTGTCACAGTAAAGTGATAAAAATCTTTCCTCGGATATATTCATTTGATTCTTAATAATTTTTGATTATCCATGTAAATTATTTTGGGGGTAAAAGACAGTATGCCTTGCTCTTAATGAAAAAAAATTGAGAAAAATTAGGTATACTAAAACATATTTGTTCATTTTTCATTGCAATATTCTTATTTCATAAATGTACTCATTCAAATCAAGAATACAAAAAGGACAAATAATTTTATAATTTACCTTCTTTAAATTCTTTCAAACTCAGGAAATTTCTGTCTCTTTCTAAAGAGTAGCATATTTGGGTAGTACAGGGGGCTTGGTAGAGTATGTACTGAACTGGTTCTTCATATGATTATTTAAAAAACTCAGATATTTTAACATTTAAAAAATTCAGCACATTAGAATAATGTAGATTCCAAAAGATTATACAATAGTTTCATATTTTAATGAAAGCAGTTTATTTACAGATTTATTTTTCATTTAAAAGTATCTCTTGATAGATTAAATATTCACTTGGCTTCCGGTGTTTATATGACATTGCATCTGTCACTCTTGAAATGCACCTTTTGGAATGCAGAAGTAAAGTTCTTTAAATATAAAATAGCTGTCTGATCAAGTTTTCATATCACTATCAAACTAATTTTGAGATCAGGTGTCAAAACTAAAACTGCAAGTGAATTTTTTGAGACAGACTGTCTGTTAGCTTCATTCAGAATGGCAGATTCTTTCCTCCCAGAATATTACTTTCTTTTCCCTTCCCCAAATAATAATAGGCAAAATATATTCAATTCAAATTGACATTTTCTCAAATATAGCTTAGTCGCTAAGACACCTGTGAACTTCAACTTTTAGAACCTGTTAAAGGTAACCATCCTCTTTTGTGGGTTTAAAAATAGTCCTCTTAAAGACTGTGGCTCATGATAGATGAGTTTATCATTTCTTATAGAATCATCAGACTATTAAATGCTGGAATAATATATCTTTATAGTTTTAATTCCTATCACTTATGCATATTAATCTAAATAATTCCTGTAAGGAAAAATGGATTTCTTGTGTAATTACTTCAGAGAGTGTCTCTTTTGATGACATTTATAAATTCATACTATGAATAAAGGGTATTTTGAATGAAGAGCTTGGAATCTCCTTGGTTCCCTATTTATGAATGAGAATGACAGTATCTGAATCAGAATGTAGTTTTTAGCAGAAAATGAGATAACAGGTTAAGTACTTAGTATTTTGACCAAAATATAGCAGGGTCTTAATAAATGTAAGTTTTTATTCTAATGTGCTGATTTGTAGCTCACCATGGTTGGAGCATGTAGAAATGGTGCTGTTTGACAAAATGTTGATAAATCTTAGTATTGCTAAAGAAAAAATGACCATGTATATAACACAACTTAGTCAATATTATGCGAAGAGTGGTAGAATTTTTTCACTGCCTTTTTAAATGAAAATTCCCATCTGCACAATACGAAATTTTTAAAAATGTAAAGACATTGAATAGCAATAATAATTAATTTTGAAAGTTTTCTAGTTAAATTTCAGGCTTAAAATGAAGTTGACAGACACCGTTTAATTTTATTTTGTGAGTAGATGACAGAGACTTAAAAAGTGACCTGCTTTTTGCCAGACAGAAATTTTGGGGGCCAGTGAAATGACACGCACTAAAGAAAAAGATGGCATTTTAAACTGAGAAAAATAATTTTTTATGGTACATTAAGGATTAATCGACTGGAAATCCAGGATATTACACTGTATATAGCTGATGGCAGGTGTTATTTTATTTTTAGAGAAATCTATATTTCAGAAAGATCATAAATAAAAGATGAATTTTAAAGCTAATATATGCTATAAGAAAGAATAATATGTGATTAACGTAGTAAGGAAAGAAGAAAATTTACACTTGTAAATCATCTTTTTCTCTTTCATTATTCTGTAATAATTCTTTGAAACAAAACTGAGAAGTGCTCATTGTATTCCAAAATGTATCATGTGTCAAATTTTTTACTTCAGATGCCATAAGAATCTGTTGAAACCAATAATATGTTAATTACAAAGGCTTCATTGATTTAAAAGGTTCCAAATGGACACCATGGAGCACAAACTACCTAAGTAAAGACTACATTAAAGCTAAAATTTATTCTGATCAGTCCTATTCTAATTCCAATTAGAATAATGTTCAGTTAGAACAGATGTATGTTATGAAAATATTATGTTATTTTTATTACTTTTACATCCATGATTGAGTCAAATCTTAAAATTTAAGTGTGGAATTGGGAGGTGGCAGGGAGAAAGAAGTAGAAAATGCTTTTCTTTGAGTTCGGCACATGCTTATATACAAACTAGCATTAATATGGATAAACATCACTGGAGTTCACACTGCATTAATCAACAGAATTTTTCATCTTTATGTTAAGAACACAATTACATACTAACTTATCCATTCAGCTGTTAGTGAACACTCTGTTTTATCCTTTATTTATTCTTTACCAAGAGAAATGTATGAGTTAACACCAGTAGTTCTAAGACATAATTGGGAAAAAGTCTTAAAAAATAATATCTCCTCATTCTCTCTCTACTTGTCTTATTTAAGAACCTCATTTTTCATTGCTAAGAACAATATATATTATTCTTAACATTATAACTATCTTCCTAGGTAGTCAAAGTACCTTGAAATCCATTAATGAATAATTAAGTGTAATAGCAAGTTATTTGCGACGTTTTCCCATGTTTAGACAACACATATTTTTCTGAAGTGTTCAACATATTATAAACTTATTATTAATAAAATGTGTTTAAGTCGTTTGCTCCATTTGAAATTATTTAGGTATTAATAAATTATATACATAAATGCATATAATTTAAAGCACAGACAGCAACTACATATGAGTCGATTATTTTAATGAACATGTGTTGTTGCTTTCATTTGGATGTGGGCTAAGCATTATGCAAAGTATTACTAAGTGTTACAGTAATGGAATCTCTTAGCATTTCCAGATAACAACTCATTAATAGTTTTGTGTTTCTGTTACTGTATTAAAGCATTTCTAATTCTTCCATTTCTTATCTTATAGGAAATAAATGATGTGGACGTACAGGAACTTGTAAGAAGGTCAATTGGAAGGTTAACCATCATTCGTCAGACATTTCCAGTCCCCCAGAATATAAGTCAGCGATGTTTCCGTGGCAACCATCGAATATCTTCAACGTTGTGTGATCCAAAGGATCCATTTGCTCAGAATATGGAGGTATATTCTAAGTCCCTGGATATTCCTTCAAGGATGTTTTGTTGGGCAGTTGTAGAGAGAGCTTTTCCAGTGGCATTGCACTCAGAATTGTACACATTTCCATTTTCTGAACTATTCTCCTCTTCCAGCAATTTCATAAGTCTGATGGGGAGAGTGCTAAGAATCTGTCTTTGATCATTTTGACCTCATTACAGCAAAATATCTACTTGTTTAATAAAAATATAATAAGTAAACGTTTTTTATTTCTTTTCAGCAATTAAATCGATAGCATTTCTCATGGTGAATTTGTGATTGATACTCCTTAATGCCAAACTCCAAATTACTAAGCTAATAAATTTGCTTGCCTTTTCTGGCATAACAAGGATATAGACGTTTATTCTTTTTTAAAGATTAATTTCCGATTGGAAGAACTTCACCAAAAAAAATTTAGAAATCCAAAAAATGCTGTAGTGTTATAAAGTTATATCCAACTCAGAGGGGATATAGCTGAAACCTTTGCTATTCAGAATACAACAAAGAATTTGAAAGTAGATGAATACAATCTCTGAGCAGCAAAATAAAGAACCCCAAGTCCCTGAAGCTTACTCATAAGAATGCCCTTTTAATACTCACCTGGAGCCTATTTCTTTTTCTTAAGGAAAATCCTATCAGATTTTTTTGTTTTATTTCTCTTTGCACTGGAGTTCTCAATATGTCAGTCTGATGGAGGTTTAACAAAGGCAGGCACATCAACAAGAATGGGCTCCATAAGAAGCACTCGAGCTAGGCAAGAGACAGGAAAAGAGAAATCAAACAGATACACTAGGGCTTCCCTGGTGGCGCAGTGGTTGAGAGTCCGCCTGCTGATGCAGGGGACACGGGTTCGTGCCCCAGTCTGGGAAGATCAAACATGCTGCGGAGCGGCTGGGCCCGTGAGCCATGGCCGCTGAGCCTGCACGTCCGGAGCCTGTGCTCCACAATGGGAGAGGCCACGACAGTGAGAGGCCCGCGTACCGCAAAAAAAACCAACAACAACAAAAAAAACCAGATACACTAATTCAGATATCCTATCAGAGCAGGACTTTCCCTGTAAAACAACTCTATATCATAAAGCAGTTCCTAAGAGTACCACTGTAGAATATTGCTAGTATATTAGTTAATTTTTAAACAGTATCGCTGAGATATCAACAGAGGTTAAAGTCATGATCAATTTCATAGGTTAAAAAAATGATATATTCCTTCAAAATGTTTAATATCAAAAACATTTTAGTACTTAGAGATGTTTAGTTTGAAAAGCTTGGGAAAATAATCCCAGGAGAACTAGTTCATTCCCAATAATACTGGATAAATAAGTCGACTTGGCAAAACTACTTCTTTGTTTGAAAGTTAACTCCACAGCTTCCCTATTTTTAGTCAGCTTTGAATTTTTTTAGATAAATTACCATTTATCTAACCATTTCTTCATACTTATTACCATTGTAATGAGCCATGTGTATTTACCAGGCAGCTGGCTCTGGGATCATTGCCCATAGAACTTTCCTACTAAATTTTAAGCTCTTTTAGAATAGGTTCTCTCCAGAACCAGGCATCATAAAATCACATTAACTACTTGTCTATTTTTCTTTCTCCCATCATATCTACCATGGTGCTTTGCACCTTTGTAAATATTTGTGGATTTGAATGTAATTGATAAGAACGCAGGGGTCAAAGTAAGCTACTCAAGCCTAAACAAGGTTTAAGTTTCATACTTCCAGTGACCCATCTTTTCCTATTAATTGGTCATGAATATAATTCATGTGGAAATGATAGAATTTTAAATAGAGAAAAACACGAAAGAACTTTGATTTAGAAAATCGTGAGATATTAAAGGCTGTTCCTGTCAAAAGAGGTAGTAGGAAATGGACAGATTGGGAAAGCAGAAAGTCATTGTATAGTATTTTAAAGCACATTCACCTAACAGCACAATCCTTCTGATTCAATTAATGAATTCCTTGAAATCAGGGAACAAATATTTTATTTATCTTTATATTCCCAGACCTATCTGATGAATTAAGGATGTACTGGAAGCACCACTCCTCCTTCCCTATACCTTCATCATACTCCCCTCAAACCCACAGATAGAAGAAAACAGGATGATTACTTTTTCTTTGTGCATGTATTACATTTAGTGTCCCTAGTATATGTAATAGAATTAGACTGAATGTTTAATATATAAAAGGAAAACTGACAGAAACTTTTATATGTGAAGATTTATATAATGAAGTGTCTAAATGCAGGGCTCTTGAATTTAAAATGTCCCACTAAAAGCAGAGCATTTGATATAGAGGCTTGCCTTGGTGCATATTTTATCCCACTGAAGTTAAAGGAAACAACAAGAAAAGTACTTATTAAAAATTTGGACCCCCCCCCCCCCCGCGAGGTTCCCTAGGAAAAGCAGCCCTCTCAACTTGGAGTCCATAAAAACAGTGCAGATAAAAATGATCACAGACATATCTTATCAGCAGGGTACAGTTAAAAAACAAACTAAGAAAAAAGCTATGAAAATATGATTCAAGTCAGCTCTAAAAATAGAAACCTAGCTATAAAATCACAATAATCACTACAACAGAGGAGAAGAGGGTACAGTGAGCCCATGTAGAGATCTCCAGGCTGTTACATATTTCAGTATACGTAGAAAGGGGAGTAAGATTTACAAAGAACAAAAAACATGTTTCCTCAATCTTTAAATTAGTGCCAGAAAGACTAAAATCCAGGATTAGCTGAAGTTGCAAAATAAATGTTAAAGATACCTTTTAGCTAGAAACAGAGTTTTTAGCAATATATGAAGCAAGAAAGAAGTGAACCATTTACTGCTTGGTGAAACTAATGTTAGCTTGGCTGCCAATGGAGGGAAAATAGAAATATTCAAATCCTTTTGCTTCTGTTTTCTCCATCTAGGAAAACAGTGTCCTCAAATTGGAAAGATTAAAGTCATTAAAAGAAAAGTAAACCGCTGGTTTAGAAGGAGCAGGGGTTTGCAGATCGTTAGAGTATACCTTGCTCCTCTAAAATGAGGCCTGAGAAATAATTGCTCAGAGCAGTAAATAAACCAGTAGATATGATCACAATATTGCAACTTAGAAAAGTACTTGAGAAGAGAACCCAAGTACAAGACATTGGTAATTATCCCAATTTTCAAAAGGAAGGAAAATGATCTGACAACCAGAGTTTAATATACTAAAATTAATATTTGGATAAATTGTAGACTATATTATTAAATATATGGTTTGGGGAACTTCAAATAAGATAATAGGACTTCCTTAAGAGCAAGCACTGCCAGACTAAGTCCTACTTAATATTTTTTTTAGATTGGGAGAATGTCATAAATCTATTTATTGTACATTGATTTTAATGCAGTGTTTGACAAATTTCCTTATGAAATCCTTATGGGAAGACATTAAAAAGTCTAAATAAGTTGATGTCATTCAAACATTTTCACCAAAGCCTCCTAAGAAGAGAAGATGGTAAACACTCTGGCTTCAGATTTTTTTAAAAGTTCAAAATGTATTAAAGTTTCATTATTATCTTTAAAAGTTATAAAACATATGAGTTTCTTTGAAATTAAAAGTAATATTTCAAATAATTTATCAGTTAAATTACTTTGTTTTCTCTCCAAATTGATAAGCAAAATTGATAAGCATAGAACATGCCCCAGATGTATTCTGTAGCTTTGAGTATCTTTAATACCTACAACTTTTCACCAGAGCTTCTCTTACCCTCAATTTGAGAAATATGGAACTAGAGGAATATTCAAACCATGCTGATAAATATTCTACTCTTGAAGTGCAAGGAATTCTCTGTGGTCACCCAAAGAGTCTGTCCTTGGACCTAATATTTTCAAAATGTTTATAACTACACAAATGAAATGAATGAAGTATGCCTCTCAGATTTGTAAATGACATAAAGCTAGGAGAGAAAGCTTACATTGTGTTACATCATCAAGATTCAAGTTGTTAATATTCACTGAGTAATATGCCTAAAAATTGAAATATGACAGAGATAAAGTATAGGTTCAAAGTCGATTACAGACAGTCTAGATGGATGAGAACTGGTTTGACAGTTTAAGGCTGTTAAGACGAAGGCAAACTTGACTTGAGTATAGCAGAAGTCATATTTGCTCCAAGCCACTCTAATGTAATCTTGGTCTCTATGTCAGAAGCATTTTGCTAAGATCAAGAGAGACAGCGTCTTGTACTACTTTCTCCTAGTCAGCTCACATCTGCAATAATGTGTTAGTTCTGGGTACTAAACTTTCGACAGAAACACTGAAAAATAAGAGAAGGACAGAGGAAGAATGCGGAGATGATGAGCAGCCTAGAAGTAATACCAGATGATAAACAACTGAAGGAAAGAGGATGTTTCAGGGCAAGACAAAGGAGGTGTCAGATATCGAAAGGTTGGCATGTAGAGGAGGTTGGTGCCCATGGTCAGTGAAGTCAGAAAACAAGTGTAGTAACAGTAGGTAGAGAAAAATGATTGGTCGACTGGTGGGATACTGGAGTTTAAGATGTTAGAGGAGTTGTTCATTTGGGTCTAGTAAATAGTCATTTGTGTTGGTCATGGCCAGAGTAGAAGTGAAGGTCATCTGTGTAGAAATTGAAGTGACCTTTTTTAAATATAAGGAGGCAGTTTGGGATCACTGTGAGGGAGGAGTCGTGAATAAAGAGTGACCAAGAGGTTAGTAGGTGCTGGCAGAAAGGTGCTGTGACGTGTGGCATAGAAACGAACACGAACCTCAAAAGAGAATAGGTACTTGCCTGAGAAAGAAGTAAAAGAAGGGGTAATAGAAAACTCAGAGAATGTCATCACTCCCTTTTGATCCTGCAGTTTAGGTAGTGGGGAAATGAGGAGAGGTAGTCATTTGTTGAAAACACCTGTCACATACCGAGTACAAGGCACTCAGCTTTAAGCCTGTCATGGATGCTAAAGCGCGTGCTTTATGGTGTGCAAAGGAGACTGTGCCACAAGAAGTGTCAGGTTTGGATGGAAGCCAGGTTGGCAGGTCTCTCTTATCTTGACTTCTGTTAAACCTACCTGATGTTAAACTTGGCTTTCTTTGACTTCTTTTCCTTGACAACAGTGTATGAAAAACCAAATATATGCTAGGCTCTAGGCTAAGTCAAAAGGAAATAAAAAATAAGGGAAACAAAAGTAAAAAGGGGAAACAATATGAGCCCTTGTCCAGAAAGCACCCATATTCTAGTGTGAAAAGCAGAGTTTAAAAAATCTTAGCATTATGATATGCTTCGATAGGGGTATGCGCCAAGTGGTATGGGAGATAAAATGAGGACTGCCCACCTAGACTGGGAGTGGGGAGAATCCTGAGAAGTTGTCAGGATAGGATTCACCCAGCTTGTGACCCATGAATTGAATACGAGAGGAAGTTAACTAGATGGAGAAAGATAAAGAGACATCAAAGGACGCTCCCACAACTGTCTCATCTACACACTTAAAGAAATCAGTCAGAGGGTGAAACAAAATAAAGCTAGGTTGCTAAGAACAAGCGAGTTGGAGGCAGTGGTGCAGGAGAGGTCAGAAAAGGCCAGATTATTGCATATTATTGAGAAATCATCAAAAGATTTGCTCTGGATTTTTGGGTACAGCTCACTCATCCATCATGTTTCGTCTAGGTTTACCTTCGGGGTCTTCATAGTCTAATTCAGATGAAGTTTGATTCATCAGGTACTTTTAACATCAAGTCTCACTCTTCGTTCATTGCCAATCGCACCATCCCTCCTGGTCCCTCTAGTAATTACCTGGTGGCTGGGTAGCGGGGTAGGGGGTGGTGAGAATGAGAATATCCTATCCTAATATTTCCTTATAAAGAACAAACTGGAATTTCACTTAGTGCATAAGAGTGTTCAAAGTCTGTTTAAAGAAAGGTCTACAAGCACGAGTGGATTTACCTAGTTTTGAAAGAAAACTCAAAAGGCACTGTTAGGAACTGCTTATTAACAGTTGTTCCTAGTATCAAACTTTCAGCATCCTAATAGTTGAAGCTTAGTACCATGCTGTGTTGTGGACAGAAAATTTCATAAGATTCCTTCATGATTAATTATAAGGAAAGGGTAATCAAAGTACTGTCCCCTTTATTTGCAGGAAAAAAGTGTGATAACAAGATTTAAAAATCTGAGAAAATTGCTTAAAATGGATTTAATTTTTATAGCTGAGTTCTTATTTTTTAATTTTCTATTAGAGTTTTCCTTCAAAGAGGAAATAATATAACATTGTTATATTATTTAACCTCTGTTATTGACCTTGGATATCTCTTGGTGTCTGTATTTTTAAAATATTGTTTATAATTTATTTGAATAATAAACACCATCGGTAATTAACAATGAGGATACTGGTTCTGGCAAGACTTAAGTGTAAGAGTGCAATACAGCTTATCAAACGTGTATAATTCATTTTAAATCTGTATAGAGGGAAGATAACATGATTACATTAGAAGAAGAAAGAATTAATGTAAACACACATTCACAGTGAATAGCTTATGATATTTGTCATGTTAATTAATTGCAATGCACATTTATATTATTTTTATAGACCCTTGATCATTGTAATGTTTATGAATGGTGCTGTTTCCTCTCGCTTTTTTCATTACTTTATCTCCAGAGGCACAAATGTACAGGCAGATGTCTGCTTCCTTTTTTTTTTTGCACCTATGACACTCATCTTCTATGTAAGATCAAGTTGATATTTCTCCGTCTGAATAACCAGAATGCAAAAACTTGACATATTCAGAAAACGTATTGTTCAGTTTGCCCTTCCAGTCTTAAGCCCTTAGATCCTTACCTCCTCAGAAAGAAATAAGGACTACTGATTTTCTAAGGTCTGACACTAACAGCCTGGCTCTGTCGAAACTTCTCTTTTTTATCTTCTCTTTCTCAACTAAATAAGCTGAAAAAGCAATTGGGGCATACAATCAGACAAGACTTCATTCTCAATAACAAAATTGTCCAGGAAATGAAAAAAGAAACCTTCTGCTTAATAATAACCCAGTAAACCAACTATCTGTGAACGGAAGCAACTGAGCTGATGACTTTCTCCTTGTTCTTGATGGTTGGCATCAATGATTCTAATGATTACTGTCTAATGTCTTTTCAGATTTCAAACCTTTACATATATGACACGGTGCTTCTGCTTGCTAATGCTTTTCATAAGAAGCTGGAGGACCGAAAGTGGCACAGTATGGCTAGTTTGTCATGTATCAGAAAGAACTCCAAGCCCTGGCAGGGAGGGCGTTCCATGCTGGAGACCATCAAGAAGGTAATTTCTGACTAGCATTTCTTTTTTTTTTTATTTTTTATTTATTCATCCATTAGTTTTTTGTGTTGTTGTTGTTAATTTTATTTTTTTAATGAAGTATAGTTGATTACAGTATTGTGCCAGTCTCTGCTGTACAGCAAGGTGACTCTTATACACATATAGACATTCTTTTTTAATATTCTTTTCCATTATGGTTTATCACAGGATATTGAATATAGTTCCCTGTGCTAAACAATAGCATCTTACTGTTTACCCATCCTATATATAATAGTTTACATCTGCTAATCCCGAACTCCCAATCCATCCCTCTACCACACCCCCTCCCCCTTGGCAACCGCAAGTCTGACTAGCATTTCACTCTTCCTAATTTTTATGCAAGGAGGAACAAGAAGTCATTGTTTGATGAGATATCTTTTAGTAGGATTTTTTTTTCACTAATGTTGCTGCCTATTCAAAGCACAAAACACTGTAACAGGTAAATGAAATATTTAAAAAATCAAGGTCAGAAAATCATATACGTCTATGAAACAGGGAGCCCTTATTTATTTGTAAGGAAATTTTATGCAGGTAAAAAATTAGTTGTTGAAATATTTTAATGTACTTTCATTATATCATTAGGGTCAGAGATGCTCAAATTATTTTGGTACCTGTCACAAAATACAAAAAGTTATTTATTTATTTTTCTTTAAACTACACCATCCACTGAAAAAAATAAACACTAGACCTAGGTGTTTTTCAGTTAGATGATGCATGGTAAGACATTGGATATAATGATCTTTAATTTACCTGACAACAAAAATATTCATAAACAGTTAATCTTTTACAGCATTTGTGAACTATTTGGGGTACTTGATGGCATTCTTCTTCTTCACTTTCAATGTGGTATTTAGCCTGGCTGTGACCTGCTTTGGCTCAGCTACCTGCTCCATTCGCATAATGTTGTTTAGCTCCTCTCAAAGCTATAAGCATCCTGCAGTTTATTAGCCTCTTCGTCATGTCATCCTTGCTGGCATTTTCCATTTGTCTCGCACAGCTTCTTGGATTTAAAATGAAATGATTAATAAAACAAACAAATTTCTCCTGTACCCTTTACACAAAGGAGACAGCCGTTTGGAAGTTCATATTCTTCATTTTATGCATCCTTTTTCTTTCTGCATGTGTTTGCCTTTTTCTCCTGAAATAGTTAAGAGAAATAGCTAGTCAAATGAAATATGAAGTATTTAGAAATGCCAGAGAAAAATCTAAAAATTAACATTAAAAGGGAGCTAGATGTACAAAAACCAGGAAGTAGAGGGAAAAATGTTTCAAATAGAGAAAAGCCTGGATCTTCCTCTTGGTACTGTATCCTCTTTGCAGAAGAATCACTTTAATGAGAATTTAGGCTCTTATCAACAGAGGTGCTTGAGAATTAAATGTATTGAATATATTGGCAGAGGAGGATTTTTCAACTGAAAAATTAGTAAGTCAAATCTAAGCTCAAGGTGTTGCCAAAATCCCCCAGCTCTATCTATGTAGAGAGCTGGCAGGTATGAATCCAAGGGAGATTGTTGAACATGGTTCTGATCCTGCCAATTTATTAATTCATGGTGTGTCTAGGATGCAGGAACCTGAATATATTCATTCTTCGGAAGCTGCCTCACAAAGACAGAATAATTGTTTGGGAGGTTGCTTAGGAGATATTTATTTAGTGAAAGTATCAGTAGGAGGGAAAGAGAGACACTATAATATGTAGGTATTTCTTATGGAGCAATTCAATGTGTAAAATGTTGTTAAATTTATAATCAAAACAACGATTTCATATGATAATTATGAAATTTTATTTTGGGAGAATATTTGCATATCTCCTGTAAACTTTCAACCCGGTGGCACTTTTTAAAGGAATATATCCATTCTGTGTATCTAGAGACAATTTGAATGCTATGTTTGATTGCAAATGTTCTATTTCATTATTTTTTTCTCACATTTCAAATTGCCCTTAAAAACGGAGTTAAGTTTTTCCCATCATATTACTTTGCCTCCTCTCAGTGTCTTGGTTATCCCATTTGGATGTCCAGGCTGATGACACTTCACAAAACAAGAGAATTTGAGAAAAAGTGTGCTACTCACTCAGGGACTCCTGGGGAAAGCAGAGTGGGCCCATGCAGGCCCAGGCTGGCTTGAGCAAAGCACTGTGAATGGGCTGGGCATTTCAGTGGTTAGGGATGGGGCTAAGAAAAGTTCCCATTTATGTGGGCTGGAGATTTTTGAGGCTTAAATTTCCCAGGGGTGTTAAAGAAGGAGGTGCAGGATGGGCTTTCTTAATCAGCCTGTCCGTATGTGGAGCCAAATAAGAAAGGAAAAGCAAGGCTTAAAAAGAAGTCAGGGGCTTCCCTGATGGCGCAGTGGTTGAGAGTCCACCTGCCGATGCAGGGGACACGGGTTCGTGCCCCGGTCCGGGAAGATCCCACATGCCACGGAGCGGCTGGGCCCGTGAGCCATGGCCGCTGAGCCTGCGCGTCCGGAGCCTGCGCTCCGCAACGGCAGAGGCCACAGCAGTGAGAGGTCCGCGTACCGCAAAAAAAAAAAAAAGTCAGCAGCCAGACCTCACAAATGAGGTCAGGCTCTTTATTACAATGTGAATATTCTAGTGATAAAATTCTTAATTACATTCAAGTAACCACTGCGTGCCTATATTCTGAGCATGCTCTATACACTTTACAAAGCCTATGTACTAATGCAAGGAGTACAAAGAATTGATGTCCATGAATGGACATGGTATCTATCTATATAGTTATCTTTTTATAACCCTCAGAAAAGATTTAGAGTATTCTTCATACATGTTTTCATTGTATTTATTCCTGAAATTTTGTAGGGTTTTGAGTATGCGCATCTGTGCGTGTATACATGTGTTTGTGCACACTATCATGAATAGGATATGTTTCCACTATATTTTTGAACTAGTCATTGTAGGTACATGAGGAAGTTATTGGTGTTTGATACATTTTGTGACTGACCTGATCAACTTGTTACTAAACTCCAGATTCTTACTTCTTTCTTTGTAGTTTATTCCCATGTGTTTTTCAAGTAGATATTGATATCATCTTCAAAAAATTGTCATCACTTAATTGTAATACTTTATATCTTTTTAAACCTTTAAAAAATTTTCTTGGGGCATCTGGGAGCACAACCTGCCAGGTGCATCTGGAGCCCTGTGGGCTTTGGAGGTGGCCAACTTCCCCTGCTGCAAGTGAGAAAGCCAGGGCACCTCCATGTCAGAGACGATGAGGCCAGGATTCTACCTGTACGGGAAAGCTGCAGATGATGCTGACCGGGCCTGGAGCTGACCTGCAGAGCCCCGCTGCACCGGACACATTATTATCCAGCTCTCCTGTGATGCATTCTACAGTGATTCCTCTTGATTTTGTTGTCAGTTCACCACTGACATGTGGCACTCTCAGGTCTTGGATAGAGAGAACTCCAAGCAGTGCTGTTAGGGGCACACCCATGAGGCAGAGGCCTGACCTGGGTTCTGCACAAAACGTTCTGCAGGTGGATTTCCAGTATGGGCCAGTAATAGAAGATAGAGTGGCCAGTGAGCAGTTTCTAGGCCAAAAACTTCTGATTTGAGGAGCAGATGTAAATATGGAAACCTGCAAAACAAATTTGCAGAGATTTTATTGACTCTCTGGCTTAAAGAAGAAGAAAATACTGCCGTAGATATTGCTGAGCCTCCGTACATGCAGTTACTTGGAAAAACTAATATTATTGGGAAGCCATTTTTAAATGTAAACTGTGAACACATAAAATCATTTGACAAACATCTGAATAGACAGTTCATCTGCTTCCCACTGGAAGTTATCCTGACTTTTAATATGACTCTTGATGAGATCTTTGACAGTTACCTGACTCAATCTTAGAACATCAGATACGATAGGACCATTCAGTGTATTGGAGATGAAGAATATGAGAAACCTGAATCCAGAAGACGTCAGTCAGCTCATCACCATCAACGTGATGATGATCAGGGTGTCCCACCTGATTCCAGAGATGCGTGGGGCCTTCTTCCAGTGCCAGGTGTGCCCTCCTAGTGGAGATGGACCTTGTCAGAGTATGGGCATGCTGCCATACCGCCCACAGTGTGGTGCTGACCCAGGACTGCTTGTCACGTTCTCTGATAAACAGATGATCAAACTCCAAGAGTCTCCTGAAAATATGCCTGCAGGGCAGATGCCTCATGCTGTCGTCCTTTTACTCACAATGACATTGTTGACAAGATTCATCTTGGGGACAGAGTGAATATCACAGGCATTTATCCAGCTGTTCCTATTGAATCAGCCCAATGGTGAGTAATGTGAAGTCTGTCTACAGAACCCTCATTGATGTCATTCATTATCAGAAAATGGATGCAAAATGTCTGCACAAAGGAGATGAAGAAGTAAAACAAACTTTTTTTCAGAGAAGCATGTGGAATTACTTAAGAAACTTTCCAGAAAACCAGACATTTATGAGAGACTTGCTTCAGCCTCAGGTCCAAGCACTTAAGAACAGGAAGAATTCAAAAAGGGAAACTTGCTTCAGATTTTCTGGGGAACAGGGAAGGATTTTAGTCAAACAGGAAAAGGCAGATTTCATGCTGAGATCAACATCCTGCTGTGCAGTGACCCTGGGACCAGCAAGTCCCAGCTCCTGCAATGTGTATACAACCTGGTACCCTGGGACCAGTATGCACCTGGGAAGGGCTTCAGTGCAGTCAGCCTAACAGTATATGTGAAAGACCCCAAAAGGAGGCAGCTGGTCCTGCAGACTGGTGCCCTTATCCTTAGTGACAGTGGCATCTGCTGTATTGATACTTGAAAAGATGAATCAAAGTACAAGACCAGTGTTGCTTGAAGCCAGGGAACAGCTAACTCTCCTTACCACAATGGCTGGGGTTATTTGCAAGCTCAATGCGTGCACATGTGTCCTGACAGCAGCAAATTCTATTGAGTCTTAGTGTAACGCTAATAAATACCACCTTTGAAAATATCCAGCGACTTCACACCTTATTACCCAGGTTCGGTTCCACCTTCCTCATGCTCGACCTCAGGATGAAACCTGTGGCAGGCATCTGGCTCACCACCTCGTGGCTGTGTACCGCTCGAGCAGGGAGCATGTGAAAGAGGAGTTCATGGATACGGCAGTGCTAAAGGACCGCTGTCACAGCACTGGATGCCTAGGTTGAGTCAGGAAGCCAGCCAGGCTGTCAGCAAAGCTCAAGTAGAGGAGGAATGGTTTCTGCATACCCTCCAAAGCTGGAATCGTTAAAATGGCTTAGCAGAAGCCCATGCTAAAGTATGATATTCAAATAAAGTTGAAGCAAAGATACAGACCTCTATAGAGAGGCTGTAAGCAGTCTGCTACTAACCCCCAGACTGGCATTGTAGACATATCTATTCTTACTACAGGAATGAGTGCCATCTCTCCTAAATGGAAAGAAGAGTTAGCTGAAGCACTGAAAAAAACTTATTTTATCTAAGAGTAAGACATCAGCCCTAAAGCGCCCACAACTTTTTGAAGATGTTTGGGAACAATCTGACATAGCCATTACCAAAGATATATTTGACAAAGCACCATGTGCCTTGGCTGAAGATGACTTTTTGACAGTGATTGGAAAAACTGCTCGCTTGCTCTGAAGCTCTGAGTGTTCAGGTCCTCTGCACTTGGGCACTGACTTTGCTTCCATATATGTGTATGGCATATGGGCCAACAGAAAGAAATTCTTTCTCCTTTTTTTTAACATCTTTATTGGAGTATAATTACTGTAAAATGTTGTGTTAGTTTCTGCTGTAAAACAAAGTGAATCAGCTATATGTATACATACATCCCCATATCTCCTCCCTCTTGTGTCTCCCTTCCACCCTCACTATCCCACCCCTCTAGGTGGTCACAAAGCACCAGCTGATCTCCCTGAGCTACGCAGCTGCTTCCCACTAGCTATCTATTTTATATTTGGTAGTGTATATATGTAAGTGCTACTCTCTCACTTTGTCCCAGCTTACCCTTCCCCCTCCCTGTGTCCTCAAGTCCATTCTCTATGTCTGTGTCTTTATTCCTGTCCTGCCCCTAGGTTTATCAGAACCTTTTTTTTTTTTTTTAGATTCCATATATATGTGTTAGCATATGATATTTGTTTTTCTCTTTCTGACTTACTTCACTCCGTAGGACAGCCTCTAGGTCCATCCACCTCACTACAAATAACTCAGTTTCGTTTCTTTTTATGTCTGAGTAATATTCCATTGTATATATGTACCACATCTTCTTTATCCATTCACCTATTGATGGACACTTAGGTGGTTTCCATGTCCTGGCTATTGTAAATAGAGCTGCAGTGAACATTGTGGTACATGACTCTTTTTGAATTATCGTTTTCTCAGGGTATGTGCCCAGTAGTGGGATTGCTGGGTCCTATGGTAGTTCTATTTTTAGTTTTTTAAGGAACCTCCATACTGTTCTCCATAGTGGCTGTATCAATTTACATTCCCACCAACAGTGCAACAGGGTTCCCTTTTCTCCACACCCTCTCCAACATTTATTGTTTGTAGATTTTTTGATGATGGCCAGTCAGACTGGTGTGAGGTGATACCTCATTGTAGTTTTGATTTGCATTTCTCTAATGATTAGGGATGTTGAACATCCTTTCATCTGTTTGTTGGCAATCTGTATATCTCCTTTGGAGAAATGTCTGTTTAGGTCTATTTAGGTCACAGCCTCCCTGGAGGGTAGCTGTGGAGAGTGACCTGTGCTTGCTCGCAGGCTTCTTGGTGGCGGCAGCAGCAGCCTTAGCATCTCATGCCCGTCTCTGGTTTCCGCGCTGTTAGCCGCGCCTCACGCCAGTCGCTGGAGCTCCTTTAAGCGGTGCTCTGAATCCCCTCTCCTCCCGCACCAGGAAACAAAGAGGCAAGAAAGTCTCTTGCCTCTTCGGCAGGTCCAGACTCTTTCCCAGACTCCCTCCCGGCTAGCCCTGGCGCACTAACCCCTTCAGGCTGTGTTCACGCCGCCAACCCCAGTCCTCTCCCTGAGCGCTCCGACCAGCCCGAGCCTCAACTCCCAGCCCCGCCCGCCCCGGCGGGTGAGCAGACAAGCTTCTCGGGCTGGTGAGTGCCGGCTGGCCCTGACCCTCTGTGCGGGAATCTCTCCGCTTTGCCATCAGCACCCCTGTTGCTGTGCTCTCCTCCGCGTCTCCGAAAGCTTCCCCCCTCCGCCACCCGCAGTCTCCGCCTGCGAAGGGGCTTCTAGTATGTGGAAACCTTTCCTCCTTCACGGCTCCCTCCCACTGGTGCAGGTCCTGTCCCTATTCTTTTGTCTCTGTTTTTTCTTTTGCCCTACCCAGGTACGTGGGGAGTTTCTTGCCTTTTGGGAGGTCTGAGGTCTTCTGCCAGCGTTCAGTGGGTGTTCTATAGGAGTTGTTCCACATGTAAATGTATTTCTGATGTATCTGTGGGGAGGAAGGTGATCTCCACGTCTTACTCCTCTGCCACCTTGAAGGACTCCCTCCAGTACTTTAAATATATCATGCCACTCCCTTCTGGCCTGCAACATTTCTGTAGAAAAATCAGCTGATAGCCTTATGGGGGTTCCATTGTATATGCCTCTTTGTTTTTCTCTTTCTGTCTTTAAAATTCTCTGTTTAAGTTTTGCCATTTTAATGATGATATGTCTTGGTATGCGTCTGTTTGGATACATCTTATTCAGTACCCTCTGTTCTTTCTGTACATGGATATCTGTTTCTTTCTTCAAGTTTGGGAAGTTTTCAGCCATAGTTTCATCAAATACATTTTCAACCCCTTCTCTTTCCTTTCTTCTGGGACCTCTATAATGCAAATGTTGTACACTCAATGTTATCTCAGAGATCTCTTAAACTATTCTAATTTTTAAATTTGTTTTTCTTTTCACTGTTCTGATCAAGTGATTTCCATTATCTAACTTCCAGATTACTTATGCTTTCTTCTGTATTACTTAGTCTTGTATATATTCCTTTTAGTGTGTTTTTCATTTCAGTTATTTTATTCTTCAGTTCGGATTGGTTCTTTTTTATATTTTCTAGTTCCTTGTTAAAATTCTGTGTTCTTCTACTCTTTTCCCTAATTCAGTTAGCATTCTTGTCATTAATGCTTTAAATACTTTATCTGGTAAATTGTTTATTTCTGTTTTATTATGTATTTTTGAGGGGTTTTCTCTTGCTCTTTCAGTTGAGACCAATTCCTCTGTCTTCTCATTTGCTTAACTTTCTCTGTCTCTAATGAATTTAGGGGAAACAGTGACCTATTGCAGTCTTCAAGGAGTGTCCTTACATGGGAGCATCCGTGTATAGTCTGTGTGTGCCCAGTGCCTTTGGTGGGAGAGCTGGATTTGACATGAATGCAAGTCACATTTTTCCTCATGGTGTGCTGGTAGGGGGATGGGGGATGGGGGATGGGGGATTGGGGATGGGGTCAGATCCAAAGTTGCTGGAACAGAAGCCCTGAAATTTGGGTACAAGGTGGCTCCATTCCCTTCAAGTATGTGCTCTCCCCTCTCTCAGCTTTGGCACCCCTGCCCCAGAGGAGAGCAGTGCTGGAGCAATAGGGGCCCATGTGGGCTCATGATGGGGCATGGGCTGCAGAAGGTTGGCTATAGACAGAGGTCCAGGCTGTCTCTGGTGTGCTGCCTGTGTAGTGCCAGCAGTGGCTGCCCCCTCCCTGCCCAGATGCTGCCCCAGATCTGAGTCACCTCTGTGTTCCAAGGTCTACCACTTTCCTCAGTCTTGGCAGCCCTATATCCAGTGCAGAGCTGTGACATGAAATAAGCAAGGCTGGAACAATCGAGAGGCTCAGGCTGGGGCAGATGCTAGGCTGGTCGCAGAAAACCCGGCAGCCACTAGTGCGGTCTCACTCTGCCCTCTCCACGCTGCCTCAGGAGCAAGCCGGAGGATGCACACTCTTCACGAGCTGAGTTCAGGCTTCCCACAGCCCCCCTGTTAGTCTCAGTAGCCCTCCAACCAGCCAAGAGGGCTTTTCTGCCTTTTGTCAGACCTCAGGCCTGTGGAGCCCAATATGTGACTTGAACTGCCCATGCCCCAGGGAGGATGTCTGCCCATGTAACCTCCCTTTTCCTGTGAGTCCCCTCCCATGGTCACAGGTCCTAACCTGATAATTTCTCTGCTCTTCTACCCAATTACATGTGAAATCTTTCTTATAGCCTTGGTTGTATCAGAGCCTTTCTACCATTTTCCAGTTAGTTTTCAGTGAGAATAGTCCCACATGTAAATGTATTTTTGATGTGTTCGTGGGGAGAGGTGACTTCTATATCTTCTTATTCCTTTGTCTTGATTGATCTCCCCTTGTTGATTTTTTTTTTAAATTGTATACTTAGAGTAATATAAATATATTACTTTGCTTTTCGTGTTAAGCACTATGTACCATTTAGAATTATAAACCTGAAGGACAGAGCGAACATTTAGGAAAACATAATGTGTCTTACTAGAAACAGTATTGACTTGGAATATAAGATAGCCTTTTGACAAAAATGTGTGCAAATAAACTTTTTGCCACAAGAGCTTTGAAAATATAGTCAATGACCTTGGAATAGTCTTCTTGTGGACTCTTCAGTGTATCCTCAAATTCAGGGCATTTGAATCATAAAGTGGGTAAAATGGTGTCAATTTTAATTTAATTTAGTTCCACATACATTTTTTGAGCAATCACTGTGATATGCATGTGTTATATTGGACACGCAACTTACGTCGTCTAGAGGAAAATGTATGAGGCACAAGAAGGAGGCTTCAGTTCAGGTTCCTCAAATAACTAGTTGTCTGGGCCTCAGTTTCTTATTCTCTGAGATGTAGACAGCATGACCAAAATGTTAGTAGTTTCTTATTTCCTGCTCAGTTTGCTTCAAGTTTCTATTATGAATGAATATTTGAGTATATATGTGTATTTGTAAATATGTATGTATATATCTGTATGCACATACACACACATATAAATGTTATATGGCAACTCAAGTTTTCCTAAACATTTTACACAAATTAAGTTTTATGTTTTTATTCCTTTTTATTTTTTGGCATAGTGTATGCTAGTATTTATCTACAAATTATATTTCTTTTCTGGGTATAAAATGTAGTATCTTCTTTCTCTCAGGGATTTTTCTCACTGAAATTAACTTATGAAACATGAGGGCATCAGGGCACACTGCTGAGTCAGGCGTCTCCCAGTGTGTTCACAGTCTTGCTGGGCTTATGTTTATTTAACGGGGTATCCTTAATTACCAAGCATGTTTGCAGGTTGCAAGGAACCTAGGAATATGTATAAGGAAATTAGACAAGTGTCATTAATATTTGATCTATATGATCTTCCAAAAGTATCTCTCAGTTACTTTGCAGTTTCAAATATAGGGATAAATCCTTCTGCCTCATAAAGAGAGTGAAACAAATACTTAGGAAATTTTCTTTCTTCTTTTTTCCAACTTATCCTATCCGTAAAGGAACATCAAACTTCTGCCTTTTCAGGAACTGATTATCCAGTGGTAAATTATTCCTGACCTTTGATCTACTCTTTTTATTTTTCTTCTCTTCTTCTTTTCATATTTGATACCCACTGGTATTTCTATACAGAGTGTGTAGGATGAAATCTAAACCAGTTTACATGGTATTTTTCAAAAGGTTTACTCTGGAGGCAATTATTACTGTCAATTTAATGGACATTTAAAAACTATATGTGTTATTCATACTATCAATGTCCCATTAGCTTATTTTAAATGTTTAGAATCAGCTGTATCAAGAGATTTTTTTAAAAACTGCAACTATGCATGCACAAAGATAATGACTGCTCATCACCACCTGGCCAGCACACATTTTTACCAAGGCTCTGATTTCAACGTTGAGCTGAGGATAGATGAAAACAAAAAAAAGCTCAAACACATGGGAATATTTTTAGGCAAGCAAATATCAGAGAGGTTAAGTCTGAGACAGATAAGAAGGGGCTTCAGTTAAAGGGTTTAGTTGCTTGAAATACTGACCTCTCAAGCACCCTTTATATCCACGTGAGAGAAGATTTTACTAATTACACAGGCTAACAGCTCATTAAGAATACAGCATAGGGGGAGATCTTCAAGATGGCGGAAGAGTAAGACGTGGAGATCACCTTCCTCCCCACAAATACATCAGAAATACATCTACACGTGGAACATCTCCTACAGAACACCTACTGAATGCTGGCAGAAGACCTCAGACCTCCCAAAAGGCAAGAAACTCCCCACGTACCTGGGTAGGGCAAAAGAAAAAAAGAATAAACAGAGACAAAAGAATAGGGACGGGACCCGCACCAGTGGGAGGGAGCTGTGAAGGAGGAAACGTTTCCACACACTAGGAAGCTCCTTCGCGGGCGAAGTCTGCGAGTGGCAGAGGGGGGAAGCTTCGGAGCCGCGGAGGAGAGCGCAGCCACAGACAGGGATGCGGAGGGCAAAGCGGAGAGATTCCCGCACAAAGGATCAGGGCCGACCGGCACTCACCAGGCCTAGAGGCTCGTCTGCTCACCGGCGGGGCGGGCAGGGCTGGGAGCTGAGGCTCCGGCTATGGTCGGAGCGCAGGGAGAGGACTGGGGTTGGCGGCGTGAACACAGCCTGCAGGGGGTTAGTGCGCCACGGCTAGCCGGGAGGGAGTCCGGGGAAAAGTCTGGACCTGCTGAAGAGGCAAGAGACTTTTTCTTGCGTCTTTGTTTCCTGGTGCGGGAGGAGAGGGGATTCAGAGCGCCGCTTAAAGGAGCTCCAGAGATGGGCGTGAGCTGCGGCTATCAGCGCGGACACCAGAGACGGGCATGAGACGCTAAGGCTGCTGCTGCTGCTGCCACCAAGAAGCCTGTGTGCGAGCACAGGTCACTACCCACACCTCCCCTCCCGGGAGCCTGTGCAGCCCGCCACTGCCAGGGTCCCGGGATACAGGGACAACTTCCCCCGGAGAATGCACGGCGCGCCTCAAGCTGGTGCAACGTCACGCTGGCCTCTGCTGCCGCAGGCTCGCCAGGCACTCCGTGCCCCTCCCTTCCCCCGGGCCTGAGTGAGCCAGAGCCCTCGAATCAGCGGCTCCTTTAACCCCATCCTGTCTGAGCCAAGAACAGACGCCCTCAGGCGACCTACACGCAGAGACGGGGCCAAATCCAAAGCTGAACCCCGGGAGCTGTGAGAACAAAGAAGAGAAAGGGAAATCTCTCCCAGCAGCCTCAGGAGCAGTGGAGAAAAACTCCACAATCAACTTGATGTACCTGCAAATGTGGAATACCTGAATAGACAACGAATCAGACCAAATTGAGGAGGTGGACTGTGGGAGCAACGATATATATATTTTTTTCCTCTTTCTCTTTTTGTGAGTGTGTATGTGTATGCGTCTTTGTGTGATTTTCTCTGTGTAGCTTTGCTTTTACCATTTGTCCTATGGATCTGTTTATTTATTTATTATTATTATTTTTAGTATAGTTTTAACGCTTGTTATCATTGGTGGATTCGTTTTTTGGTTTGGTTGCTCTCCTCTTTCTTTTTTTCTTGTCTTTACTAGTTTTTAATTTTTTTATTTTTAATAATTATTTTTTATTTTAATAACTTTATTTTATTTTATTTTTCTTTCTTTCTTTCTTTTTTTCTCCCTTTTATTCTGAACCGTGTCGCTGACAGGGTCTTGGTGCTCCAGCTGGGTGTCAGACCTGTACCTCTGAGGTAGGAGAGCCGAGTTCCGGACATTGGTCCACCAGAGACTTCCCGGCTCCACATAATATCAAATGACGAAAGCTCTCCCAGAGATCTCCATCTCAACGCTAAGACCCAGCTCCACTCAATGACCAGCAAGCTACCGTGCTGGACACCCTGTGCCAAACAACTAGCAAGACAGGAAAAAAAAAACACCCATTAGCGGAGAGGCTGTCTAAAATCATAATAAGGTCACAGACACCCCGAAACACAACACCAGATGCAGTCCTGCCGAAAGACAAGATCCAGCCTCATCCACCAGAATGAAATCAAATGAAAATAAGGAAACACATGCTTTAAATGATACATTAAACAAGATGGACTTAATTGATATTTATAGGACATTCTATCCAAAAACAACAGAATACACTTTCTTCTCAAGTGCTCATGGAACATTCTCCAGGATAGATCATATCTTGGGTCACAAATCAAGTGCTGGTAAATTTAAGAAAATTGAAATTGTATCAAGTATCTTTTCCAACCACAACACTATAAGACTAGATATCAATTACAGGAAATAATCTGTAAAAAATACAAACACATGGAGGCTAAACAATACACTACTTAATAACCAAGAGATCACTGAAGAAATCAAAGAGGAAATAAAAAACTACCTAGAAACAAATGACAATGAAAGCACGATGACCCAAACCCTATGGGATGCAGCAAAAGCAGTTCTAAGAGGGAAGTATATAGGAATACCATCCTACCTCAAGAAACATCTCAAAAAAGCAACCTAACTTTACATAGAAAGCAGTTAGAGAAAGAAGAACAAAGATACCCCCAGAGTTAGCAGCAGGAAAGAAATCATAAGATCAGATCAGAAATAAATGACAAAGAAATGAAGGAAACAGTAGCAAAGATCAATAAAACTAAAACCTGGTTCTTTGAGAAGATAAACAAAATTGATAAACCGTTAGCTACACGCATCAAGAAAAAAAGGGAGGAGACTCAAATCAATAGAATTAGAAATGAAAAAGAAGTAACAACTGACACTGCAGAAATAAAAAGTATCATGAGAGATTACTACAAGCAACTAAATGCCAATAAAATGGACAACCTGGAAGAAATGGACAAATTCTTAGAAATGCACAACCTGCCAAGACTGAATCAGGAAGAAATAGAAAATATGAACAGACCAATCACGAGCCCTGAAATTGAAACTGATTAAAAATATTGCAGCAAACAAAAGCCCAGGACCAGATGGCTTCACAGGTGAATTCTGTCAACATTTAGAGAAGAGTTAACATCTATCCTTCTCAAGCTCTTCCAAAATAGAGCAGAGGGAGGAACACTCCCAAACTCATTCTACAAGGCCACCATCACCCTGATACCAAAACCAGACAAGGATGTCACAAAAAAACAGAAAACTACAGACCAATATCACTGTTAATCATAGATGGAAAAATCCTCAACAAAATACTAGCAAACAGAATCAAACAGTACACTAAAAGGATCATATACCATGATCTAGTGGGTTTTATCCCAGGAATGCAAGGATTCTTCAATATACTCAAATCAATCAATGTAATGCACCATATTAACAAATTGAAGAATAAAAAGCATATGATCATCTCAAGTGATGCAGAAAAAGTTTTCAAAAAATTCAACACCAATTTATGATAAAAACCCTCCAGAAAGTAGGCATAGAGAGAACTTACCTCAAAATAAAGTCTGTATATGACAAACCCACAGCCAACATTGTTCTCAGTGGTGAAAAACTGAAACCATTTCCTCTAAAATCAGGAACAAGACAAGGTTGCCCACTCTCACCACTATTATTCAACATAGTTTTTTAAGTTTTAGCCACAGCAATCAGGGAAGAAAAAGAAATAAAAGAATCCAAATCGGAAAGGAAGTAAAACTCACTGTTTGCAGATGACATGATACTATACATGAAGAATCCTAAAGATGCCACCAGAAAACTACTAGAGCTAATCAATGAATTTGGTAAAGTAGCAGGATACAAAATTAATGCACAGAAATGTCTTGCCTTCCTCTATAATAATGATGAAAAATCTGAAATAGAAATTAAGGAAACACTCTCATTTACCATTGCAACAAAAAGAATAAAATACCTAGGAATAAGCCTACCTAAGGAAGCCAAAGATGTGTATGCAGAAAACTATAAGATACTGATGAAAGAAATTAAAGATAATACAAAAAGATGGAGAGATATACCATGTTCTTGGATTGGAAGAATCAACATTGTTAAAGTGACTATATAACCCAAAGCAGTCTACAGATTCAGTGCAATCCCTATCAAACTACCACTGGCATTTTTCACAGAACTAGAACAAAAAATTTCACAATTTGTGTGGAAACACAAAAGACCCTGAATAGCAAAAGCAATCTTGAGTAAGAAAAACAGAGCTGGAAGAATCAGGCTCCCTGACTTTAGACTATACTACAGTAATCAAGACTGTATGGTACTGGCACAAAAACAGAAATTTAGATCAATGGAACAGGATAGAAAGCCCAGAGATAAACCCACACACATATGGTCACCTTATTTTTGATGAAGGAGGCAAGAATATACAATGGAGAAAAGACAACCTCTTCAATAAGTGATGCTAGGAAAACTGGACAGCTACAGGTAAAAGAATGAAATTAGAACACTCCCTAACACCATACACAAAATTAAACTCAAAATAGATTAAAGACCTAAATGTAAGGCCAGACACTCTAAAACTCTTAGAGGAAAACATAGGCAGAACACTCTATAACATAAATCACAGCAAGATCCTTTTTGACCCACCTCCTAGAGAAAGGGAAATAAAAACAAAAATAAACAAACGGGACCTAATGAAACTTAAAACCTTTTGCACAGCAAAGGAAATCATAAGATGAAAAGGCAACCTTCAGAATGGGAGAAAATATTTGTAAATGAAGCAACTGACAAAGGATTAATCTCCAAAATATACAAGCAGCTCATGCAGCTCAATATCAAAAACACAAACAACCCAGTCCAAAAATGGGGAGAAGACCGAAAGTGTCATTTCTCCAAAGAAGATATACAGATTGCCAACAAACACATGAAAGGATGCTCAACATCACTAATCATTATAGAAATGCAAATCAAAAGTACAATGAGGTATCACCTCACACTGCTGAGAGAGTGGCATGGACATGTATATACTGCCAAATGTAAATAGGTAATGGGAAGCAGCTGCATAGCACAGGGAGATCAGCTCGGTGCTTTGTGACCACCTAGAGGGGTGGGATAGGGAGGGTGGGAGGGAGACGCAAGAGGGAGGAGATATAGGGATATATGTATATGTATAGCTGATTCACTTTGTTTTAAAGCAGAAACTAACACACCATTGTAAAGCAATTATACTCCAATAAAGATGTTAAAAAATAAGAAATAGTACTAACACCTTGAAAAAAGAGAAAATACAGCATAAAGAAGATCAGTTATGAAGTCAAAAAGGTGAAAAAGAGAAGTGGAGCCACAGTAAACTAAATGCAGGTTCCCTGATTTATGGGGTTTTTTTATCATGTGCAATGTGGATTAAGTGGACTGAGTTGCTAGGTACCAGATATAAGCCAAAGAAAAGACATTGGCCCAGGGTGGCCATATGAGTATTGATGGGGAACAATAATAATAATACAGTGCCAGGCAGTCTAGTGGTTAAAGTTTAAAATTTTCAGGAGTATAGCATTTTTGCAATGTAGCAATCATATTGATACACAATATCTTTCCTCTTTTTCCTAGAAATAAAGTACTAAGTCAGAAATGTAAGATTCTGATATAATCGGAGATATTACTGAGGTAAATGTGTAATTTTGAGGACAAGAGAAGTGCTTCTAAAAGGATTTCTTAATACCAGTAGTTTGAACTATATGTAGTAATATAAGCTATATTTGTCAAACTCCTACAGAATTTGCCATTTAGACATATTTATGATAATAAGATCCACTGTACTTAACCCAGTCTTTAAAATCTTAAGTGAAAATTGGGTTCCTTGAGATATTAGTACTGAGTGAACGTTCAGGATCAGATTCATGTACAAGAATGAGATAGTTCACCCATATCAGACACAGGCAATTAAGAAGCACAAAGGAGAAAGAGATTATTGGAAATTCTGTATGCTCCCCCGCCCCCCAAGCCCTTTCTTCCCACATTGGACATACATGCACATTCTGTCTCCAAAAAAGATTTTGTAGGCTTACCTACAAAACAGAGAGAGCATTTACATTATGAAACATCTCCATTTTTGCCCTAGAAAGTGTAAAGCTTTAGGACATTTTGCAGGGAGCCATAAACCATTAATCCATAGATTCGGAGTTTGTTTACTACTCCAGTTAACAACTACTAATAATAATTCTTTAGGCCGGGACAAACTGCTAAGGGCTTTTATAGATAAGACTCTTCTTCCTAGTAAACATTACTAATCTCTTTACCTGGGATTCCAGTTGACAAGGGCATTAGACTCATTTACCTCCTTTTTTTTCTCCCCCTGGGCTGCTCCCTCTACCCCCCCACACACACACATCAGAAAATGGGGGAATAGATCCTAGACCAGCTGCTTTAATAAATCTTTTTCTCCCCAAATACTAATCAATGAAATATAATTGAGTCAGATTTACAAAAACATTTTCCAAAGCCTGTAAATATTCAAGCATATAATGAAATTTTGCAACCCTTGTAAACTTTAGTTAAACAAAAAAAACAAAAGACGGAGAAGCATGCCTATAATTTCTAGTAGAACTAGAAACCTTCCAAAATTAGAGAATGAAATAATCATGGAGATGATGATGATGATGGTGATAGTAATTAAGCTCTGATAATTTATCAAACACTCTTCTATATTTACTTGTATTATAAGACATAATTATTTTCTGGGGTAGAGACTATTATTTTTGCCATTTAACAGATGTAAAATGGGGGCATAGAGAAATTAAATGACTTAGCCAGGTTTGTACAGCTAGTAGATTCTGATGCCATTGATCAAATCCAGGAAGTCTGACTTCAAAATCCATGCATTGACTGTTTACTCACATATGAGAAGAGCACAGATATTTCAAATTCAATATATCTTTATTAATAAAACTGGATAATAAAAGAGAAGCTATCTTATTAGAAAATAACAGTAGAGGATCAGTTTTGTTGATTATTACTGTTACAAAAATGAAATAGATTAAATATTGACATTAATGAATAGGACTAATTTGTTTGAATGGCTGTTATGAACTCAGTGTCTTGTGATGGGCTATAAGACACAGATGAAGTAGGAGATATAGCAGACAGCATAATACCTGCCAAAAAAGACTAGAGGTTGAGTTACAGGTTATGGCAAAAGAGATATATTTAAGTATCAACATCACAGAGGTGATAATGGAAGCAGTTTACAAACTGAGGTAATTTGTCCAAATATATGTGATTATCATGCCAAAATTCTAAGTTAGAAATACTTTAGTAGAGCATGACTCACAATGTTATTTTCATTTGTAAAATCCTAAATAATGTGAAGGCTGATAAACTAAACTGAGAAAAGAATGGTAAACAAGAAAGAGAGAAGTATTACCTATATTGCCATCTGTTGGGAAAATGAACATCTGTCATGTTGAATGAAAGATGAAGCTTGGAAATTCCCAAGGAATCACAACAGCTAGAACTACTATTTAAGATCAAAAACAGACTTCAAGACTAATTTAGATATTTTAATTTGAAAAAGATATTTAAAGGAGGAAAAACAAACCTACAATAAGTTAAAAACTATGGCTTTTAAGATTTCCATACATAATTTTAGATTAAATTAGAAAGGAATTGTGCTGGAGAAAGAGTATTGTCAAAACTTGTTTCCAGAGTACGTTCTATGGTCTCTGGAAGTATCTTGTTTTTTCACTAATAGATCCATGCATGTCACAACATATGTAGGCAAAAATCCTAGCCTGGATTTAGTCTCAGTTCATACATGGCATTTTGAGTACAATTTGCTTCTTTGCGTCAAAATTTCATTTTCTGTAGAGTGGATGGGATTGGATTAAGTGATACTCAAGGCTACTTTCAATTGTACTCCTATTAATGCTGTGTATCTATTAAAAATATCCTGTTAATAATTGCATGCTTGAAAAAACATTTATTTTGTAGATGAAAATTGTGTTCCTAGAACTTCCTATTATTATTATTTTACATCTTCAAAAATCTTACATCAGTATCTTTTCTCTCCTTTAGGGTGGAGTTAGTGGGTTGACTGGAGAGCTAGAATTTGGAGAAAATGGAGGCAATCCCAATGTCCACTTTGAAATTCTTGGAACCAACTATGGAGAAGAGCTTGGCCGAGGTGTTCGCAAAGTAAGACCAGACACATTGATAAATTTTCTTTTTCCTATAGTAATATGGTTTTGTTTGATTGTTCTCCATGCAGTACAATCACGGTATGCATTAAAGTCTGTACTGTAGTTTGAGAGAGAAGAAGAGGGGGAAGAATTAGGCATTTAGATGACCTTACATACTTATCAGAAGTATTAATCAATAAATTGTATCTGTGCCTTAGAATAAAGGGAAAAAATTAAACCGATCATTGCCTACGGAGCTAGCATAATGTTCCATTCATTATAATACTAATTTTTATAAAGTAGTGAATTTAATATTTATGCAATGCATAGCTACTTGGTTTTTAGCTTGTAACATGCACAAAATCAGAATAAGAGCTTTGATAAATTTTATATATTAAGAGGGAAAGTTTACTATAAAATGTGACATTACAGTATTTCAGCATCTATGCCGTGTAATAAGTAGAAAAGAAAATGGTTTGCAGGACATGGACTCTTGTTTTATACTACAGATCACATGTAAGAAGTTGAGCGCCAATAAAGGATGTTTCATGAAATACTGGGCCAATAACTTTCTTAAGGAGAAATGTAAAAACCCTGGAGAAATGACTTTTCTACAGTTCTGATTTGCCATTTTTATATATTTTGGGTAGGGAAAAACCTAAGTTAATTGAGTGTGCATACAGAGTTCATAGCTATAAATCTGTAACTATAAAGTTGGCTGCATTGAAAGTAGAGTCTTCAGTAGATGTTTCTTTCCAGTGCTGAGGTGTAGGATGCAGAAAAGTTTATATAAATTGAAATTTAGAGTTATTCTAATGAGCAATATAAACCTCTTGGTAAATTTATGCTAGAGAAGTTGAAACTATCTTAATGTGTTTTTAATTGTTTTATAGTGAAACATAGCAAACATACAGAAAACTACATAAAGCACAAGGATAGTTTAGTGAATTATTGTAAAGGAAACACCCACTACTATGGTAAAGAAGTAGAACATATCAAGCATCCTAAAACCCCCATTATACTTCTTGTTGACATCCCTGACTTCCCTTTTCAGTAGTATCACTGTTAGTCTGAAATTTATGATATTAATTTGTTTACATTTTAGTATAATTTTATCACCTAAGTGTGCATCATTACATATTTGTTTTTCTGATATTTCAATTTATCAATGGACACAATATAGTATATATTCTTTCTTCTTGCTTTTTATATTCCTCGTTGTGTTTGTGTTATGCATTCTTGTTGTTACATGAAGTTGTTTAATCATTTATATTGCTGTATCATTTTTTTATGTATAAATGTGTCACAACTTGCTGTGGTCTGTTTCTGCTTTTAGGCTATCATAAGCAATGATATTATGAATATTCTTAGACGTATATCTTGGATATATTCTCTTGTACTTGTGCATGTATTTCTGTAGGATTTGTATCCAGGAGTAGAATTGCTGCAATACAAGAAAACATACACTGAACTTTACTAGATAATCTCAAACCTATTTTCATAGATATTTACCAATTTATATACCTCCATCAGTGCTACAAATTGAAATTGCACTAAATGTTGGTTTTGTTACACTTTTAAATTTTTATTAAGTTATTCAGTGTATAATGGTATATCTTTTTATTTCGATTTGCATTTCTGTTATTATAAAAAGATTCTGCATCTTCTGCATTTGTTTGCTCCTCGGGTTTCTTTTTGAGTTAATTGCCCATTCAGGTCCTTTGGCCATTTTCCGATTGGGTTATATTTTGTGTTTTGTTTTTTTTTTAACATCTTTATTGGAGTATAATTGCTTTACATTGCTGTTTTAGTTTCTGCTTTATAACAAAGGGAATCAGCTATACATATACATATATCCCCATATCTCCTCCCTCTTGTGTCTCCCTACGATCCTCCCTATCCCACCTCTCTAGGTGGTCACAAAGCACTGAGCTGATCTCCCTGTGCTATGCGGCTGCTTCCCACTAGCCATCTATTTTACATTTGGTAGTGTATATATGTCCATGCCACTCTCTCACTTTGTCACAGCTTACCCTTCCCCCTCCCCATGACCTGAACTCCATTCTCTGCATCTGTGTCTTTATTCCTGTCCTGCCACTAGGTTCTTCAGTAACGTTTTTTTTTTTTTTTTTTAGATTCCACATATATGTGTTAGCATACAGTATTTGTTTTTCTCTTTCTGACTTAGTTCACTCCGTATAACAGACTCTAGGTCCATCTACCTCACTACAAATAACTGAATTTTGTTTCTTTTCATGGCTGAGTAATATTCCATTGTATATATGTGCCACATCTTCTTTATCCATTTTTCTGTCAATGTAAACTTAGGTTGCTTCCATGTCCTGGCTATTGTAAATAGTGCTGCAGTGGACATTGTGGTACATGTCTCTTTCTGCATTATGGTTTTCTCAGGATATATGCCCAGTAGTGGGATTGCTGGGTCATATGATAGTTCTACTTTTAGATTTTTAAGGAACCTCCATTACTGTTCTCCGTAGTGGCTGTATCAACCAACGTTCCCACCAACAGTGCAAGAGGGTTCCCTCTCCTCCACACCCTCTTCAACATTCATTGTTTGTAGACTTTTTGATGATGGCCATTCTGACCGGTGTGAGGTGATACCTCATTGTAGTTTTGATTTGCATTTCTCTAATGATTAGTGATGCTGAGCATCCTTTCATGTATTTCTTGGCAATCTGTATACCTACTTTGGAGAAATGTCTATTTAGGTCTTCTGCCAATTTTTGGATTAGGTTGTTTGTTTTTTTGATACTTAGCTGCATGAGCTGCTTGTATGTTTTGGAGAGTAATCCTTTGTCAGTTGTTTTGTTTGCAAATATTTTCTCCCATCCTGAAGGTTGTCCTTTCATCTTGTTTATGGTTTCCTTTGCTGGGCAAAAGCTTTTAAGTTTCATTAGGTCCCATTTGTTCATTTTTGTTTTTATTTCCCTTTCTCTAGGAGGTGGGTCAAGAAGGATCTTGCTGTGATTTACGTCATAGAGTGTTCTTCCTATGTTTTCCTCTTAGAGTTTTATAGTGTCTGGCCTTACATTTAGGTCTTTAATCCATTTTGAGTTTATTTTTGTGTATGGTGTTAGGGAGTGTTCTAATTTCATTCTTCTACATGTAGCTGTCCAGTTTTCCCAGCACCACTTATTGAAGAGGCTGTCTTTTCTCCATTGTATTCTCTTGCCTCCTTTATCAAAGGTAAGGTGAACATATTTGCATGGGTTTATCTCTGGGCTTTCTAAATGTTCCATTGATCTATATTTCTGTTTTTGTGCCAGTACCATACTGTCTTGATTATTGTAGCTTTGTAGTATAGTCTAAAGTAAGGGAGCCTGATACCTCCAGCTCCGTTTTTCTTTCTCAAGATTGCTTTGGCTATTCAGGATCTTTTGTGTTTCCATACAAATCATGATTTTTTTTGTTCTAGTTCTCTGAAAAATGCCATTGGTAGTTTGATAGGGATTGCACTGAATCTGTAGATTGCTTTGGATTATATAGTCATTTTCACAATATTGATTCTTCCAATCCAAGAACATGGTATATCTCTCCATTTGTTTGTATCATCTTTAATTTTTTTTTTTCTTGCGATACACGGGCCTCTCACTGTTGTGGCCTCTCCCGTTGCGGAGCACAGCCTCCGGACACGCAGGCTCAGCGGCCATGGCTAACGGGCCCAGCCGCTCCACGGCATGTGGGATCTTCCCGGACTGGGGCATGAACCCGTGTCCCCAACATCAGCAGGCGGACTCTCAACCACTGAGCCACCAGGGAAGCCCAATCTTTAATTTTTTCATCAGTGTCTTATAGTTTTCTGCATACATGTCTTTTGTCTCATTAGGTAGGTTTATTCCTAGGTATTTTATTATTTTTGTTGCAATGGTAAATGGAGTGTTTCCTTAATTTCTCTTTCAGATTTTTCATCATTATTGTATAGGAATGCAAGAGATTTCTGTGCATTAATTCTGTATCATTCTGCTTTACCAAACTAATTGATTAGCTCCAGTAGTTTCCTGGTAGCATCTTTAGGATTCTCTATGAATAGTGATATGTCATCTGCAAACAGTGACAGTTACTTCTTCTTTTCCGAATTGGATTCCTTTTATTTCATTTTCTTCTCTGATTGCTGTGGCTAAAACTTCCAAAACTATGTTGAATAATAGTGGTGAGGGTGGGCAACCTTGTCTTGTTCCTGATCTTAGAGGAAATGCTTTCAGTTTTTCACCATTGAGAATGAAGTTGGCTCTGTGTTTGTCATATATGGCCATATATTATGTTGAGATAGGTCCCCTCTATGCCTTCTTTCTGGAGAGTTTTTTTCATACATCTGTATTGAAATTTTTCAAAAGCTTTTTCTGCATCTATTGAGATGATCAAATGGTTTTTATTCTTCAATTTGTTAATATGGTGTATCACATTGCTTGATTTGCATATATTGAAGAATCCTTGCATTCCTAGGATAAACTGCACTTGATTATGGTATATGATCCTTTTAGTGTGCTGTTGAATTCTGTTTACTAGTATTTTGTTGAGGATTTTTGCATATATGTTTATCAGTGATAGTGCATAAATGTTTATCATATATTGCATATATGTTTGCATATATCAGTGATATTGCATAAATGTTTATCATATATTACATATATGTTTATCAGTGATATTGGTCTGTAGTTTTCTTTTTCTGTGACATCTTGTCTGGTTTTGGTATCAGGGTGATGGTGGCCTCGTAGAATGAGTTTGGGAGTGTTCCTCCCTCTGCTATATTCTGGAAAAGTTTGAATAGGATAGGTGTTAGCTCTTCTCTAAGTGTTTGATAGAATTCGCCTGTGAAGCCATCTGGTCCTGGGCTTTTGTTTTTTGAAGATTTTAAATTAGAGTTTCAATTTCAGTGCTTGTGATTGGTCTGTTCATATTTTCTATTTCTTCCTGGTTCAATCTTGGATGGTTGTACTTTTCTAAGAATTTGTCCATTCAGTCCAGGTTGTCAATTTTATTCGCATATAGTTGCTTGTAGTAGTCTCTCATGATCTTTTATACTTCTGCAGTGTCAATGGTTACTTTTCCTTTTTCATTTTAACTCTGTTAACTTGAGCCTTCTCCCTTTTTTTCTTGATGAGTCTGGCTTATGTTTATCAATTTTGTTTATCTTCTTAAAGAACCAGGTTTTAGTTTTATTGATCTTTGCTATTGTTTCCTTCATCTCTTAATTTCATTTATTTCTGATCTGATCTTTATGATTCCTTTCCTTCTGCCCACCTTGGGTTTTTGGTTGTTGTTCTTATTTTTCTATTTGCTTTAGGTGTAAGGTTAAATTGTTTATTTGAGAATTCTTTTCTTTCTTGAGATAGGATTGTATTGCTGTAAACTTTCTTCCTCGAACTGCTTTTGCTGCATCCCATAGGTTTTGGGTCATCATGCTTTCATTGTCATTTGTTTCTATGTATTTTTAATTTCCTCTTTGATTTCTTCAGTGATCTCTTGGTTATTAAGTAGTGAGTTGTTTAGCCTCCATGTGTTTGTATTTCTTACAGATCTTTTCCTGTAATTGATATCTAGTCTCATAGCTTTGTGGTCAGAAAAGATGCTTGATACAATTTCAATTTTCTTAAATTTACTGAGGCTTGCTTTGCATCCAAAGATGTGATCTATCCTGGAGAATGTTCCATGACCATTTGAGAGGAAAGTATATTCTGTTGTTTTTGGATGGAATGTCCTATAAATATCAATTAAGTCCATCTTGTTTAATGTGTCATTTAAAGCCTGTGTTTTCTTATTTATTTTCTGTTTGGATGGTCTGTCCATTGGTGAAACTGGGGTGTTAAAGTCCCTTACTATTATTGTTTTACTGTTGATTTCCCCTTTCATGGTTGGTAGCATTTGCCTTATGTATTGAGGTATTCCTATGTTGGGTGCATAAATATTTATAATTGTTATATCTTCTTGGATTGATCCCTTGATCATTATGTAGTGTCCTTTTTTGTCTCTTGTAATAGTCTTTGTTTTAACGTCCATTTTGTCTGATATGATTACTGCTACTCCAGCTTCCTTTTGATTTCCATTTTCATGGAATATCTTTTTCCATTTCCTCACTTTCAGTCTGTATGTGTCCCTAGTTCTGAAGTGTCTCTTGTAGACAGCATATATATGTGTCTTGTTTTTGTTTCTGTTCAGCCAGTCTGTGTCTTTTGCTTGGAGCCTTTAATTCCCTCACATTTAAGGTAATTATCAGTTAGTATGTTCCTATTTCCATTTTCCTAATTGTTTTGGGTTTGTTTTTGTAGGTCCTTTTCTTCTCTTCTGTTTCCCACTTAGAGAAGTACCTTTAGCATTTGTTGTAGAGCTGATTTGGTGGTGCTTATTCTCTTACCTTTTGCTTCTCTGTAGAGCTTTTGACTTATCCGTAGAATCTGCATGAGATACTTGCTGGGTAGAGTAATCTTGGTCGTGTGTTTTTCCCTTTCATGTTTTAAGTATATCCTGCCACTTCCTTCTGGCCTACAGAGCTTCTGCTGAAAAATCAGCTGATAAGTTTATGGGGATTCCCTTGTATTTTATTTGTTGTTTTTCCCTTGCTGCTTTTAATATTTTTTCTTTGTATTTGATTTTTGATTGTTTGATTAATATGTGTCTCGGCATGTTTCTTCTTGGGTTTATCCTGTATGGGACTCTCTGCACTTCCTGGACTTGATTGACTGTTTCCTTTCCCATGTTCAGGAAGTTTTCAACTATAATCTCTTCAAAAATTTTCTCAGACCTCTTCTTTTTCTCTTCTTCAGGGACCCCTATAATTCAAATGTTTGTGCATTTAATGTTGTCCCAGATGTCTCTGAGACTGTCCTCAATTCTTTTCATTTTTTTTTTCTTTATTCTGCTCCATGACAGTTATTTCCACCATTCTATCTTCCAGCTCACTTATCTGTTCTTCTGCCTCAGGTATTCTGCTATTGATTCCTTCTGGTGTATATTTCATTTCAGTTATTTTGTTGTTCATCACTGTTTGTTTGTTCTTTAGTTCTGCTAGGTCCTTGTTAAACATTTCTTGTGTTTTCTCCATTCTATTTCTGAGATTTTGGATCATGTTTACTGTCATTTCTCTGAATTCTTTTTCAGGTAGACTGCCTATCTCCTCTTCATTTGTTTGGTCTTGTGGGTTTTTACCTTGCTTCTTCATCTGCTGTGTGCTTCTCTGTCTTCTCATTTTGTTTAACTTACTGTGTTTGGGTTCTCCTTTCTACAGGCTGCAGGGTCGTAGATCTTCTTACTTCTGTTGTCTGTCCCCAGTGTGTGAGCTTAATCCAGTGGCTTGTGTCGGCTTCCTGGTGGGGTGGGTGCTGGTACCTGCTTTCTGGTGTGTGGAGCTAGATCTTGTCCCTCTGGAGGGCAGGGCCTTGTCTGGTGGTGTGTTTTGGGTTTCTGTGAGCTTAGTATGACTTTAGGCAGCCTGTCTGCTAATGGGTGGGGTTGTATTCCTGTCTCTCTAGTTGTTTAGCATGAGGCATCCAGCACTGGAGCTTGCTGGCCATTGGGTGGAGCTGGGTGTTAGTGTTGAGACAGAGATCCGTGGGAGAACTCTCACTGATTAATAATCCATGAGGCTGGGAGTTTTCTGTTGGTCCAACGTCCTGGACTTAGCTCTTCCACCTCAGAGGCTCAGGTCCAACTGTCGGCTGGAGCACCAAGCCCCTTCATTCAGTAGTTGTTCTGTAGCCGCTGGTCCACAAGTAGAAGTATTCTTGCTATATTTATGGGGAGGAAGGTGAGCTCCACATCTTAATCCTCCTCCATCTTGCAGGTCTCCTCCTTTTTCATACTAATCTGGTTACCCTTCTTCATCGCCCAAACCTACCCCAGGGTGCAGCATGGAAGCAGCTCCACTCTTTAATTCTGATAATTTATCTGTAAATTCTGGTGAGTTCTCTGCATATCATCTGTGATTAATGATTTCATCTCTTCTTTTCTAATTTTTACACCTTTTATTTCTACTTGCTTAGTGTACTGACTAGGGCCTCTAGGACAATGTTGAATGAAAGTAATAGTAATAAGCATCCTTGGATTATTATCAATATCAGAGAAAAAGATGGCAGTATTACACTACTAAATATAACGTTTTCCTGTTTCTTTTTTATTAACTGTGATCAGATATAGGAAACTTCATGTATTCCTAGGATAAACCTAATTTTTATACTTATATAAAATTATGTTAATGTTTACATAATTTTTTTTTGATTTGCTACCACTTTGCGTAATGTTTTTACATTAATGTTCATGATTAAGGTTACCTGAAATTTTCCTCTGTTGGATTTTGATACTAAGATTATGTTGGTCTCATAAAATGTGGTGGAGAGCATTTCCTCTTTTTCTATTCTCTATGAGTTATGTAAGATTGGAAGAATTTCTTCCTTGAGTGTTTGGTAGATGACCTTATGAAGCCAACTTGGACTAGAATTTTCTTTGTGGGAATATTTTTTATTACTGATTCTAGTTTTTCGTAGTAAATAAAAATAAAAATCATATTTTCTAATTCTTCTTGTAAAGCCAAGAAACTTTATTTTTATGATGTTTTAAAGTTTTTTTTTTCTTTTCTGTATGTATTGGCATAAAACTGCTAATAATATCCTTTTAAATATCTGAAACATTTCAAGATCTGAACTTATTTTTATTTCTGAATAGTTTTCTTTATAAATAGCACTCTTAAATTGTTATTATAAGGCTTCTACTTCTGATAATGCTTTCTTCTGTAAATAATATCTTTGTCTGCTATGAATAGAGCTAAAGCAATTTCCCTTCCATTAATATTTGAATGCCATTTCTTTTTACTATCCTTTACTTTTAACTTTTCCTGTATCCTTTTGTTCCACACATAACTCTTAAAAAAAAAGTATATAATTGATTATATGATACCAGTTTGACTATTTATGCCTAAAAACAAGAGCATTACATGTATTTAAATGAAATATATTTAGTAATACATTTAGAGTTAAGTCTACCATCTTGTACATTCTACCATTTTGTACATTCTATTTGACTTGCCTAGTCTAGGTTCCTTTTTTGTCCTTTCTTGCCTTCTTTTGGATTGTTAATATATATTTTTTAATTTCCTCTTTCCTCCTCTATTAATTTGTAAGTTATATACTCTGTTTTTATTTATTTAATAGTTCCTCTAGAATTTACAACATGCATACTTTATTTATCAACATCTAAAGTTAATATCATCATCCTCCTCTCAGATAACAAACATACTTAACAACATTTTAACTTTATTTACTTAATGTATCTACCTCTCACATAAATAGATTATTATTCTTCATGTTTTTAATGTTACCTTTTTGTATTCCAAAAAGTCTTGCCCTTACTATTTTGTGCAATAAACATTTATTTATATGTACCCACATATTTTCTACTTTCTTTGCTTGTTTTTCCTTCCTGCATCTGTATCTAGAATTGCTTTTCTTCTGCCTGAAGTATAGCTTTTAAATTTTCCTCTTTTGATGGTTTTCTTGTGGCCCTATTTCTCAGTTTTTATTTACCTGAACGTGTCTTTATTTCATCTTCTTCCTTTAAACATACTTTCCCTAGACACAGTTTCAAAATGCTAGTTTTATTCTTTCAGCACATTCATGATATCACTGTACTGGTTCTGGCTTCAGTGTTGTTGTTGATAACTCTGCTGTCTGTCTTACTGCCAGTCATCTTCTCTTACCTCTCTGGCTGAGTTTAAAATTTGTCTTTGTTTTTATATTTCGGCATTTTCGCTATTGAGTGTCTCAGTGTGGACCTCACTCTAATGTGCATGGGTGTAACAGGTTTATGATGGCAAAACCTGTGGTTATCAACATAGGATTTATGGTGAGTGAACAACTAATGCTAAGTATCTGGTGTTAGAGCTAAATTCATGAATCAGGAAGGACTTAGAGAGCATCAAAGATTACCATTAAGTCATAGAGAATTTCAGAACTATTGGCAAAAGTCTGTCTTAGAGCCAATTCTCTGCCTTCAAATTTATTTATTTAGTAATAAGAAATGAGTTACATTTATCTAGAGTCAGGTGGAAACAAAATAATTAAACTAGAATCATAAAATAAATTTAGTATAAATATAACTGAAGGTTCAGAAAATGAAATTTTCACAATTTTTTAGCAGAAAGTAATGTATATTTCTTTGAAGTTTTTGTCACTTAATTACTTGTGGAAGATATCAGAAAACATTTTTAGACCTTATTATAATTGTGAAATCAGGATTAGTATATAACATTACCTATTTTGAAAAAAAAGACTTTTGTACACATTAAGGTATACATACAGAAATGATTTCATTTGCAGTAGAACCTATGCAGATACAAGTAAAAGGTCTTTATATGAATATTACTTAATTCCTTATAAAAACTTTATGTCTTTTCCTTCCTCCCTACTCCCTATTATTATTCCTAAGTTTATGTATAATCATTTTGCATCAGGTTTCTTCTTTCTTCCAATATCTTTTGTGTGAACTACCCCATGTAATGTTATTATTACTTTTCCTAAAGCCTTGTGATTCTAATACTACCGTATTTTACCAAAATACTTATCCTAATTCAATAAGAAGGTGTATATATATACAAGGATGATCATTGTAGTCCTATTCTAATAGAAGCTGAGAGGAAAGTGTTTCAAGAAATAGAGGGGGATTAGCAATGTAGCAGAATAGCAGTAATATAAGGACTAAAGAGAGTCCATTGAATTTAAGAACTCAGGGTTCATTAGTAACTGAGGAGAGACAGAGCAGTTGGGTTAGGAATGTGGCTGCTAACATCAGACTGTTCAAATTCTTGTTGCATTGCTTAAAAGCAAGGGACATTGGGTATGTTACTAAATTCAGAGGTAGGTATAACCTAAATGATTTAGTAATGTGACGGGTTCAGAACTGTGCCTAGTGCATCAAAAATATTGCAAATAATTGCTATTTATGAGGAAAATCTCAGTGGAGCAGTAATGCTTGTTAAATTGTAACAAATTGAAAAGTAAAACGGAAGGTGATGAGTAGAGGAAGTAAGGGTAAATACCATATTAACCTGTTTGGCTATGAGAGTGGTCACTAAATGACTTTGTGAAATGGAGGGGGATAATTTTCAGAATGTAAGAGAGATGAGTATGCTTGAATGCTCGCAGGTCAAGGCAGCAGGGAATAAGAGAAAGAAGATAAAGGAAAGACAGGTGATCACTGATGGAAGTCCAAGAGAAAGAGAGACAGCTGGATCCAGAATTAGGTGTAATACTTAATCTTAGGCACCAAGGACATCATTTTCCTGAGGGATGGGGGGAAGGAGAAAGGAGAGAATGGTGTGAGTGCAAGCAACTTTTCACGTGTGCTGTCAAGAAGTTAAGGAAATTGTTAAGAAATATGTTATCTTTTCTTGGACAAATGGGAGGTGAGATTATCTGCTAGGAGAGAAAGTATAGCAGAAAACATTAGAGATAATGAGGTTGGAAGTTTATAGCCAGTGAATAAGTTTTGAAAGAGCTGCTGATGCAAACCAGAGAGGAAATTAGGGAACACGGAAGAATTGCCAGGCAGGTCTGTTGGCTCATATGAAGTTAGAGACCAGAAATTCATTGTAGCACTAGTCTACATGGCTTTCTTATTTTTTTATCCAGCAACATTCAGTGGACAGAATGAATTTGCGTTAATGTAGGATTGGGATTTCATTAGACTGCTTTTGTTTTGTTTTGTTTTATTGTTTCTGATGGCAGTACAAGGAGGCAGTGAGGGTAAAGATATTGCCAGGAGAAGGGCTGAGGAGGTGAAGCATGAAGTCTCACTTGGATATTTATGCTACTGAAGGCAGGAGGAGTCTCAACAACAGGGAGAAAGCATGGCTTAAGAGGATAGACCCCTCAGCAAGTGTGAAGAAACTGATATTGCTTGGATGAAGTGAGAGAGCTTCAGAGCCAGGAAGCTGTGTTTGAAGAGAGAGACATGTAAATTCATTATTGGAAGGGTGGATGGCTTCTAGACAATGAAAATTCATAATTTTAAGGGTGGAAGAAGCAGGCTTCATTTAGCCTTCTAAGATTAGTGTAGTTCCAGGATCAGTGTAGTTGCTTTGCCTTGCTCTGAATTCAAAGTCTGTAATGTGTTATCATTGCCATTCAGTTACAATGAATCATTTACTTCAAATTATGCCTACTTTATTCTTAAATAATATTAAAGAACTCCTGTAATCATTTGTTTATGTTTCTATACTCTGATTCCCAAATTGTATTGAAACATTCCAGTGCACTGACATAAGAGACCATAAATATTTACAGTGCCCTTTACATTGTTGACACTCAAAAAAATATTAAGCATTGTTAATTTTTAAATATTTATTTGTTTTTATAACTCAAATATTTTTCTGTCAAACTGCAATTTTAATTAATTACTGAATTTATAAAGTTTCAAATCTAGCTCTCAAATAACTTTAAGAGTATTATGAATTAGTTTGTAGATTGCTAGCTCCATTTATAAATGGGGCAGTTCCTTCACATGGACATTAATACATATATAATATCTTCAAAGATACTTATCAAGGGAAAGCTTTGCCATGCAAATAATTACAGTATAGATTTACCTGACCTGTGTCTAAAATTAAGTTTCCATTCCCAGTATCTCTAGGTCTCAAAAAGAGTGAATGGCTTTCCAATTGATGAACTGTCAAGTTGTCAGTGTTTATTCTGCTGCCAGTGGCTAAGTGTATACAATGCCTGCAGCCTTATCACCTTGAGCAGGGGTACTGTCAACTCTCATAAGCTAAGCAAGGTTATTTCTGTATAGGATTTGAATGTGAGATTGACCAAGTCCCAGATTTTTGGACTGGTCTCAGCCCTCTTGGCATTGTATGAGTGGAGATTTCTTTTTTTTTTTTTTTAATTTGGTGAGAATATGAAAAGGATTATTTAGTTTTCACTGATGCTGCTAAAACAAAGGTTTTTCTTGTTTTGGTATTTTTTACATGTTGTTTTACTTTGATGTAAGGTGGTGACTCATTCAGTAGATGCTGTATTCAAGGTGTTAGACACTGTGTATCCTTGAAGATAAATTAGGTAAGCCAAATTTTGAAATCATCAAGGTTTTCTATATCCTTAAACTTTCTCCAAGAGTATGGTTGTTCCTGTTTCTTTTCAGCACAATATAAAATTTCCAAGAAGAAGAATAATTTAAGTAATAATATCTTATTCAATCTTCTAAAACTAAATTTATTAGTAGACATTAAAGTAAAGATTAAATTAAATAGTTAATTTAAAGGATCACTTTGTGTTTTTTTCTTAGAAGAGGAATTGACACAATAGGTTTTTTGCTTGTCTGACGTCTTCTTTGTTTGGTTTGGTTTTACTAATGCTACACACTTTTTATTGTGAAGACTGAGCTTCAACATTAAAATTTAATACTCTAGATTTAATGTCTTTGAACTTTATCACAAACAGGAAAATAAGGCCAGGGAAAATAGATTAAAACTGGTTTCACAACCAATCTTAATTGCACAGTAATGCTTAGTATCTTCATAAAATTGTTTTCTCATGTAAGTGGATGAAATAAAATGGTACAGCAGTGATATTCTAGCTCCTAGGTATAATCTGTTTTGTTGTTGTTTGTTTTTGCGGTACGCGGGCCTCTCACTCTTGTGGCCTCTCCCGTTGCGGAGCACAGGCTCCGGACGTGCAGGCTCAGCGGCCATGGCTCACGGGCCCAGCCGCTCCGTGGCATGTGGGATCTTCCCGGACCAGGGCACGAACCCGCGTCCCCTGTATCGGCAGGTGGACTCTCAACCACTGCGCCACCAGGGAAGCCCGGTATAATCATTTTTTAGGTAGGTTTAGAATCTTTACTCAGGTCTCCAACATTAAATCCACAAATATAAAACGTACAGCTCTGTATTCTTGGGAAAAATTTACTGTTTTTGCAAAGGGTATTATATAGATTGCCATTGGTCCATTTTTAATGAATTGAAATGTTTTACTGCCTAGTGCTTAGGAAGAGGAAATAACAGCCTTGCCTTCAAATGGCCAATTATTAAATAGAGTACTGTTATTCTTCAGTGTTGTATTTGTATTCTGATTCTGCAGTATCTAAAATAACATTTTCCTTTTCATATTACCCTGCTTTATGTTTCTCTCTAGCACTTTTTGCAAACTGAAATTGTATACATACATGTAATTATATATACAATCCTCATATATGTGCATATATATGTGCATATATAATTTATATACACACAGGTAAATATAATAAATTTACTAGTTTATAGTCTGTCTTTCCCATTACAATGTGACTTCATGAGATAAGAATGTTTCTTTATTTTTGCTATATCCCCCAATGCATGGCATATAGTAGATGTTCATTAAGTATTTAATGAGTGAACTAATGAACACATGTGCATACTGACATAAGAATCTATAAGATTCTTCTCTGCATCTAAAAGTGTAACAGCCATGTTTTTCCTTTATTCAAATGAAAAATAATAAATATGTGCACATGAATTATTGTTGATATGCCACACTAGAAAGTGTTTATATGATTACACCATTTCCATCATTGTATTCTTAATGCCTAGCAGAGTTGGCCCCTTGGGCACCAAAAATATAGTCATATATTTTAGTGGTTATTAAGAAAGATTTTGTGTAATTTGTTTGCAGGGAATCATTGCGAGTAGGGAAATAGTGGATTGATTATTTTAGCAAATAGATTGGTTATTCTAAGCAAAATGGAAGGGCCCACAGAAGTGCAGGCTTGTTGCGAATTATTGGTATTTGTAATTCAAGATCACTTTCAACTAAGCTAGATTTAATATTTTGTAATGGGGAAAACTACATAGCCTTTGCTGACAGAGACACCTGGGTTGAAATTCTGTCACTGACTGTGATTTTAGGACTAAACCCAGTGAGTCTCAATTTCTTTATCTGTAAAATTTGAATAATAATATTTATCCCTTAATATTGTAAGGATTAAGTGAAATTATGTTTGTAGGTTAAATAATGAGAGATAATTAAAATAATGCCAATTTGAAAATGGACAGTAATCTATGTGATTCATTTATAAGCCAATATAAGAAATGCAGAGTCTAGTTGCTCTTCTGACAAGAAACTGCTATGTGAGGCAGGGGAATAATTTCATTTTCGGTGTGATTGACAGAGCATTATGCATGGCAGTCACAGTGATAACATGAAAAATTAACATTTTTGTTTTGTTTATTGTCCTTTCTGAATCTAAAGTTCTGCACGTCTGTTAATCAAACTTGTGAGGGCTACAGTTCAATGGGAAGCTAATATTGGAGAAGCTAGTAGCCAACATAGCCTGCATAAACCCAGTGTTTATAATTAAACTCATTCTTGGAAAATCTGCCATCCTTATTTACTGTCATATTTCCAACAATAAATTTATATCTTGGAAGGCATATATAATGGAGAGAATCTAGAAATTGCTGTGAATTGGCAATCTATTGTGAACTCTCCAGCTTTTTTTGTCCTCCCACCCTGCTTTACATATAATATACATGATAAACTTAGCTCTGTGAGTTTTTATTTTGATGCATCTTCGAGAAAGTATTTTGTACCCCAAGGTCATGTGATATTCAGTCTAGTATCTTATAAAATTTCTAATATGTTAGACCTTCAAAATTATTGATCATGGCAGTTTCCTGATGGTTAAAGAGAATGCTGCACTCTTGAAAAGTCTATACTGTGGACGGGATCATTTCTGATTCAAAGGGAACCCATCTCCTATTACTACATAGAAGAGAGAATCCAATGATGTATCTTATGATGTATCCAATGATGTTTAGAGTTACTGTGACCTCTCTGGAAGAGTTAGCTGTTGTTTGGATTGAGATGACTTCTGAGCGAGTCCTGCTTCAGGCAGGACTAGCTGCTATTGGCATGCAGACTCTTAGTAAATGTTTACAGACATGTATGTGCTCACAAAGAAATCCAGAGAGTCTGATTCATCCGTTCACATGCTGAAGACTGACTCGGTTAAGAGTTCAGTGCCATACCTGATACAAAGGAGGCAAGGTTCAGTTTCCTTCGTAGTCTATTGGACAGCACCCACAGTAAGACACACTGGAATATGCCTCACCCAACCTCTGACACACACACATGCACACACACCACCACCACCGATGAAACTTCAGTTCAGCTCAAACTCACCTACGCAATGTGATTTCAGCCACAATTGGTGATTAAGGACCCACTATGAGAGCAATAATCATGAAAGCAATCTAAGCTAAGAATACACAGAATTGAGAGACATCTGCTCATATGTTCTCCTTTGGCAAGGTCTCATTGTTGTGATTGAACTGTAAGTGACAGATATCAAAGATTCATTTCAAAGAGGTTGTACGAGTGGGCAAACAGTGCCAAGAAGTGGTCACACAGCATGTGAGTCATTTGTTCACATATGTTGGAAATTCACAACAGACTAAGTTGTTATACAGTGACATTCCTGGTATGGTAGGTTCTGTTAAAGCATAATCCCAGGGGTTTGTCATTGTGCCTCAAATTACCTGCTTTCTTTCACTTCTGAATTTCTCATTAGTCTATTAAAATGTTTAATTATATATCCCTCTTATTCTCCCAGGCCTGTCTTGACTCTTTCAGGGGATTATAAATTCTCCTTCAACAGGAACTGGATTTTATACATTGGAGTGATTATAAAATTTTAATAGTCTGGGTACATAATCTCACCATATTTGCTAATAGAACTTCCAACAACTCATTTGTTTGGGGACTCTTCATTCAAACTAGCGAAATACTATGTTCATATCAGTGATGAATAATTGAAATTGTAGTCATGGCTTTTGGTCACTGCTGACTGCATTACCTCCTTCCTGCCTTTTTCCCTCCCCCCCCAGTAGTTTTATTTTCCTTTGTGACCAGGGGATTTGACACATTAAAGCTAGTCAGACACCATTAAGACTTTCATCCCAATTAAGCTCTTCTAAGGTAACTGGAAAACGAAGGGATTGATATTTGCTATTCGTTTTGAATAGAAACTATGATATTAAAAAACCTTTTTTAAGACTTTGGGATGGCTTGGATATATGAACTATTGCCCCTTTTAAAGTTTCTGCTATTAATTTGGATTCTGTTTCTTCCAAGGTTTCCTTCTTGATAAACAGGTGGTATATTGCAATAAAAACAAGTAACACAATTTATTGCATTTTTAAAGGGTTGAAACAAGTGATTTGTATGCTAAAAGCAATATATTGACTTTGCTAAAGACAGGAATTTGCTGTTTGACAACTGATCTTCATCCCCAACAGCATGGAGACTATTAACATATGGTTGTGAACAAACAGCATGCTCCTCACTCTAATCTTGGTGTTTGAGGAGAGGATATTCAAATGTATAGTATTGTTACTGAGACCTTGAGCTAATACCACCTATTATTAGTTTCTTATATTTTCCAGATTTTCTGCAAATAAAAGTTTTGTTTTAGAAGTTAAAAATATTTTAAAATTCTCTTTGTATTTAGAGGAATGAAACTATTTCTGAAAGTTCGTCAGAAGTATCAAGTAATTTAGAATTTGAGGGCAAAAGTTTTCTTGCTTGCAATTTGAAATTGAGTTTGCTCTCTAGACATAGCATTCTGTGATTCTTTCATTCCAATACCATCTTGCATTCATAAAACATTCTGAAGTGCTATTTTTAAAATGGCAAAACAATTCATTTTATTTATTTCCAGATAACTTTCTATGACGCTAGAAGATACAGTTTATATCTCATATTATTTGAAGCAGGACTATACTATGTTGAATTAATTTGTAACCTTATTTATTAAACACTCTAATTTTAGATTAAGATAAAAATATCGAATGTAGTTTTACAGTATGGCAATTTTACATATAATAATAAACCTCAAAAATTTTGCCATAACCAACATTATTTTTAATATATGAAATATGTCTTCACATGATTTCCTTTGGTGAAAATTTGAAAGTATAAGAACTATAAAAAAGAATCCCTAAGAATTATAGATATATTTGTTTTAACTTAAAAATTAATATTTGATACTTTTTTCTATAAAATTTAGGTTACTTAGATTTTATGAAAAGATATTAATGTAAAATAATTTATAGTTAAAGACTTTCATATTTACTGTAAGTTCTTACTAAAATATATAAATGTCCACATTGTTTCTTTTATATAGTGAAACTAGTAGTCCATGCTGAATCCCATTTACTAACCATTAAAAAAGTATATAAATGGTTGAAGAAATAATAAAGGAAGATTTTTAAAAGCTAAAAAATAAACCATATCTTATTTTTACCCTGGTCTGCAGTTTCCATAGGAGCTTAAATTATCAAATATGTATCATCTAAAATTTTGTCACACTTGAAAGAATTCTGATGGATAGTTTTTTAAGGTGATGGTTAAATGTTTTTATTCAAAAATAAAGCCTTATTGTTCAGATGCATAGTATTATTATTATTAGTTATTAAGTTCATGCAACTTAGATGTTGCTGATATATGTTCCACTTCTTGTTGAGGCTACAAATGTTATTTTGAGGAACTGTTGTTTTTGTTTTGTTTTGTTTCATTTTTGCTATAAATTGTAAACATTTTCACCAGGGCCTTAAATATCTTTCCAGTAAATTCTCTATGGATTTAGTAAAGAATTTATTGAAGTTGTGTAGATAGCTAAGTTTGCATAGTGTTCTTTCCAATATGGAAAGTAAATATGTTTGGAAATGGAGATGCTCTTTTAGTAATTAGAGGCACTTTTATTAATCTCAGTAATCCAGGTGCAATAAGGGACGTTTACATTTATTGGCAATGAACTTTGATTTTAAATTATTTAATAAATGTCATGGTTCGAATGCGGGTTAGAAAAGGATTTCCAGACACAAGGCAGAATGTAAAGAAGATAGAATTTCTTAGATGGAAGGGTCTCTGCCAGAACAGTGGGCCAACTTCCTAGTAGTCTGGGAGAGTCGAGTCCAAACATGTGCTATTGATCAATTTTTATAGCCAGAAAACAAAGGAATGGTCCGAGTGAAAATTTCATTTACTGATTGGTCGAGGCACATATACCTTCCTTCTATAGGGTGGGAGTGGGACAGGCCAGATGCCTTTCCTTATTTGGGACAGATCCCGGTGCCCAGGTGGGCTCAGGAATTTCGTAACCATCGCAACGTGGTGGTGAGGGCGATTAAGAGTCCGGTAGCCCGGGTCATCCTTTGTCCTTGAAGCACCATTGTCCTCAGAGCACCACAATAAATACACTTTATCAGGTTTATTAAACTCCATTATAACAGTAAAATAGCATTTCTGGAATTCTTTTTTATAAGCAAAAGCGAGAAATGAATCTCACTTTAAAAAATAATTTTAAAATATCTTGGATTAATATAGGTTAGACCTTGAAATGTCTAATTAATAAAATGAATGCATCTAGCTGAATATAATCACTCTGAGAAAGTCACTTGATTCTCATGAGGAGAAAAGTACTTATCTACTGAAAATGTTTTCAAGCAATTCTTAATCAGAAGCTATAGAAAGCTTTATTACCCTGGAGTGCTTGAATAAAAGTAGTTTTGTGGGTTTAAATGGAAAAGCATTTGAAACACTGTGCTTGAGAATTTCTTCTTTTGATTCATTCAAGTTTGATATGAATCTGTATCCCAAACTGAGATGAGAAATCTTTCAGAGTCAGACTCATGCATTTCCCAATGTCTGATTGTTGCCATTTGGAGCAATAATACAATCTGAATAAGCATATTTTCATTAAACAGGAGACAATGTCTTTTAGAATTGAGAAAAAAAATGTCATATTTCTGCCTCTCATATAGGAACTGTGTACTAATGGATAATTTTCCTCCCAAAGAAAACTGGAAACTGGAGAATTATTCTTGGGACAAACAATATAATTACAATTCAGGAACTGAGTTCTCATCCATTGTTAAAACTACTCAAGTTTTTCCAAGTAGGCATATTTTTTGGTCCATCCCAAACACTTCTGAGGAATTACAAAATTAGGGGAAAAATATCAGTCATTTAGTGAAACATCTCCATCTTACATATGTAGTCCTGAGTTTTGTGGGTTGGAGACCTTCCTAAATATCATTAGTTTGTTATAAAAACCAAGCTTAGACTTCTAGTTCAATGTTTTTTCCACTACATTAAGAGTTCTTTCCATAATTTCAAACCCTATACTTGTTAGAGGTAAACAGTAAAGGTGAAATCTGTTCTTTTTTTTTCTCTCATTGTTAAGTATGGAACCAATCTTTGAATACATTCATAGTTATCTTATAGTTGTAAATCTCAAGGAGAAAAATCTACTGTATTTAAAATCTCACTAATAAAAATTTCTCACATTTTTCTAGAAAATAACATGAATTATCATGCTTTTCTCTTGAAATGCCTGATAGTTAAAATATGGAAATATTTTTGTATATATTCTACTCTTTTAACTTTATTCTACAATGTTTTATGTAATATTTAATTTTTAGTCTTGTCTTTTTTCTTTTGCTGTTCAAATTTTGTTTGTAATAGCAGAGATATTTCCACTCATTTGTTCAGAATCCTATTTTTCTTTTTTTCAATGACAGCCACAATTTGCCTCACTATGAATTGACATTCAGTTTTATCTTGTTAACAGAAGCACATTTTGATTAAAAATAAATGAGTGCAGAGCTTCCCTGGTGGCGCAGTGGTTGAGGGTCCGCCTGCCGGTGCAGAGGACACGGGTTCGTGCCCCGGTCTGGGAGGATCCCACATGCCGCAGAGCGGCTGGGCCCGTGGGCCGTGGCCGCTGAGCCTGCACGTCCGGAGCCTGTGCTCCACAACGGGAGAGGCCGCAACAGTGAGAGGCCCGCGTACCGCAAAAAAAAAAAAAAAAAATGAGTGCAGATGAGGGTGAGTTGACATTTCTGACAAAATCTTTTCACAAATCATTTTTAGTTAAATATATTATAATCCAAAGTAGAGTTTTCCAGCCAAAGTAGTTTTTTGCCACAGTATAATCAGACAAAAACATACTGGGGCTATTACACCAACCACCTTTATCAAGATGAGGTTTAGGTGAAGCATGTCATAGCAAAGATAGCCCTATATTGAAGGGTAGAATCACAGGTCTCTGCAAGACCATATAATATCAGCAAGCAGTTATGAGTGCTTACTATCGGTAGAGTTATCTTTTTAGTGAGAATATAGATAGAGATGATAGATAGATAGATAATAGATGATAGACACATAATAGAAATATGATAGATGGTATGGATGTGGATATCTAAATAAACATAAAAAGCAACATAGACCAAAGACATACTGTATTAATACATATACAGAGAGAGAAACAGGACCAAAGACTTACTGTATTAATACATATGCAGAGAGAGAAACAGGTAAGATATTTTGTGAGTTACACTGTATGTTATAGGTTCATAACAGATTTACATACAAATAGTTCTGATGCTGCTTTGGATCTTATACTCAAGTAGTATGGTAGCATAAGATATAGAAATGGAAAGTCATTCAGAACATTAGAGATTGTGCCATGCTTACATGTTGATTGTATAACTATATTAAAACAACTGACTTGAAAATAATTTGCTTATTTGCCAGGGGCGGGGGGTGGTGATGCATGTAGAACAAAAAAGAAATAGTAGTAGCAGAAGATCTGCAACTAATTTAACAACTTAATATTCAAGTCAATAATAAGTAGAAAAAAAAAAGGAAGTTCATTCTGGATGATTTGAAACATAGAAAATAACATTGTATATGTAGTGAGTGCCTAGCATTCTAATCTGATTTATCTGATCTACTTAATATCAACAATGGAAATTATTTCCAAATATAAGAGATATAAAGAAACTAACAAAAGTTCTGAGTGTCTGATGTACTAACTTGGTTATAATTAGTTAAATTTAGAGATTACTGATGAAAAGGAATTACATAGCCTCATTACATTTTAATCAGTGATGCAATTCAATGCAGTGAAATTCCATTGTGTTTAAGGGTAGTGTTCAGTAGGAAATGAATCAGTAATTTACTGATTAGTCTACTAATAATAATTTTTAATGTTATAATTTAGGAAATATTCTAATCACTTTTATTTATAGAATACTAATTTTACAAATACTAAATTTTACTATCCTTCCAAGGATAGAAGGACCTTATACCTGTACGGAATAAACTAAGAACGTATTTCATATTTTTATCTTTAGTTAAGAATTCTGTTAATATTAACCACTTACTAAAAAGAAGTGTAAAAGTTTTTTAAGGCATTTTGTATTTTTAATGTTAAAGCCTGTCTTTAATTTTGATAGTATTTTATGAATTATCTTTTCTGCATTATATAACAAAAATACACATTTTGAATGATAACATGGTGTGTGAGTGCCCCTACCTGGTAATATCCGGTCATTATTTTCCTGCTTCCCAATTTTTTTCTTAACTTTAGCATGGCATAAGAACAAAATATAATATTACTCATTTATTGCTGGGAAAAGTATATTAAAATATTTTAATTTTATTGAATTATTATAAAATATATATAAACATAATTACAATAATGCTATAATTAATTACAGACTATACTTTGTAAAAATATTGTTCTCACAGAAGCACATAATTCTTGATTAAAAAGATAAAATTTGATTGTGTTTGAATAGTGAAGTCTCTGTTTTTAATGAAAGGACAGCTAATGGGCCTTAACTAACGAAAAGAACCTGGACAGAGATAAAGGCCAAACTTGTCACCTGCAATAAGAAAAAATGGCAATGATAAAAATTTGCAGAGATTTTTCTTAAGAGAAGTTTAGGTGAAAATGAACCAAAGATTTTAGTTGACCACAAGGTCAACTGAAACAATAATGTTATGAATCTGCCAAAAAGCTAGTAAGATTTACGGAAGTCTTTAAGAAAGCTATGTTGCAGGAGAAACCCATGAAGGAATTAAAGATCTTAAATATAAATATAAGGCACATCAATACTATTTTCATGTATTTAATGGCATCCACGTGCAAAGAGAAATGATGTTTTATATTAATTCAGGTTCATGTTTTGAATGAAAGACTCAGTTATAGGCAGACAAATGTGGCTTTGTTCATGTTCCATTGATCTATACGGTTTCCTTTCCTTCATGGTAAATTTGAAAAGCAGTAGGATGATGCTCATCTTCACTCAAAATATCTTTAATCATCCGTGAAGGTGCCAATAGTTTGATGTTAATTATGCAGTGCAACACATAGACACCCGCTTTTAAAATGAATTGAACAGAAGGGATAACCACTTTAAGCTGTAAATAACCTGTAACTAGAACATGGATTTACTTATTGTCCTCTCTCTTCATAAACAGAATGTGTGTGGAAATAGGGTAGGAGGGAAGAATTAGATCTTAGAGCTCTGCTGGAAGAAGTTAGCCCAGGTGAGGAATATTCCTAAGGGCTGATGCACTAACTAGAGTAACGGTAAGGCAGTGGAGCCAGGGAAGATACATTTTCAGAGACAGCGAGAGAAGAACAAAGGGAGAAGCATACAACAGGTAAGTTTTGCCTAGTTTACCCTTCTGTTTAAAGTTGAATTTGGTTACATTCTCAGATTGTAAATATCTGCTCAGTTAATGTTGAGTCAAACGAAAAACTGGATGGTGATAGGGACAAGTAACTGGAAATCAAGTCAATTGGCTTTATAGGGCTTAATATCACCATGCAGAATTAAGGTTCAAAACTGTGAATGTATTTAGCTTCTCAATAGAGTATCAATTAATGGTATTGCTATTAATATATAGACAGCTTCATATTAATCATAATTAGGCACTGAGACTCCCAAAGTCTCTGATTTCTCACCAGCTAGATTTCTAGTACTCTAAAGAAGAAATCAGTATTCCTGTTTTTTTTTTAACATCTTTATTGGAGTAGAATTGCTTTACAATGGTGTGTTACTTTCTACTTTATAACAAAGTGAATCAGCTATACATATACATATATCCCCATATCTACTCCCTCTTGCATCTCCCTCCCACCCTCCCTATCCCACCCCTCTAGGTGGTCACAAAGCACCGAGCTGATCTCCCTGTGCTATGCAGCTGCTTCCCACTAGCTATCTACTTTACATTTGGTAGTGTATATATGTCCATGCCACTCTCTCACTTCGTCCCAGCTTACCCTTCCCCCTCCCCGTATCCTCAAGTCCATTGTCTACGTCTGCGTCTTTATTCATGTCCTGCCGCTAGGTTCTTCAGAACATTTTTTTTTTTTTTTTAGATTCCATATATATGTGTTAGCATACGGTATTTGTTTTTCCCTTTCTGGCTTACTTCACTCTATATGACAGACTCTAGGTCCATCCTCCTCACTACAAATAACTCAATTTAATTTCTTTTAATGACTGAGTAATACTCCATTGTGTATATGTGCCAAGTCTTCTTTATCCATTCATATGTCTGTGGACACTTAGGTTGCTTCCATATCCTGGCTACTATAAATAGTGCTGCAATGAGCATTGTGGTACATGACTCTTTTTGAATTATGGTTTTCTCTGAGTCATGCCCAGTAGTGGGATTGCTGGGCCATATGGTAGTTCTATTTTTAGTTTTTTAAGGAATCTCCATACTCTTCTCCATAGTGGCTGTATCAATCTACATTCCCACCAATAGTGCAAGAGGGTTCCCTTTTCTCCACACCCTGTCCAGCATTTATTGTTTGTAGATTTTTTGATGAGGGCCAGCCACTATGACTGGTGTGAGGTGATACCTCAGTGTAGGTTTGATTTACATTTGTCTAATGATTAGTGATGTTGAGCATTCTTTCATGTGTTTGTTGGCAATCTGTATATCTTCTTTAGAGAAATGTCTGTTTAGGTCTTCTGCCCATTTTCGGATTGAGTTCTTTGTTTTTTTGATATTGACCTGCATGAGCTGCTTGTAAATTTTGGAGGTTAATCCTTTGTCAGTTGCTTCATTTGCAAATATTTTCTCCCATTCTGAGGTTGTCTTTTTGTCTTGTTTATGGTTTCCTTTGCTGTGCAAAAGCTTTTAAGTTTCATTAGGTCCCATTTGTTCATTTTTGTTTTTATTTCCATTTCTCTAGGAGGTGGGTCAAAAAGGATCTTGCTGTGATTTATGTCATAGAGCATTCTGCCAAAGTTTTCCTCTAAGAGTTTTATAGTGTCTGGCCTTATATATAAGTCCTTAATCCATTTTGAGTTTATTTTTGTGTTTGGTTTTAGGGAGTGTTCTAATATCGTTCTTTTACATGTAGCTGTCCAGTTTTCCCAGCACTATTTTTGAAGAGACTGTCTTTTTTCCATTTTATATTCTTGCCCGCTTTATCAAAGATAAGGTGACCTGGGCTTCCCTGGTGGCACAGTGGTTGAGAGTCTGCCTGCCGATGCAAGGGACACGGGTTCATGCCCTGGTCCGGGAAGATCCCACATGCCGCGAAGCAGCTGGGCCTGGGAGCCATGGCCGCTGAGGCTGTGAGTCCGGAGCCTGTGCTCCACAATGGGAAAGGCCACAGCAGTGACAGGCCCGCCTACCGCAAAAAAAAAAAAAAAAAAAAAGAGAGATAAGGTGACCTTATGTGAATGGGTTTATCTCTGGGCTTTCTATCCTGTTCCATTGATCTATATTTCTGTTTTTCTTCCAGTACCATACTGTGTTGATTACTGTAGCTTTGTAGTATAGTCTAAAGTCAGGGAGCCTGATACCTCCAGCTCTGTTTTTCTTTCTCAAGATTGCTATAGCTATTCAGGGTCTTTGGTGCTTCCATACAAATTGTGAAATTTTTTGTTCTAGTTTTGGTATCAGGGTGATGGTGGCCTTGGAGAATGAGTTTGGCAGTGTTCTTCCCTCTGCTATATGTTGGAAGAGTTTGAGAAGGATAGATGTTAGCTCTTTTCTAAACATTTGATAGAATTCACCTGTGAAGCCATTGGTCCTGGGCTTTTGTTTGTTGGAATTTTTTTAATCACAGTTTCAATTTCAATGCTTGTGAGTGTCTATTTATATTTTCTATTTCTTCCTGGTTCCATCTCAGAAGGTTGTGCTTTTCTAAGAATTTGTCCATTTCTTCCAGGTTGTCCATTTTATTGGCATATAGTTGCTTGTAGTAATCTGTCATGATCCTTTGTATTTCTGTGGTGTCTGTTTTAACTTCTCCTTTTTCATTTCTAATTTTATTGATTTGAGTCCTCTCCCTCTCTTTCTTGATGAGTTTGGCTAATTATTTATCAATTTTGTTTATCTTCTCAAAGAATCAGCTTTTAGTTTTACTGATATTTGCTATTGTTTCCTTCATTTCTTTTTCATTTATTTTTGATCTGATCTTAATGATTTCTTTCCTTCTGCTAAATTTGGGGGTTTTTTGTTCTTCTTTCTCTAATTGCTTTAGGTGTAAGGTTAGGTTGTTTATTTGAGATGTTTCTTGAGGTAAGATTGTATTGCTATAAGCTTCCCTCTTAGAACTGCTGCATCCCAAAGGTTTTGGTTTGTCATGTTTTCATTGTCCTTTGTTTCTAGGTATTTTTTTATTTCCTTTTTGATTTCTTCAGTGATCTCTTAGTTATTAAGTAGTGTATTGTTTAGGCTCCATGTGTTTCTAGTTTTTACAGATTTTTTCCTGTAATTGATATCTAGTCTCATAGCGTTGTGGTCAGAAAATATACTTGATACAATTTCAATTTTCTTAAATTTACCAGAGCTTGATTTGTGACCCAAGATATGATCTATCCTGGAGAATGTTCCTTGAGCACTTGAGAAGAAAATGTATTCTGTTGTTTTTGGATGGAATGTCTTATAAATATCAATTAAGTCCATCTTGTTTAATGTGTCCATCTTGTTTAATGACACATTAAACACAATAAATAAGCTTGTGTTTCCTTATTTATTTTCATTTTGGATGATCTGTCCTTTGGTGAAAGTGGGGTGTTAAAGTCCCCTACTATGATTGTGTTACTGTAGATTTCCCCTTTTATGGCTGTTAGCCTTTGCCTTATGTATTTAAGTGTTCCTATGTTGGGTGCATAAATGTTTACAATTGTTATGTCTTCTTCTTGGATTGATCCCTTGATCATTCTGTAGTGTCCTTCTTTGTCTCTTGTAATAGTCTTTATTTTAAAGCCTATTGTGTCTGATATGAGAATTGCTACTCCAACTTTCTTTTGATTTCCATTTTCATGGAATATCTCTTTCCATCCCCTCACTTTCAGTCTGTATGTGTCCCTAGGTCTGAAGTGGGTCTCTTGTAGACAGTGTATATACGGGTCTTGTTTTTGTATCCATTCAGCCTGTCTGTGTCTTTTGGTTGGAGCATTTAGTCCATTTACATTTAAGGTAGTTATCGATACGTATGTTCCTATTACCATTTTCTTAATTGTTTTGAGTTTGTTATTGTAGGTTTTTTCTTTCCCTTGTGTTTCCTGTCTAGAGAAGTTCCTTTAGCATTTGTTGTAAAGCTGGTTTGGTGGTACTGAACTCTCTCAGCTTTTGCTCGTCTGTAAAGGTTTTAATTTCTCTGTCGAATCTGAATGGTATCCTTGTTGGGTAGAGTAATCTTAGTTGTAGGTTTTTCCCTTCCATCACTTTAAATATGTCCTGCCACTCCCTTCTGGCTTGCAGAATTTCTGCTGAAAGATCAGCTGTTGACCTTACGGGGATTCCTTTGTATGTTATTTGTTGTTTTTCCCTTGCTCCTTTTCATATTTTTTCTTTGTATTTAATTTTTGATAGCTTGATTAATGTGTGTCTTGTTGTGTTTCTCCTTGGATTTATCCTGTATGGGACTCTCTGGGATTCCTGGACTTGATTGACTCTTTCCTTTCCCATATTAGTGAAGTTTTCAACTATAATCTCCTCAAATATTTTCTCAGTTCATTTCTTTTTCTCTTCTTCTGAGAACCCTGTAAGTTGAACGTTGGTGTGTTTAATGTTGTCCCAGAGGTCTCTAAGACTGTCCTCATTTCTTTTCATTCTTTTTTCTTTATTCTCCTCTGCAGTAGTTATTTCTACTATTTTATCTTCCTGGTCACCTCTGCGTTCTTCTGCCTCAGTTATTCTGCTATTGATTCCTTCTAAAGAATTTTTCAATCCATTTATTGTGTTGTTCATCATTGTTTGTTTGCTCTTTAGTTCTTCTAGGTCCTTGTTAAACATTTCTTGTTTTTTCTCCATTCTATTTCAAAGATTTTGGATCATCTTTACTGTCATTACTCTGAATTCTTTTTAGGTAGACTGCCTAGTTCCTCTTCATTTCTTTGGTCTACTGGGTTTTTACCTTGATCCTTCATTTGCTGTGTATTTCTCTGTCTTCTCATTTTGCTTATCTTACTGTGTTTGGGGTCTCCTTTTTGCAGGCTGCAGGTTCGTAGTTCCCATTGTTTTTGGTGTCTGTCCCCAGTGGCTAAAGTTGGTTCAGTGGGTTGTGTAGGCTTCCTGGTGGAGGGGACTCGTGCCTGTGTTCTGGTGGATGAGGCTGGATCTTGTCTTTCTGGTGGGCAGGATCGCATCTGGTGGTGTGTTTTGGTGTGTCTGTGACCTTATTATGATTTTTGGCAGCCTCTCTGCTAATGGGTGGGGTTGTGTTCCTGTCTTGCTAGTTGTTTGGCATAGGGTGTCCAGCACTGTAGCTTGCTGGTGGTTGAGTGGAGCTGGAGCTTAGCGTCGAGATGGAGATCTCTGGGAGAGCTTTTGCTGTTTGATATTACCTGGAGCTGGGAGGTCTCTGGTGGACCAATGTCCTGAACTCAGCTCTCCCAACTCAGAGGCACAGGCCTGACACTCAGCCAGAGCATGAAGACCCTGTCAGCCACACTGCTCTAAAATCAGGAACAAGACAAGGATGCCCGCTCTTGCAACTTCTATTTAATATAGTATTGGACGTCCTCATAGAATTTATTGGATAAAGTGAAAGCAGTGCTCAGAGGGAAATTTTTGGTTGTAAACACCTTGGATGAGCTCAACCGTAGACTGGTCACAGCTGAGGAAAGAGTCAGTGAGCTAGAATACAGGTCAGAACTTCCGAGACTCTAGAGGACCAATGGTAACCACTATCCGATAAACAGCCGACTTCTCCCAGAAACCAGCAAGCATTTATTTATTCCTTTACTGCGGGGTCGCCTGCAGGCCCTGGTTGGGGCTTGGCCTGGGTGCACGGAGCAGGGTTTCCCAGGTGGGCAAACAGGGCACGGCTGGAGTTTTGGGGGCTGCTAACTGGCCTCAGTTGTGTAGGGGCAGTAACTGGGGTCTTGGGGAGCCACTGGGAGAGGATGGGCTGGGAATCTGCAAGCACCGTGGGCAGCTCACAGAACTGTGAACTCAGGCCTGAGGCTCTGCCGCTGCAACCTCTCTTCCCAGTATTCCTTTTGAAAATAGCTTTGAATATGTTCATTTTCTTGATTTTTGAAATAGTTTCACATATGCATATAGATGTCAAAATTTATCAAAAGATACATTTTAAATATATGAAATTTATACTGTCAGTAATACTTTATTGAATATAGAAAAGCCCATTGCAGAGCTAATTAAATTAATAGATGAAATTCGTTGATCATCAAAACTTATATTTGTAATTTTTATGCAGAGTCTTTGATTATCCAGATGTGTATTAATATATGAAGGAGCTAAGACAGTCAGTTATATGTTTTACCTCATATTTCACAAAAAAAGGGAATATAATGATCATATGTGATGTTCAAAACTTTGTCAGTTTATTTTATAGTGGAAATAGACTAGTTCTTTTAACTGTACACATCATCACTGTCCTGGGATTCTAGTTTTCTTAATTCTCTGAAAATGGCCATATTTAATGTTGTCTAAGTAATTTGGAATGTGTTTTTAAAATATGTACATTTCTGCTGCCATTTTCATTAGTAGAGTTAAATAAATAGGGACAATAGATTTTTTGCAAACATAACACATTGCCAATGAAATATTAAAGTTTATGGTTCTCAATATAGGTTTATGTGGGAAGATTTAGGTGAATTGATTTTTTTATGTAGGATTATCTGTACAAACTGTAAGTTAGCTATTAAATTATTCTAGCTTTAATTCTCATTTTCTTACATATAATGTAGAGTACTTTAGAATTATGTTACAAAAAGTATCAATACTTTGCCACACTTGAGAGGATGATTCTCACTAGCATATCTGATTAACTACAAATGCATGGGTTTATTACAAAATCAATTTTGTATTACTTTATTTTGGAAACAAAAATATTTATATTTTAAATTGCTTTTTTATTCTATATATTATCTGTATAAGAGGAACTGATGAAATCTAATACATGATATCAAATTTTAATAAGCAGAATATATCTTTTGAGCACATGGGCTATAATATTTTTCAAAAAGACAAGGAAACCCTGTAATGAAGAGAAACAATAGAATAGTAAATGACATAAGAAAAATCATCTAGATAGTTCTTTCTTTATTAGATTATGTGCAGCTTAAAATAGTGACAGACTTTGCATACCACTGCATTGAAACAGTTTAAATAAATTTAAGTAAAGCAAAAGTAAAGAGGAATTGAAGCATCAACTGTTATTTATACTAAAAATCTGACTGTTTTATTCTATTTTATTTGGTCATTGCAAAACACTCAAAATATAAATCACTGTTCTATAACCTAATAGCCTTATACTGTGGTAGTTATGAATACTGGTTTGTACTTGAGGTTAAGAGATCCTACTGTACAGGATTATAATACGGTTTTTGTTTAAGTTGTGGTATAGACTTGGGTGAATTAGAATATAAACCATACTCTCTGAAATCCTCTCAATATAAATATTTAAATACAAGAGACATGGGTAGCAAGAACTGCACTTGCAGAAATCTTAACTACACTCAGTGGTTGACATCCCAACTGGTCCTAAATGAAATGTCCCATAGAAGCAAAATTATAACTGCCAGGGCCTAACCAGCACAACATTCTGTCACTTAAGACATTGCTCCTGAGAGTAATGCATGATCAGTGTTAGAATCTGTATTTTGAACAACATGGTGTCTACAGACCCACCACACTTTAAAAACCACTGTTTTATAGGAAGCTTGCCAAGTATTGGGTTATATTAGGGAATACAAAAAGAATAAAATGTGATCCCTGCACCTAACTGATTTTCAGCCTCTATTTGGAACAATACATGCGCACAAGTCAGCGTTGGTAAGAGGGTCTTGTAAATGTCATGTTACAGGGTGTGATTTCTATTTGAAACTCTATAATTTAGCAATCAGTACATCTGGAATTGCCAAGGGTATCAGGAAATAATGGAAGAAAGGGTAAAGAATATTCCAAATGGAATAGCCTATATACTCAGAGTAAAAAATAAGAGGGGTCAAGTCTTGAATAGGTGTTTGAATAGATTGAATGGATTGATTATAATACTTATATTAACAGAGGAGCTTAAACAGGAGTATGTATTCCTACTGTGAAGGATTTTAAAAGACCCTCTAAAGTTGTAGCTGATTAGTCACCTAGACATCTATCTAATGCAGGGGTTGGCAAACATTTTCTGTAAATATTTTAGGCTTTTATTTAGAATTTTTGAATTTTATTTTATTTATTTATTTTTATACAGCAGGTTCTTATTAATTATCCATTTTATACATATTAGTGTATATATGGCAATCCCAATCTCCCAATTCATCCCACCACCGCTCCCTTGCCACTTTCTACCCTTGGTGTCCATACATTTGTTCTCTACATCTGTGTCTCTATCTCTGCCCTGCAAACCGGTTCATCTGTACCATTTTTCTAGTTCCACATATATGCTTTAATATACGATATTTGTTTTTCTCTTTCTGACTTACTTCACTCTGTATGACAGTCTCTGGATCCATCCATGTGTCTACGTATGACCCAATTTCATTCCTTTTTATGGCTGAGTAATATTCCATTGTGTGTATATATATATATATATATATATATATATATATATATATATACACCACATTTTTATCCATTCATCTGTTGATGGGCATTTAGGTTGCTTCCATGACCTGGCTATTGTAAATAGTGCTGCAATGAACATTGGGGTGCATGTGTCTTTTTGAATTATGGTTTTCTCTGTGTATATGCCCAGTAGTGGAATTGCTGGGTCATATGGTAATTATAGTCTTAGTTTTTTGTGTGTTTTTTTTTGCGGTACACGGGCCTCTCACTATTGTGGCCTCTCCCGTTGCAGAGCACAGGCTTCGGGCGCACAGGCTCAGTGGCCGTAGCTCACGGGCCCAGCCGCTCTGTGGCATGTGGGATCTTCCCGGACCAGGGCACGAACCCATGTCCCCTGCATCAGCAGGTGGACTCTCAACCACTGCACCACCAGGGAAGCCCTATAGTTTTAGTTTTTTTAAGAAACGTCTATACTGTTCTCCATAGTGGCTGTATCAACTTACATTCCCACCAACATCGCAAGAGGGTTCCCTTTTCTCCACACCCTCTCCAGCATTTGTTGTTTGTAGATTTTCTGATGATGCCCATTCTAACTGGTGTGAGGTGATACCTCATTGTAGTTTTGATTTGCATTTCTCTAATAATTAGTGATGTTGAGCAGCTTTTCACCTGTTTCTTGGCCATCTATATGTCTTCTGTGGAGAAATGTCTATTTAGGTCTTCTGCCCATTTTTGGACTGGGTTGTTTGCTTTTTTAATATTGAGCTGCATGAGCTGTTTATATATTTTGGAGATTAATCCTTTGTCCGTTGATTTGTTTGCAAATATTTTATCCCATTCTGAGGGTTGTCTTTTCATCTTGTCTGTAATTTCCTTTGCTTTGCAAAAGCTTTTAACTTTCATTAGGTCTCATTTGTTTATTTTTGTTTTTATTTCCATTACTGTAGGAGGTGGCTCAAAAAAGATCTTGCTGTTATTTATGTCAGAGTGTTATGCCTATGTTTTCCTCTAAGAATTTTATAGTATCCAGTCTTACATTTAGGTCTCTAATCCATTTGAGTTTATTTTTGTGTATGGTGTTAGGGAGTGTTCTAATGTCATTCTTTTACATGTAGCTGTCCAGTTTTTCCAGCACCACTTATTAAAGAGACTGTCTTTTCTCCATCGTATATACTTGCCTCCTTTGTCATAGATTAGTTGACCATAGGTACATGGGTTTATCTTGGGCTTTCTATCCTGTTCCATTGATCTATATTTCTGTTTTTGTGCCAGTACCATATTGTCTTGATTACTGTAGCTTTGTAGTATAGTCTGAAGTCAGGGAGTCTGATTCCTCCAACTCTATTTTTTTCCCTCAAGACTGCTTTGGCTATTCGGGGTCTTCTGTGTCTCCATACACATTTTAAGATCTTTGTTCTAGTTCTCTAAAAGATGCCATTGGTAATTTGATAGGGATTGGACTGAATCTGTAGATTGCTTTGGGTAGTACAGTCATTTTCACAATATTGATTCTACCAATCTGAGAACATGATATATCTCTCCATCTGTTGGTATCATCTTTAATTTCTTTCAAGGGTGTCTTATAGTTTTCTGCATACAGGTCTTTTGTCTCCATAGGTAGGTTTATTCCTAGGTAGTTTTTTTTTTTTGTTGCAATGTTAAATGAGAGTGTTTCCTTAATTTCTTTTTTAGATTTTTCATCATTAGTGTATAGGAATGCAAGAGATTACTGTGCATTAATTTTGTATCCTGAAACTTTACCAAATACATTGATTAGCTCTAGTAGTTTACTGGTGGCATCTTTACGATTCTCTGTGTATAGTATCATGTCATCTGCAAATAGTGACATCTTTACTTCTTCTGTTCCAATTTGGATTGCTTTTATTTCTTTATCTTCTCTGATTGCCATGGCTAGGACTTCCAAAACTATGCTGAATAATAGTGGCGAGAGTGGACATCCTTGTCTTGTTCCTGATCTTAGAGGAAATGCTTTCAGTTTTTCATAATTTAGAATGATGTTTTCTGTGGGTTTGTCATATATGGCCTTTATTATGTTGAGATAGGTTTCCTCTGTGCCCACTTTCTGGATATTTTTTATCATAAGTAACTGTTGAGTTTTGTCAATAGCTTTTTCTTCATCTATTGTGATGATCATATGGTTTTTATTCTTCAATTTGTTAATTTGGTGTATCACATTGATTGATTTGTGTATATTGAAGAATCTTTGCATCCCTGGGATAAATCCCACTTGATCATGTTATATGATCCTTTTAATGTGTTGTTGGATTCTGTTGCTAGTATTTTGTTGCGGATTTTTGCATCCATATTCATCAGTGTTATTGGTCTGTAATTTTATTTTTTTGTAGTATCTTTGTCTGGTTTTGGTATCAGGGTGATGGTGGCCTCATAGAATGAGTTTGGGAGTGTTCCTTCCTCTGCAGTTTTTTGGAAGAGTTTGAGAAGGCTTCACAGGCTTCACCTGTGAAGCCATCTGGTCCTGGACTTTTGTTTGTTGGAAGATTTTTAATCACAGTTTCAACTGTGATTTCAATTAAAAATCATAGTTTTACTTGTGATTGGTCTGTTCATATTTTCTCTTTCTTCCTGGTTCAGTCTTAGAAGGTTATACTTTTCTAAGAATTTGTCCATTTCCTCCAGGTTGTCCATTTTATTGGCAAGGAGTTGCTTGTAGTAGGCTCTTAGGATGCTTTGTACCTCTGCGGTGTCCGTTGTAAGTTCTCCTTTTTCATTTCTAAATCTACTGATCTGAGTCCTCTCCCTCTTTTTCTTGATGAGTCTGGCTAATGGTTTATCGATTTTATCTTCTCAAAGAACCAGCTTTTAGTTTTACTGATCTTTGCTATTGCTTTCTTTGTTTTTTATTTCATTTATTTCTGCTCTGATCTTTATGATTTCTTTCCTTCTATTAAATTTGGGTTTTGTTTTTTCTTCTTTCTCTAGTTCCTTTATGTGTAAGGTTAGATTGCTTATTTGAGATTTTTCTTGTTTCTTGAAGTGGGCTTGTATTGCTGTAAACTTTCCTCTTAGAACTGCTTTTGCTGCATCCCGTAGGTTTTGGATCATCATGTTTTCATTGTAATTTGTCTCCAGGTATTTTTTGTTTTCCTGTTTGATTTCTTCAGTGATCTATTGTTTCTTTAGTAACGTATTGTTTAGTCTCCACGTGTTTGCATTTTTTACGTTTTTTTCCCTGTAATTAATTCCTAATCATATAGTGTTGTGGTCAGAAGAGATGATTGTTATGATTTCAGTTTTCTTAAATATACTGAGGCTTGATTTGTGACCCATGATGTGATCTATCATGGAGAGTGTTCCATGCACACTTCAGAAGACAGTGTAATCTGCTCTTTTTGGATGGAATGTCCTATAAATATCAATTAAATCTATCTGGTGTATTGTGTCATTTAAAGCTTGTGTTTCCTTATTCATTTTCTGTTCGGATGATCTGTCCATTGGTGTAAGTGAGTTGTTAAAGTCCCCCAATATTTTTGCGTTGCTGTCAATTTCCTCTTTTATAGCTGTTAGCAGTTGCCTTGTGTATTGAGACGTTCCTATGTTGAGTGCACATATATTTATAATTGTTGTGTCTTCTCCTTAGATTGATACCTTAATCGTTATATAGTGTCTTTCCTTGTCTCTTGTAACATTCTTTATTTTAAAGTCTATTTTATCTGATATGAGTACTGCTACTCCAGCTTTCTTTTGATTTCCATTTGCATGGAATATCTTTTTCCATCCCCACACTTTCAGTCTGTACATGTCCCTAGGTCTGAAGTGGGTGTCTTATAGACAGCATATATATGGGTCTTGTTTTTGTAACCATTCAGCAAGCCTTTGTCTTTTGGTTGGATCATTTAATCCATTCTCGTCTAGTGTAGTTATCAATATCTATGTTCCTATTACCATTTTCTTAATTGTCATGGGTTTGTTTTTGTAGGTTCTTTTCTTCTCTTGTGTTTCCCACTTAGAAAAGTTCCTTTAGGGTTGTTGTAGAGCTGGTTTGGTGGTGCTGAATTCTGTTAGCTTTGCTTGTCTGTAAAGCATTTGATTTCTCTGCCGAATCTGAATGATATCCTTGCTGAGTAGAGTAATCTTGGTTGTAGGTTCTTCCCTTTCATCATTTTAATTATATCATGCCACTTCCTTCTGGCTTGTAGAGGTTCTGCTGAGAAATCAGCTGTTAACCTTTTGGGAGTTCCCTTGTATGTTATTTGTCATTTTTCTCTTGTTGCTTTCAATGATTTATCTTTGTCTTTAATTTTTGTCATTTTGATTACTATGTGTCTTGGTGTGTTTCTCCTTGGGTTTATTCTTCCTGGGACTCTGTGCGCTTCCTGGACTTGGGTGGCTATTTTCTTTCCCATGTTAGGGAAGTTTTCGGCTGTAATCTCTTCAGATATTTTCTTGGGTCCTTTCTCTCTCTCTTCTCCTTCTGGGACCCCTATAATGTGAATGTTGTTGCATTTAATTTTGTCCCAGGGGTCTCTTAGGCTGTCTTCATTTCTTTTTATTCTTTTTTCTTTATTCTGTTCTGCGGCAGTGAATTCCACCATTCTGTCTTTCAGGTCACTTATCCATTCTTCTGCCTCAGTTATTCTGCTATTGATTCCTTCTAGTGTATTTTTCAATTCAGTTATTGTATTGTTCATCTCTGTTGTTTAATTCTTCTAGGTATTTGTTAAACATTTCTTGCATCTTCTCCATCTTTGCCTCCATTCTTTTTCCGATGTCTGGATCATCTTCACTCTCATTATTCTGAATTCTTTTTCTGGAAGGTTCCCTATCTCCACTTCATTTCATTGTTTTTCTGGGGTTTTTTCTTGTTCCTTCATCTGGTACATAGCCCTCTGCCTTTTCATCTTGTCTGTCTTTCTGTTAATATGGTTTTTGTTTCACAGACTGCAGGATCGTAGTTCTTTTTGCTTCTGCTGTCTGCCCTCTGGGGGATGAGGCTATCTAAAAAGCTTGTGCAAGTTTCCTGTTGGGAGGAACTGGTGGTGGGTAGAGCTGGCCCATTTTTTAATCAGATTGTTTGTTTTTGATACTGAGTTGAGTTGAGTGAGTTCTTTATATTTGGGACATTAATCTCTTATCAGATTTATCATTTGCAAATATATTCTCCTATTCAGTAGGTTGCCTTTTCATTTTGTTGATGTTTTCCTTTGGTGTGCAAAAGCTTTTTAGTTTGGTTTAGTCCCATTTGTTTATTTTTGCTTTTGTTGCCCTTGCCTAAGGAGACAGATCCAAAAAAATACTGCTAAGACTGATGTCAGAGAGCATACTGCCTATGTTTGCTTCTAGAAGCTTTATGATTTTAGATCTTACTTGAACTCATTTTGAATTAATTTTTGTATATTGTGTAAGCAAGGGGTCCAGTTTGATTGTTTTTCATGTAGCTGTCCAGTTTTCCTAATGCCTTTTTTTGAAGAGGCTGCCTTTACCCTACTATGTATTCTTGACTCTGTTGTAGATTAATTGACCACATAAGTATGGGTTCATTCCTGGCTCTCTGTTCTGTTTCATTGATCTATGTGTCTGTTTTTTGTGCCAGTACTATATACAGTTTTGATTACTATAGCTTTGTAGTATAGTTTGAAATCAGGGCCCATGATACCTCTAGCTTTGTTCTTCTTTCTTAATATTGCTTTAACTATCAAGGGGTCTTCTGTGGTTCCATACGAATTTTAGAATTATCAACCACATACAATATTGAATGCAATACCTCTAGTTGTTCTTCATTAAATATTGCACTAAGATATTTAGGCACTAATATTAGCTTTTAAACAGTGGCAAAATCGTCTTTATTTTTATTTGAACTTAAGCTTTCTAATGAAACAAGCTATAGAGGAGATATTTGTAAACTTTAGACTGAAAACTATCTTGTGTATATCAGATTTAAATCATTTACCTTAAGCATGACATCTGGGAGAAATAAGCTTCATGGTTTCTGTGTCATACAATTTATCTTCCTAGAGATATGCCTAGGTTTATTCTGATTAATTTTTCTGAGTCCCACACAAGGAGTTATGCTTAAGTTTGAATACTATAAAAATTCTTTAATAAAATTAAAATTACATAAATTCTTGGTAGTTTGTTCAGAATTCCATTTTGCCAGTTCTCTTATTGCAGCTCTTCAAATCTCATTTGGGTTTTAGGTATCATTGTCAAATCAGAAACTAGAAAACTAAGGTGTACATCTGCCTACAGTTGGTACATATAGAAACAAGTTTCAATTTACAAAAAAAAAAAATCAATTTACAGCAGTTAGAGGCCAGGTGCTCTCTTCTTCTTATAAGATTTAGGAAAGCTCTCCATTTAATTATTCTTAACTTTCTAATCTTATCTATCAAACTATGCTGTGAATATGCTGAAGAACCACTTTATCAAGTGAGTGGAAAGTGATTAAATTAGAAACTGTGGGACTTCCCTGGTGGTCCAGTGGTTAAGACTTCGCCTTCCAATGCAGGGGTGGTGGGTTCGATCCCTGGTCGGGGAGCTGGGATCCCACATGCCTCATGGTGAAGAAGCCAAAACATAAAACAGAAGCAATACTGTAACAAATTCAATAAAGACTTTTAAAATGGTCCACATCAAAAAAAAAATCTTAAAAAAAAAATTAGAAACTGTGCAAGGTACCCATTCCATAGAAGGCTAACTAAAATGTAGTCTGTAACACTGTTGGCTATAGGAGAGAAAAAAAACAATATCATCTCTAGTAACACTTCATAAGCCATCTGTGTTCTTTTATATATCCAGAACAATACCACCATTATCTTTCATATCTTTGATACACACACACACTCCACACCCTGAAGGGTTGGGCTATGGCCAAAGCTGTACCAAACCTGGCATCTCTCATATCAATCCCATAGACTCCATGGTCCAATAATGGACATGTCACCCAAGGTATATCAACCAAAATCCTTTCTCAGGGTTTTTATAAGGGAAACTTGTAGGAAAGTTTCCTCTTGATCCTGGGGTTAAAGAATAAGAAGTCCAGAGATGCCTGCAGTCCTGGTTCTTGGAGATAACCAGAGTGACAGAATAACGCCAATACTCAAATGGAAAGTAAGAGGCATAGAGAGAGATTGCAGACAGTGTTTTGAATTCTTGAAGGATCCAATTCTCCCTAGTTAGAATTGGGTTTTCCATAGTCTGCAACTAATAGAGTCTTGACTACCTCCTTATCATATAATGCTATTTAATTCATTTGGCAGGAAGTTTGTAATTTAATCTAGTATGGATAAAAGGAGTTCTTTTAAATCCATTTCCAGGAACGTCCCTGGAAATTCTACCATTATAAGTGATGTTTAGATCTCAAGTGTTCCACCAATCAATTATAATAACTATAATATTAGGAAAGTTTATTAAGCTCTAACTAGGTATTCTTGACTGTTGTAATTCTCACAAAAACTATATGAGGTAGATGGCTTTAATGCATGTATATTTCACACATATGAAATACAGAGTTTAATTAACTTCCCTGTAAAAGTAATAGGCTTAGTGACCAAACTTAAATCTGTTTGTGTGTTCTTAACTCCTCCACTACCTTGCCTCTCTTCTGGCATGCCAACTGTGTGCCAGTAATGGTCTGAATAGTATAGATGCAGGGAGAACAAGACATAGTCTCTGCTTCACAAAGTGTATAGTTTAACATATAGTCTAGTGGGGGATATAGGCAAATCATAGACAGTCTTCAACACTGTCTCAGTTTTCTCAGGCTATCATAACAAAATAACATAGGCTACGTGGCTTAAATAACAGAAATTTATTTTTTCACAGTTTTGGAGGCTGAGAAGATCAAGGTGCCAACAGAGTTGGTGTCTGGTCCGAGCTCTCCTCTTTGGTTGCAGATGACTGACTTCTCATTGAGTGGGAAATGAGATAGAGGAGAGATGTTCCTGTCATACAGCATTCACATCTATTCAAGCTGGTTGCTAGCTTATTCTCCAATCCCTGAGAATCTAGTGGTATCTCTAGATTTTTCTGTAGTGAGGTCTGTTGGTTACTGTCTGTGGCCTTTAAAGTGGGATCTAAGATAACCCCAGGCAAGAGGCATTCTGTCTTCTATATGGCTTATATCTAATCCATGGAACTCTTCTTTGTGGAGAAAGAGAGCTCTCCGGTGTCTCTTCTTGTAAGGACATTAATCCTGTCAGATCAGGGCCCCACTCTGATTTCACTTAACCTTTATCAACTCCTCCCAGAATCTATCTCAAAATACAGTCACATTGGGACTTGGGGGTTTACCATATGAATTTTGGGGGGATACAAACATTCAGCTTATTTAAAAAGGGGGGAAGGTAAATTCACTAAAGGGTAGGGTAAACCCAAGACTTTATAGGAACTACATCATAAGCTCAAATAAGGCCTCCCATAATAATTTTGGTTAAATGAAAATAGATTTTGATAAAGTATAGATTTCATACATTTCTGCCACCTCTTGCATGTTGTATTTTACTTAGCATAGGCTAGGAGGATCACAGAAGATGTAATTATGCAAATGAATACATAGAATAAGTAAGGGTCAACGACTTACTAAACTATAGCCAGATACCTACATTTATTTTTATTTATTTATTTGCGGTATGCGGGCCTCTCACCGTTGTGGCCTCTCCCGTTGCAGAGCACAGGCTCCGGACACGCAGGCTCAACGGCCATGGCTCACGGGCCCAGCCGCTCCGCGGCATGTGGGATCTTCCCGGACTGGGGCACAAACCCGTGTCGCCTGCATCAGCAGGTGGACTCTCAACCACTGCGCCACCAGGGAAGCCCAAACGACTTATTTTATTTTATTTTTTTGCGGTACGCGGGCCTCTCACTGTTGAGGCCTCTCCCGTTGTGGAGCGCAGGCTCAGCGGCCATGGCTCACGGGCCCAGCCGCTCCGCGGCATGTGGGATCTTCCCAGACTGGGGCACGAACCCGTGTCCCCTGCATCGGCAGGTGGACTGTCAACCACTGCGCCACCAAGGAAACCCCAGATACCTAAATTGATGTTGGTACCTTGGCTGGAAAAATATAAAATCAATGAGCCAAAGCACACCCATCTCAGAGAGCTGAATTAGAACAAGAAGAAAGAAAGGGCTTTTGTATGATTCTGGGAGCCTGTGCTGTGTTAAATTGATGGAGAGCTGAATGACTGGTTCTCCCTTTCCTGCACCTATTTTCAACTGATGAGGGGAAATACAAGTTTTATGCCTGAACATCATAAAATTATGATAATGGTGGAATCTATTTCCTGAAATCATCTCTCTACAGATATATAATTTTGAAATCAAGAAGAAAAATTATCATGTCAGTATCTTTGAATTCTGGGTCCTATCCAGACATAATTCAGGATAATTTTAGTCAATGCTAGGAAGCCTCTAGAATACCCATGTCTAGAATAAAATTATGGTCAGCCTAATTCAGCAGTTCTTAAGCTTTTTGCACAGTACAGTCGCCTGAGGAGCTGGTAAAAATACCTGGTTCCTGCTTCCTGCCCCAAATCAAATAAATCAGAGTTTCTGGGGATAGGACCTGGCATTTTAAAAAGCTTCCTAAAATATTTTACTGTGCAGGGAACTACTAGCCTAATGTTGAGAAGCCACAACCTAAGGTAGCAACCAGTTAAATGCCTTGCTCTAAAATTAGAAGGCCCAGCCTGTGTAGACCAAAGTATTCTTATTAGCCAATGCTTGAGTATAGAAATTTCACCTAAAGGTGGTCATATCTCACTGAAGAGTCATCACAGCCAATCATTAGTCAAATGGAATCAAACATTGTTGAGTGGCAACTGAAGATCGAAGGCCACAGTTGGGGAGTGGCTTAGGGAAGTGTCATTTTCTGAGACCAGATGGTGATTAAAGACATTCAGCCTGGCTTTCTGTTTGTAAGCTCCACTGAGGTGATAAATTTTTCTAAGTCTTCCTTGAAAAACTAATTGGGGGATCTTGGTCGTAAGCAGCACTCAGGTAGGAAATTTAACTGCAATTTAGAAACTTTAGAATCAAGTATCCCTTCAGGGACTCAAGTCTGTATAAAAGGAAGTCCTGTTCTCTCTTGGACACATGGGCAGTGATGAAGAGGACCACATCCCAGGCTGCCTGTCAGCACACTGCCAAGTAGGGAGGAAAATTTGTTGTTATCATTTGATGTGGATGACTCATTTTCTTTTCCAAGCATTGAGATTTGCATATGACTTCTATAACCCTTTAGGAATGACTCTGCCATAATCAGCTTCTGTCCAATAATAAGGTAGCACAGTAGGACACTGAAGTGTTCAGATTTTGTTTGTTTGTTTTTGCCAGTAAGCAAGTAGAGCCATTAAATCCCTCTGAGCAAGTAAGTTACATGCATACAGCAGTATCTAAGGAACTTCCCTCTATAGAAAGATGTAGTTGGAGAAGGAGAAAGAATAGGCAAAGAGATCAGCTAGAAAACCTGGTAATAACTATTCTGAGGCAGTGAGGACCTAAACTATCTAAAAACACACACACACACAATGGAGGCTGCAGGGTTTGTGTTTTTTTTAATAGAAATGTAACAGGATGGTAAATTGAAAAGTTTTTTGTGGTATCATGATACAATACATGTGACACTCCAAAATGGATACAATGCCAAAATGAAAAATTGTCAAAGGAAGGTACAATCAATGCTTATACTCTTCTTAAATGCCTGCTCACATAGAAGATAAAAGCATGCTGGAAGTTAGAGACATTTTGGAGAAGATTTCTTTGGATAGAGCTGTTGCTGTTCTATGAGTCCTTCTACTGCACATCCCACCCACCCTACTCCCACGGAGAAGAGTTGAAGAAGTTTTCAGCCTTCACCTCAGCCGAGAGAGAGGGTAAGGAAGGAAAGAGGGAAGGAAGTCTAATTAGAAAATGTAATATGTATTTCCTGCAGGATGGAAGACATGGAGGCCTAGTGGCTGATTCATGCCCCTTAAACATGAGTAACTATTTAACTAACATTTAGAGCTGATTGAAGTAGAAATTGATGCTACATTGTGTAATTTGAATCCTCAGTGTTTATAGGGCAAATTATACATGTGCCCTGTGTAGTAGATATAAGCCAGACAGAAGATAGAATATCTCTTGTCTGAGTCATCTTAGGTCCCATTCTGAAGGCCAATTATAGGAACAAACAAACCTCACTAGAGAGAATTCTCTAGCGAATCTGGAAGTACCACTGGATTCCAGGGATTGGGGAAGAAGCTAGCAACCAGCTAGAGTAGATATGAAATCTGTGACAGGAACACCCATGAAAATGCATGTGTTAGGAGGAGAAAGGATAAGTGCCATGGTTTCTAAAGATCCATGAAAGTTGCAAATGCAGGACCAAGAATAATAATACCCTTTTCTTTCTCTTCTGCTCTCCTGTGCTCCGACTCTGAGGGAGGCAGAAATCCCAGTTGAAAAACTAAGAGAGCAGAAATCACAGAACAGCTGGTCTGGGAAGGAGAAAAAAGTCAACTATATTTCCCCAGCTAAAAATTCCCCACCTGCAAGATGGGGGAGGAGAGAAGCCCCAATATCTAACCAGGGTCAGAGTTTGAATTTTTACTAAGGCTAGAGATTTTTAAATCACTGAATTAAGAATGTGACCAATGTTCCTTTATTGCTTAAGAATAAACACAAGAGTCATAGGGCCTGTCAGAATTTTTTTCCAAGAATAAGGGAAAATTAAGCCTGCAGAATAAATTTTAAAGGATTGTGAGGCACAAAAAAATAAGGTTATTTTTAATTGTATTTTATGAGTGTTGCCAATGTAATCTAATATTTATAAAACTCAAAGTTAAGAATGACCGAGAAAGGCACAGAGTAATAATCACATTTCATACATTTGCAGTATCTATATTTAATAATTTCATATATATTCTCTTATTTGATCCTAAATATCCTGAAGATAGGACAGAAATATATATATTTTTTCCATTTTACAGAAGAATAACCTGAAGATCATGTTAACAAGTGGTTTATCTAAGGTATTAACACGTGTTAGAGTAGGTATTGAAGTTAAGACCAGAATCCAGATATACTGTCTCTAAATCTTACCCAAGGGCACAGCTCCTTAGGTAAGAAGTAACCTTTGAAATTTCCCTAAAAGCTGTTTCCATTAATTCACTGAGTAAAAGTTACTGATCATCTTCCATGTACCAGGCATTATTGGGGATTCATTATGGAAGAAATCAGAAAATTCCACTGCTCTCATAGAACTTCCATCCTAATACAGGGAAACAGACAATAAACAAATAGAACAGACAAATAAAATGTTATGTCAGGTGGCAAATTCTGTGAAAATATTCATAAAGCAGGGTATGAAGGATAGCAAGGGTTAAGAGTGGGAGTTCCTGTATGTTTTGTAGGCCATAAGGCCTGAGAGAGGAGTGCACTTACAAATAACCAAAGACACTATGACAAGAGCAGGGTCAGCAAAGGAGGATGGTAGGAAATGATGCTCTAGCAGTGCAAGGAGGCGGTGGGGGGGGGGGGTCGGCGGGAAGGGGGGCGAGGTTTGAGGAGAAGACCATATAGTACCTTCTAAGACCTGGTAAGGAATTTGATTTCACTATGAATACAGTGGGAAGCCACTCAAATGGCTTCAACAGAGGACTGATTTTGCCTAACTTACCTTTTTTTTGTTTTGTTTTGTTTTTTCAAAAAACAGACATTCTGGCTTATATGTAAAAAATAGACTCTAACAGGCAACGGTGGGGATAGGAAGACCAGTATGGGTGCTACTAATAGTCCAGGCAACAGCTAGGGTGGTGGTGGAGGTGTCGGGAAGTGTTGACTCTCTACAGTTTTGATTTGGCAGGCAGTCCTCAGGCAGCCTCAACGTGTATTTCCTTAGGTTATGTTTGTGCAATTTATAACAAAAGATGTCTATAACAAAAACGTTTACTCTCCATGCCCAAGGGTTCTTCACTTCCTTTGTTGGGAAACATGAAATCCTTCAGGTCATTGCCATTTAAAATAATCCTTGACCATCCGATGTAGCTCGCCTTCACCCGTAGCAGAGTCCTCTGTCACTAAATGCTACTCTATACTATTTATGCTGTTTTCTTTATACTACTTACTGTAAGTTGTGATTGTAGATTTATTTATGTGCTTATGTGGCCATTGCTCATTTCTCTCACTAGACTTTAAGCCCTCAGAAGGCAAGGTCTATTTATGTTTTGTTCATTTTTGCATACTGAGGGCCTAGTCTACAACTTATACAAAGTAGTTACTCAAAAATATAATTTGAATTGATGAATAAAAATAATATCACCTTATATTTTCCTTGTAAGGTATCCCAGTCATCTTTTTCTTTCTCTATTTATATCAAAAAGCTAAGGAAAATATCTGATTTCAATTTTAAAAATTCCTTTTTTTTAAAGGAAAAAAGAGACCATCTTGCCCCTCCCCCTACTCATTAACAACTACATTGATTACATACTGTGGTAGGCAGAATGGTGGCCCCTCAAACATGTCCACACCCTAATCCTCAGTATTTTGAATATGTTACATTGCATGAGGAATGTGATAGGGAAAGCAGAATTATACAGAAAAGGGAAACTAATGTAGCAGGTGGAATTAGGGCTGCTAATCAGCTGACTTTACAGTGGGGAGATTATCCTGGATTATCCAGGTGGACCCAGTGTAACCACCTGAGCTCTAAAAGGGGAAGAGAGAGTAGACCATGAACTAAGAAATGTGGATGCCAGTCTCAGTTTAAAGCCTGCAAGAGAGTGGGGACCTGAGTCCTACAACTGCAAGAAGCTTAGTTCTGCCAACAACTCATATGAGCAGGAAACAAATTCTCCCCTACACTCCCAAGGAATTACAGAGATATAGACACCTTGGTTTTCTCTCATGAGAAACATACTGGACTTCTGACCTAGAGAACTATAAAATCAATTCATGTTCATTATGCCAACAGTAAAAACTAATAGAATTTCTTGTGTAAGTATTCATTTAGCTGTCTCGCTTGTTAGTTTTTTAACTTCATGTATTTTTGTAATTATTTTGTAACATAATGGCTGATATTATTGGAATATATTTTTACTTTGAAAACTTTCCTCATATTCTTATAAGAACACTGATGTTCTTAAAACCTTGAGTAACACTGATAGTGAATTTTCAAAATCAAACTTTAAATTTAAAGAATGTTCTAGATACAGTTAAATCTTAATGCCATTTGTTTACTAACACGACATTTTCTAACACATCCTATTGCTTTCTTGGTGTTTTTATTGTTGTCTTATTGTTATGGCCTTATTTTATGTTTTCAGTCCTATAATTACTCAGAGCTATAAGACTGGATATGAGGAAATGAGAAAAGTTGAAAGGCAACTTGAATCTGTTTATTACTATAACTACTCAGAAGGATTACTAGCAGATTTAAGAGAAAAGAAGTAAACAATCTTTACAAAAATGAGAATTAGGATAATCCATGAATTTCACTTCACATCACTTCTCATTTTTTATAAGGTTTTAAGTACAATGTAGAATTTTAGGAATGGTCAGAGACAAGCTAACATTCCCCTGAGTGACAGAGACCAGCACCTTAGCTCTTCTGTGTACCAGTAGGAACTAGGGAACTTTGAAGCATATTCAAAGAATTATATTTCTTGGGGAGGAAGTCTGGCCATGCATTCCTGAGGCAGGGTTAACAGAACCTGGAGAAATAAGTTAGCTTTACAGAAAGAGACATTGCCACAAAATCTAGTCTTGAAATTTTATTTTGTTAGTTATTTTTTGTTGAGTTTTTTTTTTTTTACATCTTTATTGGAGTATAATTGCTTTACAATGGTGTGTTAATTTCTGCTTTATAACAAAGTGACTCAGTTATACATATACATATGTTCCCATATCTCTTCCCTCTTGCGTCTCCCTCCCTCCCACCCTCCCTATCCCACTCTAGGTGGTCACAAAGCACCCAGTTGATCTCCCTGTGCTATGCGGCTGCTTCCCACTAGCTATCTATTTTACATTTGGTAGTGTATATATGTCCATGCCACTCTCTCACTTTGTCACAGCTTACCCTTCCCCCTCCCCATATCCTCAAGTCCATTCTCTAGTAGGTCTGTGTCTCTATTCCTGTCTTACCCCTAGGTTCTTCATGACATTTTTTTTTCTTAGATTCCATATATATGTGTTAGCATATGGTATTTGTCTTTCTCTTTCTGACTTACTTCACTCTGTATGACAGACTGTAGGTCCATCCACCTCACTACAAATAACTCAATTTTGTTTCTTTTTATGGCTGAGTAATATTCCATTGTATATATGCGCCACATCTTCTTTATCCATTCATCCAATGACAGACACTTAGGTTGTTTCCATCTTCTGGCTATTGTAAATAGAGCTGCAATGAACATTTTGGTACATGACTCTTTTTGAATTATGGTTTTCTCAGGGTATATGCCCAGTGGTGGGATTGCTGGGTCATATGGTAGTTCTATTTGTAGTTTTTTAAGGAACCTCCATACTGTTCTCCATAGTGGCTGTACCAATTCACATTCCCACTAGCAGTGCAAGAGTGTTCCCTTTTCTCCACACCCTCTCCAGCATTTATTGTTTCTAGATTTTTTGATGATGGCTATTCTGACCGGTGTGAGATGATATCTCATTGTAGTTTTGATTTGCATTTCTCTAATGATTAATGATGTTAAAAATATGGAACGCTTCACGAATTTGCATGTCATCCTTGTGCAGGGGCCATGCTAATCTTCTCTGTATCATTCCAATTTTAGTATATGTGCTGCCGAAGCGAGCACTTGTTAGTTATTTTTTGAAAGAGAAGCCTATTTCACTTCCTGAAGCAAGTGCAGATTGAAAAAATATAATAGCTTTATTGAATTATAAGTCAAGTACCATAATATTTACCCTTTTAAAGTACAAAATTCAGTGGTTTTAGTATATTCACAGTTATTCAACCCTCACCATTATCTATTTTAAGAATATCACCCCAAAAATAAACTCTGTACCCAATAGTAGTCACTCCTCATTTCTCCATTCTCCCAGGCTTTGGCAACCGTTAATCTGTTTTCTCTTTCTGTGGATTTGCCTCTTCTGGACATTTAACATAAATGGAAATATACAATATAAGGACTTTTGTGACTGACGTCTGTCACTTAGCGTTATGTTCTCAAGATTCATCCCTGTTGTAGCATGGATTGGTACTTTGGTACTTCATTCATTTTTATTGGTAAACAATATTCCATTGTCTGGATATACCACATTTGTTTATCCATTATACAGTTTATGAGCATTTGTGTTGTTTCCACTTTTTGGCTATTATGAATAATGATATTATTAACTTCTATGTACAAGCTTTTATGTGATCATATTTTTTTCATTGCTATTCACAAATATCTTGAAGTGGAATTGATCATTCATATGATAACTCTATGTTTAACGTTTTGAGGATTACTGAACTGCTTTCCAGTGTGACTGTACCACTTAGCGTCCTCACCAGCAATGCGTGAGGGTTCCAGTTTCTTCACATCCTTAACAACACTTGTTATTTTCTAATTTTATTAATATTAATATTATAGCAATCCTAGTGGCTGTGAGGTGATATCTGATTATGGTTTTGATTTACATTTTTCTAGTGACTAATGATGACCATCTTTTCATGTGCTTATTGGCCATTTGTACATACTTGAAGAAATATCTATTCAAATCCTTTCACCATTTTTAATTTGGTTTTCTTTTTATTGTTAGGTTATAAAAGTTATTTGTATATACTGAATACAAGTCCCTTATCAGATATAGGATTTGCACATATTTTCCACCAACTGTGGGTTGTCTGTTTACTATCTTGATGGTATCGTTTGTAGCACAAAAGTTTTTAATTTTCATGAAGTCCAGCTTATCTTTTTTTTTTTTTTTTGGTAGCTGGGTAACTTTACCTAACCCAATGTTACTAAGATTTACTCTTAAGATTTCTTCTAATACTTTTATAGTTCAGCTCTTACATTTTAAACAGTGATTCATTTTGATTTAATTTTTGCGTATGTTGTGAAGTAGGGGCCCAATTTTACTCTTTTGCATGTGGATATACACTTGTTCCAACACCAATTGTACCCATTGAATGGTCACGCCATCTTTGTCAAAGTACAATTGACTATAAATGTGGATGCTTACTTCTGGACCCTCAGTTCTATTCTATTGATCTGTATGTCTGTTCTCATCCTAATCCCACAGTATCTTGATTATTGTATGTTTGTAATCAGAGTATGTAAGTCATTCAATTTTGTTCTTCTCAAGATCATTTTGACTACTCTGGGTTCCTTTAATTTCCATGTGAGTTTTAAAGTCAACCTGTCAAATTCTGCAAAACTGGCAGCTAGGATTTTTATAGAGATTATACTGAATCTGTAGATCAAATTGGGGAGTATTCCCATCTTAAAAGTATTAAATCTTCCAATCAATGAACATGAGCTTTCTGTCAATTTATTTAGCTTTTCTTTAATTTCTTTCAACTATGTTTTGTAGTGTTCAGTGTACAAGTCTTACTCTTCTTTCATTTAATGTATTCATGAATATTTTATTCTTTTTGAAGCTATTATAAATGGGATTGTTTTATTATTTTACTTTGGATTGTTTGTTGATCAGATATGAAATATAATTGATTTTTGTATATTGATCTTATATCCTGCAACCTTGCTGAAGCAGATACGGTTTTTTATATGTACTGTATTTGCTGATTTTAAATCAAATATGGAATATTTAATAAAACTTTTACTCCTATGTTTTTTAAAAAGTTTAGACCTTATAATAGTTTCTTTAAGGAACAAAATATTTATTTCATATCTTCTGCTTCCATAACTATGAACAAATATTTTCAGTAAGATACTGTATGAAGCAAAATGGATACAAAAACATACCCCATATGATCCTTGCTCTCCATAAACTTATTATCTGTTAGAAAAGATGATATACACACATAACTGTTTTTATGCAACAGGCCCTATACTTAAGGCATACAAAAAAGTAAGCTATTTTGTTTTTAAGATACATCTACTTGCCCTTCTCTGCATAAAAAGAAACCTCTTATGTTTAGTTTGGCTTCATTTTAACTCAAATTTTTCATTAAATAAGTATCTTATTTTTATATTATTTTTACACATTATTTGATGTGTCTAATAATTTTACTTGCAAAACAGCAATATGACATCACAGTGAAACATAAGTAGAGACATGGCACTAGCAATGTTAGCATGGTTATAAATAGAGGATTAACAATGGATATACTTTATCTTTCTTTTCACTATATTGATTTTTTAAATAGGTTTTAAACTTTAACATATGAAACATAGTTCAATATTATATTATGGCAGAAACTGCAAGACATTTAAGCTATAAACCTTCAGTTGGCTTATTTTTTTAAATAATATCACTTATGGTTCATTGATATTTTAAGTGCTTACTAGCTATTTCTTATGAAAACTTTAAAATATAGTTAGTTTTAAAATATAGTAGTAATTTTAAAATATGTCTATAATGTAGTGATTGTTTATTAGTGTTCTCTAAATTCAGGTATAAATTGAACGTCTTAGCCAAGAATAAATGTGATACTCATACTTTCATTACATGTATTAAAGTGAAGTCACTGCAACTTACCACCACTCCCATCCCCACCTGCACCCCCTTCACACAAGACTTGCCATTCCTACAGTATCTGCTCATCTTTATAACTTTAGTCCCTGTAATAGCTTCTGACATGTGAGTGTTTCCTAAGTGTTTAAGTGAATGAAAAAACAAAGAAAGGAGACATCTACTGAAGTTTTAAGAAAAAAATGGATCACTGTGAAATTGAGGATTAAAAGAAGTTTCCAAAGAGAGTATTAGGCATATAGAGATTCATAAGACTTCCATGGTCAGAAAAGAAAAGAGGGGGCCTTTGAATTGTGAAAGAGTCTATGGAAGTGAGATGGTGATTACATCTGAAGGAAAAGAGCAGATAAATGTGATTGGATTAGACACAGGTGTGGGCTCTATATGGCCCTCCAGCTCAATCTAGTCCCCCCACCACCTGTTTTGTTTTATAAAGTTTTATTGGAACATAGCCACATCCATTTCTTTATGTGTTATCTATGGCTGCTTTTGTGCTATAATGCATGGTTGGGACAGATACCATAGACTGCATGACCCACAAAGCCTAAAATGTTTATGATCTGACCCTTTACAGAAAAGTTTACCAGCCCTTGGATTAGAGCATCCATGAAAGGAAAGCATGGGAAATAACATTAGGGAGTTATGATGCTAGAACACAGAGCATTTAAATGTATAGCTAAAGAATTTGGACCCTATTCGAGGACTGATGTGTATCAGGTTGGTAGATCACCCTGGCAGCAGCACATGAGGTAGATTATAATGAGAGACAACACTCAGGAAGAACAGTCAGCCAACTGCTAAATGTGGGAGATGGTCTGGACATGAACTATGGTGGCAGAAACCAGGACGATGGGGTGATGGTGGTAGAGAGAATGGTAGAAAAGGGCAGATACATAGAGAAATAAATCCTCAAGGAGACTCACTGAGAATGGGAGGAAATGTATTGAAAGAGGGAAATGCCAATAACGATTCCAAGTTTTCAGTAGTAGGTAACTGGAAAAATAATGTTGCTCCTGCTAGAAAGTGAGAAAACCACAGACTATGCTGGCTTTGAAGAAATTCTTTTGACATTTTTAAAGCCATGTTATTTGCTGAGATGAGAAATCTTAATGTCTGGCAGGTAATCATAAACATGGCGCTGGAGCTCAAAGGCAATTGCCGAAGTACCTGTACTGATTTGGGAAGGAGTGGTTAAAACTGAGAATAGATGTGCTCTCTGGGGGAGAACTGGTGATGATAAGGTACAGGGTGGGGGAATAGGTATTAGCCTTAGGAAATGCTTATTCCTAATGGGTATGAGGAAGAAATAGCGACACAGCAAAGGTAGCAAGAGTTTTATAGACAGAGCATAGCATCACCTTATCCAGAAAATTGTTCAAAGAGGAAGGATGCACTTAATTTAGTAATATTTTGTTTGAGGATGTAATGAATGTACAGAGCAGGCTATAAGCAGCTCGTAGTCCACTGGAGAAAACAGAATTTTAAATAGAAAAAGAGAAGGATTCTGACAGGTATTGTAAAAACCTTATTATAAGTCATAGGAAAAGAGAAATAACTTTGCATTAAGAGGTTAACGATTGGTTCATAATGACTCATTGGTGTCTTTAAGGGTGGTTTTTGTGAGCAGAAAAGACCATGTAGGAGTTGATTTGGTTTTAAAATAAATGTACAATTTATTAAGGTTACAAATTTAAAAATCTACTCTCTTATTAAGACTTTAACTTTTTAAGTCTTTAGTCAGTCAGCCTCTCTCTGCTCATTCTTCACCCCCTCCTTCTGTTTTAACAATTACTTTTTTTTGCGGTACGCGGGCCTGTCACTGTTGTGGCCTCTCCCGTTGCGGAGCACAGGCTCCGGACACGCAGGCCCAGCGGCCATGGCTCCCAGGCCCAGCCGCTCTGCGGCACGTGGGATCCTCCCGGACCGGGGCACGAACCCGTGTCCCCTGCATCGGCAGGCTGACTCTCAACCACTGCGCCACCAGGGAAGCCCAACAATTACTTTTAAATATTCGAAAAATATTTGGTGTCACTTAAAAAGTTAATGAAACACCTTTGAATATTATAAACTGCAGTTGTAAGTTAAGTACATTTGTTCACCTTTTTAAAGTACTCTACTTCGGTTATATCATTAACAAAATATCCCAGTATTTGAGTATTCTAATAAATGTATAATTATATGACATCTTAAGTTTGTTTATAATCTCCAATACTATATAACAACTTAATAAAATTTCCACTTTAACATCTAAATTATTCAATTATGTATTACTTCAGTTAGGCACGTTATAAGTACACAAATATTGAACTTTACAGTTCATACATCTAAAATTAATAATATTAATATATCTGATTTTATTCTCTTAAAAATTTTTGTTATTAATTTGATCTCTCTCTAAATTTGAAAAAATCTTATCCATTAAAGTAATAATAAGGTAATTCTAACCAATTTGGGGGATACTGAGCCAAGATAGTAACAGGCTTTTGTTTAGGATTGTATTAAATATACTGAGGTCTAGAAATGATCTTTAACATAACTTTATAAACTGGAAGAACTCATGTGTATAGGTCCCCAATCTAATTATATTGTTTGTAAACCTCCCATACTTTTATAGGACTTGATTGGATTTTACATAATTTTTTGACACCTAAGATATATAAATATTTTTTTCCATTTAACTTTAAAGACCTTTGAACTTGATGGAATCCTTTATTTTTTCATATCCTCTAAGTCCACATAATTACTCTATTAATACTTATTATGTATTAAATTAAGTTAATTCTGAATATACCTCATTGAAACTGTATATTCAGAAAATGTAGAGTCACACTAGAGTCACACTAGATCCAGGGCTCTGTGAGACTTTCTGGGTCAGGACCTTCATATGAGTAAGGCAAGAGCAGAAGATACGACAGAAAAATTAGCTCACATTTTGAAAGGACATTGTATACCAAAGTGCGGAGTTTCGATTTTATCTCATGTGACAGGTTTTGGGGTGTGTGCGTGTGTGTGCGTGTGTGTGTGTGTGTGTGTGTGTGTGTGTGTGTGTGTATGGTTGCTAAGATATATATATTTTGTAAAACATATATTTCAAATACAGTTGACCCTTGAACAATGAGGGTTTGAACTGCGCTGGTTCTCTTACACGCAGATATTTTTCAGTAGTAAATACTGCAGTACTACATGGTCAAGTTGGTTGAATCGGAGGATGTGAAGGAACCACAGATATGGGGCTACCTATAAATTATATTCGGATTAACCCCTGAGTTTTCAAGGGTCGACTGTATACACATCAGAAATAGTTCCTCACATATGAGTCCAATCTCTGTTACTTTCTGTCTTAAAGAATTCTGTTGAATTATGAAACTGATAGGCTGTAAAATAGTGAACTTAACATTAAATAAATTTCCCAAGGAAAATTTGTCTATCTCTTCATTAAGAGTCTGTGTTCTCTTGGTTAAATATACCCCAGTGGTTATAGCCACTGAGGTCTGATGTGGCCAAAAAAAGTCCCTTTCTGATCAATGGTACTTTATTTATACAAAATGATACTTTTTCTCTGGAAACAGACACTGTTTGTATATAATTGGAACTCTCAAGACTTGCCCCAAGTCTCTGCTTAAAATGAGTTACCAATGTCTAACATATCATAATCACCCAGAATTTTATGAAAATTACAAAGCCCTGACTATACAATCAAAATTTCTGAGAATGAAGCCTAGGGATATAATATTTTAATAATGTTAAATTTCTCTAAACTTTGAGACCTATCAGCTTGGGAGATGTGTAAGGGCAGTTAATTCTCGTGGCCTCTGGGAATTGACATAGGGACCCTAGGAGGTCAGTTAATGCTCTGTGATGGTTCACTGTGTGCATTGGGAAGAATTTATATACTACATCTGACTTTCCTGCCTATTGCCTACTTTTTCAAAGTAAGTAAAGCCCCACAAGTAGCTAAATAAGCAGCTTCAGACAATTTAGAAAACACTGAACTGGGAGTTTGGTCACCACTCATCTTTACTGTGCTTTCAGAGAACAGATGAACTCCAGTGGGTTCACAGAATTCATGATCATTTCAGAATTTAATCTCAGGTCATACTTTATACACTGGAGGCACCTAACTCAATCTCTATAATATTTCATGTCATAGAAGTATATTAATGGGTACACTCTGTAGTTCCAAGCATTAAACATTTTATAGTTAGGTTTCACTGTTCATTACTTTTGCACCAGCAGTCATTTTTTTCATATCTAGTATGATTTTCCATTCCTTAGAGGATGTCAAATTTTCTACTTTTTCATACTTTCTTACTGGCAGCTTCTTACCTCCTTTTATTAATGTTGAAGTCTTCAATTTGTTGCCCTAATGTGCCCATATAACAATAGCTTGATTCATTTGTATCAAAGGGAGGACGTGAAAACACAGTAATGCTTCTTGCCTATTTTTACTTTCTTTAAGTGCAAATTGAAAATATTAGAAGACATAGGGTTAACCACTCAAGTTTTTCATCATAGTCTAAAAGAAATGAATGCAATAGAAGGACTATATTTTTCAATTGCCTCACCACATTTTTTTAAAGGTGGGGCAAGATCTTAGTGCATATGTATATCTGTTTATTTTTTTGCAGAATTACAACCAATTTTATACACATAATTATATAGTTATATTATCTTGAAGAAATAGTGTAATTGTATTTTTTCTGAAATCTGTGAATAAAAATACAGTTAGAATATTAGAATATAAAGAACATATTTTGTTACCCTTTGGTACAGTTTTGCGTTTTTAAGAGGTCTTGTTCCTTAAAACTGAAGGTATATCAGTCATTATGTCTATAACACCTGGCCCACATAGTAATGCTCAGTAAATATTGGGTGAATGAGGGAGGAAGGGAATGGGTACGTGATTAAATGAATCGATGTCATACACATTATTTCTTCTAACTTAACTGCATAACAGAAAAGAGAATGATTCAGCATTGTTTGAGTTTTCTTAAACCACAGAAACTTTTCAATTTCTTAATATGTCATCTGACTTCATATACTATACCAGCAATCACAGGCACACTTGTATAATTAAAAACACTCTATAAAAATTGTATATCCAATATGTAATACCTACTTCCCGAGAAAGCAAATTGTATTACAAATATTGCCCAAGTAAATTTATGTGGTTGAACCGTGGTATTTTTATGTTACTGAATGAGTCTGAGCACTTCAAATGCCTTAAAAGATCCTCTCAGTCATAGGATATTAGAATTCTTCATGGCTGAGAAATCCTGTCTGCCCTGATACTTCTCCTTTGGCCAAACGTGTCTAGATGTTGCTTATTATTGTACATTTTTATATTAGAAAGATAGTTAATCTTCTATATGTAAACTTCTATCATGTAAAGAAGAAAAGTAAAACATATAAGAGGAGAAATATCAGGAACTATACGTCTCAGGTCAACACAAATTTGCCTTTTTAACTGGATATATTAAAAACAATACTAAATAGTTGACATTGCAAAATTCCAGTGATATTTAAAACATGAATGATTTTATATACATATATTTTTTTCTGTATTTACTATTTTTATAAAATATTTTGTGGAAGGGAAGGAAATTAAGTATAAGCTCCTATATGCTTAAGACCAAATATGTAAGTTAATGGGAAAATAAAGGCTTTGAAATTTTGTTTAAGTTTAGCAAAATCATTATACTGCAAATGCTAAAATATAAATTAAATTCATACTTTTTAAAGAAGCATTTGGAGTGCTATGAAAGTCAAGAGATGACAGTGACAGTATAATTCTTCCTACTGCTGTAGGAATAAGATTGCAGAATTGGTAATCAAGGCAATTTATGTTCTAAAATAAAATTCTGCACACTGAATCGGATCTACAAAGACTAAACTTTTTTCCTAAATCCAGGAAAAATGATTTTAAGTCTATCTAAATTATTTTGTGTTAAGACTTTAACAGTCTTTGGATGTCAGTAAACTGTGTAGTTTCTTTGGAGTGAAACTGTAATTTATGCCTAGATGTATCTAAACTTCAAATAACAATATATGTCAGAAAAAAAACCTTTTTTTCCGTGCCTATTGTGAATATACCCTTGAATTTACATAAAATACTGCAATAAATTGTGACTGATGTGAAAAACAAAACAGAACTATTATATAAGCGAAAGGCTTATAAAAATAGACTATAAAATAGATTCTGAGCACCATACAAGTTGAAGCCATCTCTTGTAAGTCAAGGTTACTGGAATGTTGGCTTGATGATAATGAATGAGTTGCAGCACCCAGTGGAGTCTATAAGGAATGAGTTGCAGCACCCAGTGGAGTCTATTAGGAGGATGGATGAACCAAAAATCTTCAAATACGCCAGTGAAATCTATACTACTAGGGACTATCTCCCAGAAGTACCTGCGACCTAATTTTTTTCCCATGTCGAAACTTGGTACTATTTTCAAATTTGTCTTCCTCCTTTTTGTAGCCTAAATCTACTTTCCAGTTTTTGAGAACTACATGCTCTCCTTTAGTTCATACACCTTGTCTGTGCTTGTGCCATTAACTTCACCTGGTAGTTTCCTTAAAACCCCTTCCCCCAGCCTCAACCTCCAATACACACACCTTACAAAAATCTATCATTCAAGACCTATCATTCAAGACCTATCTCAAAGACCATCTCCTTGGAACTCTTCTGATCCCTTCAATCAGGAAACACTTTCCTATTTTTTTTTTTCGGTTTCTGTTTGTTTGTTTTGTTTTGTCTTAACAAAGGACTTTGTACATTGGTTGTGGAATTTATCTTAATCCAACCAGTGTTGTATACAGTGTTTAGATGAGTCCCTCCCACAAGATTATGCTTTGCTTTCTGAAACAAATTATATTCCAAATTATAATTCCTTTGCATAAAGTTGATCATTCCTCTGAAATTAATAGAGAACTAAATTCTATGAAGTAAAAGTTGATATAATAGAAAATCAACATTTCCCTAAGACTTAACTCTAGGAGAAGTTTCTTTACTCTTAAGGTGAGCAAAATAGTGATAGGATTATTGTGAGGCTAAAATAAGAAAAAATAAAATAGAATACCCAGCACTAGATAGTTGGCAAAAAAAATTAGGTCTTTTCTCTATATATTATATATAATCTAAGTGAGAGAAGAATTAAAAGAAGTGAACTGGTATTGTAGTTTAGACACCCAAGTAATCAATCACCTTATTGAAAAAAAAATTCACCATGAAGTTGAATAAGGCTTACGAAGATGCTGGGAAATATATGTTGTTTTTTCTTGCATCATTACTGTTCTGTTTATGAGAGAAAAGACTCTGGAATAGAGTGTAGGAAGGAGGAAGTATTGGACGTTACCTGAATTACCTGTTTATTCAGAGATGAACTGCAGTTGTCACCAGGGTGACAGTGAGATAAGAACCGGGTGCTTCATTTCAAGCAGGCAGGAAACTGCAGAGAAGGAAGTCTTCACAGTGCTGTCCTAAGGCAAGGCAGGTGGAACCTCAAAAGCTGGTTTCAAACACCACTCAGTGACTTGCAGTTGCTTCATAGCCTCTGAAAGGAGAGAATATGCCTTCAGAGCATTTCTCATGGCAAAGAGGAATTCAGAATAGTTACAATGAATTAAGAAGAAATTGAGTTTAACTTAACTGAAAGACATTTACTTCTTTTTATTTTGCTTCAAATGGCATTTAAAAATATTTCACTACCATATAAATATGTGATATCAGCATATTAGCTAACTGGATGTGTCAATATATTTTTGTTGTATTAAAAGAGGCAAAATTCATTTAATGAAATGAATATATTCACTGTAGTCCATGATAATTGGTCTGATATTGTATGGCCAATTCTGGAAGCAAAACCCAGTTGAAATTTCTTCATTACACTAGTTTCATCAATAGCAGTCTGTCAGAATTACAGGCATAAAATCTCATAATGTGTTTTCAGTGAATGGTTGAAGGTCTGAATGGATAAATTAGAGGACACATCTCCCCTCCTGTCTCAACTTTACCATCTCTAATAGTTGCACTTAAATGACATGACTAAAGTTATTTAACCCTGATAAAGTGTCTCTACATAATAAAATTTACCCAAATGTATTTTTAACATATGTCTTGTGCCAAGAAATGTATTTTTCATATAGATTTGGTACTTTTTCCCATCATATTTTATTGACAATATCCTCAAATGATGTTACACTTTTCATTGAATGCTTCTCATATTGCAGACAGGGATTCAGGCATCATGAATGTACTCAATGGCTTAATTTTAACGTTGTTTCCAGTACAGTATTGCTGAGATGATGCAGCAATTGTATTGATATAAACATCAGAAAATTTCAAAACAATAAAAATGTAGTCAAAATTGTTGTTAGACTCAGGGATCTACTGTGTACTTGAGCCACCTTTAAATGGTGTACTTCTATTCATACCAAGTATCAGCTGCAGAGGGCCCAAGACTTTAGAACTTGTGCTAAATGCATGCATTGCCTGGGGGATTCCCAGTGCTGTTGGTGATAGACAGGTGGTACCCTGCCCCTTGTGCAGCACCAACATTGCCCTTAGATGGCCACCATCTTGCAGGAGAAATGGAGTCTAACTGCCTCAGGTGCACCATCTGTCCAAAGGGAGTTGGTTACCACATAATTCTGAGCTTCCTTATCTACATCATGTTTTTATTATATACATTAAAAATGAGACTGTCCTTTCACATATTCTGTTAGAATTGAACTGTGTCAAAGTAAACGTTTGTGTTTATAGTAAAAATTCTTATGTCAAAGTAAAAGTTTGTGTTGATAGTAAAAATTTTGACTTGTTCTTGTGAAGGTTTAAAGATGTCTTTTCACACGAGGTTCCCAAATTTATTTGTTTTCTTGAATTTCTCCTAGTAATTATGTTTCCTATGCTTAATTTTTATTTTTTTCCCATGTTGTGTGAATAACAGACTTGTTAAAATGAGAAGTAGTTTTGCTTTCTTAAAATATTACGTTGATTTTCTATAACTTGACTGAATCATTCTTAGTGATCTAAGTTCTTTCCTATAATTTTCTTTCAAGACAGATATAGTATTTGTTTGATTAAGTGTGAAACAACATACATTCTTTTGCCAAAAAGGCTGTAATATAACAAGAAACCTTTTAGGAAATTAAGTAAATCTATTTTTTAAATGATACATTCATTGTACGTATATGTCAGTTATAAATGATCATTTATGATCCTCTAAAGTTTTGTACAAAACTGTGGTAAATTTTGTGCAAAGAAAAGAAGCTCCATAGGTAGATGATTAGCTATTAGTCATTTTGTTTGAATGAGAGCATAATGAACCTTTTTGGCTTCTATTATCATGCTGACACAATCAAATAAACTTATAGAAGAAAAATGTTAGCTGAAAGAAAGAAAATAGGGGTAATTGTTCCACCTGTACTTTTTTTTTAAGTGACTGGATTCAATGCAATTTCAAAACATCTGGTAACTTATACATCTATTGTTCTATAAAGTAACTTACTGGAATACTTTGAAACATATGGCAGAACCAGAGATTGTTAGGTTTCCACAGAGAGAATTCTTTAAGGGATACTACTGGTCACCTAATTTTGCCCACTCTTTAATAGTCAGTTTGGCTTCCTGAAGTTCAGGTATCCACACATGTTGGTGCACATATATTTTAGAGATTCTTTATTTTGAGCACTTAAAAACACAAGAATTGGATTTGTTTCTATAACATCTACATATACATATATTTAGTTTCTTTTAGGTAAAGATATTCAACTAATATAACATGCGTTATGATATCAATTTATAATTCCCCCTTGTCAAGGAAGAGTAGTCACCCTTGGTCTGTGTTGCTAAGACCTATTTCTTCTGTGTTCCACACAAAGCAGCGTTGGAGTGTCTGCTTTTTTCAGGGCCCTTATTGTTATTTGTGTATATGTATGCATAACCTACATTGATCCTAAAACATTCAATATGGCTTTAAAATATTGCCATGTTAAAACAACTAAACATAAGTGAGAAAATTAGAGTAAAGAGGCAATAAGGTAATAAAAATATGTGAAACTAGGAGTAAAGTTTAACACCACTCTTTCTAGAGGCCCAGATAACAAGTCTAGATCAGTTATGCAGTTTTCAGCATATGCTAAAGTGCTTAGGGACACAGTTATTCTTGGCACTGAGAGAAATGTGTTCCTTTTTATCTTCATAAAAGAAATATTGTGTAAGGCATTGACTCAAAGGTTTAAAAGCTAACAAAACTGCCCAATAGTTCATAAAAATGGCAATAACTTTGTAATAATGTGTTAACAATAAATTTCATGTTAAAGTTTATCAAAGTTGCTTATGGTCTGATACTAAAGTCTGGTTTTGCAGGAGCAATTCTATGGCATGTGACTGCTTGTGAGTTTGTGTTTGTGAGTGTGAGTGTGTGATAAGGAAAGATGGGATAGGGGAGAGGTATCCTCAAGGCAAAGGGACATTACAAATCTAGTCCAGTAACAAAGATTTCTGTGGTGTAATTAGAAAAATAGTAACTATCATATCTAGAGAACATGAAAAATCTTAGTCGTCACTTAACACATATGTTCATATTTAATCTTTACTGACAGGCATCAACATCAACTGATTTATTTTTTTTTCTTTTTGTATTGTTGACTTTGCTCTTATATTTCTTTAACACTTTATTAACGTCATCTATGCATGCATTTTGGGGAACTATAATATTTATTTTAATTTTATTTTATATCGGAGTATAGTTGATTTACATGTTGTGTTAGTTTCAGGTGTACAGCAAAGTGATTCAGTTATACATATATCTATTCTTTTTCAGATTCTTTTCCCATACAGGTTATTACAGAGTACTCAGTAGAGTTCTCTGTGCTATACAATAGGTCCATGTTGATTATCTATTTTATATATAGCAGTTCGTATATGTCAATCCCAAACTCCCAATCTATCCCTCTCCCCCCTACCCTTCCCCCCCGTAAATATAAGTTCATTCTCTAAGTCTGTGAGTGTGTTTCTGTTTTGTAAATAAGTTTATATGTATAATTTTTTTATATTCTGCATATAAGCGATATCATATGATATTTGTCTTTCTCTGACTTACTTCACTTAGTATGATAATCTCTAGGTCTATCCATGTTGCTGCAAATGGCATTATTTCATTCTTTTTATGGCTGAATAATATCCCATTGTTTATATATACCACATCTTCTTTATCCATTTATCTACTGATGGACATTTAGGTTGCTTCCATGTTTTCGCTATTGTAAATAGTGCTGCAGTGAACGTTGGGGGGCACGTATCTTTTTGAAGTCTTGTTTTCTCCAGATATATGCCGAGGAGTGAGATTGCTGGATCATATGGTAGCTCTATTTTTAGTTTTTTAAGGAACCACCATACTATTCTCTATAGTGGCTGTACAAATTTACATTCCCACCAACAGAGTAGGAGGGTTCCCTTTTCTCTACACCTTCTCCAGCATTTATTGTTTGCAGACTTTTGATGATGGCCACTCTGACCGGTGTGAAGTGATACCTCATTGTAGTTTTGATTTGCATTTCTCTAATAATTAGTGATGTTGAACATTTTTTCATGTGCTTTTGGCCATCTTCTTTGGAGAAATGTCTATTTAGATCTTCTGCCCATTTTTTCATTGTTTTTTTTTCTTTTTTGATATTGAGCTGCATGAGCTGTTTGTATATTTGGAGATTAATCCCTTGTAGGTCACATTGTTACCAAATATTTTCTCCCATTCTGTGGGTTGTATTTTCGTTTATGGTTTCCTTTTATGCAACCATTTTTCTATTCTTTATCCTCCCCCCTTCTTTCACACAGACATACAAATTTACATAAATAAGACCAAAAAATACTTGTTTTTATTGTGGATATTTTTGTCCTTTTTTCTCCTTCCATGCCATCAACATCCTGCCCCTCATTCTTGCCTTTCCATTTAACATATTAATAGCCTAGTGTTATTCATTCCGTATTTTTCTCTATACTCATATAACCACGTACATATACCACATATACACACGTACTTTCATGTATATGCAAACACACACCTATACATACCTAAATATACATATGTACAACATTTTGGTCATTATTTATCTTACCCAAAATGGTATCTTACTATATACACATTTTCAATATCTTGCTTTTCTCACTCAGAATTTCCTCATGGAAATCTCTTTACCACTCTAAGTCATCAGGCATAGGTCTAATTCAGTCTTTGAAATGACTGTATAATAAAGTCATGGAAGGAATTTTTCACATTTGTGTTCACTCACTCCCCTATCAGTAGGCCATGACCTTATTTACAATTCTTGGTTACTTTAAAAATGCTGCAGTAAATATCATTTACCTTTAATACTGGAATAAGTTAGAATAGATTCCCCAACATGAAATTGCTCAGCCAAAGATATGCATAATTTTAATTTTAGTAGATATTGATAACCACATGCCTAAAGGCTGTAACACTCCACATTTCCACTAAAAATGTATAATATTACCTTTTATTCCTCCAGCAAAAAATCTAATTCCTGATAAGACACTACTGTGATTTTTATTCAAATTACATTAAAAATATATATATATATATAAATTTTAAGAGCTATTAATTCATTTTACTAAAAATTTACTAAATATGCTATACAAGCTACTGACTCTGACTCTCTGGATTAGTGGCAATTTGATGAATATTAGATGGTAGAAATAATATAAATAGAAATTTAGTTAAAAGCAAATATCCCAAACGACATTTGTACTTTTTTCCAACTCCTTCAGTTAATTACGGAACATTATAGGGAGCTCCCAGCTTTGAATGCATCTTTAAGTGTTGTTTCTTACTCCTAATTTTTGGTGAGATTATTTTCTATTCCTTTATAATTGACCCTTAGTTTATTTCTTAGTTTAGCTCTTTATATTTGTAAGAAGTTGGAATAATGTATCTCATAATTGGTGGTTAGTATATACTTATTTGATAAAGAGTGTTTTCCCATTAAGTTGTAAGGTCCATTGAGGCAAGGATTATGTAAAATTGTCTTGTCATTTTTTTCCTCCAGATCATAGTGGAGTGCCTACAGTAGAAAATGTTCTATAAGTAAATGTTGAATTTATGAATGAATTAAATGTTAGACATTAGAACTGCAACAAAACTTTAAAATTCCCTTTTGCACAGATATAAAGCTGCCATACTTTCTGTATGATAATACTAAGCCAGTGTTTTTCAAATGTTTTGGGCCATAATTACATTAAGAAATACACTTCACATACAACTGAGAACACATATATGTATTTGTTCCACAAAATATTGAATAATATTTATCTATACTGTGTGCATTGAGTTCTAATGTTATTTATTTATTCTATTTTACATGATTATATTTCAGTTTTTATGCAAAGCAAGAAAATTAAACTAATTTCATGATCTACTAAAGGGATGAAATAGTTTGAAAAACACTTCCTTGAATATTATCTTTTTCACAACTAAGAAAGGTAATATTAGTAATAATATAATAATACTAGCACTCACATATGTCAGATACTGTTTCAGGTGCTTTATATGCATTGACTTACTTAATCCTTATGACAAAGTATGGAGTTGTTACAGGGGTACAGGGCAGTACTGAGAGATAAAGAAATTTGCCCAAGGCACAGCAAGCAGCAGAGGTGGGATTGGAGCTAGATAATGTCCTTCTAGCCTCAGTGCCCCTAACCACAATAGTCTGCTGCCTCTTCATTAACAAAATTCCCAATTTCATTCTACTGGCTACAATGACCTGGAGGGCAGGGTGTGGATAGTTTATGAAGGTGGGAAATGGATGTGATCCAAAGAAACCAAAGTTCTGATGCAACGATTGTTACTAATTCTCATTTCTAGCTATGGTTTTGAATACCAAGTATTCATACGTGGGACATTCCAAGTTAAAAGTTGGCCAAGCGTTAGTAGTCATTTCTGCTCTGCCTAGCCATGATTCCAGGCCTGCCTGATGCACTCTAGTGCCCTGGAGAGATCAGTGATGTTTAACTAGAACAAGTAGCAGCTCCAGGCCTTAGAAGGCATCAGGAATCTGTCACATTTGGTATTTCTGGTATCACGATTGCTGTGATATTTGATAGTATCTTCAAAATAAGCATATGCTCACATGTGTATAATGCTATAGTATTGATGAAGGTGGATTATGTGATCATTTTAGGGAAATTCAACCAAGATGAGTAGTCAGTAAAACTGACCTTACAGTCATTTCTGCTCATGGTAGCATTTTCAAATCATACGTTGATTATGCTTTTACAGTTCTGTATACTCTGAACACAAACTAAGATTTCATTTACATCTTACCATAGAAGAATTCAAGAGTATACAAGTCACTTTTTAATTACTTTGTACATATGCAGCTCAAAGCTCTAAGGCACTGAATTGTTTCATCTTTCTTGTTTCCCATTTTATCTCATGTCAGAAAGCATCAGGCCAGTGGTTAAGAGCACAGGATTGAAGGTCAAGGGGCCATGGTCATAATTTTGGGTCTGCCATGTAATAAGCAAGTTAGTTTGGGCAAGTTGTTTAGCATGACACTCTGTAATCTATAAACTGAGGAAAACAGTAGGACTTTGTGGTAGGTTTTTCTTAAGATTAAGTGGTCCTCACAGTGTTTGGTATACCATGAACACTGAATTAAATATTAATCATATTATAATTTCAAAAAACTAGACTCAGAAGATAACAAACAGCAAACATATAATTTCGTGGTAACTAAGGTAAACTTCTGGTAGGCTTTTCAACACTAATAATAATTTGAATGTTTAGATGATTTAGAGATGTTAAGACTAAAAAGCACATAAAATATTGAATGTAAACTATTATTTGCTCCTCTCTTTTCAAAGAATATGTTTATTTTATTAGTGTGACAGATCCATGGAATTTGTCCATTCTCTCCTTTATCAAGACGGGCTTTGTAAATTTTCATTCTCATTCATAGGATGGAGTACCATCTGACATGATCATGACAGGGCCTTTCACAAGATGGCCCTTATAAATTTCTTTGCTTTAGTAATTAACATACTAATTTTATCTAATTTTAATTTACTATTAACATAGTAATTTTATATTTTTAGAGGAAAATAAGAATGAAACCTATTTCACAACTTATATAGTTTTCTTGCTGTAGTGGATATTTCTAGAGGAATAGCTATGGTCCTTCTCCCCTTATCTTTGAGACAAAAGTGTAAGGAGCAGAAGCATGGCCTTTTCCACAGCGCATACCCCTGCATCTTGCACCCTATCCATGCTCTGTAAATATGATTTCACTCACCAGGCACTGACTGAGGATGTGCTATATACTTAGTGTGGTGCTTGACACTGAAGACAAGTCAAAAGCTGGGGGAAAAATTAAGGGTAAGTTAATGGAAGAAGATGTGAGCTATGAACAGACCTAGGAAGTAATGAGTCACAGAAGGTAAACCATTACTCCTGTTATTGCTGAACAGAACAACTATTCTTTCAGGCCCTTTCCTTTCCCATGTAGTCATCTGAAGTCACAACAAAGTTGGGGTTAATTTTTGAACTCAGATAAATTTGTGCCAGCAACTAGCAAGTTTTGAATCCAAGCAGAAAATGCCACAGTCACTTTAGCCTTACCACAAAATTTGAACTTAGTTGGATATCTAAAGACTTAAGTTACAAATTTTTAAAATGATGGTCTTTATGTTAAAATATTTTTGTCCTCTCTGAGATTCAAAACTGCCACATTGTTAAGAAAGAGACCATTATTGAAACATGAAGTTTCTCTTGCAAGTTCACAAGTGCTTCCTTTTCCTTCTACAAATAGGTCTCCTGAGCTACAATGAAAGGCATATACTTCTCTCTTAGAACTGTATATATACAGTGAGCCCCAGTAAAAGCAGATGGTAGGTGTGATCATTTTTAACAGCCCTGGAAGTGTCCATATGCTATTCAATAACGGGACATCTGCATGGCCCTTTAGCTCTGGAGTGTAGTTTAAACATAAGCAATTTTTAAGCAACAAGGTGTCACACTATTCATCCATGCGAGGTAAATCAGGGCTTCTGCACTCCTGAGTATACTCAGTGAAAACCCTTCGAGTACTCTTAACCATCCCACCTCCCCAGGCACATGGCATGTTCTTCTAATACAGTTACATTATTGTGCCACCAAGTCAAAAAATTTTGTGAGGTAAAATAGTCATTCAGTTAACACTGGAGTCACTAAGTCACTGCTGCACTGTTGTTTCCCAACAGTGACGCATGGGAGCATTCATCTGGCTATGGGCAGTTGCCTCTACATCCTGCTCTCAAACAGCTATATACTGCCAAGTCTAATTGAGGCACATTCCATACAAATCAGTAAAAATAAACTTTATAGAATAAGGGAGCTTCAATTAAGTTAATTCTGACACACCTAGAGTAGCTCCTGATTTTTTTGTCTTGAATCTCTAACTAAAACCATGTGTTGTATTATTTTTCTAAGCCCTATGTCCTTTGTTTTTTTTTAAAAAAATCCTCTTCCATCCTTGAACCTTTAACTTCAAGCAAATTAAAAACAGATCGAATAGGTAATAATTACATCCTGACAGATACATTACTGAAAAAAGTTAACACACAAAATAATTTCCACCAAAGTAATCTGGGGGGGCAATCAAGCCAATAAGCAACGTTACAAAAATAAGATAGAAAATGGCTGCGTCTGATAAAGATTTTGTGATTGTCCTGTTAAATGTTCTTATATTTGTTCACATTGGTATATGGATCTACCCAGTCATAAGCAGAAGTACATTTAGTCATTTACTCATGAAGTATTTATTAAATACTTACTATGTACCAAGCACTGTATTAAACCCCGCCCCCCCCCCCCAAATATGGCAGTGAACAAAACAAAGATGCTTGACCTTAAGGAACTTATATTCTAGTGGTAGGAGACAGAAACTAAATAAACATGTAAAATATATATCGTACATCAAATGCTGATCAGTGCTGGGGAGGAAAATAAAGAAGGGACAAGGGATAGAGTGTAGATACAGGAAAGAGATTGTAATTTTGCCTAGGATTAACATGAATGATGTCGCTAGTGAAGTGATATTTGAGCAGATGACTGAGATGGAGGTAATGGAGCAAGCCATGTGGGCACAGGACAAGAACACATAGAGCAAAGGATGCCCAAATTTAAAAAATCCTGAGGCAGAAGCTTTCCCCGTTTGTTCAAGGAAATTGAAAAGACAAATGTGGTTGGATCCAAGGAAGGGAGAAAAATAGTAGTGGGAGTTGACCCGTATGAAGCCTGATAAGCCATTGAAAGAACTTTGGCTTTTATTCTGAATCATAAAGCTACCAGAGGGTTTGGAACAGAGAAGTGATGTGATTTGATTTCTACTTTAGAATATTTTAGATTGCTAGCTTATCTATTGAGAATAGTGTGTGTGTTGTGTGTGTGTGTCTGTGTCTGTGTTTGTGTGTATACACATGGTAACAAGGACAGAAGAAAAGAGACCATTTAGGAGCTTAATGCAATAATACAGGCAAAACATTATGGTATTTTGGAGCAAGTCAAGAGAGAGAGGACCTGTTTGGGATATTTTCAAAGGTAGAGTCCACTTTATTTGTTAATATATTGGGCATGCATGTGAAAGAAAGGGAGCTGTCAAGTATGATTTCAAAGTTCTGGTCTGAGCAGTAGGAAAGATTGGTGCTATTTACTGGGAAGGGAAGACAACAGGAGGAGTAAGTTTCGTGGAGAAACTGAGAAATTCAGATTTAGAAATGTTATGTTAAAATGCCTGTTAGAAACCTGTGGAGGAGATGTGAGATGGGTGTTTAAGACTAGGGTTTAGGGAAGAGGTCCAGGCTGTAGAGTAAAATAAACACAAGGGATCAGCACATAGATAATATTTAAAATCATTTACTGAGTGAGTGAAATAGAGAAAAGAGATCCAAACACTGAGCCATGGGCTTCCAAACAGTAAGCAGTAAGAAATATGAGGAAAGAGCAAAGGAGACTAAAAGCAGCAGCCGGTGAAACAGGAGTGAAACCAGGAGAGTGTGATACCTTTGAAATCAAGTGTATCAAGCAGAGCTGAACCCAGGAAACAGAACAAGTAGGAAATATATATAATGATATTTATTGCAAGGAACTGGCTTACATGGTGTGGGAGCTGTCTTGGCAAGTCTGAAATCTGCAGGGCAGGCTGTCAGGAAGGGCAGGCTGGCGCCGAAGATGCGGTCCACAGCTGGGGCTATTTCTCCTCCTTTCTTTTCTTCTTCTGCAAAGCCTCAGTTTTCATTTTAAGACCTTTCAACTTATTGAACCAGGCCCACTCAGATGATCTGGATAATCTTCCTCATTTAATGTCAGCTTATTTTAGACTTTAATCACATCTTAGAAAAAAAAGAAAAACCTATATTAGTGTTTGATTGAATAACTGGGACTATATCCTAGCCAAGTTAGCATATAAAACTGACCATTGCACCGACTAAAGAATAAAAAGGAGGGAGTGATCAACTGTGTCACATACATAGTGCGGGCAACTTGAGTACATTGACTGTTGGATTTAGGGGGTCATTTGTGAATTTAACTGCTGCAGATGTGTTTTTTGGAACGGAGCTGTATTTGTTTCTATGGTTACTATAATAAATCAACACAAACTGGATGGCTTAAAGTAACAGAAATGTTTTCTTTTGGAGTTTTGGAGCCAGAAGTTCAACATTGGCCTCGCTAGACTAAGGTGTTAAAAGGCCGCGCTGGCTCTGGATGTCTGAATTGCTTCTTCTGGTAGCTGGCGTTCATTTGCTTGTGGTGGCACCGCTCCCATCTCTGCCTCTGTCTCTGCACTGCTCTCTCTTCTGCGTGTATCAAATCCCCCTTCTCCTCACTGGTAAGGAAATGTGACTGGATTTAGATTCCCACCCCCCCCCCCCCAGTTAATCCAGTATAATCTCTGCACCTCAGGATCCTTATTTTTATCACATCTGCAGAGACCCTTTTTCCTTGTAAGGTAACTTCTACAGGTTTCAGCTGGTACCTTTGGGTGGCTATTATTCAGCCTACTACAGAGGCAGAGTCTGATTGGAGTGGACCAGGAAAGTGATCTATTTCAGAATGTTTCTGTAAAGGGGAGTAAAGAAGTGGGGTGATGGCTGAGGGAAGGGTAGAAATTGTACCCCTCCCCGAGTCATACTCACAGACCTTTCTTTCTTGGCACACACATAGCTTCCAAACAAACGCAAGTGATTCCAATTTCATGTATTTCACACTCTAATCATGCGTGTCTGTTCATCTCTCCTACATGTTTAACCAAAGCTCCTGTGGTAGGTTAATATCATTATTGATTGCACATTGAAAAACACTTGGAGCACTTGATGGACAAGAGATAGCTTTCATGAGCCTAAATTATATTTTACAACCTTATCAGTTTTTTTTAGTTTTGCCTTCCAAAGGTAAATCTCTGTTCTTGAAAATTGCAGTTAGTACATTTTGAAAGTATTGCATATTTTTGTCCAGTTTAGCCTGTAAGTCAGATCTCTTATCATATCTGAATATGATTGCTCTATACTGTATTCCAAAACTTTGAATTACTTTACTTTTAAATTTTAAAAATAGGTATACTGGAGTTGCCAATTGAAAAATGAATTCCCATGTGCTTATCTCTTTATTTGCCTTCCAAATCACTTGAACCCTGTCTTATCTGTGGCATAGGGATATCTGGAGGAAAAGGGAACCAATATGAAAAGAAGGTCTTACTATTTTTTTCATAATTCACAAGGTCCAGGAAACTTTAATTTATTCTGAATGCCTATTTCTATTATGCATGGACTGTCTAGCATATAGCACTCAAGAACAGTTCCTAATACAAGTGCTTAATAAATACTGATGAGTGAATGAGTGAATAAACAGCAAAATTATATGTAAGAAATTTTATATTATGTTTATTATTATTCTGTTGCTATTAAAGGCTTTTATAAGCAACATAGTTTTTAACTGGTGTGTATACATTTAGAAATACATGCTTTTTTAGGTGAGAAAACAAAGTGTAATTACTCATGTGATTGATAATGGTTTTGTTTTCTTTTTTTAAGAGTGATTTCTTTCTTTTTTTTAATATATGTATTTTATTTATACAGCAGGTTCTTATTAGTTATCTATTTTATACATATTTGTGTATCCATGTCAATCCCAATCTCCCAGTTCATCACACGACCACCACCACCACCTCCGCTTTCCCCCTTGGTGTCCATAGGTTTGTTCTCTACATCTGTGTCTCTATTTCTGATATGGTTTAATAACTTAAAAAAGAATATTTCCTTTGAGGAAAGCATTTGGCTACACAATGTTATACTCAGAAACAGTACAATATAGTAGTGAAGAAAGAATTTAGTCTCTAAAATGAAACAGACGTACTCATTTTAAGTATCCTTAATTTGTTCTTTTTCAGATTTGTGACCTTGGCTAAATGTTTTATGTATGTGTTTCTTAGTTTCCTCATCTGGAAAACTGGAATGTCTATCTCATATGATTTTAAAAAATTAATTAGAGTAATACATATAAATAACCTAATATTTTGCCAGACATATAGTATTGACTAATATTTTTATTGTGGTCAGTCATCATCATCATTGATAGCTAATCTTTTACTCAAGTTTAATAGCACAACTAGTCTTTTTAAACTTTTTATAATATGAATATACTTCATTTGACCAATTTTCTGCACATAATTTATTGGAAAGCCCCTTGAAATTCCTCTATGAAATCATATAGAGTGTAAATACCAAATAAATGAATATAATATTGTCAAACTCTGTTAACATTTTTTGCTTTTTTTCCTAAACTTTTCCATACCTAGACGACATGTAAATTGCTGTTTAAGTCCTAGACTTTGCCTCTGAAATCCAGATCCCCATATTCAATTGCCTTCTTGGCTTTTAGCTCTTGGATACTTCAAAAGCAGCGTGTGTAATAACACATTCGTGATCTTCCCGCACCTTCTTTGCCAAAGTCTGGCCATCTTTAATCTTCTCTTTTCAGCAGATACCACCATTGTCCATCCAGTTGGGCAAACCCTGAATCTAGCAGTTGTTTTTAATATCTCCTTCTCCCTCACCCTCCATATCCATCCTCTCACAAAGACCTCTGATATTCTCCCTAAATAAACCCCAAGTTTTACTCAACCCTTCCTCAAATCTCAGCCCAGTCATCACCTCCTGAGGAGACCTCCCTTGCTGTTCTCTCTTCCCTTCCCCAATACCAGTGCAGATGTTCCTGGCATACACCCTTCTTCATTCCATGTATCTTTACTTTGCAGTGATTACAATGTTAATTTTTACATTTAAAAAAAATATTTAAGTTTATCTAAGATATTTCAAGGAAACATGGTGTCTGTTTAGCTCATCATTTTACCTTTAGAATCTAGTGTTTTTCAAAATGTCAGTTGTTAACCTTTTACTGAGTAGTAAAATCAGATTAATGAGAATCGTGAAGTGTTTCTTAATAAAATAGGGTAGAATAAAAGAAGATTTTTCAGAGTGAATAAGATGTGGTAAACATACTTATTGCATGCTGAAGCCTTTTTTTTTAGTTTTGAGCATATCTATGTATTTATACATTATATGTTTGTATGTCTTGAGGTAAAATATATTTCCTATTGTAGGTTGCAGCCAAAAATTAGAAAGCCATGGATGTAGGGGATTGACTGACACCTAGTAGACATTCAATAGATATTTGTTCCATCAATCAATTAATGCCTTTTTCTTCTCCTTTTATTGTTCAATTTGGTCACTTTAGGCTATAGACTTGTGAATAGAGTTTGCAAGTAAGGTGGCATACTTCTGAATACATTTTTGAAAAAAATATTAGTAATTCACAAGATTCTTAAGCAAAAGTTTCTACTTCAGCTTAATGCTAGTCCAGTCAATGAATATGAATATGGTTATTTAGTAGCTAAACAGTTCAACTTTGTTATTAATAATTTGTGTAATGTTGCATTGGATTTAAGGTTTATTCAATTCCCACTGTTGCCTTAATCAGTATTAATGTATTCTTTATTAGTAGTCAGATAGAGTGTTTCTTTTATAAACAATACTGGCAACTTTATGCACTCGTATATTCCAAAACATTAATTGGGTGCCTACTTTATGCCAGGCATTCTGCCAGGACCTGGGTATATGATCAGTTCAACTTCAAATAATTTGAGAGGTGATCCCAGGAAACACTGACAGTAAGTGGGGAAGGAAGATAAGGAAAAGAAAGCACCCAATAAGGAATTGGTTTTCAAGCAAGCTACCTCTATAAAGAACTGGAAGCTTATCCTGCTGGGAACTCTGGGAACCAGCATAGAAGTGACCTCAGTTATCCTACCTGATAATTGCCACTTTCTTGTTGGCTGTTCCAGAGAGTGTAATTCTCTCAGACACTTGCGTCGTGCCCTGCAGGTGGTTAAGGTCCTGATGTAGATTTGCAGATACTGGCACTACCCTCATCTAAGTATGTTAGAAAGGTAAAGCCTGGGGAGGGGGTGGGTATAGGTAGAGCAGCAGCCTCAGAAGACTTGGTGAATAATGCGTGTCCTAGACTTCACATATTAATTCATTTTAAATGAATGTGTGAGTATATTATACTATTGTTTGAAATTGAAAAAGATAAGTGTCTTCATTGACTGATGATCTCCTTTTAGTTGTCTTTCTCCAATATGGGAATTAAATGTCTACTTCTTTTTTTTAAAAAAAAAAAAGATGTTGGGGGTCGGAGTTTATTAATTAATTAATTAATTTTTGCTGTGTTGGGTCTTTGTTTCTGTGCAAGGGCTTTCTCTAGTTGTGGCAAGCAGGGGTCACTCTTTATCGCAGTGCACAGGCCTCTCACTATCGCGGCCTCTCTTGTTGCGGAGCACAGGCTCTGGACGCGCAGGCTCAGTAGTTGTGGCTCACGGGCCTAGTTGCTCCGCGGGAGCAACTAGGTTGTGGGATCCTCCTAGACCAGGGCTCGAACCCGTGTCCCCTGCATTAGCAGGCAGATTCTCAACCACTGCGCCACCAGGGAAGCCCAAATGCCTACTTCTTTAACCTTCTCTTCCTGCAATCTCTACTTTAAGTTATTGAATTACTTTCAAGTTATTTAATTGTTTTCAGTACTCTGTATTTTACCTTCTCTATTTTTTAAATTTTTATTTATTTTTATTATTTTTTATTTTTTTGCGGTACGCGGGCCTCTCACTGTTGTGGCCTCTCCCGTTGCGGAGCACAGGCTCCAGACGCGCAGGCTCAGCGGCCATGGCTCACGGGCCAAGCCGCTCCGTAGCATGCGGGATCTTCCCAGACCGGGGCACGAACCCGTGTCCCCTGCATCGGCAGGCGGACTCTCAACCACTGCGCCACCAGGGAAGCCCTACTTTCTGTGTTTTTAATTTAAGGCATAGGAATACAAATATGAGTACGAACAAGTATGACTAAAGTTTATTGAATTTCTTATTATGTGCCAGTAACTGTTAATAGGTTTACGTAAATAACCTTACTTAATCCTATAACACGTTGAAGTCCTTATACTCATTGTCCTCATTTGCAGATAAAGAAACTGAGGGGGAAAGATTGAAAAATAATGCCCCAAATTTCAGAGCTAATAAATAATGAGGTCACAACTCAAACCCAGGTCTGTCTGATTTCAAAGTGCATGCTTTTCATCGGTGCTCTGTTAATCTCACACACAATCAAAAATGACATGCTAGAAAATTCCACATGGAATCAGAACCCCAGAAAGAAGCGATGCCTCTCAACTGTAAATAAGTTCATTTTGAAGCTAACAAAAAAATTATGGGTTAGAATTTAGGCAGAATATATTATAATTTGGATAAATTGGGCAAGAATGTGGTTAGTGGGCTTAGGACCATCGTACATGGTTTGGAATCCCAGCTCCACCACTTGGAACTCGTCAGTGTGGATAAATTGGTTAACATCTCTGTATCTCTTCTACATTTCTCTACATAAGAAACGTAATGCCATCAAACTCAGAGAATTGCAGTGAGGGTTAAATGAGATCATATACGAAGGCGGTTAGAACAGTGCCTGCTCCATAGTAAGCCTTCAATTACTGTTAGCCGGAATTAATACTCACAATATGACAAGAAAATATTCAGAAGAAATTAGCCATTTGTGCATGCAAAATATTGTATAGTGTTACTTTAAATATGAATACCAAAATTCTTAATAGCCTTATTACCCCCAAAAGTCAAGAAAGAACATAAAGAAACACCCTGATATTGTAAGCCCTGAATAAATATTTGTTAAATGAATAAGTAAAATGTTGTTTTCTTGAAGAGGTATGTACCCCTTGTTAATTTTTTATGAACACCCTGGTATTGTAAGCCCTGAATAAATATATGTTAAATGAATAAGTAAAATGTTGTCTTCTTGAAGAGATATATACCCCTTGTTAATTTTTTATAAAAAGCCCACTAATTATGCAAGTCAAAATAACCCTTGTGATTGAAAGTAGATCTCTCAAGAGAAAAATAGTATTCTATGAGACAAGTTGCTAGTTTAGCCTGCAACCTGAATACATGCTTTTCCTTAAGACAACTATCCCACTTGTAGGTAGCAGAATTGTTTTATGTATACCCAGACTATTAAAAGATATACACTCGGGCTTCCCTGGTGGCGCAGTGGTTGAGAGTCCGCCTGCCGATGCAGGGGATACGGGTTCGTGCCCCGGTCCGGGAAGATCCCACATGCCGCAGAGGGGCTTGGCCCGTGAGCCATGGCCGCTGAGCCTGCGCGTCTGGAGCCTGTGCTCCGCAACGGGAGAGGCCACAACAGTGAGAGGCCCGCGTACCGCAAAAAAAAATGATATACACTCAAGGGTCAAGTTAAATAAAATGATAATATTTCAGTGTTTCATCAAAGACATCCTTGACTTTTCTTTCTTTTAAACTGGGAGTGCTCAGTAGTGGAGAATGTGACATCCATCAGTACAGTTTGTGCCGGGCCTTGATCTGTGCTGAGGGGGAGCGCTTTACCCACCATTGTTTGTGCTCCATCAGCGCCAATGCCAACAGACCAAACAAGACAACTATATCCTTGGATTATTATGAAAGTATTTTTGGCCTTGAAGAACTCTTTGGAAAGGTCTTGGGGTCGTGCTTTGAGAATTGCTGGCCTATAAATACAAAACTTTCCTAAATGTACATATGAAGTATTTCACAATAAAAAACATATGTTATTCTTTTAAAAAGATGTTAAGTGTTTAACCCTAAACTGTCCTAACTTCCTAAATAACCTTTTTTGGATATACCATTTATTAATTTAGCTCAACTATTTAAATAATTTTTATATATTTAACCTGTAATTGTTTGGGTGGTAACAAACATTGTTTGACTTTCTAAATTAAAGAGTTCAGTTATTCTCTGATTTGTTCCACTGTTAGTTTAAACTGAAGTTTGTTAAAAGTTAATACAGAGAATAGCATGTTACAAATAATTGAATATATTGAAAATACTAAATAGATGCTCCACACACATTGAATGATTTGAGGTATCATAGTTTCCCTTAAGAAAATTATACATTGATGATGATAACGTAGAGCACAGAAGAATGATGGTCATCTTCTTACCAGATTTATTTTAAAACAGCAACTGTCTAGTTTGAAGATTCCGTTTTGTGGTTTATCAAAGTATCCTACAAGCTGTTTTTTATTCTTAGTTATATAATACAATATATAATTAAGTCAGTGCTTATAATATCCCCACAATTATTTGATAAGTTTACAGTCTCTCAGATTATCTGGCTATGTACTATTGAATTAGAGTGATTACAGTCAATTCTCTCTTTTGTTTTGTTGCTATTATTGTTGTTGTGAAATGTTTTCCACTAAAAGGCAGATTCACTTAGATCATCAGTTGTCAATGAGAAAACAAAGGATGATAAAATAAAAATAAAACTCATTAATTCAATGGGTGTTTACTGAGGGCCACCTACATAAGGCCATTTGTTAGAAGCTATGAAATGTACAATAATGTCACCACGTAACCTAGAACCTAGTAAAGCTGTCTCAGAGTAAAGTAGATAAGAGGGGCCATGAAACACAATGGTAAAATCTGGAGTTCAGAGGTGGGAAGAATTGCTTGCAAATGGGAAAAATGTGTTTTCACCCTGAAATAATAAAATTTGTTCTTATGTTTTTAGTTTTCAACCATGCTTCAACTATTAGATCTCTTCAATTCTCACATCTTGCATTATTAAAGTTAAACATTTTGTACATGCTATTCAAGGTATTATAAAGTTATCAAGTACAGTGCAGGCTTCCAAATATATGCTAAAATAGGGTTTAAGCAGTTGAAACAGTTGTAGTGCTATCTTCTCTGTAGGAGATAAATGTAGGCCGTCAAGTGAGTAAAGCCTGAATTTTATGCCATTTATTTGGAACAAATTGTGATTAAGAGCCCCAGTGGCCTCGTGGATACAGCACTCAGGGGTCTCATGAGATCCTGTGTTCCAGTTTTGTTTCATCATACTTTGCAGAGCAAGTCTAATGGAGCAATGTAAATACAATGTCCCTTTTTTTCCATTTACAATGTTTAATTTTTATTACACACACACACACATTTCAAAAAATTTGGAATTACAGGTAAACTTTATTTTCAAGTAATTTGACTATTTGTATATATACATCTTCTATATGTTTATGAATGTAAGTATAAAACCTAACATCTCAGTGGCAGTTCAACAGGCCACTTTACGCGACTTATGCCTATTTCCAAATAAAACCAACAATATATCCAACTACACAGTATTCTAAAGAGAAACTAATTATAATGATTACTATTGTTGAGAGAGAATTCTACGTGAATATTTCATGTTACTTCAATCTGAGCTCTCTGAACAAAAAGCTGGCAAAACTTGGTTAAAGGATGACTGAATAATAAACATGTCCTAGAAGCTAAAAATTGTGTTGCTTCAGAGGGATTTACAAATCTATCTTCCCCAGAGCCAGTTGTTTATGCTCCAGTGTGGTGAAAATAGAGAACGTCTCCTCCACTCCTCAGAGATTTCTTTACATTCCAGAGTAGGAGCGTCTCTCAGTCAGGGGTTAGGATGGTCCAATGTGCCAGTCACCCTTTGTGAGTTCTGAGTCCTGTAAGTCTCTCTTATGGTTCAACACCGCTGCATGCACAGGGCAACATCAGACTCTCCCCACATCGCCCCATGGGGGTCGGGGCTAAGGAACCAGTGCTGAGATGCAATATGAGCAATAAATGATCTGTTCTCTGACCCACAGACTAGTATTTCCCGTCAGACTATCTGTCTGTCTGTGGCTGTCTGTCTGTCCGTTTATCTATCCGTCCATCCATCCAGCTGTCTAAACTTATCAGCTGTCACTTATAGTACTGGCTTAGATTATCCAGAAATCTTGTGACATTCTTTTCTTCCTTCTTAGCGTTAAGTAATCCATGGCAACTGAAAGAGTATTATGGTTTCATAAAGAAAATATTACTTTTTAACTTTTACTAATTTGATTTTAAGGTTTTCAAAATAATATTTCAAGTTAAGTACATCAGTTACTTGTGTTATATTCTTCTTCCCTCAATGTCTATATTGCATTCACACTCAGTGATTTCAAAAGGATTATTAAATATGGCAAAATAACTTTTCTAAAGTATGCTTTAAAGGAAGAATGAATATTATTGATATTAATATTGAGCTACTTAAAAGAAGACGTGTGCTTATTTTCACAAAAATCTAAAATTTAATTTCTCAATCGATCCATAAAAAATTAGAAACACTTTCTGATTAAGGACAGTACCTTGAAAAGAATGGTTTAAAATATGCCTGTAAGAAAGAACCCTGTTACCTGTTTTATAGTAACTGGGAATTTAATATATCAGGAAAGTTGTAGAAAAAGAATGATGCATATAGAGAGTTAAAACACTAAACAAACAGACAACACCACATATATACAGGATCTTTGCTAGAGGTATTTTTTTTTCTCCTTAGGAAAAGTATAGCTTCTCTTTGGGAAAACTGAGATTTGGTCACACTTCAGAGCCTTTGATAAGTACTTTGATGTTCAATAAGAAAGAAAAAAGGATCTTGCTTTTGCAAAGAGAATCAAGAAAATAATACCAGTTTCAGCAAAAGGGCATTGTTTTATGTATTTTACCACACATTACCCAGAATGTAAAGAGGACTTTTCATTAAACTAGAGTAAGTATATATTGTTTGAACACAAATAGAACACAGATATGAAAATAATAAACTAAAATAATGCAGCATACTAATTACCTTGTATATAATAGGTAGTCAATAACTTTTTTTTTTTAATATCATTATTGGGGTACAATTGCTTTACAATGGTGTGTTAGTTTCTGCTTTATAACAAAGTGAATCAGTTATATATATACATATGTTCCCATATCTCTTCCCTCTTGCGTCTCCCTCCCTCCCACCCTCCCTATCCCACCCCTCCAGGCGGTCACAAAGCACTGAGCCGATATCCCTTTGCCATGCGGCTGCTTCCCACTAGCTATCTACCTGACGTTTGTTAGTGTATATATGTCCATGCCTCTCTCTCGCCCTGTCACAGCTCACCCTTCCCCCTCCCCATATCCTCAAGTCTGTTTTCCAGTAGGTCTGTGTCTTTATTCCTGTCTTACCCCTAGGTACTTCATGACATTTTTTTTCTTAAATTCCATATATATGTGTTAGCATACGGTATTTGTCTTTCTCTTTCTGACTTACTTCACTCTGTATGACAGACTCCAGGTCTATCCACCGCATTACAAATAGCTCAATTTCGTTTCTTTTTATGGCTGAGTAATAGTCCATTGTATGTATGTGCCACATCTTCTTTATCCATTCATCTGATGATGGGCACTTAGGTTGTTTCCATGTCCTGGCTACTGTAAATAGAGCTGCAATGAACATTTTGGTACATGACTCTTTTTGAATTATGGTTTTCTCAGGGTATATGCCCAGTAGTGGGATTGCTGGGTCATATGGTAGTTCTATTTGTAGTTTTTTAAGGAACCTCCATACTGTTCTCCATAGTGGCTGAACCAATTCACATTCCCACCAGCAGTGCAAGAGTGTTCCCTTTTCTCCACACCCTCTCCAGCATTTATTGTTTCTAGATTTTTTGATGATGGCCATTCTGACTGGTGTGAGATGATATCTCATTGTAGTTTTGATTTGCATTTCTCTAATGATTAATGATGTTGAGCATTCTTTCATGTGTTTGTTGGCAGTCTGTATATCTTCTTTGGAGAAATGTCTATTTAGGTCTTCTGCCCAGTTTTGGATTGGGTTGTTTGTTTTTTTGTTATTGAGCTGCATGAGCTGCTTGTAAATTTTGGAAATTAATCCTTTGTCAGTTGCTTCATTTGCAAATATTTTCTCCCATTCTGAGGGTTGTCTTTTGGTCTTGTTTATGGTTTCCTTTGCTATGCAAAAGCTTTTAAGTTTCATTAGGTCCCATTTGTTTATTTTTATTTCCATTTCTCTAGGAGGTGGGTCAAAAAGGATCTTGCTGTGATTTATGTCATAGAGTGTTCTTCCTATGTTTTCCTCTAGAGTTTTATAATTTCTGGCCTTACATTTAGGTCTTTAATCCATTTTGAGCTTATTTTTGTGTATGGTGTTAGGGAGTGATCTAATCTCATACTTTTACATGTACCTGTCCAATTTTCCCAGCACCACTTATTGAAGAGGCTGTCCTTTCTCCACTGTACATTCCTGCCACCTTTATCAAAGATAAGGTGTCCATATGTGCGTGGGTTTATCTCTGGGCTTTCTATCCTGTTCCATTGATCTATCTTTCTGTTTTTGTGCCAGTACCATACTGTCTTGATTACTGTAGCTTTGTAGTATAGTCTGAAGTCAGGGAGCCTGATTCCTCCAGCTCAGTTTTTCTTTCTCAAGATTGCTTTGGCTATTCGGGGTCTTTTGTGTTTCCGTACAAATTGTGAAATTTTTTCTTCTAGTTCTGTAAAAAATGCCAGTGGTAGTTTGATAGGGATTGCATTGAATCTGTAGATTGCTTTGGGTAGTAGAGTCATTTTCACAATGTTGATTCTTCCAATCCAAGAACATGGTATATCTCTCCATCTATTTGTAACATCTTTAATTTCTTTCATCAGTGCCTTATAATTTTCTGCATACAGGTCTTTTGTCTCCTTAGGTAGGTTTATTCCTCGATATTTTATTCTTTTTGTTCTAATGGTAAATGGGAGTGTTTTCTTGATTTCACATTCAGACTTTTCATCATTATATAGGAATGCCAGAGATTTCTGTGCATTAATTTTGTATCCTGCTACTTTACCAAATTCATTGATTAGCTCTAGTAGTTTTCTGGTAGCATCTTTAGGATTCTCTATGTATAGGATCATGTCATCTGCAAACAGTGACACCTTTACTTATTCTTTTCTGATTTGGATTCATTTTATTTCCTTTTCTTCTCTGATTGCTGTGGCTAAAACTTCCAAAACTATGTTGAATAAGAGTTGTGAGAGTGGGCAACCTTGTCTTGTTCCTGATCTTAGTGGAAATGCTTTCAGTTTTTCATCATTGAGGATGATGTTGGCTGTGGGCTTGTCATATATGGCCTTTATTATGTTGAGGAAAGTTGCCTCTATGCCTACTTTCTGCAGGGTTTTTATCATAAATGGGTGTTGAATTTTGTCAAAAGCTTTCTCTGCATCTATTGAGATGATCATATGGTTTTTCTCCTTCAATTTGTCAATATGGTGTATTACATTGATAGATTTACGTATATTGAAGAATCCTTGCATTCCTGGAATAAACCCCACTTGATCATGGTGTATGATCCTTTTAAAGTGCTGTTGGATTCCGTTTGCTAGTATTTTGTTGAGGATTTTTGCATCTATGTTCATCAGTGATATTGGCCTGTAGTTTTCTTTCTTTGTGACATCCTTGTCTGGTTTTGGTATCAAGGTGATGGTGGCATCGTAAAAGGAATTTGGGAGTATTCCTCCGTCTGCTATATTTTGGAAGAGTTTGAGAAGGATAGGTGTTACCTTTTCTCTAAGTGTTTGATAGAATTAACCTGTGAAGCCATCTGGGCCTTGGCTTTTGTTTGTTGGAAGATTTTAAATCACAGTTTCAATTTCAGTGCTTGTGATTGGTCTGTTCATATTTTCTATTTCTTCCTGATTCAGTCTTGGCAGGTTGTGCATTTCTAAGAATTTGTCCATTTCTTCCAGATTGTCCATTTTATTGGCATAGAGTTGCTTGTAGTAATCTCTCATGATCGTTTTTATTTCTGCAGTGTCAGTTGTTACTTCTTCTTTTTCATTTCTAATTCTATTGATTTGAGTCTTCTCCCTTTTTTTCTTGATGAGTCTGGCTAATGGTTTATCTATTTTGTTTATCTTCTCAAAGAACCAGCTTTTAGTTTTATTGATCTTTGCTATTGTTTCCATCATTTCTTTTTCATTTATTTCTGATCTAATTTTTATGATTTCTTACCTTGTGCTAACTTTGGGGATTTTTTGTTCTTCTTTCTCTAATTGCTTGAGCTGCAAGGTTAGGTTGTTTATTCGAGATGTTTCCTGCTTCTTAAGGTGGGCTTGTATTGCTATAAACTTCCCTCTTAGAACTGCTTTTGCTGTATCCCATAGGTTTGGGGTCATTGTGTCTCCATTGTCATTTGTTTCTAGGTATTTTTTTTATTTCCTCTTTGATTTCTTCAGTGATCACTTGGTTATTAAGTAGTGTATTGTTTAGCCTCCATGTGTTTGTATTTTTTACAGATCTTTTCCTGTGATTGATACCTAGTCTCATGGCGTTGTGGTCGGAAAAGATACTTGATACAATTTCAATTTTCTTAAACTTACCAAGGCTTGATTTGTGACCCAAGATATGATCTATCTTGGAGAATGTTCCATGAGCACTTGAGAAAAATGTGTATTCTGTTGTTTTTGGATGGAGTGTCCTATAAATATCAATTAAGTCCATCTTGTTTAATGTATCATTTAAAGCTTGTGTTCCCTTATTTATTTTCATTTTGGATGATCTGTCCATTGGTGAAAGTGGAGTGTTAAAGTCCCCTACTATGAATGTGTTACTGTCAATTTCCCCTTTTATGGCTGTTAGTTTTTGCCTTATGTATTGAGGTGCTCCTATGTTGGGTGCCTAAATATTTACAATTCTTATATCTTCTTCTTGGATCAATCCCTTGATCATTATGTAGTGTCCTTCTTTGTCTCTTCTAATAGTCTTTATTTTAAAGTCTATTTTGTCTGATATGAGAATTGCTACTCCAGCTTTCTTTTGGTTTCCATTTGCATGCAATATATTTTTCCATCCCCTCACTTTCAGTCTGCATGTGTCTCTGGGTCTGAAGTGGGTCTCTTGTAGACAGCATATATATGGGTCTGTTTTTGTATCCATTCAGCCAGTCTCTGTCTTTTGGTGGGAGCATTTAATCCATTTACATTTAAGGTAATTACCTATATGTATGTTCCTATTCCCATATTCTTAATTGTTTGGGGTTTGTTATTATAGGTCTTTTCCTTCTCTTGTGTTTCTTGCCTAGAGGAGATCCTTTAGCATTTGTTGTAAAGCTGGTTTGGTGGTGCTGAACTCTCTCAGCTTTTGCTTTCTCTAAAGGTTTTCATTTCTCCATCAAATCTGAATGAGATCCTTGCTGGGTAGAGTAATCTTGGTTGCAGGTTTTTCTCCTTCATCACTTTCAGTATGTCCTGCCACTCCCTTCTGGCCTGCAGAGTTTCTGCTGAGAGATCAGCTCTTAACCTTATGGAGATTCCCTTGTGTGTTATTTGTTGTTTTTCCCTTGCTGCTTTTAATATGCTTTCTTTGTATTTAATTTTTGACAGTTTGATTAATATGTGTCTTGGCGTATTTCTCCTTGGATTTATCCTGTATGGGACTCTCTGTGCTTCCTGGACTTGATTAACTATTTCCTTTCCCATATTAGGGAAGTTTTCAACTATAATCTCTTCAAATATTTTCTCAGTCACTTTCTTTTTCTCTTCTTATTCTGGAACCCCCTTAATTCAAATGTTGGTGTGTTTAATGTTGTCCCAGAGGTCTCTGAGACTGTCCTCAGTTCTTTTCATTCTTTTTTCTTTATTCTGCTCTGCAGTAGTTATTTCCACTATTTTATCTTCCAGGTCACTTATCCGTTCTTCTGCCTCAGTTATTCTGCTATTGATCCCATCTAGAGTATTTTTAATTTCATTTATTGTGTTGCTCATCATTGCTTGTTTCATCTTTATTTCTTCTAGGTCCTTGTGAAATGTTTCTTGCATTTTGTCTATTCTATTTCCAAGATTTTGGATCATCTTTACTATCATTATTCCAAATTCTTTTTCAGGTAGACTGCCTATTTTCTGTTCATTTGTTAGGTCTGGTGGGTTTTTATCTTGCTCCTTCATCTGCTGTGTGTTTTTCTGTCTTCTCATTTTGCTTATCTTACTGTGTTTGGGGTCTCCTTTTTGCAGGCTGAAGGTTCGTAGTTCCCCTTGTTTTTGGTGTGTGTCCCCAGTGGCTAAGGTTGGTTCAGTGGGTTGTGTAGGCTTCCTGGTGGAGGGGACTAGTGCCTGTGTTCTGGTGGATGAGGGTGGATCTTGTCTTTCTGGTGGGCAGGTCCACGTCTGGCAGTGTGTTTTGGGGTGTCTGTGGACTTACTATGACTTTAGGCAGCCTCTCTGCTAATGGGTGGGGTTGTGTTCCTGTCTTGCTAGTTGTTTGGCATAGGATGTCCAGCACTGTAGCTGTCGGGTCGTTGAGTGAAGCTGGGTGCTGGCGTTGAGATGGAGATCTCTGGGAGATTTTCGCCATTTGATATTATGTGGAGGTGGGAGGTTTCTTGTTGACCAGTGTCCTGAAGTTGGCTCTCCCACCTCAGAGGCAGAGCTCTGACTCCTGGCTGGAGCACCAAGAGCCTTTCATCCACACGGCTCGGAATAAAAGGGAGAAAAAGTAGAGAGAATTAGTAGAAGTATGAAGAAAGATAGAAAGAAAGAAAGAAAGGAGGGAAGGAAGGAAGGAAGAAAGAAAGAAAGAAAGACAGAAAGAAAGGAGGGAGGGAGGAAGGAAGGAAGGAGGGAATGAAGGAAAAAAGACAGAAAGAAAGAAGATACAGTGAAATAAAATAAAGTATAATAAAGTTATTGAATTAAAAAATAATTATTTAGAAAAAAAAGGGACGGATAGAAGCTTAGGACAAATGGTGGTAGCAAAGCTATACAGACAAAATCTTACACAGATGCATACACCCTGACAAAAAGAGGTAAAGGGGAAAAATCATAAATCTTGCTCTCAAAGTCCACCTCCTCAATTTGGGATGATTTGTTGTCTAGAGGAGGGAGGGAGGGAGGGAGGGAGGGAAGGAAGGAAGGAAGGAAGGAAGGGAGGAAGGGAGGGAGGGAGGAAGGAGGAAGGGAGGGAAGGAAGGAAGGAAGGAAGAAAAAGAAAGAAAGAAAGAAGGTAAAGTATATTAAAGTTATTAAAATTAATTATTAAGAAAAAAATTTAAAAAAAAATGGACGGATAGAACCCTAGGACAAATGGTGGAAGCAAAGCTATACAGACAAGATCTCACACAGAAGCATACAGATACACACTCACAGAAAGAGGAAAAGGGGAAAAAATCATAGATCTTGCTCTCGAAGTCCACCTTCTCAATTTGGGATGATTCGCTGTCTATTCATGTATTCCACAGGTGCAGGTACATCAAGTTGATTGTGGAGCTTTAATCCGCTGCTTCTGAGGCTGCTGGGAGAGATTTCCCTTTTTTTTCTTTGTTCTCACAGCTCACAGGGGCTCAGCTTTGGATTTGGCCCCGCCTCTGCGTGTAGGTCGCTGGAGGGCGTCTGTTTTTTGCTCAGACAGGACGGGGTTAAAGGAGCCGCTGATTCGGGGGCTCTGGCGCACTCAGGCCTGGGGGGAGGGAGGGGCACTGCGTGCGGGGCGGGCCTGCGGTGTCAGAGGCCGGCGTGACGTTGCACCAGCGTGAGGCGCGCCGTGCGTTTTCCCGGGGAAGTTGTCCTTGGACTCCGGGACCCTGGCAGTGGCGGGCTGCACAGGCTACCCGGAAGGGAGGTGTGGAGAGTGACCTATGCTCGCACATAGGCTTCTTGGTGGTGGCAGCAGCAGCCTTAGCGTCTCATGCCCATCTCCGGGGTCCGCGCTTTTAGCCGCGGCTCGCGCCCGTTTCTGGAGCTCCTTTAAGCTGCGCTCTTAATCCCCTCTCCTCGCGCACCAGGAAACAAAGAGGTAAGAAAAAGTCTCTTGCTTCTTCGCCAGCTCCAGACTTTTCCCCGGACTCCCTCCCGGCTAGCCGTGGCGCACGAAGCCCCTGCAGGCTGTGTTCACGCCGCCAACCCCAGTCCTCTCCCTGCGCTCCGACCTAAGCCGGAGCCTCAGCTCCCAGCCCCGCCCGCCCCGGCGGGTGAGCAGACAAGCCTCTCGGGCTGGTGAGTGCCGGTCGGCACCGAACCTCTGTGCGGGAATCTCCCCGCTTTGCCCTCCGCACCCGTTGCTGTGCTCTCCTCCGCGGCACCGAAGCTGCCCCCTCCGCCTCCCGCAGTCTCCGCCCGCGAAGGGGCTTCCTCGTGTGTGGAAAGCTTTCCTCCTTCACAGCTCCCTCCCACTGGTGCAGGTGCCGTCCCTATTCTTTTGTCTCTGTTCTTTCTTTTGCCCTACCCAGGTACGTGGGGAGTTTCTTGCCTTTTGGGAGGTCTGAGGTCTTATGCCAGCATTCATTAGGTGTTCTGTAGGAGTTGTTCCACGTGTAGATGTATTTCTGGTGTATCTGTGGGGAGGAAGGTGATCTCCGCGTCTTACTCTTCCGCCATCTTCCCAGCACCCAGTCAAAAACTTTTTAAGTTGAAAGGAAATGCCTTAAGTAAGCTACGTAGAGAATATCATTTACAGCCAAATATTTGTCCTTATAGTAGAAACGATTACTCTAGTAAACAGAGAGAATACAGTTTGATGTGGATGTAAGCATGGATTTTGTAAAAGGGGATGTTTTGCTCAATTTAAACAATGACATGCAAGAAGGTGATACGGCACTGTTCTACTGGGCTTTTATTTGAATGCAGTATTTGACAGCTTTGACAAAAGGTCCATATTCATAAAATGGTGGACCGTTGTAAATGAAAAAATAAATTTTAGTAAATTTGTTTAAGGGCTTTAATGCAACTGATAGATTAGGACAGTAATAGAGCTCTGATAGATACAAGAAACAGGTCACCTGCTTCCTAATATAAGGGAGAAAGTCTTGGGGCAGTGCCTATAGAAATGACAGCTGTAACAAGAGCACCTTTCTCCCCAAAAGGTGACAGCAGAACAAGGTATGAATGTAGCTGTTAGACGGGGAAATGACTGTGGTAACATGTGAAAGTGAACTTAAGTATTTGAAAGATTTCAAAGAGAGTCAGTATCCAGAATTTTTGGATGAATTTGTTTAACATGCTAATGTATGTGGGCCAATGAGCAGATGAGCTAAATTCAGGAGGGAGGGAATAGGAAACTCTGGGTGAGGTGTCAGGTTTGACTGATGATTCTAGGGGTAGAGTGGGAACTTTTTATGAGGTTCCTCCAATGCTGAGAAAGGTTCCATTGAAGAAAGTACGAAACCTAACTAGTGGGCAAGTGAGAAAAACTTCCTAGGAATAGTGTAATTATTTGGATAGGGAAAATATCAGATAGACAAAAAGTATAAGGAAAATAATGCAAGAATTGTTGGAATTTAGAATGTAAATAAAGAAGGAAATCTCAGTCTGAAGACCAAGTGAGGTTAGGTCAAACCAAGGTGAAGTGACAGGAGCTGCCAGTGTATCTTACTTAATACCATTATGGTGGGTCAGCCCTTTATAGCTTCTTGCCTGTATTATTTTAATAACTTTCACTTTGATATAGCACACCTATAATCCATAGATAAGGTTACATTCAGAGTCAAAAGTCTGAATCATAAGTTAGTAATCTATTCATGATGCCAGGCTCACATGATCCAAGGACCACATCCTCAAGCTCCCTCGCCTGAAATTAATCCTTCTTTTGCTTTCCCATAAAATTTTGGTTTGATTTCCATTTCAATAATTAATTTAAGTCAGCATAAGTTGTAACTTGCTTTTGTACATGTCTCTAGCATACGGTTTGAAACTTCTTTAAGGTTAGGATTTTTCTTACTGATATTTTATTCTTAGTCTGCTTAACTGAAGCACAACAGAACAAAAGATATTCTGTCTCTGAAAGTGAGGTTGCCAGGGCTAAGCCAGAGCTAAAAATGGGTTGTGATTACAGAAATACTAGATTTCAATTAGTAGCTCTAGATCTTAATCTGAGAATGAAAACTGTTTTGCAGTTATAATAGTCTTGATTCTCAAGAGAAAAGGAAAAGAAAAGAAAAAGAATAGTTTACCTTAAATATAATGATGAACTTTCCAAATTGCTGATAATTCCATTGCACATACTTCAGATTCTCTGATCAACTAAAATGGCTTTAAATATTCCCATATTTCTCTAAAAGGTACATGATAAGGAACATTTTTAAAGAAAAGGGGAAAGTGCATGACTTTACCCCCACTTTTACTTCCAGATGTATTTAGATTTTGATTTTTTGCAAACTAATTTTATACAGACAAATACAAATCCCATTGTATTAATCACTTTCTGACTGTTTTACTTTTTTGCCAGAGGGTTGTTTACATTACACATGCAGATCTTGCTGGCAGTTCAACATAGCAATTCGGCTGAGTTCTGCCAAAGAATAACTGTTCCATTAAGAGGCAAAACCTTGGACATCTTCCTAAATTTCACAGTCTACTTATCAGAGAATGTAATGTAAATAGCCATAACACCAAAAATGGATTCTTTACTCTAGGTTCTCTCACTGATAGGAGGAAAGCCAGTTAGCTGCTCTGTAAGCCCCCTCCTCTAGGAAAAGGGTCTAACCAGAAGTGGTGGTTAATTTTAAGTCCTTTGACAAAGCCCATCTGAAGCCTGCTTTATTGTGTCACCTTAAGCTGTGTTTTGTGGTTACCAGAAGTGGCCGGCATGACTTGTGAACAGATTACAGCTCTAAATCAATTCTGTTCTGTTTCCCTGGTTCACATTCATTTCCATGAGAATTAAGAGCTTGGTAGAACAGCAATTTTTTTCTTAGTGTTGATCCTAGCTGATTGAAACATCTCCAGGAACAAGCCACTGTTCCCTGTTAGACAAATTGTAAACTCAGTAGAAGTGGACTTTAGGGGCAGTTTCCACACTCCTTGTTTAATGAAAAAAGGGAAGGGTTTCTGTTTCTGTATGTCGCTAAAGGGTTTCTAAAGCCTAAAAATAGGTTTGAATAAATTTGCATAATGGAGAAAGGCAGTGATGAGAGAGGAAAAGTAGAATTAAGTACTTTGTGAATACTTTGGAGAACCTGTTGGAAACCAGACTTTCTTTTAATGTATATAAATGGCTGTCACCAATGAAATAAGATTTTTGTCAAAATGGTTCTCAAAACTGTAAGCAACTGACGTGTTACTTTCCTGACTACACCATGTAATGAATATAGCTCAGTACAAAATATTCCTTATGCCAGGAAATTTGGTCTTGTTATAACTTTAAGAAATCTGAGGGTGGGTAAGAGTTCATATCTAAAATAGATAAATGGTAACTTAGCTACATACAGATTTTTAACAAACAGACATCCCATCTAAAATGTCCAACCTTCACCCTGCCCTGCCGCATACTTACCCCCTCTCCCCCTTCTCTGTATTATTTTTTACTTTAGAATATTATGTGTTTCACCTACCTAACAACGTGTGGTATGTGTGTGTGTGTGTGTGTGTATGCACATACATACATTATTTATCATGCTTATTGTCTGAATTTCCCATTGTACTGTAAGCTCCTAGAAGGCAAGGATGTTTTCCTTTGAATTCACTGTTGTTTCCTCGCTCCTAGAATGGGGCCTGACATAATTGTGCTCAATCAGTATTTGTTGAATGATTAAAACTGAAGAGTCTGCTGCAAAGGGAAGCCTGGGATTGTTATGCTTCTCTTCCAAAGAATGAAAGATGCCCCTCACTTCTAGAGGGAGGCACTAGCTTTGGAAGATGAGGTATGGGATCAAGGCAATTGAGTGTGCCTGGGGCCACTTTCCTGATGGTGACAAGAGCAGTCAAAAGGGCTCAGTAAACAGATTCCTTGAGGTAAAACTACGTAAGGACACAGCAAGTGTGAGAAGGGGAAGTGGACCTCCCCCTTGGTGGCAAGAGTATTTATTACTAAAGTTGTATAAAGGTGTTTTGATATATTGATAATAAAACTGATGGCCTTTGAATTGCTTTATTAATTGTTTATAAATACTCTGCAGAGACTATATGTCCTTACTTCCTGCACAGGGCACATAGCCACCCACTCACACCTCTCTCCCTCTACCCCCACCCTTTACTCCACTGAAAGGAGAGGAATGAGATAATACATGCATTACCAATTGTATTTATTTATCCAACTAATATTTACTGGGGAGATAAAACAACACAGTTTGGTGGATTCAAAGATGGGTAAGTAGGGCTTCCCTGGTGGCACAGTGGTTGAGAGTCCGCCTGCCGATGCAGGGGACGTGGGTTCGTGCCCCGGTCCGGGAGGATCCCACATGCCGCGGAGCGGCTGGGCCCGTGAGCCATGGCCGCTGAGCCTGCGCGTCCGGAGCCTGTGCTCCGCAGCAGGAGAGGCCACGACAGTGAGATGCCCGCGTACCGCAAAAAATAAATAAATAAAGATGGGAAAGTAAAGGGAAAGACCTGTAAGTTTTTGGTTTACCAAGTCAGATATATTGATGGGTTTATTAAAGTAGGAAGCACTGAAAGATGAGCAGGTTTGTGTGGAAACTCCTAAGTTTGTTCTTGGACAAGTTGATTTGGAGATGTCTAATTTCCCAAATTATTGCTCTACCACCTCTTAAAAAGCAAAGTTAAATGCATTGGAACTTGCTGCAGTAAGAAACTACCTTTAAATAGTCTTAGTGTCTCAAAGGGGGGATATTTTTAAAACTTTGGGGTCTAGAATCAAGAAATCTAAGGTAGGTTTTTCATGATAGAGAACTAATTGGAATTGGGCAAAATTCATGAAATAATAGTTTAGGATTGTTGCACACAGCAAGGCAAGGTTCTTGAAGTCAGTCTTGACAAGTAAACTTTCTCAAGTGATCAGACTGCTGTCTCTAAATTGATCTGCTAGAATTTTCTGAAGCAACCAATGGAATTATTCATAGAATTACAGTTTTATCTTCCCCATGAAAAGGTTGACTGGAACAAACAACTAGGACAGCTTGACACATTTGGTCTCAGTACTCAGAGGTAGGTTTTGAGACAACCAAGTGCACTTGTTGAATAAACAGTTGGGACTCAGATAATATAAAATTTAGGGGTAATCAATATATCAATTATAATAAAGATCTGGAGATAATTCTGTTCAAGATTACTGAGGGAGTGAGAAGAAGTGGCTTAGGACTGAGAAACGTCAACATTTAATAGCATGTTATTAGAAGGTGAACATTGAAAGGATATTGGGAACTGGTCAGAAATGTATGAAGGTGAACAGGAGAGTGTAAGGAGGGAACTTCAAGGAGGAACAAGTGATCAACAAGGGCAAATGCTGCCTAATGCTCAGGTAATATGAGAACTTGGAAATGTCCACTTAGTAACTTGAAGGTCATTGTTAATCTTACTTTGAGCTATTTTGGTGAATTTATAGAGGCAAAAAAAAAAAAAAAAAAACCCCAGAAAAGATGAAAAGCGAATGAGTAGATAGGAAATTGAAGGTACTTCAAGAATTTTGACTGAGCAAGAGAAGAGAAAGATAAGCTGGTAATTGTAGGAATGTTAAGAAGTTGATTTTTTTCTGGTGGGAAAAATTTGAATATATTTAAAAATGCATGTTCTCTGCTTCTGTTCTCACTCCATAATTTTATAAGATAATGGTAAATTCAATCCTTCTTCCTTCTGTCCTTCCTTCCTTTCATGTACTGATTCATTCATTCATTTTGTCCAGCAAAGAACAGACATAGACCTTGGCGCTAAGGGACTTATGATCTCATAGAAGACCAATATGTTGAGGGGGGATGTGAGTAGATGTATAAACGTCCTATTCCTGTTATTGCATCATTAGTATAAATGCACTTTAAGTGTTTTTTAAATTATATTCCAAGGTGATGACTTTATGTTGCCTTACAATGTAATATTCAGCTAGATTAGATTGTGTTTTGAAGCCTCTGAACCAAATTTCCTCCAAATATACCTGGCTAGTACAGGGATGAAACGTGAGACCTGGGGCAATTTGTTAACACAATTAAACAATCAAGTGAACTAGGAGGTACAAAACAAGACAAAAAAGAACATCATTTTTTAAATTAATTGTAAAAAACTAAGTTGCGGGTGAGAGAATAAGAGTTCAATCTGTTGAGGCAATTTCAATCTGTTCTTTACAGTCCACCAGAAATTACTATTCAATCAAACCTGCCTCCATTTCAACGCTAAAAATACTCATTTTCCCTAAACCTCTTAAACCAAACGTACTATATCCATGAACCAGAATACACATAGGAAGTCATGCTGCATTTTCATGTTGCTAATTAGAATTTTGATGAATATAATATAGAAGCAAGACGAGTATTTCCATTAACTTCACTACCCATGTTTCTGCATCTTAATAAGAGCCTTGTTAATATTTAAGTCTGCATTTAAGCCTCAAGTGTATGGACAGTCATAGAAGTTTCATTAATAACTATAATTAGTATAAAAGAATATATGCCAGAGACAAATGTTCAAATAGAGAGTTTAATTGGAGTTACAAAAACTTACTTTATAGCTCAGAAATGTAAAAAAAAAATACTGCAGGAGGAAATGAACTTATATTTCACTGCTAAGATACCTTGTCATTTATCATTCATTGAGAAAAGGTAAGATTTTTATCTTAAAATCATATATCTCCATCAGATATATGCCACTATTTTTTCTTTTAGGGCTATTTAGAAACAGGCAAAAGGGAAAAGGATCTATAGGGAAAAGATATTGACATCACCTGAAATGCGTTCTATTCTGCAGATTCTGAGCTATGCAGCCTTCAAAAGGGATATAATGGAGCAGAGAAAGCTGTCACTCTAGAGCTGTGACTCTTCTTCAGCAGTCATGCTTCAAATGGGTCCTTCTGCAGAGGGATGGCTTGAAGTTAACAATCACCATTCCTTCCTCACAGCAGTCTGCCACAGAACAAAACTGCCTGGAATAATGCCAGTTGAAATGGCGCAATACATCTTTTCTGTGCATCCACAAGGATGCTTACCTAGTGTCTTCTAGGTTCTAAAGGAGAGAATAGAGTTCACTGTTACCAACTCCACTAAATCAAGATACTATGTGCAACTCACTCTTTTATCAACAAGAGGAAAGATACCGGGGACTTTCTAACACATAACAAGCATATTCAGATCTCTATTCTTAGGATAAGCTCCGATTCAAATAGTGTTTTATGCTAAAGATTAGCATGGAGATTGCATTCAACATTAAGTTTACAGAGAAGAGACATTTTTAGAAAAATATGATAATCACTTATGAGATGTTACTAGATATCCCCAAAGCTTTTATGCAAAGTGACAGAAGGCGTCTTTAAACCAAAACAGATTGAATTGCTTGCAGTTTTAGCAAGTGGATCGGTATTCCTATCAGAGGTAGTTGATGAAGTTGTCACCATAGTGGTCTTTGACCTGACGCATGCACTACACAAAGGACAGCCCTACGCGTAAACAGCTACTACGTGTAAAAAGTCTACCTGAAAAAACAGGACTCCCACTTTCCTGTCATAAAGCATTGTATCTTGGAACTACTGTGTAAGACTAAAAGTCCAAGTCCTTCGGACGCCCTACAAGACCTAAATACATAAAACTCCCTACTGCCTCTCCCACCTCACATTTTAGCTCCTATTTTCTCCCCTTCCTGGATCATTCCTCTGCAGGCATAGGCTACCTTGCTGTTCATTGGAACACTCTTTTTGTAGTCTTATCTAAAGGCCTTTGCCTGAATTGTTCTTCCTCCACAAAATTGCTTGGGTAACTGTCACCTCTCTCAGTGTTTCCTTCAAGTTTCCCTTCCTATGGGGTCTACTCTGATTGTCTTACTGAATTGTGCAACTGCCCACACCCCAACTCCCCCTTACCCTGCTCTAATAGTTTTTTCATAGCACTTACCACCATCTAACATAAAACAAAATTTCTACATTTAGTATGCTTATTTTTCATTGCCTGTTTCATTCCCTGCATGAGACACCATCTCACCCCATGTAATCTCTACGATTAGGGTTCTTTGTCTGTTTTGTTCATTGTTGTATCCCAAGTGCTGAGACTGTGTCTGATACATTGTAGGCATTTAATAAATATTTATTGAATGAATGAATTAATGAACCCCATGAACCATCTTCTTTTCTCATTACCCTGGAAGGCACTAGCTACATACTCCCCTATACAAAGTTTTAAAAGTAATTAACTTAGTAACTTAATTTCCTGTAAATAAAGTCCCTCCTTTAGGTTTAGGCTATGACACCAGGAGGTCCTTAAAGTAATGCATTTTGATAATAGCAATGAAAAAGCCTGTTGACAAACTCACTAGACTATTTTCATAATGAGTTTATCAGATTACCTAACTCGTATTTAAGATAGCAGGGATCTGAAAGAATCAAACTAAGAACGTAGTTTTTGATGAGACTTGAAAGTTTGCTGCTAGAGTGTGGTAGGACAAAGGAAAGAAGCTGGTTATTTCAGGGCACTTCCAGAAGAAAGGGGAGAGGGCAGGGGTGAACCTTGGTTTTGGAAAGTGGTATGTACATGATGGAGGAAAAATATCTCCAACAAGGGAGAGGAAAACAGAAAGAAAAAGTTATCTTTTTTATAGTTTTAACAAGGCCAGCCTAGCTTGTTGCATTTCAACAAGTCTTTGGGAAAAGCCTTTGGTTTTCATCATCTTATTAGGAAGTTTGGAAATACATGTACCCACTAAAGGAAAAAAAATTCACACAAATAGGAGGTGCATTGACTGTGTCCCTTTCTATAAAAGAAGAAATAATTGAGAAAAATGGAGGATTTAGTAGGCATCAAGATTAGAGCTCTGATGGAAAAAGCATTGAAAGGCAGAGTTTACATTCCTCCAAAGGCCAAACACTTGTCTTCTTCTCTCCCTCAAGTCACTCACCCAGGTGCTTTGAGTCCTATATGATTCTTTATCCTAGGAAGTCCATTTCTCTGGCCATGTTAATGACCTGAAAGGAGAGCAACAATGACGGTGTTAAACACATGCATATTTTTACACCACTTCTACCCTAATAACAGGTGGCACCATTCCAAAAATTAAATATCTCCCTTAAAAATACTTTTGAATACATTTAATGTCTTATATATGTTCCAAATCAGTTTATTTTTTCCGCTCTAGATATCAGAAATTCTGACCCAGTTCTTCATAGTAACCTATATATTCCTCGATACTAAGTAAACAGATTGTAACCAAGAAGGGATTTAGGTAGTGAGAAGTCTGAAGCTCGTTACCTTAATTTCCTTTTTTAAATAGATTAAGCACTGCAGGATCATCTTTGAGATTCTCATTTTGGTTGTAATATTTTATAATTACCAAGGGAATGTGGGCTTTTGATGTGAGGTGATTTTTTTTCTTTTCAACCAATGTGTCCATTAAGGAATGTATTATTGTACACCAGATGGAATTAAACGAACCATTGTATGAACTTGGCATTTTCAGATCAGGTTACCTGAATGTAATTACCTGCAGACAGTTTCTAAATATGCTGTTCATAAGGGATTAGCTTTTATTTGGTGATTCTCTTCTGTTCTCCTTGTTTTTGTTTTTTTTTTTCTTACAATGCGTTTAATCATTTTGGCTTATTGTACCATCATGTTCTGCCACTGATAATGGTGAGAATTAATCCTGAACTACCAGAATTGATGAAACAGAACAAGTCAACAGCTGTTTAAAAAACAAACAAATAGACAAAGGACAGCTTACAGGAGAGAATGTTATGGTTTTGTGCCATATACAATTTGAATTGTCTGACCCAATTCTACCAATATTGAAATTTGGGGAAATAGAATTTCTTTCAGGAGTTTATCCCCAAACAACAATGCTGTACTTTATTTCTTATTGTCATTTTTAAATCACATCAGTTGAGGAATATGAATTTCTACACAACTTGTATCACATTCCATTTTGTTTTCTCTGTGAGTGAGCTGAACTGTGTTTTCTATGAGTCATCTCTTCATATAGGGAGTACACCCTCTGGATGACATTTATTGTTAGTGTGACTATCACCGTCTTATTCTTTTTCAAGTAGTGAGTACAGGTTATATGTCTGTTTCCCACATTGATGTCAAGTTGCCCAATTTCCTCTTAACTAAATAAATATATATTTAGACTACTGAAAGAATGGGAATTCAAAATGCTATTTTAAATTCTTAGCACCAGATCAATTTTACCTTTCTTTTAAAAAATGAATTCTCTATTATTTTTCAAACTGCTACTACTTTATTAGAGCAGTTGGCAAAGAACATCTAATCTGTGTTTGGGAAACATCAACTTTAATGGAAAAAATGTGACTTATAATGTACTTATCTTGTCTGAACTTTATAAACTTCCTGATGACTCCGGGGAGCCAAATAAAGAAATTGTGTGGCTTTTCTTTTCTTTTTTTGTTTTTTGCAAGGGAATGAGTATGCTCTGTCACTGTCAGGAATCAGCTTTCAGAGAATTCAGCTAGTATCATTTCTAAAATACCTGGTGATCTGGAAAAAAATAATAATGAGTAGAACCTTATAAAATAATAATTGGAAGAACTATAGATAATTAAATATATGAACTATAGATAATCAAATATATGCTGAATTAATCTTAGATTAAGTTGAAAACAATTCCAAATAAGGAAACTTTTTACATTCCTATTAATATAGTTGAAATTACTATTATATATGTTATAGTTTATAACTTGCAAGCAAAAAGAAAAAGACTTTGGCTAATTTAAGTGAAAAGTAATTTGCTGAATGTATGCTCGGCTCGTTAATGGGAATCTCAAGAATTAAGCTTGAAGGCAGAAAGGAGCATGATCGCTCTTGAAGGGTTGGAAGCGGGGATGATAGGAGTGATCACGTAGATCCTTGTTTAACAGCTTTATGGAGATATACTTCACATAGCATACAATTCACCCATTTAAAATATACATATAGAATGTTTCAACCATTCCTTCTATCCTTGTGTTTCTCACTTAAAAGTCCAAGTCCTGGGAAGCATCCAGTTGGCCAGGCTTATGCCACTGTTCTTTCTGCTGGTGTCAGAGCTGGTGAGGGTGGAGGTGTCTGGGGTCATGGCATGGGGGAATGAAATAGCCAGAGGCCATCTGGATTCACTCTCCCAATAAGTAAGATGTAAAAGATAAGGCAGACATTATTTGCAGTGGTGTGCTGATAAACGTTTAATAACTGGCTTTATAGAAAGAAAAAGAAGTCCTAGGTTTAGCATTTACAGATTTCTGTGGTGTAACTAACTACTCCAACTAAAAGGAATGTGATGGCAGAGTTGGGCAGAGGTGCTAACAATACACTCTTGTGAGCTGAAACGGGCTGGCTTTAGCACACGACTAGATTTCACCCCAGCCTTGATTGAACCTTGGGTGCTTTCAGGGAGGGGCAATGAATTCTAAGTAGCCAAATAAAACATGCATTCAAGTATTCAGCGCAGATGTTATTGACCTTAAACAGAAGCACTCAATATATTCTTTAATAAATTAATATGTGACTCAGTAGATAAGGATTTGTGTATGGACATGTTAGAAGCTACTCCAGTATTTTATCTCAAAAACAAAGAAAAAGAAACCACTGTTCCTTGTCAGTGATTTCTTCATTTAGCTAGAGAGCTCAAATGAGCACATTTGAAATATTAAAAGAAAGTTTTTAAACTGCTATGGTACTGCAGTCTCCAGATTTTTATTTCCTCTGTTCCAGATTTCTTTCTTCCAGTGGGTTTTTGGAAGTGATGGATTCTTTCTATGCTTTTAGAAGTTAGTCTAGAAATATCACATTTATGTGTCACTTGTTTCGTGTAGTTAACAACTTTACTCTCTTCCCAAATAACCCAAGGACCTTACACTATTTTAATTCCAATTACCCCATCATTTCTTGTAAGCTATTTTCATACAGTGGTTTATTTTTATTTTAATTTTTACTTAACAAATCAGACATTAATTTCATTGTCTTTATATAGTTGATATTGTTTATATTTATCCATAAGTTAATGTTTTTCATTTTTAATCTTTCTTCCTACATTTTCTAGATTATTTTCCTTATTCCTAAAATAAATCCTTTAGAAGTTCCTTTGGTGAGGGTTTAATAACCCTTTCAATTGTTGATATCTGAAACTATTTTGTGTTTGCTCTTGAAAGATACCTAACTTTGTATAGAATTCTTAATTTAATAATCTTTTTGTCTGCATATTGAAGATATTATTCTAGCTTTAATTGTTGATTTTTAAATCTCCTCTTTTTTTTGGTGTTCTGAAATTTTACCATGGTATTTCTTCATGTGGACTCTTTTTTTCCTTGAGATTTATTAGGATTTCTGATTCTGGGGATTTGTGTCTTTCATCAGTTCTAAAAATTATATTACTTCAAACTCATTTGATCTAGTCTCTCATTCTGGAAATCCAGTTAGTCCTATGTTGGACTGCTCATTCTATCCTACACATTTCCTAACCTCTCGTATTTTTCATCTCTTATCTCTATGTTGTTTTCCAGGTAATTTATTTAGTTTTACAGTATAGTGGATTAATTTTCTGTTCTATGTATTGTGTAATATAAATTGTAATTTCTAATTATAAATATTTAATTCCTAGAAGTTCTATCTTTTGTTTCATATCTGCCTGATAAATTTAGATAGTCTTCTTTAGTCATACCTCAATTTTCTCATTTCTTTCTTTAAAAATACTAAATATGCTCTTTATGTGGTCAGTATTTGCTGAGACCAATATTAACATTCCTTCTCATTTTGATATTGTAATCTTTTGTTTATTTTTGTTTTTGCTGGCTCTCACTCATAATCACTTATTTCTTTGTTTGATTAGAGATTTTTATTGTGAGTTCTTTGACTATTTTGGAGGATTTATTTAAGGCCTGAAGTTAAGTGAATTCCTAGATAGATAAGTTTAGTTTGCTTTTGTTAGTCACCTGAGAGGGTTACTATCAACAGAGAAACCTTTAAACAGTTTTGGTTTGTTTGGGTTTTTTTTGATGCACAGAGATATTGTGAAGTCCAACTCCAGACCAGAGGGAATGCAGACTTATAGATAGGAATTTCTAAGGTAGACTTTAACAGCCAGGATTTAGTGGGGGAAACAGGAAATACTCTGTGTATTTCAAGCAGAAAAGAGTATACTAAAAAAATGATTGGAAGAACCAGAGAAGTGGAAATCAGGGGACATGCCTAGACTATAGATTATAAAATCACACCATCGTAGCTATAATAAAGAGGTTCTGTATTGTTGTTACTGCTACAACTGCCTTATTCCCAAGAAGCTGGTTCCTAGACACTTAAACATGGACGTCAGCCACTGCAAATACTTGTGTCTCTGGAATTTATGTAATAGTTTTGTCTGCCACAGGAAGAGGCTCCAGCTTCACTTCTGCTTTCCAGACTTTGTATGAATTGACATTTAGACGATGGCTGCAAGGAAGTTTAAAAATGTAGCTTCTGAGTTTTCCGACCTTTCCAATAGAAAGAGTATAAACTGCAGATCAAGAAAGCCAATTCAATTATCTGCTTGCTTGTTTATTTATTTTTGCTTTTCCTTCTTTGTAAAGCCAAGGCAGAGACAGGCTTGTGTACCCACTCTGTCCTGCTTTAGAATGAGATGTGCTTTTCGTACTTCACCTGCTATTGCTATTACACTTCATGCCTCTTTCCATGCTTTTGATACCAGATGTGTTCTCCTGTCCTTTCCTAAGCAGTTAAATCTGTAAGGTTGACATATACACCCAAGGAAGTCACTGCTTTAGCATTCATTTCTCTTTGTGAATTTGACTTATTTTATCAAATCTAGATTTTTTTAAAAATTCCTTTATGTTTCTGCAAGCCTAACCATGTATAAAAAGATATTTTAAAGTATTTTATAAGATACTTTTACTTATGATAGATGGAAGGAGTTTCTGTAACATCTGCCTGCCAAATATAGAAAGATGACCTAAGATTTTTTTTTTCCGGGCCTTAAAAAAATTTTTTTAATCCCTTACTAGCCAATCTTTCTTAGTCTCCTCTGTTGGTTTTTAACTCTTCTTCCCAGGCTCTAGGTATAGAAATCCTCTAGGAATCAGTTCTCAAGCCTCTTCTCTTCTATATTTATATGCTTTTTTAGATGGTCTTATCCAATAATGCCTTTTAAATGTCACCTATATGCTGGTGACTTCCAAATTAATATATTTAGATTAGACTTTTCCCTTTGGCTCCAGATTCATTTATCCAATTGCCTACATGCTATTCCCATCTGGAAGTCTAGAAGACATCTCAAACATAGAAGGTCCCAAACAAATCTTAATCCCCCCAACTCACACTCAGATCAGTTTTCCCCTTACTTCACTGCAGTAAACAATACAATTCATCCAGTTACTCATGAAAAAAACAAGAAATTATCTTGATTATTCTCTTTCCATGATCCCCAACTTCCAATCAGTGAGCAAGTCCGGTCAATTCTATCCTGAGTATAACCACTTTTCAAGATTCTTCCACTATCATACAAGTCTAAGCCACCGTCATCTCTTACCTGTGCTTCAATAATAAGTGAATAAAGAATCCAAGTAGGTGACTGACGAATCCTAACTACTTTCTCTTTTACTCTTTCTCTTCAAATTGTATCAACTCTGGGCTAAAACTTTGTGTCTTTCCATCTTACTTAGAATGAAATACAAACTCTTTTTTATGACATGACTCCTGTTTATCTCTGTGTATTTGCTTTATGTTGTATCTTGTAACTTTCCCATCTTCACATTCTATTCTAGCTGCACTGACGTTCTTTCTGTTGTGTGAAAAATAAAGTCCATTTCATCTGAAATACTCTTTACCCAGTCCTTTGATTTCCCCAGTCCAGTACTTCATACTAGTCCTAATTAAATACCATCTTTTAGAGGCCTTTTTTAATGATACTGTCTAAAATTACCACCCTTCCACAGTTCCCTAATATCTTATACAATACCTATGATTTCTTTTTGGCATTTATCATACCCTAAAGCTATTAACACATTTGTTTACTTTTTTATTGCCTACATCTTCATACTTATTCCAGATATCATAAGGGAAGGGTCTTTGTCTCATTTTGTTCACCATTTTTGCCTAAGTAGATGATGTACATATGCATGTTGAATGAATGGATGGGAGGTCAGACAGAGAATACTCAGGTGAAGCTGCTCAGAACCAGTGGGTTATGAGGGAATAACTATATGTCAGGAGGAACACCTGAGCTGGATTTACAGATTGAAAGGCATGGATTCATGAATCATTCACTGGACCAGATAAATCATCCAGGGATAGTGTGGCTAGGATAGGACCCTGGAGAAGAACAATATTTACTAAACCAAACACTCCCTAAAAGATAGGACTATTTTTTCCCCTTGCTGTAGTCCTAGTACCTAGTGTAGTCTCTCACAAGATGTTCAGTAAATTTAACTGATCTAGTAAGTGAATGAATTAATTAAAAATTTGGAAGAAAATCCCATAAAAGGGAATACGAAGCAGTAGTAAGAGATTTAAGAGGAGAACCAAGGGAGTATGAGTTGATTGAAGCCAGAGCGACAGGGGTTTCAAGGAGTAGTCAGGAATCTTAAAAACTACAGAAGAGTCAAATAAGATATGGTCTCAGAATAATTTGTTGGATTCATCAGGAGAAGTGAGAATAGGTGACAGTGACATAAATAACACCTAGAGAAGATGTATCTATATACTTAATATATTGTATATATATATATATCAGTAAACAACCTTAGTATATAGTATAAAAATGTTCCCTTTATGGCATGCTAGCATTTCCTAGTTTTGAAGGATATCTCTCTGTTTTTAATATGCTTTTGATAATGACATGTCCAAGATTCTCTTTTGGGTTCATGCTCTGAGTCATGTTATGAATACATTGATGTCATCTATCATAAAACTAATAACAATTTATCAAGATCCTAATTAAACTTTTGGAAAGGCAGTATGAAATAACCATTTGGATATTAATGAAGAGATGACCCTTTTACTACTGAATGTCAAAGAATGGAAAAATTGCGAATAAGTACCCAAATGTCTCTGCAACAGTCACAGTACAAATGCAGAACTTTAGGAGAATTAAGGGATCTCGGGAGATCACATAGGTACAACTGTTTAATCAAGGACCCAGATCTTAACAGAAATTGGGTGGCTACTTAGAGCTGACTCTGATGCAATAATGTTGGCAAGATTTTTTCTGGGTAACTGGGTCCCCTGCAGAACACAGATGCTGCAATCTTTCCAAAGGTAGGATTCTGCTGGGGATAAGAAAAGAGCCAAGTATTGTCTGTATCACTGCGCCTTTAGATCCACGCTTTCAACACTATCCTAAAAAATGTACACTAGCAACTCACATCCTTCTGTTTAAGAGAATGTTTGCAAACCCCGTTTCTCCTAGTTCTGAAATCAAACTCAGCAGAGGAAAGACCCATTTCTGTTGCTCCAGAAAGGAGAACAGAGCCAGAGGTTCCACATCTGCTTCAGATCTGCCCATCCTTTTACCTGGGCAATTACCAGGAGAGATGCCAGGGTAGTTTTAGATTACAGAAAGCACATCTGCATTGATTATGGCTTTAGTTAGTTGCTACATGCAGATATTGAAACAAATATTTTAATTTCTTCATTGAAATATGATATTTTATTTACTGTTTTAACATTATTAATTATATAAATAATGCCAGCTTATTATAAAAATCAAATAAAGTGAAAGCTTATAAAATACAAGCTAAGAATCCTAACTCAGCCTGCCACAATTTTCACCATCACTTTCCGTGGATTGCCACTGTTAATGGTCTGGGCTTTATCTTCCGTATGTTTATAAGTGTCTGTATATACATAATCACATACACACCTCTAGGAAGGTCATTCATTCTATATAGGCTACTCTCTTAGAAGTCTGTTTCATGTCTTTTTTTTTCTCAAATCTCCAAGATTTCTTCCCTTACACTGAGTCATTGGCTGGGAGATGCCCATGAGATATGTGGCCCTAGTACACGTGGTGATAGATTTCAGAGCACACCGCTGGACCATTGGTCAGTTTTGCTCCCTGCAGTCAGATATATGAGAAGCACATTCTCATAGTTGCCTGCCACACTACAGTTCAGTCTACTTTCAATACAAGTAGCCAGAAAAATCCTTGTAAAAAGTATGTCAAATCAAGCTTCCCTGGTGGTGCAGTGGTTGAGAGTCTGCCTGCCGATGCAGGGGACACAGGTTCGTGCCCCAGTCCAGTCCAGTTCGTGCCCCTGCTCTAAGTAGGGATAATAATTATACCTAAAATCATAAAGCACCTAAAACCTTCTTCACAGAGTTGTCATGAGAATTCAGTAAGCAATTAGGTAATAATTATAAAGAGCACAGAACAGTGCCTGAAATATATTAAGTGCTTAGTTAATGTTACATACTACTTTATTGTTATTATACATAGTTTTTAAAAGTGGAATCATGCTACATATATATTATTCATACAACTTGACTTTTGCACTCAATGAAATACCATTTTTTCTTTCCAAATAGCCATACAGACTTCATTCATTCATTGAATAAATGTCTTGAAGTGCTTACTCTGTGTCTTTATAGCATTTAGTCTAACTACTCTTTCTTTCTATGACTGCATAATATTCTATAGTATTTACATGTAATTATTTAAGCATTCTCCTAATAATATATATTTGAATGGTTTGTAGTTTTTGTTAATATAGATTCTTGCCTTGCAACATAATCTAACAAAAATTGAAATTGGACATGGTAATAATATTGTCTATTTTTCCATATACTCTAAATAGTGCATGACATTTAAAGCCATAGTTTGCAGTATTTTTCAAAGGTAATATTTATCTGTCCCGCTGCAGAAGTAATTGATGTATGATATCTATTTTTAAATCCACTGTGAGTATATATTCAGTAGACTTGAGTTATTTTGTCAACCCCACTGCAATGATAGTGACTACAGAAGTAAGATTCGAGAGGAATCAGCTGTCTTGCTTCTGAACCCTGAGAAAAAATTTGTTTTAGGTAATGAAAGGCAGTAAAGCTCACCCAAAGACAGAACAAGTTAAAGGCCAGAGGAAGTCCTGGAAATATTTGAGTTCCTGCCTCCAATTGATTTCAAGTTCTAGATGCTCCCTGGAAAACTTGTGTGTAAGCTGTTTAAGCCCTTTCTTGTATTCTCTGTCAATAAAGGGCTCTTCTTCCTCCTAAGGAATTTCAAGTTTGGTTTCTGTAACTTAAAACCAAAGGAGTCTATCGTATACCATATATTTTGCTACAATTCAGGATATTAAACTTAAGTCAGAAATAGGGGTTTATATATTCTTAGTATCTACAAGAGAGCTGTTCATAAAGAAATTCATTTTAATGTTGTATTGATTGAAGACATTCCAATGACATATCACATTGTCAGATAACATGTTAGGAGACATAAATCAGTTAAGAGGCATAAGATTATATGTTCCAGGGTATAGATTCTGTCTACACCATCCTTTGAAAACTGCTTCTCCAGTCAGGCAGATTATAGCTTTCTTGTTTTCTTGGACTAGGGGCTAGAATTGGAAATCCTAATGAGTAAATTCTTCTTCACGAGGCCTTTTCCTCTCCCCAGGTAATTAATCACACACTTTTCAGAAGTCTTTGCCTGAAGTAGTCCCTTTTTGTTGTACTGCTATACCAGTCATAACTTAATGTAATAGAAAGTTCTCTAACAAAACTGTTGTTGATAAAAGATGCTTTGTTCCTGGGGATTAGGTACGTCAGTCACCATGTATTTGATGATAACAGTAATGTCCTATCGCCATTAGCATCTGGGTGCTCTAAGCCTTTCAGTTTCTGACACAAATTTCAGGTAGGTCTCTCAGCCATCTGTTGCACTAGGGAAGTAAACAACTTTCTAGAAAGTCTTCTGCAATTTTCCTTAACTTATTCTAGAGTGATGCTTTTTAAACGTTAATGTGCAGATGAACTGCTCCAGGATCTTGTAAAATGCACATTCTGATTCCGAAGGTGTAGAGTGAAGCTTGAAATTCTGCCAAGTGATGCTCATGCTGCTGTTCTACAGACTACACTTTGATTAGAAAGTTCTAGAGAATTTCTTATTTAGTGGTGCTGTACAGTGCTCTAATGTAATGTCAAAATGCCACAAACCTTTCTCTCTCTTACAGAAGAGTAGCTCCCTACCACACACTTTTTAAAAAAAAAAAATAACACTATATAGTGTCAAATTCAAAACATTTTTTCTGCTCCGCATCTTCTGAGAACTGAACCGTAAATTGATTAATCCCTGTGACATGGGCATGGTTCTCATGCCACTAATAGCGTCCTTTGTGAAGATTATACATCAGATACCCAATAGGATGAGCAAAGAAAACTATTCTTTTATGTGTGGCTGTAAGTGCATAGAAAGGTATGTCTCCATTATGCATTATCATTTGGATTTATCTTACCATGAACCTAGAAAATGGGAAATAATTACAAAGAAATATTCCTAATTTATGTTTTTGCACTTCCACATTTTATTTCTCCCAATCTGAAATTTTTACATGTAAGCCAATACAATTTCTCCTTCCTCTTTTTGTTTTCTACAGAGAGAGTTAAATCTTATATAAGTAGGACCTAGCTCATCCAGTGATTATAACAATAATGGCACTGTCTCTCGTGGGGCAAAGTATCCTTTTCTGTTTTGAAGTGCCATGCCCAGACAACGTTAACTAGAACATTAGATGCAGCCCTGTCGTTAGTCATAGACTCTGCCAGAAGTCTGTACACATAACAGGTAATCAAAGGACATGCTTTCCATTGATGTGGACATGTTAGCATGTAATGCCTTTGCCCCAGGGAATTGATAACAGGCTGTAACATGTCGCTCTTCTAGGTCACTTTGAATTCAGCCCAAGTTGGTTGTGATTAACACTGCTGTTGTGATTAACATCAACAGCTGTTGTAGGACTAATATGAAATATGGTATGGTGTCAGTCTGCTGCACTCGTGACAAGTACCCACACCATGAAAATCATCACCACCATTAGTGCCCTTGTAGGCAACCTTGGGAGTCTGAATCGTTCTGAAATTGAATGCCAGACTTCCCTAGAGATGAGCCCTGTGACAGTAAATCAGGTTCATTGGAAGCTTGTTATGAAGAAAACTATTTCACTTCTTACGTGGCATCTGCTCTCTAAATAATATGATTAGATCTCCAGGGCAATTTATGTGGACCAGTAAACTGGCCATAAAATATCATAAACTTATGACATGTGATTATTTCTCCCCATTTAACGCATACAAACATCTATTACAGGTAGAGACTCTGGCACTTGCAAGGAACTTTAATTTTACCACTAATAGCGTTAGGTCTTAGGAAGAACAGGTGAACAGGCTTGCCCTTGAAGTAGACAGTGTAGTTTCAGCCAGAATCCTGACCTGTTAATAACTTCCGGTCTTTAATTGCTGGTTTTTATAAATAATCAGTCATATTATGTTTTCTAGTGTAGCTGTCTACTGATTTAATTGAAAACTGCAAAACTCTTTGATCATTTTCATCTGAGATATCAATTATTCACACTTGCAAACAACATATGTATAATTTATGTAATTCAGTAAATATAATCACCTGATGCAGTGATTTCTAAAAAATGCTTTATTAGCAATAACTATAGTTTAAAAATCTAGTGCCATAATCACATACCTCATTGGAAAGGAGTCTCTCTGATGCCTTAGGCATCTCAGCAGCAATGTGAATTTTCTACCAGCAAGAAGATGGATTTACCCCCATGCTGAGTTGGGAGGTAGTTGTGTTTCTTCTGTGTTCTTGAAACTTTGGGTATGGGGTGGAAAGAAGGAGCCATACACCTGCCCAGGCACCCTCAGTTACACACTAATCAATTAAAGGAACCAGGTTATCTTATAAAAACGGAGTATTCTGTCATTTGGTAACTTTAAAATCCAACAACATGTTTTTTTGTTTGTTTTGCGGTACGCGGGCCTCTCACTGTTGTGGCCTCTCCCGTTGCGGAGCACAGGCTCCTGACATGCAGGCTAAGCGGCCATGGCTCCCAGCCGCTCCGCGGCATGTGGGATCTTCCCGGACCGGGGCACGAACCCGCGTCCCCTGCATTGGCAGGCGGACTCTCAACCACTGCGCCACCAGGGAAGCCCCAACGACATGTTTTGTATTGTCATAATCGTACTTATTTGAGGACAGGCAATACAAATCTGACATAAAAATGCCAAGGGGAAGGTGACAACAACAGCAGCAGCAACAACAAAAACTTTGTGCCTACCCCCAACAAAGCAGAGACAAACTAGTTTCTGAATATTTCTGAAAGGTTATTCTCAAGTATTAAGCTTTTAAAAAGAATACCTGTGTTTTGTGTCTTCTTTGTCTATTACCTTTCTCATCAAAGCCATTTTTTATTCTAAAATATTTCAAACATATACAATAATAGGATATAGCCCACATTCATGTATTTGCTACCAGGATTAAACAGATATTAATATTTGTGATATTTACCTTGAATGAAAATAAAATTGCAGATACATGAAAGTTCACCTCTCCCTTTTCCTTCTCCGCATCTTTCGTCACAGAGGAAGTTGATGTGCATTATCTATGTGCAGTTTTTTGAACTTTTATTCCATTTGAATATACCAAAAATTAAACCATCATATTCTATATTTTAAGCATTCATAGCAATAATATTCTGTTTTTATGGGGCGTTTGCCCTCAATATTATATATTTGAGACTTATTCATGTTACTGTATGTAGCTTTATTTCATTCATTTACGCTGTCATATAACATTCCGTTGGATGAATAAACAACATATATCGCAGCTTTATGTTAATGTGATCCTACAGAAGAATAATTAGGTTGTTGCTCTTTTCTACTAAAGCAGGTAATGCTTCAGTGAACATCACAATATATGTCTCGTCAGGCGTATGTGTGGGATTTTCTCTAGAATAGAGACCTCTAAGTGGAGCTGCTGGCAATTTATGGGCATATCCAGATTTACTAAGTGTTGCCAAATCGCTCTCCGTAGTGTTTGTATCAATTAACACTTCCAACAGCAGCAGTCCCCGTGTTGCCTCATTCTAATCAACCCCTGGTATTGTTTTTTAAAAAAGATGATACGGTTGTAAAATGACATCTCGCTTGTTTTAATTTCCCTTTCCCTGAAATATCAATGAGAACTTTGAGCGTCATTCCATGTTTCATCAGCCATTAGGGTTGCTTTTCCATTTCCAAGCCTTTTCTGTTTACTTGTTTGTCTTTTCATTTTTATTTGCAGTAGTTTCTGTATTTCAATATCAATTATTTTGAGTTAAATGACTTGTAACTCTCATAGGGTGAAGCTTTTCTAAAAGATGTGATATCCAAAAAGATTTCAAGCAATTTAAACCTTCACTTATTTCCTGAAGGTGAGGAGACGAGTCGTAACTTCAGTGAAGCTTCTCTAAAGTTCTGTTCACACTTTTATTTTCCCCAAAGTTGCCCTTACTAGAGCTCAGTTGCTGTTTCTTTTTCTCCCTGACCACACTCCCTATTTTTTCACTTTCACATTTCTCTTTCTTCCCCCTCTGTGTTTCCCACTCAAAACCAATTAGTGATGGGTGCTGTCTCCTCAACCCAAGCACATTTTTACCTTCTCTACCTCCAGAATCATTTGGCCCCTTCTGATATTAATGAGTCTTTTTAATTACTTCCACCAGTCATTAATTAACTGGAGGCTAAAGGGCCCAGAGTGCTAGGTATAGACTGAGCAGGCGGGAAAGGAAGAAGCTGTAAATACTCATGTGAATGGTTTTCCCTGTCACATTCTAATTGTAAATTTTCTCATCTTTATTCTGAATTTACAGTATCCAACTTTGTTTGTTATACCTCTGCTTGGGATTATTGCCCTCATCCCTCTACTTTTATAAATTCTGCCTTACAATACTGCTAACAGTAATATTAATAATAACCAGTGGGGTTTCAGTTTTAGCTGCCACATGTGTACATACTGGCCAAACACATTATATGCATTCCAATTCAAATATTGCACTTTTATGTGCAATATTTATTATATTTTTATTGATAATTATCTTAATATTTTACAAAAGATAAGCTTTTCCATCTATCACTATCTCATATATGTCCTAGAAAATATTTTCATCTCTAGAAACAACATTGCTTTCCCCATGGAATTCACACTTTTCAATTTTTTATGTGCAAATTACTATTCTTTAAAAAAAATTAATAATTTACCAAATTAATTAAACCCGTATCACACTAGGGTATAGATTAATATCCAGCTTTATCTTTCTAACTATTTACAGATTTATAAATGCAGAAAGTTATCTATGTTACACATATTCATATACTGTAAATATGGCAAAATACAGTTGCTTAATTTGTTAAATATTTTCTCCATGTTAAGGAAATAGTATGTTAGGTATGTATCATTTGTTTACCATTACTTATTTCAAATGTAAAAACATGATTTGACTGAAACAATTTCCATCTGTGATGATTTTCAGGATATTAGTTTCATAATTGGTAATTATAAAAATTTGTCTTGATTTGGATATAGAATTTGCTAAAGTTTATCTTTGTACTACCTATCCAAAATATGTTGCTAAGCAAATTCAGGACAAAACCAATGTTACAGGGCTTCCCTGGTGGCGCAGTGGTTGAGAGTCTGCCTGCCGATGCAGGGGACGCGGGTTCGTGCCCCGGTCAGGGAAGATCCCACATGCCGCGGAGCGGCTGGGAGCCATGGCCGCTGAGCCTGCACGTCCGGAGCCTGTGCTCCTCAACGGGAGAGGCCACAGCAGTGAGAGGCCCGCGTACCGCAAAAACAAACAAACAAAAAAACCCCCAATATTACAGAGATTTCTTTTTAATGTACTAAAAATAAGAATCTCTAAAAATCTCACTATGAAAATTTCCTGCTTAAATCCTTTAATGATTACAGGTCACCTGCAAGTAATAGTCAAGCTCCTTAACGTGACATACAATGCATGACATTATGTAACTTCCTCCTCCTCTTTCCTAATTTCTTATCATTCCCTTACAGTATATTTAATGACAGAAATAAATGTGATGTAACTGCTTATACCAATGACATAATTTCTTGCCTTGCTTTCCGATCTTACTCTTTCTTCTGTCTGGAATGACATTACTTCTTTTGTTTTCTGGTCTAACTTACATATATCTAAAAGATTCAGTTCATTTACCAATTGACAGCCCTGGGAAGCCTTCTCTGTCCAGTGCTTTTTAAACTGAGTTAGGTTTCGAGGGTGATTTTGTTCCCACTTATGCAAAATATATTTCTCTCTTAGTCTCCTCATTATTCTGGACACATATATATCTGTTTTACTAATCAGACTGCAAGACCTTTAACTTTAGAGACTGAACTTAATAATTTTCATATGCCATGTACTTAGCATAATGTCTAGTATGTATGCTCAGTGAGTGCCTGGTGCAATGAACTGAATCATTCTGTGCCTGCTTACATATGGTTGAGGTATAAAGTACGAATTACTTTTTTCTTTTCTTTAAAACAAGCCACATAAAATTTCAACTAAACAGAAATTTCATATGCTTTTAATAAAGGTCACAATGTACTCAAATATAATCAAAAGCATGTATATTCTTTTCAAATATTCTGTAAAGGAGCTATTTTTTACTTTTCAAATGAGCAGTTCCTCCATTTAATTGGAGTGAATACAGTTGTTTTTATTTTTAACAGTAATATTAATTCTAAACTAGACATATGTATAAAATGTTTACTTTAAGCAGCAAATAGAAATTACTAGTGTAAGTAAATTCTCTTTCCCTGTATGTATTCCCTACTTCATGGAATATTATAAAAATTATAAGAATTGTGGTTTAAAACAATACTGAGATACTCTAAAAGTGTTAGTAATATAAACTGAAATTGTCACTGAAGAAAATTGCATCTTTCTATTGAAAATTTCCTTTGAAGCCCTGCTAATGTGGTTAAAGATTATTCAGTAGCACATAAGATAGGGCAAATTGGTGTTTCTTCCCTGATAGAACTGCCTTGAATTCTTGCTGTTTCCCATCCTATAGTAGCCTATTATCTATAGATTTTGGAGAGGCTTATCTGAACCTGTTTCCTTTGATGATTATTAAAATGGCTTCAAATTAATGCACTCTACATCTGCTGCATTGCAAATTCACTTTTAAAACCCAGCTAGCGGGACTTCCCTGGTGATGCAGTGGATAAGAATCTGCCTGCCAATGTAGGGGACACAGGTTGGAGCCCTGGTCCGGGAAGATCCCACATGCTGCAGAGCAACTAAGCCCGTGCGCCACAACTACTAAGCCTGCACTCTAGAAAGTTGCAAAGTAAACCAGATGCAGGATTTGTTTGCTCTATACAAACATTAAAATGTGTATGTAAGACATGGCTATATTATGCCATCTGTTATCTTTAGTATCTATTTTATGGCTTCTCTTAATATTTTGATAAATAAAGCATTTTCCCCATTACATCTTGTGAAACGTAATTACCTTTTATTATTAGCCTGCTCCTAATTTAGAGAGCATTTTACAAGATAAAGCACTTTATGTATTCAGTGATGGATAGTATTGCCATCTTACACGTGAGAAAACCAAAGCTTAATAGTGACAAACAGGTCACTGAAACTGTATCTATTCTCAGAGACTAGATTATTTAAATATAATTGGATAACAGGTGAAGTTCAATTAATTAGCTAATAACTAATAACTTTAGCTACTAGTGAGTGATCAGTTTGAAAGAGCTAAACGTCTAATGACTTGATGTAAATCACTTTTTATTTAAAATGAAGATATGTATTTATTTAAACAATGTACATGATATGAAAAAAATAGTCAACTATGTTTCAAGAGAATGGGGTAAACAACTTAGGTATTCCCCAGGCTGTTCTTTGGTATAATATATACGTATCTATTTTATATTAAAATAATGTAGAAGCTGGTGATATTCTTGGTTTCTGGACAAATTATAACATATTGAATATTAGTAATATGAAAATTTTAGAGATTTTTACCAGTTCATATACATATATGTATGTTTAAACCACTCTGTAAAATGGCATTTATCACAAGGCAACATGTGGCAAACACCAGAATCATTTGTTTTTTGAGAAGTATAGACCATATATATAACTACTTACAAATTAGAAATTTTCCAAAATTAAATCCCAAGGAATCCGTATGTAGACCTTACCAAAAGATATATCCTCCCAGAATATTTAAAGTTTTCAATAGAAAATGTCAATTGTACGAATATTGAGAAAGCTTAATGCTCATATAATAACCTATAAAATATTTAATTCAGATGTAACCCTGACAGTTGTTATGATTAGTTGTTAAATATTTACCAGCACATCATTAGAGATAACCAACCGGAAAACTAAAAACGAAATAGTTGAAAGTCTTTACATCTGAGGAGTGGGAATGTGGAGGCTGAAGGTGTTGTTGCTTTTTATAGCAAACCACTTTGCAATATTGCATTATTTTTTAACTATGTGCAGATACTAGTTTGAATCAAAATCTTTCCTTAAAAGAATTTATAGAACAAGTGATTCAAAAAGTTAAGGCTGTTCGTACCTTGTAATACTCACTTACTGTGTGATTTTTTAAAACCTGACCATTTTAAAGTTTTTGCATCTTCTCTTGCTTTTAAGTTGCTGTTTCTCTAAAATATCTGATCATACTAGTTCTTCTTTAAGGGTGCTGTGCTACATTATGCCCTGTCCTCTGGTGTGTCTGTGGGGTTTCCTGACTGGTAGAGAGGTGAGAGAGCTACTGTTAAGCTGGGGTCACCTAATGTCCTGAAGGTGGAATAATTTGTTTTAAGAGCAGTGGCACTTATACCTAGGGCTCTCAGAGGGATTTATTTTTGGAGGAAAACCTGGCAGCAACATGGGGAAAGGGGTGGAAATGTTAACTGTGAATGTATAGATTTTCATTCAGTACTCCAGGTTTTAGTTCCATCACTAACTTATACCTTCTTTTGTCCTCAGCTTTTCCAAGGCCCAAGAGTCCCCTAAGGGTTCTCAGAGCAGATTATGGGTCTATATAATTTACCCTTCTTTATGTGTTAGTAATACTTTTAATAGAATCCCAGTAGGGAAAGGCGATAAACAGCAGTTTAAAATCTTGAACTAGAAATCTATAAGCCTTTTTTTTAAAAAAAGTACTCTTTAATTCAGTTTGTTTTGAAGATAAAAGGAGGTACCCGTAAAGGAAAAAATTTACATAATTTAATTTCAACAATAAACACGTTTAAAAGAGTCCAGAAAATTCAGTACATATTGCAGATTGCCAAATATTAAAAAGTATACCTCTTAGATTGCTTATTTTCAGAATTGTTTTCCATTGAAACAATTGTCAGCTATAACCTCTTAGTTCTACTAGTAATGGTTTCTATGTATATAGTTTCTCACTTGAGATTTCATCCTGAAACTTAATATGACATGGTATAAAGTGCACTAGACCAGTAGCCATAAGACTGGGTACTAGTCCTGGACTTACCCAGCAGTGGTGAGATTATGGGCACAATATTTCAGCTTTCAGAACCTCAAGTTCTTCCATCATGAAACAAGAATTTGGACTGGGTGAAATTTATATTCCCTTCAGGCTCTGGTATTCTGTGGTTTAAATAGAAATATTTTTTTTCTTCTAAGTACATTTTTGCAAAACTTTTAAATGCAATTATTTTTTGTCAGTAACTAGAATAAACTATGTTATCTGAATCTAATCACTCGTCTCTTCCTACACTTCTTTTATCTTGGTCCAAGCCACTGGCTATGGCTTCCTGCCTCCACAGCATTTTGAGAGAGCTTCTTCTTTTTTTTTTTTTGATGTGGACCATTTTTAAAGTCTTTATTGAATTTGTTACAATATTGCTTCTGTCTTTTGGTTTTTTGGCTGCTAGGCATGTGAGGTCTTAGCTCCCTGACCAGGGATCAAACCACACCCCCTGCATAGGAAGGCGAAGACTTAACCACTGCACTGCCAGGGAAGTCCCCAGGAGAGAGCTTCTTGAACTGCAGATCAAATTATCAATCTTCTTCTACTTATGATGGGGTCGTGTCTTGATAAACCCATACTAAACTTAAAATATTGTAAGTTGAAATGCATTTGGTACAGGTAAACTACCTTACCTCATAGCTTAGCCTAGCCTACCTTAAAAGTGCTCAAAACACAATAGCATATAATTGGGCAAAATCGTCTAACACAAAGCTTATTTTATAATAAAGTATTGAATATCTCATGTAATTTATTGAATACTGTACTGGAAGGGAAAAAACAGTTGTTGTATGGGTACAGAACGGTTTTAAGTATATCGGTTGGGTTGTCTACCCTCCTGATTGTGTGGCTGCCTGGGAGCTGTGGCTAGCTGCCGCTGCCCATATCACAAGAGTGTATCATACCACATTGCATATCACTGGCCCGGGAAAAGATCACGATTCAAAGTATGCATTCTACTGAATGCCTGTTGCTTTCGCTCCATGGCAAAGTCAACAAATCCTAAGTCAAACCCTTGCAAGTTGGAATCATCTGTACGTCATTCCTCTACTGAGAAATCGTCAGTGATGCATAGAATAAAGTCCAAGTTCTTACCAAGGCCTGTAAGTCCATGGTCTAGGCACTACCTAATTTTCCAGCTTTATCTTAGCCAATTTGCACTTAGTTTGCTGAAACCATAGTGGTCACTTTCTTTCCTCAAACATGCCAAATTCTTTCCGGACTCTCCTGTTCTTCTTTCTGCCGAGACTGCTCTCTCTTTCCATTTTTCCCAGATCTAGCTCCTGCAGGACTCAAGGACTCAGCTTGAAAGCCTTTTTCTCATAAAATACTTCTTCTTTTCATTCCCTCTCCACTCCATTGTTTTCTTGACCATCATATTCTTCTCAGTTCCTAATGATTTATTTGTTTGGTCAGGGCAGAAAACAAGTGTCTCATGTTGAGCACTATATCCTTTATGCCTAGTGTCATTTCTGGAACACAACAAGTGCTTGATAAACATTTGATGAAGGAGGAATAAACACTAAAATGAATAATGTTATATAAAATGCGTTATTGACATAAATTTTATTTTAGAAAAGTGAGAAGTGGTTAAACGATAAAATCAGCCATGATGCAAAGAAATAAATAAAAACCAGTTACAAAGTGATGTTTCTTACTTAACTTGTCTATTTCTATAGTCAAACTACATTAAATCAAGCCTGTTTGTATTCAGATTTTCCAGACTGACCTTACTTGAAATTGGGAGCATTTTTAAAATAATTTATGCATCAAGAAAAGAGTACAGGGCTTCCCTGGTGGCGCAGTGGTTGAGAGTCCGCCTGCCGATGCAGGGGACATGGGTTCATGCCACGGTCCGGGAGGATCCCACATGCCGCGGAGCCATGGCCGCTGAGCCTGCGCGTCCAGAGCCTGTGCTCCGCAACAGGAGAGGCCACAACAGTGAGAGGCCAGCGTATCGCAAAAAAAAAAAAAAAAAAAAAAGGAGTACAATGCTCTAGTGATGCAAGGCCCCTGAGGGTAGAGTATCAAGTAGAATATTCACGAAGCTTAAGTGCAAGAGACATCAGATTTTCTGTGGTATTTTAACACTGTATTTCTGTACAAGGGAGTTGTAAAATGAAGAATATGAAAGAAGATAAATATTTAGGATAATACAGAGGACCTATAAAGTGGGTTCTTGCCTCTCTAGTTTTGCAGCTATTGACCTTACAAGTGTGTGTGTGCATATTCCCCTATGGGTCACATCAGAAGTTTCCTTATAATCATTATGAAAATCAGTGTTAAGGTTAGTAGAGATCTGGCTTACTCCTATGTGGGTTAGCCTCTGATTTTCATTGGTGTGTAGCCATTGGAAATTGAGATGCATTTTCTTTATTTTGTATGAAAAAGAAAAGATGGGGCATAACATCTTAATAATTGTTGAAGTTTTTATAAGGTATTTGGAGTTCCTGTGGATGAAAGATAGCCTTTCTTTCCTCAACTTATCATCCATGTTCAATCATGTGCTTTATATGACACTCATTTTTTAAGGTGTTCAAAGAGGATATGCAATGAAAAGAGTCTTGGAAAATATTTAAGGTGCAGTCATCTTTCAGAGTACTTCGTGTTGAAAGCAGTCACTAAAACGGGTGACTGCTAAAAGTTTAATGGGTAATAATATAATAAACTTTGCTATGTATACTTCACTGCTGATGTATCTTTATCTTCTCATGTCATTGATTGCTTTATTCTAATTCTTCATCTAAAAGATAAATAAGTGTTGTTAGGTTTTTGAAATACAAATTATTAAACACACTAGGCTCTACCTTGTTGCAAAGCCTCTGGACAGGATCCTGTTCCCCCTTCCAACTTGTGACTGTCTTATTCTCAGGTTTTAAGTCACCGTAGAACATGCAAAATATTGGAGTTACAGAATGAGTAAGCTGAGAAACTATTTTGACCTACAGTATCTTCATTTTGTGATATTCTTGAATATTTAACCTGTAAGATATAATAATGGTCCAGCAGCATCTTAGACTGATAACATCTAGTCTGGTTTACATTCTGTTTTAAATACTTGCACCAAGATTTTTTTCTTTCAGAGCAGTAGCTGTGACATTATCTGAAATTTAAAATGAGAACCTATCTACAGGGATAATTATAGGTAAAATAGTGCTCCCTGTTGCAGTGGAGAAGCCTTACACTTGTTTGCAGTATATTTCAGATGTGGGAGATTACAAGAAGGTCATATCCTCCTCACAGCTGTTATATGAATGATGACCAACATTCAGAAGAATCATGTTAATTGCCAGCACTGTCACAAATGGCGTATTTATAAACCGTATCTTTATGGCCAAAGATTCCATAAAATTAAGACTTCAGGAGGGTAAACATGACTGGAACAGATAAATCATAATTCATGACCTAAATCTGGGCAATCATATTATGTTAGACAAAAAATTCCCAGTTTCCTTGAATTTAAAATTAGTATGATTTCAATCTTGAGACTGTGATTTGCTTATTTACAGCAAAAATATTTTTACAGTTCAATAATGAAAATCAAAGAGAAAATTATATCAGCACCTGAATTCACACCACTATTGAAATTACTGTTAAATTTTTAGGAATGTGTCATGGTCAAATGTTTATGTGTAGAAATGAAAGGAAGCAGTACTGGAGTGTTTCCAGAAGCTTTGATTTCGTCGGTGCCTCTTCAGCACAGTACTCTAAAGCAGCATCCCCACCTTTCTCTTTCGTAATTTCCTCTTTTATTTCTCTTATCGGATCTCTCTCTACTTTTATTCTTGTTGTTCTCTCCACCCTAATCACAGCCCAAAGGTGATAGATGAGTGTGGGAAGAAAGCAATACAAGACGGGGAAATCGTTGTTTCATTTTTGTCTCATTAAACACGACTTGCTCATCAAACCCTGTTCTGTAATTTAATGGTCACGAAAATTGGTTATTTTTAGAGTAAAATACCTCTCCTGGCTCATTTGAAAGTTGTGGTAGCCAGTGTTGTGGTGTTAACTGAAACCTGGAAATAATCACACTTTCCAAAGTGAATCTCATCTCAACAGATTTTTAGCCTAATATCAATGTCAGAGAGATTTGAATAGACTGGGATAAGCCTCTGGTAAATGTTAGAATGTTATAAACCTGTCAAGCCTCTTTACTATTCTGTTTAAGAATTCAAAAATAGGCGTCACTAAGTTTTGATGAGCGACCTCTCTGCAGTGAGCTTACTGAGCGGATCCCATGGGTCTGCTTGCCTTCCTACTTTCAACTATCCTGGTGCTTATCAGGGGTTCAGTCACTGGTTATTGGTAACCAGCGGCCGTCTTTTCCTCCCATCACCACTGCACTGTCTGAGCTGTGTGCGGAGTGGAACTGACCTTGAAGGCCTTCACTAGCTTCCACACAGTAGCTTTCTGCCACCTTTCACACCACCTGCATCCATCTTGGTTTATGGCCTCAGAGTAGAATCCGACTTTCACACTGCACTGTGAAGCTAGATTGATTTATATTGTCTCAGTGTAGGTCTCAAGTTTTCTTAAAATTAATCATTTTTATAGTACTTAAATATTGGAAGCATTTAGACATTTTTATTCATTTTTCTTGGTAACCTATAATAAGCCATCAAGTTTAATTTTGGAAGTCCTCTTCCCTTTATATTTATTTTATAAGTACATTGAAACATAATTTTATTACACTTAAAATTTTTTTCATGTTATTATTTGTGTGGATGAAATATAGTTCTTGCCAAACATACTATAGTATCAGATACTTTAAGCTTTGTTAGATGCACAGAAAAAGCAAAGAGGTTTTACACCCTATATGTGGTGGTTAGAAAAATTATTCCTTTTATAGTCAGTTTTCATCATAGTGCTTAGCGTTTACCTTGAGCACTATACTAAGGTAATAATGATAATAGTGATTATAACAAGTATTTCTATTGATCTCATTGTATGCCAGGTACACATACAAGCACTTTCAGCATATTTACTAATTTATTACTAATTTATAACTGTGTAAGGTGTACTACTTATTATTCTCATTTTACGTGTGAGGAGACTGAAGTACAATAGATTTTGTGACTGCCCAAGGTCACCAAGTTAGTAAAAGGAGCTGGATTCTGTCCCAGGCAGTCTAGCTCCAGAGCCTGCCACTTAAACATCACCCTCTGCTGCTTCTCTGTTTAAAAAATAAAGCTGACCTCTGCTTTAGACAGTATTAAAAATTTATGATCCGAAGGCATTTTCTAGTTTCTGTGTTTCTAAAATGTGGGTCAGCCACAGTCTTGGGGAGCAAAGTTCTTGGAGATTTAACATGCCATGATAATCTGAGTCTTTTTATAGTTGTGAAATGTTTAAATCCATAGACCAGAAAATTGCATGCTTAGTTTGATTAAAATTTCTGTGAAAGCAGGAAGACTTGCTAAGATAGCATCTTCAAGGATTAGTATTTTGGTTTGTAGTTATGCATGAAATTTTCAGTTCATATATCTACTATATTGCTTGTTTTATTCAAGTAAAACTACTCTAAAGTTATTTGCTATAATACAGTGTTAAAATATGCTGACAAGAAAATAACTATCAGTTTTACAGACATGTAATTAAGAATACTATCTGGTTAAATCTATACCCTAAATGTTAAATAAAATAGATAACGACATGTGTCTGAACCAGGGCTGAAAGTGAAACATCTCTATTTGTAAAGATGAGCTACTTAAATTTGGATTCAAATTCGTAAGTCATGATTACATATTAGAAGAGCAAGAAGTGCAAATAAAATGAATAATTTACAGTTAGTGTCAACTTGGTTAATGAAAATGTCTGAAGGAAAGTGTTTAAATCTTAACTAATGCTGCTGGTCTCATGGCGTTCACCTATGCTTTGGAAAATGGATAAACATCATCTCCTAGAAAAGTCTTCCCAGATTATTCTGTTGAAGATGAGGCCTCTGACGGTGCTGGCCGTACCTCTGGAGTTTCTGGGACATTGTCTCTCATGGATTGCTCCCACCTAGGCACTGGGGCAGCCCTTATTGTACTGAGCCTCTGCTCACCATCAGCTGCGTATTTACCAGTCTGGATACAGAAGAGCAAGTAAACATCTAGGGGAAAAAAATTCAAGAAAATAGGAAAAGTTGCTTGGTTTTACAAAGCAGTATATTTAATTTTTTATTGTTTGCATGTATTCACAAAAACATTGTAAAGAACCAACTGTACATGGAAAGCTTCACAGAATGAAAAATAATGGGCATTCGTTGTACTCAGGCAGGGGCCTGCCTTCTTGACTGAGTGAATGATTGTTTGTTTGTTTATTATTAGCTTGCACGCTCTGCTATTACTGCTGAAACTGTCTCTAAAGGCAAATTCTATTAACACTTTCACTTGAGAGATGCAGTCAGTATGGCAGGAAAGGAAAACTGTCCTAACACAATGAGAATATTAATGCTTCTTCTACGCATAGGTACATTTTCACACGTGCACTTCATTATCATGTGAAAATTATAGAAGGATGTTACAACTTATATGTATATGTGCACATATACCATAATTTTCACATGAAAATGAAATATGTCCTATCTCCAACACAGTACCTTTGAAAGGTACATTATTATAGTTTGCTATTTACCCCATTACCTATAGCTTTCTATAAAATATAAGCCGAGGGCTTCCCTGGTGGCGCAGTGGCTGAGAGTCCGCCTGCCGATGCGGGGGACACGGGTTCGTGCCCCTGTCCGGGAAGATCCCACATGCCGCGGAGCGGCTGGGCCCGTGAGCCACGGCCGCTGGGCCTGCGCGTCCGGAGCCTGTGCTCCGCAACGGGAGAGGCCATAACAGTGAGAGGCCCGCGTACCGCAAAAAAAAAAAAAAAATATAAGCCGATTTTCAACTGAATAATCTTAAGAAGGAATAGAAAACTGCATTTTTTTTCTTTTTCCATCAGTGCTAATGTTTGGAGGAAATAAATGACTACTCATTTTGCTATATTTCTTAATATTTGATATATTTCTTTTTTCCTTTCCATTCATGAAAATTATGTGGATAATATTCTCAAATAAAGAGAGCACGCTGGAAAAAATATATCCTAGAACGTACCTCCTTCTATCCCCACAGAATGCAGCACAGTTTTGCACATACTAGAAAAACAGAATGTTGGAGACTGAAGAGTCATAAAAGATCCTCTAATTGTACTTCATATTACACAGAAGAAAATTGAGACTCATATGTACCATATGTCTTTGCCAAGGCTTACTGAATGTGAAATCACAGATTAGAAAGAGCACCCAACTTCCCATGTTCCAAACAGAGTTACTTCAAATACGGTACTTTGCTTTAAAACATGAAAAAAAAATAACTTAAAAAGTCTAATGTAACAACAATAAAAACGTCTCCTCTATGGCTTAAACACAGATAAGTAGATTAATGCTATACCTTAAGTATAATGGAATAAATAAGTGTAAGAAAGTAATATGAGTAGGAGAGGAAGTATTTAAATCCTTTACACTTCTTTTTTTTCTTTTTTTAAAAGGCAAGTGAAAGGGTGATCTTCATAATCTGATGTGTGTGGACTTGAGGAAGATCAGGTGTTAACGGAATGTTACACATACATAGAGCTCAGAACATTTTACATCTTGTTCAGAGCGAAATAGACCTATTTCCTTTATAGGAAAATCCAGGGGATTTTTGGAAATAACCTAAAGACCAGCAAATATAGAATACTGAGACATCAGCAGAAATTTAAGATTTCCAGGAGAAGTCTGTCATTGTCCTGTAAAAACACCCAATAGCCTGCAAGATAAAGGACAAACTTCTTAGCGCTGTCTCTGCAGCCTCCTTAATTGTTCCCACCAATACTGTCCACCCACTTATCTCCTCGTTCACCTCAAGAGAACCCATGCTTCAGCAGTTCTGAAAAACTGTCAGTTCCTAGAAGCTGCCATTACACATGATGTTTCTTCCAATGGTATTTCTCAGCAATGTCCTTCCAAGACATTGTCATGTATTATTAGGGAAGATATAGGAAAGAATATTAAGAACTGGTAACATCAAAGAGTGCAAAGGCAGTAAAGTGCAGTCAGGAGATGAGAAGCAGATTTGGAATGAGTCTTCATGAATCATTTTACAGAGTAATCAGCAGAGAGTTTGAGTGGTAGATAATATAAGGCAGGGATGGATTAGAAAATGGCCTGGGAATAAATATTGTTTGAGTATCTACTAGGTAACTTGTATCAATATATAGTAGTTACATTCACATACCCTATATTTTAATTTTCTTTTTTTATCTGCCAATAGTTGCAAAAATGCAACTCAATTACTTATAGTACAAGTTTTAAAACATGTTGTTATTTTCATCAATACAATTCACTTGATGTTAGAATCATTTCTTTTATTTATTTATTTTTTATACTGCAGGTTATTAGTTATCTATTTTATATGTATTAGTGTATATATGTCAGTCCCAGTCTCCCAATTCATCCCACCACCATCACCCCCCCACTTTAATTTTCATAATATCTATATTTTTGAAGACCAGGAAGCTAAGTGTAAATTCTTATACCTAGTAACCAGCAGAACCAGAAATCCAAGTCCAGTCCTTACTGAAATTGTTGTAACCATAATAATTTATTAATATTTATCACCTTTTTAAAATGTAAAAATGCAGTTATGTTTATACATAGAAGCTCTTCACTCCTCACTGATGCAGGTATTTAGTTGGGACAGAGTTTTATAAGAAATCCAGCTCTCTACCCAGTAGGGCCTCCCAGAGTGACAGCACACAGACTCTTGTTCCAAAATCCCAGCAACTGAACCACAGCTTTGCAGGTTCTATGATTGAAACTTGTCATTAAACAAAGTGGATCAACCTTTTGAGACTGATTGAGGCTATTGACATTCATGAAAAGCTGCTACATACAATTCTGAATTGTTCATTTACAATTAGAAATACAACTATCAGGCCAACTGGAAGTTTGATGTCCATTATTAAGTGCATTTTATCCTTGTAGGCAAGTCTACAAAGTATAGTCAGAAATATGTTTCCTGACAGTGGAGTCAAGTTAATGATAATAGGGAGAGCAACTGTAATGCTCTGGGCATCGTGCTAAGCTCTTTCTTTAGATTATTTCATTTAATCTCACAATGATATTATGAGAATAACATTTTTGTAGATGAGGAATGAGAAATTAAGAGAGTTTAAGTGACTTCCCCAAGTTTACATAGCTGGTAAGGATCAGAACCAGAATTTAAACCTACATCTATCTAACTTTAGAGCAAAGGTCTTAATCACAACCTGGCGCTGCCTCCCAAATACGATATAAGTCACTTGAGGGCAGGATTCTTAAAAACGTTAACAGCTCCCAGTGGAGGAATGTCTGCCTTGTGTCCCACAATTTAAATTCATCCTCTTTGCCATGCCCTAATTATCACATCAATCCGGTGATATACTCTGTTTTTTTTTAAAACATCTTTATTGGAGTATAATTACCTTACAATGGTGTGTTAGTTTCTGCTGTATAGCAAAGTGAATCAGCTATACGTACACATATATCCCCATATCCCCTCCTTCTTGCGTCTCCCTTCCACCCTCCCTGTCCCACCGCTCTAGGTGGTCACAAAGCACCGAGTTGATCTCCCTGTGCTATGTAGCAGCTTCCCACTAGCTATCTGTTTTACATTTGGTGGTGTATATATGTCAATGCTACTCTCTCACTTCTTCCCAGCTTACCCTTCCCCCTCTCCGTGTCCTCAAGTCCATTCTCTATGTCTGCATCTCTATTCCTGTCCTACCCCTAGGTTCATCAGAACCTTTGTTTTTTAGATTCCATATATATGTGTTAGCATACGGAATTTGTTTTTCTCTTTCTGACTTACTTCACTCTGTATGACAGATTCTAGGTCCATCCACCTCACTACAAATAACTCAATTTTGTTTCTTTTTATGGCTGAGTAATACTCCACTGTATATATGTACCACATCTTCTTTAAACATTCATCTGTTCATGGACACTTAGGTGGCTTCCATGTCCTGGCTATTGTAAACAGAGCTGCAGTGAACATTGTGGTACATATTGCTCCAGCTCTGTTCTTCTTTCTCAAGATTGCTTTGACTATTCGGGGTCTTTTGCATTTCCATACAAATTGTGAAACTTTTTGTTCTACTTCTGTGAAAAATGCCAGTGGTAGTTTGATAGGGATTGCATTGAATCTGTAGATTGCTTTGGGTAGTATGGTCATTTTCACAATGTTGATTCTTCCAATCCAAGAATATGGTATATCTCTTCATCCGTTTGTATCACCTTTAATTTCTTTCATCAGTGTAATATAGTTTTCTGCATACAGGTCTTTTTTCTCCTTAGGTAGATTTATTCCTAGGTATTTTATTCTTTTTGTTGCAGGGGTAAATGGGCACGTTTCCTTAATATCTCTTTCAGATTTTTCATCATTAGTGTATAGGAATGCAAGAGATTTCTGTGTGTTAATATTGTATCCTGCTACTTTACCAAATTCATTGATTAGCTCTAGTAGTTTTCTGGTAGCATCTTTAGGATTCGCTATGTATAGTATCATGTCATCTGCAAACAGTGACAGTTTTACTTCTTCTTTTCTGATTTGGATTCCTTTTATTTCTTTTTCTTCTCTGATTGCTGTGGCTAAAACTTCCAAAACTATGTTGAATAAGAGTGGTGAGAGTGCGCAACCTTGTCTTGTTCCTGATCTTAATGGAAATGGTTTCAGTTTTTAACCATTGAGGACGATGTTGGCTGTGGGTTTGTCATATATGGCCTTTATTATGTTGAGGTAAGTTCCCTCTATGCCTACTTTCTGGAGGGTTTTTATCATAAATGGGCGCTGAGTTTTGTCAAAAGCTTTTTCTGCATCTACTGAGATGATCATATGGTTTTTCTCCTTCAGTTTGTTAATATGGTTTATCACATTGATTGATTTACGTATATTGAAGAATACTTGCATTCCTGGGATAAACCCCACTTGATCATGGTGTATGATCCTTTTAATGTGCTGTTGGATTCTGTTTGCTAGTATTTTGTTGAGGATTTTTGCATCTATGTTCATCAGTGATATTGGCCTGTAGTTTTCTTTTTTTGTGACATCTTTGTCTGGTTTTGGTATCAGGGTGATGGTGACTTCAGAGAATCAGATTGGGAGTATTCTTCCCTCTGCTATATTTTGGCAGAATTTGAGAAGGATAGGTGTTAGCTCTTCTCTAAATGTTTGATAGAATTCACCTGTGAAGCCATCTAGTCCTGGGCTTTTGTTTGTTGGAAGATTTTTAATCACAGTTTCAATTTCAGTACTTACAATTGGTCTGTTTATATTTTCTATTTCCTCCTGGTTCAGTCTTGGAAGGTTGTGCTTTTCTAAGAATTTGTCCATTTCTTCTAGGTTGTCCATTTTATTGGCATATAGTTGCTTGTAGTAATCTCTCATGATCCTTTGTATTTCTACAGTGTCAGTTGTTACTTCTCCTTTTGCATTTCTAATTCTGTTGATTTGAGTCTTCTCCCTTTTTTCTTGCTGAGTCTGGCTAATCATTTATCAATTTTGTTTATCTTCTCAAAGAACCAGCTTTTAGTTTTATTGATCTTTGCTATCGTTTCCTTCATTTCTTTTTCATTTATTTCTGATCTAATCTTTATGATTTCTTTCCTTCTGCTAACTTTGGCATTTCCTTGTTCTTCTTTCTCTAATTGCTTTAGGTGTAAGGTTAGGTTGTTTATTTGAGATGTTTCTTGTTTCTTGAGGAAGGATTGTATTGGTATATACTTCTCTCTTAGAACTGCTTTTGCTGCATCCCATAGGTTTTGGGTCGTCGTATTTTCATTGTCATTTGTTTCTACGTATTTTTTGATTTCCTCTTTGATTTCTTCAGTGATCTCTTGGTTATTAAGTAGGGCATTGTTTAGGCTCCATGTGTTTGTATTTTTTACAATTTTTTCCTGTAACTGATATCTAGCCTCATAGCATTGTGGTCGGAAAAGATACTTGATTTGATTTCAGTTTTCTTAAATTTACAAAGGCTTGATTTGTGACCCAAGATATGATCTATCCTGGAGAATGTTCCATGAGCGCTTGAGAAGAAAGTGTATTCTGCTGTTTTTGGATGGAATGTCGTATAAATATCAATTAAGTCCATCTTCTTTATGTATAATTTAAAGCTTGTGTTTCCTTATTTATTTTCATTTTGGATGATCTGTCCATTGGTGAAAGTGGGTGTTAATGTCCCTTCCTATGATTGTGTTACTGTTGATTTCCCCTTTTATGGCAGTTAGCATTTGCCTTATGTACTGAGGTGCTTCTATTTTGGGTGCATATTTACAATTGTTATATCTTCTTCTTGGATTGATCCCTTGATCATTATGTAGTGTCCTTCTTTGTCTCTTGTAATAGTCTTTATTTTAAAGTCTATTTTGTCTGAAATGAGAATTGCTACTCCAGCTTTATTTTGATTTCCATTTGCATGGAATATCTTTTTCCATCTCCTCATTTTCAGTTTGTAGGTGTCCCTAGGTCTGAAATGAGTCTCTTGTAGACAGCATTTATATGGGGTTTGTTGTATCCATTCAGCCAGTCTATGTCTTTTGGTTGGAGCATTTAATCCATTTATATTTAAGGTAATTATTGACCTGTATACTCCTACTGATCCATTTTCTTAATTGTTTTGGGTTTGTTATTATAGGTCTTTTCCTTCTCTTGTGTTTCCTGCCTAGAGAAGTTCCTTTAGCATTTGTTTTAAAGCTGGTTTGGTTGTGCTGAATTCTCTTAGCTTTTGCTTGTCTGTAAAGGTTTTAATTTCTCTGTCGAATCTGAATGAGTTCCTTGCTGGGTAGAGTAATCTTGGTTGTAGGCTTTTCCCTTTCATCACTTCAAATATGTCCTGCCACTTGCTTCTGGCTTGCAGAGTTTCTGCTGAAAGATCAGCTGCTAATCTTATGGGGATTCCCTTGTATGTTATTTGTTGCTTTTCCCTTGCTACTTTTAATATTTTTTCTTTGTATTTAAGTTTTGATAGTTTGATTAATATGTGTCTTGGTGTGTTTCTCCTTGGATTTATCCTGTATGGGACTCTGTGCTTCCTGGACTTGTTTGACTATTTCCTTTGCCATAATAGGGAAGTCTTCAACTGTAATCTCGTCAAATATTTTCTCAGTCCCTTTCTTTTTCTCCTCTTCTTCTGGGATCCCTATAATTCAAATGTTGATGTTTTTAATGTTATCCTAGAGGTCTCTGAGACTATCCTCAATTCTTTTCATTCTTTTTTCTTTTTTCTCTTCCTCGGCAGTGAATTCTACCATTTTGTCTTCCAGGTCACTTAACTGTTCTTCTGCCTCAGCTATTCTGTTGTTGATTTCTTCTAGAGAATTCTTAATTTCATTTATTGTGTTGTTCATCATTGTTTGTTTGCTCTTTAGTTCTTCTAGGTCCTTGTTAAACATTTCTTGTATTTTCTCCATTCTATTTCCAAGATTTGGATCATCTTTACTATCATTATCCTGAATTCTTTTTCAGGTAGACTGCCTATTTCCCCTTCATTTGTTTGGTCTGGTGAGTTTTTACCTTGATCCTTCATCTGCTGTGTATTTCTCTGTCTTCCCATTTTGCTTAACTTACTGTTTTTGGGGTCTCCTTTTTGCAGGCTGCAGGTTTGTAGTTCCTGTTGTTTTTGATGTCTGCCCCCACTGAGTAAAGTTGGTTCAGTGGCTTGTGCAGGCTTCCTGGTGGAGGGGACTCATGCCTATGTTCTGGTGGATGAGGTTGCATCTTGTCTTTCTGTTGGGCATCCCACGTCCGGTGGTGTTTTGGGGTGTCTGTGACCTTACTATCATTTTAGGCAGCCTCTCTGATAATGGGTGGGGTTGTGTTCCTGTCTTGCTAGTTGTTTGCCATGGGGTGTCCAGCACTGGAATTTGTTTTTCGTTTAGTGGAGCTGGTCTTAGCAGTGTAATGGAGCTCTCTGGGAGAGCTCTTGCTGATTGATATTAAAATGGGCTGGGAGGTCTCTGGTGGACCAATGTCCTGAACTCCACTCTCCCACCTCAGAGGCTCAGGCCTGACACCCAGCCAGAGCACCAAGACCCTGTGAGCAACTCAGCCAGGTATGTGGGTATAGAGGAGGATTGTTTTCGTTCTTATCGTTGTTAATTAAAATAGTTTTAATCCAGACAGTGTACAATGAAGATATTTGGATTAAAATTTCACTAGCCACTCTAATCCCAGGCTTGCCTCCCTGGGACTCTATCCCCATCAATGTGTCAAAAGTTGAGTATGTGTAGCAAAGGTATACTGTGGTTAACTGAAGCAGACAGGAAGGACATAAATAAAGCAGAATTGCCAAGAACTTCATGTTGAAGTCATGGAAACATGATAGTGTCTGGGTGAGATTCAAAGAAAAGTGCAACAGAAATGGTGTCATGATAGGAGGTATTTCAGGGAGCTAGGTGAGCCAGAAGACAAGACTCATGCATTCTTGTTATGAAACTGGCTTAGTGGTAAGACATAATATTTATTGGAGACTTCCACTATTCGTCCATAAGAACATTTAGCAGAAACTAGGTGTTTGGATCAATTCTAAACTTAATAGGGGGATCTGTCACAAGGTGTAACTCCTACCAACAGAGAGGAACTTATTAAAGAAGAAGAAATACCAAGAACACTAGATAATATTATCATTTAATCCTACAGTATGAGCAAGCCAGAAAAAGAAGTGGTACACAGAGTTGGAAACTGCTAGATGGTAAAAACCCATATGTTACATAGCTTGCAGAAAGAATGATTAGGATTAGGAGTCCGTATATTAAGAAATCAGTGCAGATACCCAGGGAGCTGCCCATGAATGTGAGAACATATAAAATGATGGAAGCAGTGTTATATAAGCAAGAATGATTACAGAAGACTTATAAGACACCTAAGAAAATTTCCAGTGAGTATAAAGCAAATATGGAATTGAGAAAAATTCCAAAGGATACAAAAATAATCTTTATAATTCTATTCAAATAAAGAAGGATAATAAAAAGAGGAAGGTCTGCTGCTTGAGGCTGAGGGTGATTTTTAACAGATTACCTGCTCCATTTAACTTTTCTCTTTAGACAGGAAAGAGTATAACTTCCATTGTAGAAAGAAAATGTTTCACATATATAAGAGAATGCACCTATCTACTTTGATTGCATCCTATGTTATTGTGAAGACTTGAAATTAACATTGCTGAATTATTACCAGCTTATTACTGTTATTGAATAAACACTTATGTATGCCAAGCAGTCAATAAAGTATTTACAATTATTTACTCAGTTACTCCTTTAAGGCAACTCTACAAAGTTGATGATCTTTTCCACAATTATAATGGATAGAAGAAAGACATTAAATATAAGGGGTTATCTTCAGATGCAAGGTATACCTGTCCAGTGACACCATTTGATTTTTTTTTGAACATTTGAATTTTATTTTATTTATTTTTTATACAGCAGGTTCTCATTAGTTATCCATTTTATACATATTAGTGTATATATGGCAATCCCGATCTCCCAATTCATCCCACCACACATCAGTGTCTCTATTTCTGCCCTGCAAACAGGTTCATCTGTACCATTTTTCTAGGTTCCACATATATTGTTAATATACGATATTTGTTTTTCTCTTTCTAACTTACTTCACTCTGTACGATAGTCTCTAGATCCATCTACATTTCTACAAATTACCCAATTTCATTCCTTTCTTATGGCTGAGTAATATTCCATTGTATATATGCACCACATCTTCTTTATCCATTCATCTGTCAATGGATGCTTAGGTTGCTCCCATGTCGTGGCTGATGTAACTAGTGCTTCAGTGAACATTGTGAACATGAACTCTTTTTGAATTACGGTTTTCTCAGGGAATATGCCCAGTAGTGGGATTGCTGGGTTGTATGGTAGTTCTATTTTTAATTTTTAAAGGAACTTCCATACTGTTCTCCAAGGTGGCTATATCAATTTACATTCCCACCAACAGCGCAAGAGGGTTCCCTTTTCTCCACACCCTCTCCAGCATTTGTTGTTTGTAGATTTTCTAATGATGCCCATTCTAACTGGTGTGAGGTGATACCTCATTGTAGTTTTGATTTGCATTTCTCTAATGATTAGTGATGTTGAGCAGCTTTTCATGTGCTTCTTGGCCATCTGTATGTCTTCTTTGGAGAAATGTCTATTTAGGTCTTCTGCCCATTTTTTGATTGGGGTGTTTGTTTTTTTTTAATATTGAGCTGCATGAGCTGTTTATTTTGGAGATTAATCCTTTGTCCATTGATTTGTTTGCAAATATTTTCTCCCATTCTGAGGGTTGTCTTTTCATCTTGTTTGTAGTTTCCTTTGCTTTGCAAAAGCTTTTAAGTTTCATTAGGTCCCATTTGTTTATTTTTGTTTTTATTTCCATTACTCTAATAGGTGGATCAGAAAAGATCTTGCTGTGATTTATGTCAAAGAATGTTCTTCCTATGTTTTCCTCTAAGAGTTTTATAGTGTCCAATCTTCCATTTAGGTCTCTAATCCATTTTGAGTTTATTTTTGTGTATGGTGTTAGGGAGTGTTCTAATTTCATTCTTTTACATGTAGCTGTCCAGTTTTCCCAGCACCACTTTTTGAAGAGACTGTCTTTTCTCCATTGTATATCCTTGCCTCCTTTGTCATAGATTAGTTGACCATAGGGGCGTGGGTTTATCTCTGGGCTTTCCATCCTGTTCCATTGATTTATATTTCTGTTTTTGTGCCAGTATCATATTGTTTTGATTACTGTAGCTTTGTAGTATAGTCTGAAGTCAGGGAGTCTGAAGTCAGGGAGTCTGATTCCCCCAGCTCTGTTTTTTTCCCTCAAGATTGCTTTGGCTATTCGGGGTCTTTTGTGTCTCCATACAACTTTTAAGAGTTTTTGTTCTAGTTCTGTAAAAAATGCCATTGGTAATTTGATAGGGATTGCATTGAATCTGTAGATTGCTTTGGGTAGTATAGTCATTTTCACAATATTGATTCTTCCAATCCAAGAACATCTGTTGTATCATCTCTCCATCTGTTGGTATCATCTTTAATTTTTTTCATCAGTGTCTTATAGTTTTCTGCATACAGGTCTTTTGTCTCCCTAGGTAGGTTTATTCCTAGGTATTTTATTCTTTTTGTTGCAATAGGGAATGGAATTGTTTCCTTATTTTCTCTTTCTGATCTTTCAACATTAGTGTATAGGAATGCAACAGATTTCTGTGCATTAATTTTGTATCCTGCAACTTTACCATATCATTGATTAGCTCTAGTAGTTTTCTGGTAGCATCTTTGGGATTCGCTATGTATAGTATCATGTCATCTGCAAACAGTGGCAGTTTTACTTCTTCTTTTCTGATTTGGATTACTTTTATTTCTTTTTCTTCTCTGATTGCTGTGGCTAAAACTTCCAAAACTATGTTGAATAAGAGTGGTGAGAGTGCGCAACCTTGTCTTGTTCCTGATCTTAATGGAAATGCTTTCAGTTTTTCACCATTGAGAATTTTTGCTGTGGGTTTGTCACATATGGCCTTTTTTATGTTGAGTTAGGTTCCCTCTATGCCCACTTTCTGGAGAGTTTTTATCATAAAAGGTTGTTGAATTTTGTCAAAAGCTTTTTCTGCATCTCTTGAGATGATCATGTGGTTTTTATTCTTCAGTTTATTAATATGGACACCATTTGATTTTAAATGAGGTTATTTGATATAACTTGTTCTTGCTGAACTCATATTGTCCTAGGGATCTCTAATTAGTGTTATTAATTTTCAGTAATCAAGTGAAAAGTCTTATGCTATTTTGACATTGAAGTGACCAATTATTGAATCATACAGGTTGTCTCATCAGATCTTTAGCTGATATGCAGTTGGGAATGACAGGATCTTAAGGCTGCAGAAAGGTCTTAATGGAGATGAAACAACAGGAAGGGAAACCTCCCTTTTTTTTAAGGAAAAAGATTGCTTTATGGATTAGGATAGGGAAGCCTGTTTTTGCCTATTCAATTGATTAAAGAGGTATACTAATATTGCTTTAAAATGCATTTCTTTGATTACTAATGCTGCTGAATATTTTATCCAAGTTAATTCTAAGTTTGATTACTTGTGCATATTTTTCTTATTAATTTGAAAATGCTCTTTGTACATTAAAAATAAATTATTCTGTGTGCCATATATGTTGAAAATATTTATTCTTAATTTGCCAATTTATCTTTAAATTCTTCCTATGTTGTGTCTTGTGACACCAAAAACCTTTGAATTTTTTATGTAATCATTAATCTTTCTCTTTATAGTTCCTTCTCTAGCTCTCATATTTAGAAAGGTCTTCCTTTTGGTCTCCAAATTTATGTGAATATAATCTTACATGGTCTGTAGCAATATAATTAATATTTAAATATTTTCCTTTAACTATTAAAATACTTGGATTATGTTTAAAATAAATGTGGAGTAGGAACCTAACTTTAACCTAACTTTAACCTAACTGTCATTTACTGCATAATCCATTCTTTCCCACCTTTTCATATGTTAAAAATTTTAGTTCATGTTTATGCTTTTTATTTTCTTGTTCTATCTATTTTGACATAAAGCTTTTATTATAGAAACTTAATGATATGTTTTAGTTACAATATTGATAGGATAAATCCACTATAATATTTTTATTTTCCAAAACATTCTTTTACTACTATGAATTTTTTAATTTTAGAGGTGTTTTAGAATTTTTTAATTATGTTAACAATAACAACAACAAAAACCCTTAAGATAATTTCATTGGCCCTTGCATCAAATTTTTAGATTAGTTTTGGAGAAGCATGACATCTTCAGAATGTTTCTTCCTCTAATTTAGAAGAGGTCACCAACCTTTTGGGTATTCCAGACAGTCATTTTTATCCTCAATAAGAAATGATGACTTGAGTTTCTACTTTAAATATTTTTTCTTGTTTTGTTTCTTATCAAGCTTTATTAGCTATGACTTCTACAATATTAAATAATAGTAGGAAAATATACTCTCATCTTATTTCTGATTTTAATAAGAATTCCTTCAGCATAATATGATATGGTACATGATATGAAACTGGTACATTTTAGTAAGTTAAGAAATTGTACTTCAACTTTATATTGAAAATTTAAGAAAAGATTGGCTTATATTGCATCAAATTCTACTTCAGCATCTACTCATCTGAATTTTTTTCCCCTTGGATCTAGTAATGAATCACCTCTGGAGCAATAAGATTTAGTTACTATATTATTTTATAAAGTAATGTTGGATTCAGTATGCTATGACTATTAATATGGTAATTTTACATAAGGGAGATTAGTTTTCTTTTTTGTGTTATTTTTGTCAGATTTTGATGTCTGGTATTGTGACTGTATTTAACGTTGGGAAGAGTATTAGTTAGGCATCACCATAATAAAGAAACCATCTCTAAGTTAGTGCTTAAAACAATAGCACATTATTTCTCATTAGTATATGAATTGGTTGGCTGGTTCTGCTGATCTGGATGTGTTCTGCTTATCTCAGCTAGGCTTGGTCATCATCTGGGGTCAGCTGGCAGGTCACCTGAGAGAAAATTATGTAAGGTATTCTCAGTGGGGATAATTCCTCCCTCCCTCCAGCAACCTAGTCCAGGCATGTTCTCATGGTGGTGCCAGGGGCCCGAAAGAGAGAAAGTCAAACCACGGATGTGCCTTGGAAAGCTTCTGCTTGCGTTAAGTTTGCTACTGTTCCACTGGCTAAGCAAATGACATAGCCAGGCCCAGAGATAGCATGAAAAGGCATTATCATAGGGCATATAGATACAGAGAGGTGTGAAAAATTGGGGAAAATAATAGTCAAACCACAACAGAAAAAATTTCTTCTTTCCTATTCCTTGCAATTTTTAAAAAATAATATAGGGATTATCTGTCCCAAGTTAAGTTCTCAAGCCTTCTTAACATAGTTTTGCCTGTGTAAACCTTCTTTAAAAATTGAATTCTTTTCATAAAGATTTTTAAATACCTTAGCATATTTTTGTGCCTAGACTTTTCTTAATGAAAAAAAACTTCTTTGTGGCTGTGATAATATTTCATTCCTAAAGTTGTTTATTTTTAAGTTCCCTTCTCATTCTTAACTGGTCTTATAAGAAACATGTCCGTTTTATTAATGATTTAAAAGACCAGTTCTTAGATTTCTTTGTATTAGTTTTACTGTGCTCCTCTTTCTAATTATTAGTTTCTGACTTTTATAGGTTCCATTCTGTACCTTACAAAAAAATTTATTTTACCATTCCTTCTGGCTTCTTTAGTGCAGTGCTTATCGTTTATTTTAATTTTGCTGGACTTCAAAATCGCACTTACTTGAATATTCATTTGAGATCAGTTTGGCTTTACCCTGTAAGTTTTGATTTGTAGTCCAACATTTCTATTTTCCAAATATCTGAGATATCCTTTTATATCAGTCTTTTTGTAAACATCTTTATTTAAATCATCTATTAGTAATTTTTAAAAATATATCTGTTATTAATGCCTATTATTGCATTTTTGTCACATAATGTGAACTGTCCCATCTATCTATTTGGTAACTTGCTCCAAATTTCGAAATATATGTAGTTGTTTTGGTTGACTAATATAAAGTTAATGTTCCATGAATGCTTAAAAATATGCTGTATTCTCTGTGGAATGTACAGTTTATTTTATAATTAGTAATTGAATTATATGAATTATAACATTATTAAAATTTTTCATATAGTTATTTTTATGTTATCAGTTATAGATAACAAATGGTGTTTAAATTTTTCTACCCCATATTCTTTTCTGTCCATATCTATTTGTGTATATCTCTCTTCATATGTATTTCTTTATGTCTCTTACATTTCTAATATTTTTACTTTGTATATGTGTGCTCTTTTTTTTCATGTATAACGTTTCATCAGCTGTATTTTTGTAACACTTTACCATATTTAATAATTTTCTTCCAATTCTATTTTGTCTGACATAACTATTGCTATACTAGCTTATTTTTAATTTTTTAGTAATAATAATAGCTAACACTTATTGACACTGTGGAACATAAACAGTTATTAAATATTTTACACACAATGATTCATTGAGTCCTCACAAGAACCTTACGAAGTAAGTATGATCATTGTTCCATTTACCGAGGTATAAAGCTGAAGCATAGGGAATTTATGTAAGTTGTTGAAAGTCACAAAGTTGATAAATAACAGAGCTGGAATTTGCCAGACTATCTGCCTCCAAACAGGTTTTTAGAAACTATATTCCATTCCTTCTTTTTTAATATGCTGCTTTGTTTCATAAGAATTAAGTAATTTCCCCCTCTCTTTAAGTTCACTAAGTCTTTACATGGCTGTGTCAGATCTGCTACTAAGCCCATCAAAGGCATTTTTCATCTCGGTTCCTGTGTTTATTATTATTAATATTATTTCTAGAATTTCCATTTGATTATTTCTAATGCATCTCTCTGTTGAAGTTTTCCACCTGTTCATGCATATTGCCCACTTTTTCTATTAGAGCCTTCATCATATTAATCATGGTTAGTTTAAATATCCTGTCTTTTACTTCCACCATCTGGGTCATATCTGCATCTGGTTCAGTGATTGGTGTATCTCTCCACAGTGGGGTTTTCTCTTGCTTTTCTGTGTGTCTTATAATATTTGAATGGGAGATGAACATTTGCAGAGAGCTTAGAGACTGAGGTAAGTAGTATTTATTCCTGGAAATGGGCACGCCTCTTCTTCTGCTGGGCTTTTATTGTGGGTTGTGACATCAATCAAGAGTCAGTCTCCCTTGATTTAGGCTTTGTTGTTATTTGTTGCACTCAACACACCACAGGCTTCAAATCTTCTCAAGTACATTGTACATCTTGTACTTCGGTTGGGGGTTGATCACCAGAGAGAATTTCTCACTGTTCCTCAACATTAGATTTTCCTGTGAGCTTCTGCCTTCAAGAGTATATATATATATATATATATATATATATATATATATTTTTTTTTTTTTTTGCGTTACGCGGGCCTCTCACTGTTGTGGCCTCTCCCGTTGCGGAGCACAGGCTCCGGACGCGCAGGCCCAGCGGCCATGGCTCACGGGCCCAGCCACTCCACGGCATGTGGGATCCTCCCAGACCGGGGCACGAACCCGTGTCCCCTGCATCGGCAGGAGGACTCTCAACCACTGCGCCACCAGGGAAGCCCAAGAGTATATTTTTATACTATGGTTCAACACTTGTTAACTCTGGTCGTGGAGGGTGTGGGAACCGTTCTTAGGCTTAGGCTTAGGCCAGCCCTGTGTCCCTGGATTGAGTATGTGCCTTTCTCAGTAATATGGCCCGTCCTCCTCACAGCAGCCTCAACTTTGCCTTAAACGTTTGGCAGGCTTTATGCTTATTCGAGATTTTACCCCTCCTGTAGTAGTCGGATTATTTTTCTTTTACCTTTTTCTCCGTTTCAGTGGGTTTTCCCCTGTTTGTCCCTCTCACAGTGACTTAAGGCTTTTGTTCGATAAGGGATGTAGGGGAGAAAGATCTGGGTGAGGCTTTGCCCCTTTCCCACAACAGAGGCTGCTTCCCTCCCTAGGACTTTGTCACTGACAGTTTTCTCTGGTATCTTGCTCTGTCCCCAGTCTTTCTTGTAAACCTTTGGTGAGGTCCACGAAAGAGCCTGCAAGTTGGGTGCAAACAGCATTTGTGTCTGTGGCCACCAGCAATTCTCGACTCTCCTGAGTACACTCTTGTGCTGTGCATCCTGCAGGTTCTACACTCTCATGCAAGCTCACACTTGGTTTATGCAATTTTTTAAAAAACTTAGCAGAAATCTTCTTGTTTCCTTTTATGATGACCTTGTTTTACTTCCGTGCTGTATTCCAGCTAAGTCAGTACTCATGCCCCTCTCTGTCCTTGGAGGAGCCTGTTTTTCCTTATATTTCTGGGTAGGAGACTGACCTGAGATCTCAGCTCTCTGATAGGGTTAAGACAAGTTATGATTTTGTGGATGCCTGGCTTTTATTCTTGTTTCTAACTTTTTCCATCCTAAGCAAAGGCTGGAAGTCTAATTCATACAAATGAAAATACCTCTGTCAATATTATGGTTTTTTCTTCCTAATTCTTGTTTTGTTGTTGCTGTTGTGTTTGCACATTTGTGTTCTCTTTTTCACAATGTATATAATTTTCTTCTTTTATGATTTAGAATATACAAATCCTGCTTTTAATTTATCTAGAGAATGTATTTAAATTTATTTAACATAAATTAATATACCTTAATTACAAAATCTCATACTGAAACAATTATTTTTGTTTCTCTTCATGCATGAAAATTAAGGTGCCCTTTACTTCTTCATTTCCTCATTTTCAAATCTATTTTTGGAAGAAAACATTAGTTGATAGATACTATCTCTCTCTCTCTCTCTCTCTAGGTATCTCTATAGATATGTATAATGTAAAAATATTACTTTTAAGAATTTTTCCCTTGCATTTAATTTTGCAAAGATATTGATACATTTTTCATAGGCCTAGCTCCATATATGTACTTAGTTCCCAACTTCTCTTCCAATCCCTTTATACTTTTAAATTTTCCATTCTTTGGTTCTGGATTTTGATTCATCCCACAGTTATCTAAGCTGAATTCTCTTGTCAAAGGAAGAGTATGTAAAGGGTATATAAAAGAGTATGTAAAGAGTATATAAAGGGTATATATTCGTTGGAATTTGAGAATGTTTTCTGGTTGCCTTTTCTCATGAATAATGATTTGGCATTCTTAGTGTTTTTTTTTTTTTAATCTGAAGACATATATCCATTTTTATCTAGCATTTGCTTCAAAGGAGGAGAAAACTGAAGGTATCTTTGTATCTGAAACTAGTTTTATTTTTAGTTTCTTTGCAGATAATCTGTTTTTTATGCTTACATGCAAGAAGAAAAATTTTTATTGCTTGAGAATAAAAAATAATTACCAGATTAGATATAAAAATGGGCTTTTTAAAATTCAATTTTGCCTGTGACTTGGTGAAAATCTTTGCTTATATAAATGATCTTTCTTGGTGTAGAAAATTTTTCTACAATTATTTCTTTAAGTATTGAACTTATTTTCATTGACTTAGTTTTTTCTGGAAAATCTCAAAGCCCTAGATTACATATTTGTATCTACAGGTCATAGTTTTCATTATTTTCTTCTTTTGGCCATTTGCTTTGCCTTCCCAGAGAGTTTTTAAAATTCATTCATTAGGTAACTGATTTAATAATCCTGATATGTCATTTATACTCTTTACTATTTCCAATTTTAATTTTTACTCTATAGTTCAAGTTTTTCTTTTTTGTCTTCTGTTTTCATATCATCTCATCTTTTATATCTTTACCTTCTTTTCAGCCTGTCCTCTCTTCTGGTTCTTTAGTAACGTTTCACCTAGCCTTACATTGTTTAGAGAACATTGATCAGATCATAGTACGAAATTTTTATCTAATGCAGTCGGAATATTTAGGTGAGGTATGCACTGCTCTGAGACTTAAGGGTGATATTTCCATTTCTGTAGGGTGTGGTGTTTTTGTTTGTTTGTTTGCATTTGTACAAACTATCCAGTCCCAATCTTCATTTTTGTCAGCAGATAAGGAAAATGGTCAAATTTTCTTTCTCAGATCTAGGGTTAAAGATCAAATTGGTATGCTCATCATTTAATTAAATTTACCATACCAACAAGTAGGCATTCCACTTGTATGTGTTTTTTGGACTGAGATTTACTTAACTTAGTTGGTCTAATTATGACAGAGCATTTATTCCTAACACTACCTGGTTTATGCCACATCATTAAATAACTAAGTCTTCCCAAATCAAAACCTTTGTCACTTAACCATTTCTATTTTCTTAAACTTGCCATAGTTCCTGCTTTGAGTAGTAGTCTCTGAATATCTGTAGAAAGAGAAACTGAGAAGGCAGACATAGAAGGGCAAGACAAGGCTCTGGTTATCAATGCAGGTAATTCTCATATAACTCAGGATGGTTAACTGCTTTTCTGGTCCATATAGCTCTTGCAGCCTAAAATTAGTCATAATAAAGGAGGTTGTATTGTATATAGAGAATCAAAGTATATTTATAGCTTTCATTGTGCTAACTTGAAAAAGAATATGTATGTCTGATAAAGACATATATTTAGAATAACTATTATGTCCTAATGTTAGCCATAAACAAAAGGATTATATAATGTAAAAAGAATCAAAATATATTTATACTTTCCTTGGACTAATCTGCCCTGTTCTGGATATAAGTATGAAATGTGAAATATACAGATGAAGTATATGCTTTTGAATTCATCGCTAATATCAATTTAGTCAATAGAAATTCTACAAGAATTTATCATATATCCTTTTCCTGACTTGAGTTATAGGGTTTGTGGCATTAAAACAGTTTTTTTTGTTGTTGTTGTGAAAACCATTGTGGACATTTCTAAAATGGAAACTTGGAGGAGTTGTATCAGAGCTAGCTAGTGTTAAATTAAGTCTCAGTCCCAGTCACTATAAATTAAGTCCACCAATTCATGCCATCTCAAAAGTTTAGTTATCTCTCTCTTTACCTTAAGTTTAGTACTTTTTTCTAATGTTTAGAACTCTATAATTGTTTTAAAATAAAAATAACTAATTTATTTCTTAAATGTAATTAATCTTATTGATTGAAATAAGGAAGTGCAAAAATGAAAAATTATTCTGAAAATGCTACCATGTGTTTGAAAGAAAAGCACAGCCATGAGAAATAAATAGAATAAATAAATTAATACAGAGCAAATTGTGCCAGACAAAGCTGGTTGCTTTTGTGATAACTGTACAGCCTTAATAAATGAACAGAGTGGAGTAGATGTAATGCATCTTGACTTCTAGCAAAGTACTGGAGAAAATGCCTTGTGAAATTTTGATTGCAAAATTAATTTGAGTTGGCTTGAAAAACACTATAATGTTTAAGTGAAATGTAAGCTGGTTGAAAGGACAAACAAAGAAGATTCTTGATTAATGTCAGTGAACTAATGAACTGAGTGAGCTCTTCAGTTAAATGTCATAGGTGTGGGTCTTAGGTTGAATTTCCACTAAATGTTTTATTATCTTTTGGAAAAAGAGTAACATGAGGTTGATTGAATTAGAGCAGATAATTTATCAGGGGACACCAGTGATTACAGAAACTATATAAAGACATGAATTTATTTTAGAGGAAAAATAAGAAAATAATACAATTTTATTTAAAGATTCCATCTTTTCATCACAGAAGGGAATTCTATGAAGTGTCAATGCTTAAAGACCTGCAAACTATGGAACTTCTCAAGACAGAACACGCAGTTAACCAAATGTCTCAGTAAGGCAAGAATACCAATTCAACCCAATTAGTATCTATAATTTATCCAAAATGAGAAAGTGATGGTGAATTTTTAGCTAGAGGGTGTGGTAAAGTTGTAACCATTACTTAGCAGAAATAAGAAATGTAACTGGAAAACTGGTAATTCCAGAAACTTTGTGGCAGAACAAGAGAGGAAGAATTTTGAGGGAGGGGAGATAAATACATTCTTAACCATGGGAAATTTTTGATAAGACTAGAGACACTTAAAAATTACTTTTAGAAATAAAAATGTTTTAATATATCCAGATAAAATATGGTTAAGTGTAAAAATAAACCTTTTCAAAATAGGTGCTTCCTAGAAAATGCTCTTGCATTTTAAAATTAGTTTTCTATCACCGCATTAATGTATACACAATGCCATTCTATTTTTCTTAGAATAAGTACATTATAAACACAAAGAGCATCTTTAGCAGAACCAAGGTATTTTCCACTTTAGGAAAATAAGGTTATGAAAGTGTAATCCATCCATTTGTTCCAGATTAGCATCCCAGATAGTCATCTCCAATACACATTCTCTTCGTGCTGCTTTGCAATCTGGCACAAAAGCCTACTGATTCTGTTTCTGAAATGGATCTCAAGTGCTCTCCCTTTCTGCTAATTCTCACTGAAATTTCCTTAGGTTAAGCCCAAATAATGTATCCTAGGACCACGCCTTCTAATTGATGTTCTGCTCCTAATACTTTACCCTACCACTGACCTTCACATAAACAACAAATACATACATTTATCAAACACAGATCTTATTGTATTTTCTACTTAATCTCTCTAGCATTCCGATACATAAATGAAAACCAGTTTTCTTTTAAGAGTATGCAAGCCTTCTCATAAATTGCTAATCTCTCTCCTTGTCTGTAGCTTTCACTTAGCATTCCTCTCCTTAGTACTACACACACAGACACACACACACACACACACACACACACACACACACTTCTCAGATGTTCAAGTCCTGGGGAATTGTTCACTGTTTCTTGAACACTTTATATACTGCATTTGCTCATGTTATTCTCTGAAACCGAGGTGCTCTTCCCTCTCTTTTCTATTTTAAAATTATCTGCATAGCTTTTAAGGCACAAGTCAAATATTACATTTTCTCTGTAGTTCTCCCTGATCCATACCCTTTTTCCTCATATCTTTTTATATGGAGCTCTATTACTGTGTGTGTTATATTTTATTATGTTTAATTATTTGCCATGTGTGATACATCTTTTAGGCTACGACTACCTTGAAAGTAGGACTGGATCTTATCTATCTTTATATCCCCAGTTGCTTGCATGGTTCTTGGCACACAGTAGATGCTAGTAAACCTCTGATGAACTAAATTAATTTAAACGAAAGCCTTTGGTACATTTAAATGATATGAATTACCTGTAATTCTTTTATAATCATAAATACAGTTGAAGGATTAAGCAAAATGCATCTAGAACAAGGAAATAAGTGTGCGGTATCCCTTACAATAAAATAGGAAGACACATTGAATTGTTGATTCAGAAAGCGTTTATCGAGTCATTATTGGTACTGCATAAAGCCAGATCATTCCAAACTAGAATTTTTTTCAATACATATCTTTTCATATCAAAGACAAAAAAGCATTATATTTTTCAAGAGTATTAGGGATCCTTGAAGTAAACTCATTCAAAGGTTTGAACCTTGCTGGATTATATAACTAGAAGGACAGCAGGCACCCGGTACAATTGAATTTGGGGGCTCAAGCAATGTCATTAGGAAACTGTCCATCTTTTTCCGTTACTCAGCTCTGTTCTTTGCTTTGGCTTCCTTCTCAGGCAGATTTTCCACATGTGGTGGCAGAACTACAACTCTAGACCCTGTCCTCATATTTAACAATCCCAGCAAAAAGGGAATGCCTCTTACCCAGTTTTTCCAGAAATTATCTAAGGGATGAATGGAAGGCTCTAATTGGCCTTACCTGAATCACCTCCGCATCTTTAAACCAATCATTCTGGGCAGAGGATGGACTTGTTTGATCTTTCAGGTCTAGATTCACAAGCCAAATACTGAGGCAGAGGTAAGTATCACAACGTCTAAGAATAGAGGTGGTGTGGTGCCCAAATAGATGGTGTAAAAATGAAACAACAGCTGATGTACACACGTTAATTCATTTAATCATCATAACACTGTGAGGGAGGTGATACTGAGCTTCCCAGTTTACAGTTAAGGGAACTGAGACACAGAGAGGACAGGAGAGTACTCAACGTCTTTCTTAGCTATAAGTAACCAAGCTAGGATTTTAACTCTACTCAGTCTGGCTCCAAAGCCTGGGCCCGTAATAGCCAGGCTATATTTTTAAAAATTATAAATATTATAATTCCAACTAAGTTAGGAAATTATAATAAATTCTACATTTAAAAGAGACTGTGGTTTACTTTCTATTTTTGTATGTATTGACATTTACGTACTTATCCTATATTTCTTTTGTAATTAAAAAGTACATATACACTTTACATTTTAAGATGCGTGTAAGAGATGACCCCTGCCTTCACCACCCTGACTGTATACTATTAAAGAAACACAAGTAAGCCGTGGTAACAATACAATGTAACATGATAAGATAGCAATATATAAATGTGAAAGATCTCAGGAGTGATTCATCTTCCAAAGAATGTCAAAGAAAGTTTTATACCAGGAAATTAATTTTGAATTTGGTCTTCAAGGAATTTGGCAACTAGAAAAGACTTAGAGGAGGACGTTCCAGAAAAATGGAACTATGCATGTACACCTGACAATGGGAATTATTATAAAAATTATTTTTATCATGACTCTGACCTCTCCCTGTATTCTACTGCCCTGGCTATAAATTTCTCCTTGTTGATCCACCTTCTGTCACATTCCATGACTACATATCCTCCTTTTCTCCATTATTCTTGAAATCTTAATTCTTTTATCAATTGCTTCCTCTTTCTTTTTCTCTTCCCTTTGAGGCTTCATCATTGGTGGAGGATTCATTTAATTGCCTCCTAAATGATTTCCGTGCCTCTAGTGTCTTCTTCCTTCATTTCATTCCCACTCTGTTTCCAAACTAATCTTCCATAAATATTGCTTTCATCATGAATGCTGTATGCTTAAATAGCATTAGAATCAGACAGACCTTTTTGTGATACAATGGCAGATACTACACACCTGGTTATATGACCAGGGTAAGGTAGTAGCTTTTGAGAGCCTCACTGATAATGCCCAGTTTGTTAGATAATTATGAAAATATGTTTAGAATATGGATAACTCCCAGCCCGTACTGATCATTTGATAGGTGTTTAATATGTAAGTAGGCAATACTCTCTGTGAGTATATTACTAACCAAAGCCCTCCAGAAAGCCATCACATTCCTTGTTAGGCTTGGTGGTGGGCACATGGGTGTCCACTTGACAAGATTCACTCTTTCTAACTTCATTTTAAACCCATCTCCTAAGCCTTCAGAATCCTTGATATTCTTTTCCGACCTCTGCATTCAGCCTTGTTTCCCTTCATTTCCCCACAAGAACTACTGTTGCTGTCTCTTTAATCCCATCCTTAGCTCAGAACTTGCTAATATTTATCACACTTAAACCTGGGGTTTTGCTTCTGCTATTCCTCAAACTAGAATTTCCTGCCATCTTTTGTTCTTATTCACTCCATGCTTGTAGTTCAAATAACACCTCTTTCCTAATTTTTTTTTCCCCAAAACAACCTAGAAAAAACATTTCCTTTCTTTAATTTCATTTCTGCACTGGCAAATGGTAACATGATTTATCATTTTAATCTCTTCATATTATAATGCAGTAACCGTTTATTTATGTCAGTGTACAGTGCAGTTATGTAGAATGTGACTTGTTGACTTTTGCTCATTTATCATCTCTCCAACAAGATGTTATAAATTATGGACAGGAACTATGTCTTATACATCTTTGTACTCCAAGGGGCCTTATTCTTGATTAATGGATCTTGTTTATTTCCCCAGAATCTTAATTGACATAGAGAATATGAATTCTTCTGTAAGTGAATCTTTGCTGCAGTAGTTAGCCTTAGCAGCGTTGCTCACACAGAGAATTAGCCTTAGTACCTAAAGCATCCACTGGATATAATTAACTAACTTCTCTCCTGTGAGTCTTGACTGGTACTGGTGGTAATATGTACCACTCTTGGGAGAATTGAGAAAATGGTACTAAATTTATTTTTTTGTTCTTTAATTCAAATGAGGAATGCCAGCTGGGGAAGGCTACTAGAGTATTTAGCAAATAGCTTTTAAAAAATAATAATAAAAATATTGGCAAGGAAATAGATTTAGAAATGCTTGAAACAATAGCTCAGTTTTCAAAGATTTATCTATACTATAGAAGGCTTATTGGGATAGTTTCATGCTGTCATGCATTGTCTTAAGTGGCAAATTGTTTCCATGCCAATTCTTGGTTTAAAACCCTTCATGCATCTATTATATACCACTTTCCACTTAAATACTTGGGACAGTTAGATTGCACTGTCAAGTCAGGTCATTATAACTCCAACAGATGTTGTCATGTAGATGAAGAAAACGATATCATTTTTAATTTGTTTTTCTTTGTGCCTAAGGATGGCAGTACTATGTCATATTAGCTTTTCAAGTTCAGGTTCCAATCAATGCAGCATGTTTTGATTAAATCATATCACCATTTCAGATTTAGTGCAGGATAACAATGGACCACATGTGAGGAAACATTAATAGCAGGAATGCTCAGGTGTGCTGTTGTTTCATGCTTAATAACCCTTCATGTTATCAGTCAATCTGTAAGAGAATAATTGGTGTATAAGCTGAGGAAATAGGACAGTCAGGAATTGTACTTATCCTAACTACAGGGGTGCGAATATAGTTGTGTCAATATTTATTTGGTTAGTATGCCCTAACTAATGATTTGAGTTCTGCCAGGTAGTATTTTGTTTAACTTTAAAAGGAATATATGATTTTACCTTTCCTTGACAGTTAAGAGTCAGCCAGTTGAAATCTCCCATGAAGCCCTCCCTAAATGCATCCCTGGAGATTACCCTATCCGAAATAGATGGTTTTCATTCTGGTCATGAATAAATTCATATATATATTCTATGCTTTATAACTATATATATATATAAATTCATATATATCTATATAAATTTATATATATATAGTCTATGCTTTATATTGATAGCTCCACTTTTGTTTTGATAACATACTAAAATATTCCTCTCATAAATACTGGATCAGTTATTTTCTACTTCACGTTTCACATTGAATATGTGTTGGGAGACAGTTTTTCCTGAGTCTCTAGTGTTTTTGCACCTTTTATGAACTGAGGCACTGACTGCCTTTATTTTATTGTTTTTTGTTTGTTTGTTTTTTTGTTTTTGTTTTTTTGTGTGTGGCCTCTCCCGTTGGGGAGCACAGGCTCCGGATGCACAGGCTCAGCAGCCATGGCTCACGGGCCCAGCCGCTCCGCGGCATGTGGGATCTTCCCGAACCGGGGCACAAACCCTTGTCCCCTGCATCGGCAGGCGGACTCTCAACCACTGCGCCACCAGGGAAGCCCCTGCCTTTATTTTAAACTGTTCTTTCAAAAATGTTTGTATAGTAAACAGCCTTGGAAGATAGAAATAGTATCTTTCTCCATAGCAAAGGCCAGATTTGTTTACTGTCCAATATAATAAAAATGATGTCTCCCTCAGGAGCAAAGGGCAGGCAGGCTTATTGCCTGGTGTAAAAGATTTGGGTTTCCTAAGCTCAGGGTTTCTCTCCTGTAATGCAACATACTGCTTATGTAGGCCTCACCTGGCCCTCTTTGTATCATACTGTGGAAACTGGGGCCTGAGGAACAGGTACCAATGCAGATATTGCTATTGCTATAGGAAGTAGTATCTGACCCAGGAATATGTCTTCTGCTAATATCATGAAATTGTGGCATGATAATGTTATCTTGAAGATAGGGTCAAATCTGAGACCCTTTACAGTCTTGACACTGTGTTGCTCAGGTTGTTGTTTTCTTTTGAATCCTCAGATGTATAAACGTTTTGGCCTGAGGGCTCATATTCATCTGAGAATATGCTTTTCTCATAATGTGTAAGAGATAGTCACTTTAGTCTCTGTTGTTCTTAGTAGGTTCCAGGCTTAGAAAAGTGATGAGCCCTAGGCAAGAGAACGCCACATGCCACAATACTACAGTTAGTCACTTTTTGCCACCACATCAAAGATAAATTGTTAAAATCTTTAAGGAAGAAGTTGTTCTTGGGATGGGAATTATCACTGGGTTGTAAATCTCCTAGTTCTGGAGGTCTAGAGGAGGAAATTATGAGCAAGTAAGTGTATAAAGCTGCTCAACCTCTATCTGTGTTTTTTTATTCCATATCCCAGCAGAACTTTTATAGTGTTCTGCTATTCTTTGCACTGTCCCACCCCCAATAAATTAATCTGTGCTGTGAGTAACTACATCAGATTTCTGCAAGGAAGACCCAGGCAATGCTATTCCAAGTTAAAACATGGAAAAGACAGGAGCTAATTTAAAATGCTTTGATGTCTTAATTTGTTGTTGCTTTCTGTTGCCCTTTTCCCAGGCTGCAACTACATATATTCTAGACATACCACTTCAGTATATGCTTACCTTTCCCAGGAGTTCCCCACAGTGCTGTTATATAGGTGTCTGGAATCTATGTTTCACTCTGTAGTTTCCCCAGGGTTGATTCTAGGGCAGGAAGGCAGAGCACTTACTATTTCACCACCAAATATGGTTAACTCATGAGTAATAATGATATATTCCTCCTTAAAGGATGGTGATGAACCAATTTATCTTTTTTGTGAAGACAAAACCTACCTCAGGTTAACCAAATAATTAATGAAGAAAAATAGGGTTTTAATTCAAATATTCCTCATAACTAAGAAGAAATGATATAATTGAAACATTGGCATTTTGTCATCACTAATTACGTTAGTTCACTAGGGCTGCCATAAAAAAGCACCACACACTGGGTGGCTTAAACAAACAATTTATTTTCTTACAGTTCTGGAGGCTGGAAGTCCAAGATCAAGGTGTCAGTAGGTTTGGTTTCTTCTGAGGCTTCTCTCCTTGGTTTGAAGATGGCCACCTTCTTACTGTGTCCTCACATGGTCTTTCCTCTAAGTGCTTGTATCCCTGGTGTCTCTATGTATATCCTAACACCCGCTACCTCTAAGTATACCAGTCTGATCAGATTAGGGACAATTCATATGACTTCATTTAACTTTAATTACCTCTTTTAAAGACGCTTTTTCCAAATGCAGTCACATTCTGAAGTACTGGGGATTAGGGTTTCAATATATGAATTTTACGGCAACACAATTCAGCCTGCAACACTAATGAAGGTAATAAATGAACATCAATCGTTGATAATATTACTAAGAGAGTAGGAGACAGACATTATGTAGCTTCTGTTTGAAGTACACAACAGCAAATTCTTGCCAAATATTACACTAAATTAGATCAACCCTCTAGATTTACCAATTTACAGAAAATACAATGGGCAAAAGGACATGTTAGGTGATACAGAAGGATTCATCACAATCCAGACCCTGGGAAACTACAGAAAATGTAATTTATTTTTCTTTGACACATAGATTGTAGGAACAGATGAAGACAGGTAATGGAGAATCCTTAACTAAAAAGATTCGAGAGACATATTAAATATTGTGAAATATGGATCCTAATTTGAATAAATAAAGGCAATTAGAATACAAACTGTATTTGATAATTTTGAGAAATTATAAATTTTAGGGAGCATGATAATGGCATCATGATTGTGTTTTAAAAAGACCTTAATTTTCAGAGATATAAACTAAAATAATCAGAAATAAAATTTATAATGTCTGGCATTTATTTCAAAATAAATTAGACAGGGATGGTAGCAAAAAAGAGTAGGGGTATAAATAAATAAGATGGAAAATGAGTTAATAATTGCTTGAGCAGAGTGATGAGTACTTAGGTTCATGATTCAATTCTCCATATATATATTTGAAATTTTCCATAATAAAAAGATGTAAAGTTTTATACTGACATTTTAAATTTAGTATATTTAGTAAAACATATTTGGTACATCTTTTTAGTTATTTTTCCTATGGTAATGATGCATTTTGATGAATCAATCTGTCTCTTGAGTTTTCCTTATAAGGTTAATTATGTGCATAGGAGAGCTGGCTGAGGTTAGGAGAACAAGCTCTGGTTGGAGGGAGGTGTTTCTGCTCTCCAAGCTAACTACCTTATACGAGTATTAAACTTTGATGTTACCCTCATTAGCACAATAGTCTAGTCACCTGTGGTAACCTGTACAGATGTTTCTCTGATAGTGTTCAGCTCAATAAATTTAGACTTCACACAATAGTGCTTGTCATTTTATGCCCTCCTGTCCCAAATATATTTCAAAATATGTCCAATGCAGCTTTTAGTTTGACCGCGTAAAATATTGTAATAACACTTTTGAGAAATGAGATGATGTTTGAAGTGTTTCAGTAATCTTTTCCCTCTGGTTTAGAAAACAGCTTTACCAGACCAAAATTAATGTGAAAATCTATAGTTTCTATTTCACTTTCCACAGTAACATTGAATTTATTTATTTTTTATAGTGTATATTACTTTAATGACTTAGTGATTAATAATCTCATTACAGTATATACAAGTTGTATGTAATTCTTGTTTTCTTTTAACATCTTTATTGGAGTAGAATTGCTCTACAATGTTGTTAGTTTCTGCTGTATAACGAAGTGAATCAGCTGTAGTATACATATATCCCCATATCCTCTCCCTCCCTCCCTCCCTATCCCCCCCCAGGTGGTCACACAGCACCGAGATGTTCTCCTGTGCTATGCGGCTGCTTCCCACTAGCTATCCATTTTATGTTTGGTAGTGTATATATGTCCATGCCACTCTCTCACTTCGTCCCAGCTTACCCTTCCCCCTCCCGTGTCCTTAAGTCCATTCTCTACGTCTGTGTCTTTATTCATGTCCTGCCCCTAGGTTCTTCAAAACTATTTTTTTTTTAGATTCCATGTATATGTGTTAGCATACGGTATTTGTTTTTCTCTTTCTGACTTACTTCACTCTGTATGACTGACTCTAGGTCCATCCACCTCACTACAAATAACTCAATTTTGTTTCTTTTTATGGCTGAGTAATATTCCATTGTATATATGTGCCACATCCTCTTTATCCATTCATGTGTCGATGGACACTTAGGTTACTTCCATGTCCTGGCTACTGTAAATAGAGCTGCAATGAACATTTTGGTACATGACTCTTTTGGAATTATGGTTTTCTTAGGGTATATGCCCAGCTGGCTCGTATGGTAGTTCTATTTTTTAGTTTTTTAAGGAACTTCCATACTGTTCTCCATAGTGGCTGTATCAATTTACATTCCCAACAACAGTGCAAGAGGGTTCCCTTTTCTCTACACCCTCTCCAGCATTTATTGTTTGTTGATTTTTTGATGATGGCCATTTTGACCAGTGTGGGGTGATACCTCATTGTAGTTTTGATTTGCATTTCTCTAATGATTAGTGATGTTGAGCATCCTTTCATATGTTTGTTGGCAATCTGTATATCTTCTTTGGAGAAATGTCTATTTAGGTCTTCTGACCATTTTTGGATTGTTTTTTTATTTTCTTTTTTTTTTTTTTTTGATATTGAGCTGCATGAGGTGCTTGTATATTTTGGAGATTAATCCTTTGTCAGTTGCTTCATTTGCAGTATTTTCTCCCATTCTGAGGGTTGTCTTTTCATCTTGTTCATGGTTTCCTTTGCTATGCAAAAGGTTTTAAGTTTCATTAGGTCCCATTTGTTCATTTTTGTTTTTATTTCCATTTCTCTGTGAGGTGGGTCGAAAAGGATCTTGCTGTTATTTATGTCATAGAGTGCTCTGCCTATGTTTTCCTCTAAGAGTTTTACAGTGTCTGGCCTCACATTTAGGTCTTTAATCCATTTTGAGTTTATTTTTGTGTATGGTGTTAGGGAGTGTTCTAATTTCATTCTTTTACATGTAGCTGTCCAGTTTTCCTAGCACCACTTATTGAAGAGGCTGTCTTTTCTCCATTGTATATTCTTACCTCCTTTATCAAAGATAAGGTGACCATATGTGTCTGGGTTTATCTCTGGGCTTTCTATCCTGTTCCATGAAGGACAAAAACCACATGATAATCTTAATAGATGCAGAAAAAGCATTAGACAAAATTCAATACCCATTTATGATAAAAACCCTCCAGAGCGTAGGCATAGAGGGAACTTAGCTCAACAAAATAAAGGCTATATATGACAAACCCACAGCTAACATTGTTCTCAATGGTGAAAAACTGAAACCATTTCCACTAAGATCAGGAACAAGACAAGGTTGCTCACTCTCACCACTATTATTCAACATAGTTTTGGAAGTTTTAGCCACAGCATCAGCAACAAAAAAGAAAAGGAATCCAAATCGGAAAAGAAGAAGTAAAACTGTCACTGTTTGCAGATGACATTATACTATACATAGAGAATCCTAAAGATGTAATCCTAAAGAAAACTACTAGCACTAATCAATGAATTTGGTAAAGTAGCAGGATACAAAATTAATGCACAGAAATCTCTGGCATTCCTATACACTAATGTTGAAAAATCAGAAAGAGAAGTTAAGCAAACACTCCCATTTACCATTGCAAAAAAAAGAATAAAATGCCTAGGAATAAACCTACCTGAAGAGACAAAAGACCTGTATGCAGAAAATTATAAGATACTGATGAAGGAAATTAAAGATGACAGAAACAGATGGAGAGATATACCATGTTCTTGGATTCGAAGAATCAACATTGTGAAAATGACTATACTACCCAAAGCAATCTACAGATTCAATGCAATCCCTATCAAACTACCAATGACATTTTTCACAGAACTAGAATAAAAAATTTCACAATTTGTATGGAAACACAAAAGACCCGGAATAGCCAAAGCAATCTTGAGAAAGAAAACGGAGCTGGAGGAATCAGGCTTCCTGACTTTAGACTATACTACAGAGCTACAGTAATCAAGGCAGTATGGTACTGGCACAAAAACAAGTATAGATCAATGGAATATTGCATTTATAAAACATTCTAGAAAAAAACGGATGATCTGATTTCTTATGTATTAAATGAACAAGAATTAATCTAAAACCAAATTGTTCTTTGTCTACATTTTTATTACAGTGTATGTAATTTCAATTTTCACGTCAAAATTGTAAAATTCTAGAAATTTTATAAGGGTTAACTCAATATCTTAAAACTCAAATAACTTTGGGATTAAGATTAAATGAAATAATGAATGTAAATGCTCATCAGTTTCAGGTACACAGTAAGCCCTCCATAAATGATAGATACCATGACTGTTATATTTTTTTTCTCCAAATCACATCTTGGAGAGAATTTTAATCCTGACTATTTTCTTTACAGTGTGTCTTGAAAATAATCTAATGTGTTTAAATCCAGAGATGATTTTTTTACTTTAACCAAGTTAATACTTCTTTAAATTGAATTGAGATTTTAATAAACCCCCAAAATGGTTTCCATAGAAAGAAAAGCAGCTAACATCTCCAATTTTAGAAGAGGATTATATAGAAAGACTCAGTATAACTACTGAGTCAATATTCCTGAGAAATAAACCTTGTTAAAGCAGTATCATATAAAGGAAGGTTCTTATCTATTTCTCTATTAAGGATTCCATAATTGCTACTATAAGTTGATCAGCTTCTCCTAGGTTGATTTACTCTGTATTTTATTAATTTAGTATAATAAAATTTTATACATTTTACCATATGGTTCACAAAATTCATAAAGACATGTGATGGGATTCTGTTACTGACTCTTAAATGCATTTTTATTAAAGAGCTAGAGATATTCCTCAGAAAGGTATGGCTAAGAGAATAATCTCAGTTTTAGTCTGCCTATAGTCTAAATTTTTATTCCAAATTTTCTGATACTGCCCAAGTGTCTTCTCTGCATATGTGTCTTTATTCTTTGGATTGAAACTTTTATGCATCTGGTGTTGTATTCTGCTTTGACTTTGGGGAAAGGTTACGGTTTGTTTTTTCTGGGAGGACAAGCTTCCAGTTGCAAATCATTTCCTTAGTTGAATAGAACATCTCTTTCCAAGACTTGTCTCTGTTAGGTCCTGAATGATTCCTACTATGTACAGAAGGGCAAGATTGATTAATGACTTCATCCTCAGTAACCTGTGATCTTAATTATTATTCACAAGGCAAAAATGATACCTACTTATTGATTTTTTACATTAAGGAAAGATATATTAAGTAATACATATTCTTTACGTAGAGTATATGATAGGCAAACCTATAGAAAACTTATGTTGTCTGAGAAAGGTTTTAGTGTACATAACATAAATGACCAACTTTCATTAAGAGTTTATTCTATCGGGCTTCCCTGGTGGCGCATGGTTGAGAGTCCGCCTGCCGATGCAGGGGACACGGGTTCGTGCCGCGGTCCGGGAAGATCCCACATGCAGCGGAGCGGCTAGGCCCGTGAGCCATGGCCGCTGAGCCTGCGCGTCCGGAGCCTGTGATCCGCAACGGGAGAGGCCACAGCAGTGAGAGGCCCGCGTACCGCAAAAAAAAAAAAAAAAAGAGTTTATTCTGTCTTTTTACTTGCTATTATAAATAAGACAAATTATATATTTAAATATAAAAGAATTACAAATCAAAAAAAATGTTGACTGAATTAACATAATGATAAAAGTACAGAATGTAAAAGTTATTCGTAAATATTTGAGGTGTGTACGCTTTTACTCACTCTGATTTTAGTATCTTATGTCTGACTGCAGGTAACCACACATAGCTTATTCTTTCCCTTCCATTTTCTACAATTGGCTTTAGAAGCCAAACATAGATTAGACTAAAGAAGTAAGAGATATTTTCCTACTGGTTTTCTCCATAGCACAAAGAAAGGTACATGTGAAATGCATCTGGGTATGTCTAAGGAATAATAAGTCTGTTCATACATTTATTAAACCAAGTACAATGTTCTGAGAATAAAAAACAAATATTTGGATCAAAGCCATTTATTGGCTGTATGCTATATGTTAGTAATACAAAAGTTCTGCAGGTATTATAATGAGTAAAAAGATGATTCTGCTAGGGGAAATAGGCAAGTAAGGGACTAAAATCTGGATTAATTCCCCTCAGATAATAAGTACTACAGGAAGAGCAAACTCATCATTGTTTGGCAAGTGCTTTCTCAATTCTAATTTAAGGAAATTTAAATCAGTCAATAATACAGAAAATCATTTGTCTCCAACGGATATGGTTTTCACAAACTTTTTCCCCATAGAAATTGTGTTTTAACTAAATAGACCTGATCAAAAACTTGATACTGGGAATTCCGTAGTGTTTCAGTAATTTGGACTCTGCACTTCCATTGCTGGGAGCCCAGGGTTTTTTTTTTTTTTTTTTTCGGTATACGGGCCTCTCACTGTTGTGGCCTCTCCCGTTGCGGAGCACAGGCTCCGGGCGCGCAGGCTCAGCAGCCATAGCTCACAGGCCCAGCCGCTCCGCGGCATGTGGGATCTTCCCAGACCGGGGGCATGAACCCGTGTCCCCTGAATTGACAGGCAGACTCTCAACCACTGTGCCACCAGGGAAGCCCGGGAGCCCAGGTTTGATCCCTAGTTGTTGAACTAAGATCCTGCAAGCCCCATGGCGTGGCCAAAAAAAACGTTGATACTAAAGTGAGAGTTTATGAACTGTGATCAGTACTGAGTCGAATGGTCATCCTCTACCCCCAAAAAAAATATGTCCATGAACTATCCCTTGAAACTTATGAATGTGACCTTATTTAGTAGAAAGGCCTTTGCAGATATGATTAATATAAGGACTTTGAAATGAGGTGAGCATGGATTATCCAAGTGGACCATAAATTCAATGACAAATATCTTTAGAAAGATGGTGGGACATTTGAGACAGAGAAGGAAAAAGATGAGATGGCTATATGAAGACCTTAGACGCAGAGATGGGAGTTTCACAGGCACAAGCCAAGGACTGCCTGGAGCTACCAGAAGCTGGAAAAGGCAAGAAAAGATTCTCACCTAGATGCTTTGGAGAAAGCACAGCCCTGATAACACCTTGATTTCAGATCTGTTCTCTGGAACTGTGAGAGAACAAATTTACGTTGTTTTAAACTGCTAAAATTGCAGTAATTTGTAATGGCAGCCATAGAAAACAAATCATGATCTAATTTGCCTTATTTTGCAAAGCATAGACAATTCTGAAAGTGTTTCAATCACTACAAAGATGAAACTGCATGCAGAAATGTCTATATGAATTACAGTAGGGAAACATTTTTAATTTTTTTAAAAAAAGCTTATGATATAAAAGAAGCTATTGAGGAAAGAAAAGAATATCTCTCATGTATGTACATATATGTTCAAATTCCTACTGCTTTCTAGAAGCCTTGAAGGCTTCCAGTCAACTTCAGAGACAAAAGCAACCACTGACTGTCCATAAACCATGGGTTTCAATTACTTATTACTGAATAACGAAACAGCCTCAATATTATTGGCTTGAAACAAAAGCTATTTTATTTCTAAGTATTCCGTGGGTGTGTTATTCAGCCTGGGCTCAGTGGGGATGGATCAGCTCTGCTCCACATGGTGTTGACTAGTATAGCTCAACTGGGGCAGAGGATCCAAGATGGCATCACTCACATGTCTGGGGCTATGGTGCCAGCTGTTGGCTGGGGTCCCTTAGTTCTCTTCCATGTGGCTTCTTTTTCTTTCCACATAGTCTCTCATTATTAAGTATTCTAGCCCAGCCTTTTTAAAAAACTTGATTATTGGCTTCCAAAAATAAGAAAAGAAAAGCTGCAAGATCTCTTAAGGCCCAGGCCCAGAATCATGTACCATCCCTTCTGCCTCATTCTATAGATGAAAGCAAGTCAGAGAGCAAACCCAGAGTCAAGGAGAAGGGAATGGACTGTATCTCTTGATGAAAGAATTGTTATACACGCACAGGCATAGGAGGAATTATTTGTGGCTGTCTTGCAGACAAACTATTATACAAAGCTCTGCTTTTTCTAATCATTTTCTTTGATGAAATCTAATCCTTTCTCACAGATTACCTCCCATCATTAAATACTGAGCACTTATAATTTATATCAGTCTTTTGGGAATTACGAATATACTACCTAGTGGAATTTGTTGTACTTTTTTCCTTTTTTAAAATTTTGTTGCTTTGTCATGTCAAAAAGATCACAAACTCTTTGAGGAGATAGATGATGTTCTATGTTTCCCTGTACCCCATAACACCAGCACAGCAGGTTTTTAATAAATAAGTGTCTTCCTGATTACAAATGTTGAGTGATAGGAGAATAATGTGCTTAAACTATTTACAGTGTTGTATTAGCATCCACTAGATTGTTTATTGCTAAATCTCTTGCAGAATATTTTGATTAGTTAGTGCTAACCTTTTCCAAATACCCCTGCATTTTCCCATGCTTATTATATATATGTGGTTATAGCTAATGATTGCCAATGGAAGTGTATATGGGGAATCATATTTAGAAATATTAATTTTAAAAGAGTAATTAGAAAAACACATAAATCCACAAAGTAGTATCAACTCTTTTTTGAAGTATGCTAGCATTTTAAACTATGCCTGATTTATGGAAGTCTCAATTGCTTAAATGTTTGCAATATTTTACCATGAAATAAAAATTGTATTCAAAGCTAGTCATAATGCTCAGAGACATAATCAATCACTTGATGATTCACAGTTACCCATGAAATCCAAGCACTCGATCCTCATTTTGAGCATAAGCAGATCTGATAAAGAGGGAGCTGGAAAGGAAGAATTACACAGTGACCTAGACAAAAGTGTCATGTCAGCATTAGCATCAGATAAACTGATTGCAGTGGCTGATTGTACTGCTCATAGTGAGAGTTATTTGGAAAATTTGAATGAGAAATCATCTCTTGTCCATCACAGGAATGACAGTTGGTATATATCCAGTCATATTAAACAGTCGTAGAATCACAAAGCTAGACAGGATTTTATGAGATCAGCTGATTTATCCCTTGCCTTGAGATAAAACTTGCATGCCACAAAACCCTCGAGGCACTGAAATTTAATTTATTCTTTGAGAAAAATAAGACCCATTCATGCATTCAACAAATATTTGTTGTGTGTGAACCGTATCGGTGCTAGGTATGCATCAGTAAATAAAACAGGTTAAGATCTTTGCCTTTGTGGGACTTGCAGTTTAATAGGGGGGATATAAATGATTCCATGAGTTTCCCCTTTGTCAATAACAATGATCCTTATTTGATTTTATATATTTTTTAAATTGATTTGCTCATACTACAAGAAACTATCCACAAAATAGACCCAATCACTAACAAGTTGTGAATTGTGAGAAAAGAGTTTGGAATTCATTTACATTAAGAAATCATTTCACTTTCAGATGAAAACACTAAGATTCCAAAAGTCTGATTCTTACTTGGAGTAAAACCTTCAAACACCCAGTCCAATGTTTTTCATTGTTTGCCTGTTCTTTCAAAAACATCTTTCTTTCCCTACATTGACTTAGTTATAGAATGTATTCATACAACATAACACAGTGTCCATGCATTTTAGTTATAAATCTGTTGGTCCTTGTGACAGAAACCCAAACTGAATAGTTGAAACAAAAAAGGGAGTTTTGTTATAAGGAAATTTCAGTTTCTCAACAAAGACTCCAAAACATGAATAGAGCTAAACTGGGGAAATGAGCACTTAAAACCCATTAGGACTGTTAATATGCCTTTTTGTATCCTTCTTTGAAAAGTATCTTATTGATTGAGGTCAGATAGACCTAGTTGTTTCTGGGGCTAAACTGCCTGAGTTCAAATCTTGGCTATTTCACTTCTTAGCTGAATGACTGGGAACAGGTCAATTAAGCTCTCCAATCTCAATTTTCTCACCTATTAAAATTAGGATAATTATAGTAGCTACATGGTAAGATTACAGCAAAACCGTAAGTTAAGTGGTATCTGAGATTTGGCAAAATGCTTGTCTTACAGGAAGTCTTCAGTAGATGTGATCTGCCATTATAAAATGAGAGATGTCAAGAGCTGAGCTGGGGAGAGCTGCACTGCCACAGTGTGGGAGTAGCTGATTAAGACAGCAAGTCAAATATATACACTACCAAATGTAAAATAGCTAGTGGGAAGCAGCCACAGAGCACAGGGAGATCAGCTCGGTGCTTTGTGACCACCTAGTGGGGTGGGATAGGGAGGGTGGGAGGGAGATGCAAGAGGAAGGAGAGATGAGGATGTATGTATATGTATAGCTGATTCACTTTGTTATAAAGCAGAAACTAACACACCATTGTAAAGCAATTATACTCCAATAAAGATGTTTTTTTTTAAAAAAAAAAGACAGCAAGTAAAATGAAAGTAAGAATTAAGGCTTTATTCACCACGCCATAGGAAAAGCAAGTCTATAAAAAAAAAAGTCCTGGCTTATGTAATGTTCAGTTTTTCCCTACAGAACAGCAGCAGGTGAGAGTCAAGTGTATCAGCACAGATGTGGTGCGGAGAACTGTGTTGGTGCTAGAGGAACCCCGATCAAAAGGCTCCTGAAGTTTTATGGACCTGAGTGGGGAGTGGAGGGGAAGGAAGAAAGGAAGGGCTACGAATGGAAAAGTATTGAGTGTTAAGTTAGAATGAAATGAAGCGTCCTCAAGGTTACCCCTTTCTGTGAATAGGATGTTCTTGGCAGGATGTTCTTGGAGTCCAGGGCTCTGATAGCGAAGCTTCTGAATGGAGGCTCCTGGGCTAACAACGCAGATATTACATAAAAGTAAAAAGGGGTCTGAGTTCTTGACTGCAATTCCCTTCAGCAGGCCTGTCAGGTAAAGCCTTTGTAATTGCCTAAAAATCATACGTAGGTTTTTAGCCAGGGGCTGGACTTCTCAAGAGGATCTCTGTTCTTAAGAGGGCTTTCTCCTAAACGGACTCTGTTTCATCCCTGGAAGTTCCAACAGTTTCTATTCCATGGGTATTTTGTGGTTCTCTCTCTAATGAGATAGAATACATACATGCCTTAAAAGGAGACCTGGAATATAAGAAGCACCTATCATAGGTAACATATTACTCTTATTATTGCTACTGTTGTTCTTGTTGTTATATAATTGTTCAAATTATAGCTCTAATATGACCACTTATTCTGTTCTCTACAGAGTTAGGTAAGATCATCATTCCTCATATTGAAGGCTTTTGAAAAGCATTCCTTGATCTTTATTATGCAGAGCTCACCTATCTGTACCCAGGAAGAATGAGTGTTGCAAATCCTCCTCATTCCAAATTTAAAAAAAAAGCTCAGTTATTAGCTGGCAGCACAGTGTCTTGGCTATATAATTGAGATCCTCATTTAAGGTATCATTTAAAAAACAGTAAATGATTACTGTAAGATGTATTGTTTCCTTTTTTTAAACATCTTTATTGGAGTATAATTGCTTTACAATGGTGTGTTACTTTCTGCTTTATAAAAAAGTGAATCAGTTATACATATACATATGTCCCCATATCTCTTCCCTCTTGCGTCTCCCTCCCTCCCTCCCTATCCCACCCCTCTAGGATGCGGCTGCTTCCCACTAGCTATCTATTTTATGTTTGGTAGTGTATATATGTCCATGCCACTCTCTCACTTTGTCCCAGCTTACCCTTCCTCCTCCCTGTGTCCTCAAGTCCATTCTCTACTAGGTCTGCATCTTTATTCCCGTCTTGCCCCTAGGTTCTTCATGACCATTTTTTTTTTTTTTTAGATTCCATATATATGTGTTAGCATATGGTATTTTTCTCTTTCTGATTTACTTCACTCTGTAGGACAGTCTCTAGGTCCATCCACCTCACTACAAATAATTCACTTTCATTTCTTTTTATGGCTGAGTAATATTCCATTGTATATATGTGCCACATCTTCTTTATCCATTCATCTGTTGATGGACACTTCGGTTGCTTCCATGTCCTGGCTATTATAAATAGAGCTGCAATGAATATTGTGGTACATGACTCTTTTTGAATTATGGTTTTCTCAGGGTATGTGCCCAGTAGTGGGATTGCTGGGTCCTATGGTACTTCTATTTTTAATTTTTTAAGGAACCTCCATACTGTTCTCCATAGTGGCTGTATCAATTTACATTCCCACCAACAGTGCAAGAGGGGTTCCCTCTTCTCCACACCCTCTCCAGCATTTATTGTTTGTAGATTTTTTGATGATGGCCATTCTGACTGCTGTGAGATGATATCTCATTGTAGTTTTGGTTTGCATTTCTCTAATGATTAATGATGTTGAGTATTCTTTCTTGTGTCTGTTGGCAATCTGTATAGCCTCATTGAAGAAATGTCTCCTAAGTTTTTCTGCCCATTTTTGAATTGGGTTGTTTGTTTTTTTAATATTGAGCTGCATGAGCTGCTTATAAATTTTGGAGATTAATCCTTTGTCAGTTGCTTCATTTGCAAATATTTTGTTGCATTCTGAGGGTTGTGTTTTCATCTTGTTTATGGTTTCCTTTGCTGTGCAAAAGCTCTTAACTTTCATTAGGTCCCATTTGTTTATTTTTGTTTTTATTTCTATTTCTCTAGGATGTGGGTCAAAAAGGATCTTGCTATGATTTATGTCATAGAGTGTTCTGCCTATGTTTTCCTTTAGGAGTTTGATGGTGTCTGGCCTTACATATGGGTCTTCGATCCATTTTGAGTTTATTTTTGTGTATGGTGTTGGGGAGTGTTCTAATTTCATTCTTTTACAAGTAGCTGTCCAGTTATTCCAGCACCACTATTGAAGAGGCTGTCTTTTCTCCACTGTATGTTCTTGCCTTCTGTATCAAAGATAAGGTGACCGTATGTGCATGGGTTTATCTCTGGACTTTTATCCAGTTCCATTGATCTATATTTGTGTTTCTGTGCAAGTACCATACTGTCTTGATTACTATAGCTTTATAGTATAGTCTGAAGTCAGGGAGCCTGATTCCTCCAGCTCTGTTTTTCTTTCTCAATATTGCTTTCGCTATTCACGGTCTTTTGTGTTTCTATACACATTGTGACATTTTTGTTCTAATTCTGTGAAAAATGCCAGTGGTAGTTTGATAGGGATTGCATTGAATCTGTAGATTGCTTTGGGTAGTAGAGTCATTTTCACAATGTTGATTCTTCCAAGGTATATCTCTCAATCTGTTTGTATCATCTTTAATTTCTTTCATCAGTGTCTTATAATTTTCTGCATACAGGTCTTTTGTCTCCCTAGGTAGGTTTATTCCTAGGTATTTTATTCTTTTTGTTGCAGTGGTAAATGGGAGTGTTTCCTTAATTTCTCTTTCTGATTTTTCAACATTAGTGTATAGGAATGCAAGAGATTTCTGTGCATTAATTTTGAATCCTGCTACTTTACCAAATTCATTGATTAGCTCTAGTAGTTTTCTGGTGGCATCTTTAGGATTCTCTATGTATAGTATCATGTCATCTGTAAACAGTGACACCTTTACTTCTTCTTTTGCAATTTGTATTCCTTTTATTTCTTTTTCTTCTCTGATTGCTGTGACTAAAACTTCCAAAACTATGTTGAATAATAGTGCTTAGAGTGGGCAACCTTGTCTTTTCCAGATCTTAGTGGAAATGGTTTCAGTTTTTCACCATTGAGGATAATGTTGGCTGTGGGTTTCTCATATATGGCCTTTATTATATTGAGGAAAGTTCCCTCTATGCCTGCTTTCTGGAGGGTTCTTATCATAAGTTGGTGTTGATTTTTGTCAAAAGCTTTCTCTGCATCTATTGAGATGATCATATGGTTTTTCTCCTTCAATTTGTTAATATGGTGTATCACATTGATTGATTTGTGTATATTGAATGAAGAATCCTTGCATTCCTGGAATAAACCCCACTTGATCATGGTGTATGATCCGTTTAATGTGCTGTTGGATTCTGTTTGCTAGTATTTCGTTGAGAATTTTTGCATCTATGTTCTTCAGTGTGATATTGGCCTGTAGTTTTCTTTCTTTGTGACATCTTTGTCTGGTTTCAGTATCAGTGATGGTGCCCTCACAGAATGCGTTTGGGAGTGTTCCTCACTCTGCTGTATTTTGGAAGAGTTTGAGAAGGATAGGTGTTAGCTCTTCTCTACATGTTTGATAGAATTCACCTGTGAAGCCATCTGGTCCTGGGCTTTTGTTGGAAGATTTTTAATCACAGTTTCAATTTCAGTGCTTGTGATTGGTCTGTTCATATTTTCTATTTCTTCCTGGTTCAGTCTCAGAAGGTTGTGCATTTCTAAGAATTTGTCCATTTCTTCCAGATTGTCCATTTTATTGGCGTAGAGTTGCTTGTAGTAATCTCTCACGATCCTTTGTATTTCTGCAGTGTCAGTTGTTACTTATCCTTTTTCATTTCTAATTCTATTGATTTCACTCTTCTCCCTTTTTTTCTTCATAAGTCTGGCTAATGGTTTATCAATTTTATTTATCTTCTCAAAGAACCAGCTTTTAGTTTTATTGATCTTTGCTATCATTTCCTTCATTTCTTTTTCATTTATTTCTGATCTGATCTTTATGATATCTTTCCTTCTGCTAACTTTGGGATTTTTTTGTTCTTTCTCTAATTGCTTTAGGTATAAGGTTAGGTTGTTTATTTGAGATGTTTCTTGTTTCTTAAGGTAGGATTGTATTGCCATAAACTTCCCTCTTAGAACTGCTTTTGCTGCATCCCATAGGTTTTGGGTCATCATGTTTTCATTGTCATTTGTTTCTAGGTAGTTTTTAATTTCCTCTTTGATTTCTTCAGTGATCCCTTGGTTATTAAGTAGTGTGTTGTTTAGCCTCCATGTGTTTGCATTGTGGTTGGAAAAGATACTTGATACAATTTCAATTTTCTTAAATTTACCAAGGCTTGATTTGTGACCCAAGATATGATCTATCCTGGAGAATGTTCCATGAGCACTTGAGAAGAAAGTGTATACTGATGTTTTTGGATGGAGTGTCCTATAAGTATCAATTAAGTCCATCTTGTTTAATGTATCATTTAAAGCTTGTGTTTCGTTAGTGATTTTCATTTTGGATGATCGGTCCATTGGTGAAAGTGGGGTGTTAAAGTCCCCTACTATGAACCTGTTACGGTCGATTTCCCCTTTTATGGCTGCTAGCATTTGCCTTATGTATTGAGGTGCTCCTATTTGGGTGCATAAATATTTACAATTGTTATATCTTCTTTTTGGATTGATCCCTTGATCATTATGTAGTGTCCTTCTTTGTCTCTTTTAATAGTCTTTGTTTTAAAGTCTATTTTGTCTGATACGAGAATTTCTATTCCAGTTTTCTTTTGATTTCCATTTGCATGGAGTATCTTTTTCCATCCCTTCACTTTCAGTCTGTATGTGTCCCTAGGTCTCAAGTGGGTCTCTTGTAGACAGCATATATATGGGTCTTGTTTTTGTATCCATTCAGCCAGTCTATGTCTTTTGGTTGGAGCATTTAATCCATTTACATTTAAGGTAATTATCAATATATATGTTCCTATTACCATTTTCTTAATTGTTTTGGGTTTGTTATTGTAGGTCATTTCCTTCTCTTGTGTTTCCTGCCTAGAGAAGTTCCTTTAGCATTTGTTGTAACGCTGGTTTGGTTGTGCTGAATTCTCTTAGCTTTTGCTTTTCTGTAAAGTTTTTAATTTCTCCATCAAATCTGAATGAGATCCTTGCTGGGTAGAGTAATCTTGGTTGTAGAGTTTTGTCCTTCGTCACTTTAAATATGTTCTGCCACTCCCTTCTGGCTTACGGAGTTTCTGCTGAAAGATCAGCTGTTAACCTTATGGGGATTCCCTTGTGTGTTATTTGTTGTTTTTCCCTTGCTTTTAATATTTGTTATTTGTATTTAATTTTTAATAATTTGATTAATATGTGTCTTGGTGTGTTTCTCCTTGGATTTATCCTGTATGGGACTCTCTGTGCTTGCTGGACTTGAGTAACTATTTCCTTTCCCATATTAGGGAAATTTTCATCTATAATCTCTTCAAATATTTTCTCAGTCCCTTTCTTTTTCTCTTCTTCTTCTGGGACCCCTATAATTCGAATGTTGGTGTGTTTAATGTTGTCCCAGAGGTCTCTGAGACTGTCCTCAATGTTTTTCATTCTTTTTTCTTTATTCTGCTTTGCAGTAGTTATTTCCACTATTTTATCTTCCAGGTCACTTATCAGTTCTTCTGTGTCAATTATTCTGCTATTGATTTCTTATAGCAAATTTTGAATTTCATTTATTTTGTTGCTCATTATTGTTTGTTTGCCCTTTAGTTCTTCTAGGTCCTTGTTAAATGTTTCTTATATTTTCTCCATTCTATTTTCAAGATTTTGGATCACCTTTACTATCATTACTCTGAATTATTTTTCAGGTAGACTATTTCCTCTTCATTTTTTTGGTCTGGTGGGCTTTTACCTTTTCCTTCATCTGCTGTATTTCTCTGTTTTCTCATTGTGCTTAACTTACTGTGTTTGGAGTCTCCTTTTCACAGGCTGCAGGGTCATAGTTCCAATAGTTTTTGGTATCTTCCCCCAGTGGCTAAGGTTGGTTCAGTGTCTTGTGTAAGCTTCTTGCTGGAGGGGCCTAGTGCCTGTGTTCTGGTGGGTGGGGCTGGATCGTGTCTTTCTGGTGGACAGGTCCATGTCTGGTGGTGTGTTTTGGGGTGTCTGTGGCCTTATTATGATTTTAGGCAGCCTCTCTGCTAATGGGTGGGGTTGTGTTCCTGTCTTGCTAGTTGTTTGGCATAGTGTGTCCAGCACTATAGCTTGCTGGTTGGTGAGTGGAGCTGGGTCTTGGCACTGCGATGGAGATCTGTGAGAGATTTTCGCCCTTTGATATTATGTGGTGCTGGAAGGTCTTTGGTGGACCAATGTCCTGAAGTTGGCTCTCCCACCTCAGTGGCACAGCCCTGATGCCTGGCTGGAGCACCAAGAGCCTGTCCTCCACACAGCTCAGAATAAAAGGGAGGAAAAAAAGAAAAAAGAAGATAAAATGAAATAAAGTAAAATAAAATAATGTTATTAAAATAAAAAATAATTATTAAGAAAATTTTTTTTTTGTGGTACATGGGCCTGTCACTGTTGTGGCCTCTCCCGTTGCGGAGCACAGCCTCCGGACGTGCAGGCTCAGTGGCCATGGCTCACGGGCCCAGCCGCTCCGCAGCATGTGGGATCTTCCGGGACTGGGGCACAAACCCGTGTCCGCTGCATCCGCAGGTGCACTCTCAACCACTGCGCCATCAGGGAAGCTCAAGAAGAAAAAAAAAATTAATTAAAAAAAAAAAACAGAACCCTAGGACAAATGGTAAAAGCAAAGCTATACAGACAAAATCACACACAGGAGCATACAGATACACACTCACAATATGAGGAAAAGGGGAAAATATAATATATCTTGCTCCCAAAGTCCACCTCCTCAATTTGGGTTGACTGGTTGTCTATTCAGGTATTCCACACAGGCAGGGTACATCAAGTTGATCGTGGAGCTTTAATCCGCTGCTTCTGAGGCTGCTGGGAGAGATTTCCCTTTCTCTTTGTTCGCACAGCTCCCGGGGTTCAGCTTTGGATTTGGTCCCGCCTCTGCGTGTAGGTCGCCGGAGGGCGTCTGTTCTTCGCTCAGACAGGACGGGGTTAAAGGAGCAGCTGATTCGGGGGCTCTGGCTCACTTAGGCCGGGGGGGGGGGGGGTGGGGGGAGGGAGGGACACGCAGTGCGGGGCGGGCCTGCAGCGTCAGAGGCGGCATGACGTTGCACCAGCCCGAGGTGCGCCGTGCGTTCTCAGGGGGAAGGTGTCCCTGGATCACGGGACCCAGGCAGTGGCGGGCTGCACAGCCTCTCCGGAAGGGGGGTGTGGATAGTGACCTGTGCTCGCACACAGGCTTCTTAGTGGCGGCAGCAGCAGCCTTAGCATCTCATGCCCGTCTCTGGGGTCCGCGCTGATAGCCGAGGCTCGCGCCATTTCTGGAGCTCCTTTAAGCTGCGCTCTGAATCCCCTCTCCTCGCGCATCAGGAAACAAAGAGGGAAGAAAGTCTCTCGCCTCTTCGAAAGCTCCAGAGTTTTTCCCGGACCCCTTCCCAACTAGCTGTGGCGCACTAACCCCCTGCAGGCTGTGTTCACGCCGCCAACCCCAGTCCTCTCCCTGGGATCCGACCTCCGAAGCCGGAAACCTGAGCCTCAGCTCCGAGCCCCGCCCGCCCAGGCGGGTGAGCAGACAAGCTTCTGGAGCTGGTGAGTGCAGGTCGGCACCGATCCTCTGTGCGGGAATCTCTCCCCTTTGGCCTCTGCACCCCTGTTGCTGCGCTCTCCTCTGTGGCTCCGAAGCCGCCCCCCCTCCGCCTCCCGCAGTCTCCGCCCGCGAAGGGGCTCCTAGTGTGTGGAAAGCTTTCCTCCTTCACAGCTCCCACTGGCGAAGGCCCGTCCCTATCCTTTTGTCTCTGTTTTTTCTTTTTTCTTTTGCCCTGCCCAGGTACGTGGGTACTTTCTTGCCTTTTGGGAGGTCTGAGGGCTTCTGCCAGCGTTCAGTAGGTGTTCTTTAGGAGTTGTTCCACGTGTAGATGTATTTCTGATGTATTTGTGGGGAGGAAGGTGATCTCCGTGTCCTACTTTTCCGCCATCTTGAAGCTCCTCCCTTTATTAAGTTTCTTGTTTAAAAATCATCTAAATTGGGCTTCCCTGGTGGCGCAGTGTTTGAGAGTCCGCCTGCCGATGCAGGGGACACGGGTTCATGCCCTGGTCCGGGAAGATCCCACATGCCGCGGAGCGGCTGGGCCCGTGAGCCATGGCCACTGAGCCTGCGCGTCCGGAGCCTGTGCTCCGCAACGGGAGAGGCCATAACAGTGAGAGGCCCGCGTACCGCAAAAAAAAAAAAAAGAAAAAGAAAATCATCTAAATTTGTTTAGTACTCAAAAAAATTTGAAGTCCCCCTTTGTCCCAGGAATTATGTATTTAATAAAGTGGAGGATACAAAACAGCAATCTTTCCTGACTCCATGGAAACTTACAGATAGTTGGCACAATAAATGTTAATCATAAAAAATACAGATTAAAAAATTTAACTGTGATATTACTGTAAAGAGAGGAACATGATGCTGTATTGGAGTGACATGAGCTAGCTTGGGGGTGGGTCAGGTTGTCAGGGAAGGTTTACCCCAAGCTGTAGATGTTTACATTGAGATCTAAAGGATGAGTAAGAGTGAATTCAGTAATTCCTTGAAGAATGGCAGGTTCCTAAGATTATTCCAATCAATGAAGACTGTATATTCAAAATTATTGGTTCTCACGTTTGGCTAAACTTTGGAATCATCTTGGAAACTTTAAAAAATACTGATACCTGAACCTGAAAAATAAAATACTGATACCTGGATCACATGCCCAGAAAGTCTGATTTAATTGGCATGGCATATGGCTTTCGCATTGGGATGTTTTTTAACTCCCCAAGTGGTTCTTTTATACTTCTATGCTTCAGAAACAGTTTAAATCCTTAAGGCAGGAAAATTATGTCTAACTCGCGAAACTGAGGGAAGACTAGTGTGGTTGGAGTCCAAAGAATGAGAGGAAATGTGATATGACCTGAGACTGACTGTAACATGTGACACATCACACAGGTTTTGGTTGGCCACATTAGAAGTCTGGTCTTTATCTGGAGAAAAATAGATAACTATGGGAAGAACTTAGGCAGAGGACATCATATCTACATGTATGTTTATGTTTGCAGTGTAGAGTAAAGATTGTAAAAGAGAAGCTATGAAGTTAGCTTGGACTATGATGGTGGCAGGGAGATGCTGTGAAGTGGATTTGAGAGGTTCTTTTTAAGGAGTTGAAATTGGCAGACTGGCAGTTGATTAAATATGAGAGATGGCAAGACTGACTTCTTAGTTTCTGGCCAGTAGAACTGGATGTATGCTAAGGGGTAGATTGTGAGCTTAATCTTATGATATTAGAGGTGCCTTTGAGATATCTAAGCAGAGATGTTGAAGAGATAGAATATAAGGAGACATCTGAGCATGAGATTTTCAGTTGTTTGGGAACAAAGATCTAAAGTGCAATAGCTTTACATTAAACGTTGTAAGTTTTATAAAAATAATTATTTTAGTTGTATAAAACACTATTGTAATAGGCAGTGGGCACCTACAGATAATTAAGATGAGGAGATAGGAAAGACTGAGAATTCTAATGTGATTTTAAAATGAAGATCCCTTTAAAACATCTCAAGGTAGCATGGAATGAAAGAGAAGAAATCCAGCAACTTTTATCAGATTGTAATCATTAAATGCTAAAATATTATTAGGAAGAAAATTCTGATCAGAAAGAAAAGGAGAGCTAATTGAATTTTAGTGACAGGAGTCATCCTGAAGCAGCACAAAAATTGTCAGGGGTACAATATTACAGTAGGACACAATATCAGGTTGGGGATATTTTGTTTTTTATTCAGCTTAAACTAGAGACTAGCCAAAAAGATAGAAGAATAAAGAGGACAGCAGGAGTTTCAAAGTATGCATTCGTTTATCAGATATCTATTAGGACCTATCATGTACCAGTACACCAATGCTATGATAAGGACTAGGGCTACAACAATAGACAAGGTAAGAATTATTCAGCTTCACAGAGTTTATAGTCTCCTATCCTACTTAAAACAAGAAAAATAAAAGAGTTTATTTGAGAAAGTGTCCCTAGTTCGCTTTTGCAAAGGAAGCCAGTAAAAAGAATGCCTTTATCTGATAAGGTTACGTAGCCATCCTATGAGATTGCATTTGCTGGGTGTTAGGGCATGTCTTAGGGCAGTGGAGATTCTGATTTAATTGTTCTGGTATTAGGCAGGGCATCAGAATTTTATAAAGCTCTCCGGTTATTCTAATATGCAGCCAAAGTTGAGAAGTATGTTTAGCTTTAGAAGTATGTTTCATCACTAAGACTAGTGACTCCAGATGATGAGGCTGAGAAAGGAACAACAACAAAAAAATGCTGATTATATAGGAGTAATAATAATGAACACTTCTTCAGTTTTTATGTGCCAAGAACACTGCTAAACACTTGACATATATTAAGTCAGTTAACAGTCCCACCAGTCCTTATGAGGAAGCCTTTTTTTTTTTTTTTTTTTTTTTGCGGGGGTGGTACGCGGGCCTCTCACTGCTGTGGCCTCTCCCGTTGCGGAGCACAGGCTCCGGACGCGCAGGCTCAGCGGCCATGGCTCACGGGCCTAGCCGCTCCGCGGCATGTGGGATCTTCCCGGACCAGGGAATGAACCCGTGTCCCCTGCATCGGCAGGCGGACTCTCAACCACTGCGCCACCAGGGAAGCCCGAGGAAGCCATTTTTACTCTTCGCATTTGAGAGGAAACAGAGGCCCAGTGGCCACACCCAGCAAGTGTCAGAGCAGGTCCTTGAACATAAGCAGTCTGGTTCTGGAGTTCCTGATCTTAACCACTATGCTGTATTTTCTCTAAATATAGTGTAATGGTAATTTTACACTAAGAATTATAAACAAAGTGAAAACATATAATAATGGCAGAGTATTATTAAACCAGTCAGATACCAGTTGGTAACTGAGTGGTTATTATAGCGCCATAAACACCTTTGAGCTATTTCTTCATATATATATACAGAGAGATAGATATGGATATATAGCTTCTCACGTTTATAGTCTTAATTTGTGGAAATCAGTTAACAAGTTTGTCTTGTTGTACATGTACCTGGTTACATAGTACAGAAGGTTTTGTCTTCAGCAGCAATGCAGGGAGATATAAGCTGTAGAATCAGGTAATTTTTTTTTTTTTCTGACTTTTCATTTTCTCCTGAAGGAAACTCTAATCGAAAGAACGACTTCTACTTCATGGTAATGACCAAGCTGTAGGATTAAAATCTTAGGAGGAAATACTCATCCCCTGGGGAACAAGTCTAACAAATTGAACCTATTTTACAGGTGGAAATACCATAAAGAAAATTATTATTGGAAGGATTACTGACACAGTGTGTTCTATACATGTCAAAGAAAAAAAACCATTCCGATTTAACTCTATAAAACATGTATCTGAGCCAACCTGGCATATGTATTTTTTTCTTACACTTTCTATCCCATTACAGAAGTAATATCTACCAAATAATGCTGTGCACTTCTAAACGGCTAGCTTTCAGCTACTTCGTCATGCTGTGGTCGTTCCGTCTTTTCCTCTGAAGGCTGAGAAAGCAAATAAAGGAAACATAGTGCTTGGGAGCATATAGCCCCAGTGCTGTGGACATTATGTGTCCTGAAGTTGGAACTTTGGTACTATAGCCAGGCTTGGTTTGTTCCATATGAATACAGTCTAGTACATGTAGGGGATTCTGTTTGGTTTTCAATTAAGAGCTCTCTTGACTCCTGTTATTAAAGCTTATAAACTATTGAGTGTAAAATTAAACAGTTCAGCTCTTTTTGACATTGTAACATTGCCTGAAAAACAGTGATGTGAAACCCAAGTCAAATGTCATTCTTTAAAGCCCATGGGCAAATAAAAAGTGAAAACATTGAGGGGAAAAGAGTAAATGTCTAAAACATGGTCATTTACTAATGACACAGTATATAATGTTAGGAACATGCTACTGTGCTCATGCAAATACATCAACCAGTTTGCTGAACACAGATACTACATTGATTTTAACAGAAAGCTGCAGGGTTATTATTGCTAAAGCTCCAATGAAGGAAATAATTAAAACTTTAAGCATTTTAGGGTTTTAAAATTAGTTTAGGCAATAACCAGAAAATACTATAGGAAATAGATATTCTGTAATTGAAAGGAAATTGAATTGGTCATTATTTTTTTAATCCCTTTTAAATTTTCTCTAGACTGCCAGACCATGGAAGACAGAGAATCTCGTTTTGCTATCAGCAGTGTGACTTTCTGTAAATCTCATGTGCTGCAGAGACCACTTTTATTATTTGTACTTAGAAAGTGCTCAGCTGAATAGATAGTATTATGAAATTTCGTGTGCATTATCTTTGTTAGTCTCTAGCCTCATTGTTTAAAACTGAAACAGAAACACAATCAGATAAAAACAGCCTTCTCCACACGAGCAAAGTCAAGTTAAAGACATTTCAAACGATGAAACCAGAGAAGTTGTTAGATAAGTCTCACACTTGAACCTGAGTGAAATTCTTTTAGTTCTTATCAAACACTATGCCTGTCAATCTTGCTATGCTGCAAGGACTGTGACCCATTGTAGATACAAACTCAGTGTAGATCTATGTGAACCTAACTCATTTTTCTTGCTTATTATTGGAAGGAGTTTTTGCAATCAAACAAAATAGCTTGAAGTGAATCTCAGGGAGGTGACTGGATATGAACAGAAATTAAGGAGTCTTAAAACTTGAGTAATCCTTCAAAAAGGTGTGTATAATCAGCCTTTCCCTTATAATGAGGATAATAATGATACCTTCCTCATTGGGTGGTTTTGAGAATAAATTAATTAATATATGCAAAGCTGTCTTATGATTAGCACATACTGTGCACTATGTATGTGTTATAATAATTTTTATAAAAGTGACATTGATGGTGATGATTTTGCCTTTTAAATTTTATTGCCAAAATATGAATTCACTCACTATTATATTGAGCCAGCCACTTAACAGTACCGAGGCTTATTTTCCTTGACTATTAAAATAGGAATACTATCTTCTCTACCTTCCTTAAATAGATCGTGTTTATGAAAAGAATTTTTTAAGCTATGAAACAGTATGGCAACTAACAATACTGAATCTGGACTTTAAAAAGCAATAGTTACATGTATATATATGGCTGAGTCACTTTGTTGTACACCTGAAACTAACACAACATTGTTAATCAACTATACTCCAATATAAAATAAAAAGTTAAAAAAAAGCACATCAGTTTAAATCCTAATTTCATCTCTTTGTAAATAAGTGACCTTAACTGAATCCTTAATTTTTATGTTTATAAAGTAATATTGATAACAGCACCATCTCATAAAGTTATTTTGAGTCTTAAATGAGATCATGTATGAAAAGCTCAGTACCATGGCTGACGCATAGAAAGTATTCCAAGAAATGTAAAAAAAAAAAAGTTCTATTCAATGTAGGAAATGAATATTATTGTAATTTTTAAATGATTTCTTTCTTACAACCTATGTTGATATGTGATGAGTGGATATACTTTATTTCTAGTTTTCCAGAGAATCTGTATCCTGAAATATCTCTGTATCAAAATTTCATCTCTAGTTTTTGGTGACCACAGCTAACATTCAGATAACATTAAGTATTGGAGTGGGTGAATATGCAGGAATACCTGAGTTAAGTAAAAGGAGTTACCAGTCTTAAAATATAGACTGTTGTTATTAAGAACAGGTACAACTTTTCAACTTTCTAAGTACTATAATCAAAAGACATGTGAGTCAGATGGCAAAAAAAAAGAAAGAAAACAGAAAGGTGAAAAACCTTCATAAAGCGGAAGAGAAAATTATATGGCCTGTAGTATATATGAGAGAATCTGGCCAAACAATAAAAAAACTTCATATCAACTTATTGACCTGCCCACCATGCACACACTTGATATTAAAAATAAACCTCCAAGGAAAGACTTTTATTGGCTCGGATCAGATGACCAACTGTTAACAATTGCTAAACCAGAGAGTCAGAGTCATGAAAAAATTTGGATGATTTGGAACACTTGTCTAGGGATGGAAAAAGAAAGCAATTCTCCAAAAGGAGGGATGGGGTTCGTGGCCATGCATGGTCACTGGTAGAAATCAGTGTGAATAAAAAGAAAAAAAAGAGAGAGAGAGGAAGGGGAGAGAAGAGAGAGAGAGATAAGAAACACTATATATAGTACAAATAGTACTATAGTATATTAGTATAGTTTAAACTATAGTTTAAGTCACTGCCCAGGTCGGAAGATAAGATACAACCACCTCCTTACCTCCTCCAAATGCTTTTTCGTTACTGTTATTTCAAACCCCCAAACACTAGAATGCTCTAGAATTTTTCAGTCATTGACTGTATTTAGTTATGTTTAAAGGAAGACATAATTAAGAAGAAGCTGGAAATTATATATTTTTAACTGTTTGTCCAGAACGTTGTTGAAACAAACTAGTCAGCAGGTTTTGTTGGTATTCCAGTAGTAAATATTTTGACTAGTCAATACACCAAAATGCTATGTTCAGGCTGGCACTAACAGATGTCATTTGTCAATATTTAGGCAAACTGACAGTAGGTTCACGAAACTTAAAAAACAACTCCAAGGGAGAAAAAAACCCTGTGTTTACTTTGGCAGGTTAAACGTATTAGTCATGAATACGATCATGTCCTAAAAGCTATTAATTTAACTTAGAATTAAGTAATATAATGGTAAAAGACGGATAGCACATTGGAAATTTAGCTTTTCACTTCGTTTTAGAACTCTTTTTCCACCAATATTATTTGGTCTAGGGAAATAAAACCTTGAAGAAGTAATTAGAAAAAGTGCACGTCAATAAATGTAATTGAGGATAGACTTCGGTTGACCTCAGAAGAGAACAAAAGCTCAAAAGAAATTTCATAAGGTTTTAAATTTGGCAAGAGGTCTACAATATCTCTGATAACTAGACTTTCAACGCATTTGGATTTGCTAATTGGATCTAAGTTCTAATTAGACTTTTATGTAACTAAAAATGACACATCACTGTATGAATTTAATGTGCTTTTGCAGTTGAAACCAACAATTAGCAGCCTTTTTCAAATTATTTTAATAAGAAAAATGCTGGCTTTTTGTTTACATTGTGACATCCACTTCTCTTAAGATATATTGTATACATTTTAGTTTTCTCAAATACCATTTGTGGAGCTCAACGAGAAACTTGGGTTTTAATGGGAAGCACCCAAATTGTTTATTTGTGAGGGAGACTTGCCAGTATGTTAATGACTTCAGAAGCCACAACAAAACGCAATGCAAGGAAATAATAGTCTTTCGGAGGAAGCAGCACAAATAACCAGGTGCCCCTGTAAACCATTCAGTTAACCAAAACAGTCTTTGAATATGACTAAAAGTCTGTTACATTTTTAAAGCATGCAAGTATGGAATAAGTTCCCAAATGTAAAGGCTCAAGGAGCTGGTATCAGGATTAATAGTATGATGTATCTTCCCAAGATGTGCATTGCAAAATTCTCTTTGCAGCTTTGCTTCTTGGGCAGATATCTGCTAATCCAAGTCACAGCACCTCTCTTTCCTCCTTACTTTTGAATTGAGAGTCACCCATTTTTATCCCATTGTGATTTATAGGAAGTAATTTTAAGACTGGTAGTCCTCAGGTTTGGATATTACAAGACATAAGAACTACGTGAGAATGTAAAATTAAACCAGTATTTTGGAGAGCAAAGAGCAGTTAATCGTTGCAAGTACTTTAAGGAAACGGCTGCTGCCGAAGTCTTCCAGACAGATCGATAACACTGACAAAAAAGGCAAATTACATTGTTTTATGTACTGTGAATACTTGAAAACAACAAAGCCATATAGATGATTTTTTTTCCTCAAGTAAAAGCTGTAACCCCTCTAACCACATTAAAAATCTTACAGTTTTATGTTCTGTTAAAAGCAGTGTAAGATCTAATTAAAACCACTGAAACTGTAAAAAAAAATCTAACTTGTGTAGTAATTGGTATAGAACAGGCATTATGCTAGAATTATATGTGCTCTTATTTTTCCAATTAGTGTGTTACTGGGACTGAGTTATTGGTGTATTTATAACTCCTCATTAAGTCACATGTCCTCAGTGAGTCCCCTAAAGCATGTTGGATACTGTCATATGCCATACGATGATATTTAAAAGCAAGAGATAGCATAGCATTTTTGCTTGCTTCATTTGCTATTAAACAGGAAAAGCTGCACAGGACACTTCCTGTTATCAGTGACTCCAAGATTTATCCCACATTTCTCTGAAAGGCCTATATATAGGTGATTGGACTGTTCTTCAGGCAGAAAAGTGACCAAGCTATTTCATCTTTCAGCTTGGGTGCTGGACTCCTGTCACAGGGCTGAATGGGTCCCTGACTGACAAGAAACTGGAGAATAACATGCGTGGAGTGGTCCTACGTGTGGTGACTGTTCTGGTAGGTCTGATCTGCCCCTTGCAGTTTTGGCTTCTAGATGTTCCTTTATCCTCCATTTCTTTATGTTTCATTAACTGATGTCATAATACTAAAGGAGCTGACTGTGCATTCTAAGGGATTTGTAATGGTCATGTTTTCCAACCTTCAATTTATGTGGATCAGAATCAGATTTTTACAGGCTTTTCCTTTAATTACAGTACTTTTGTCATAACTTTCTTAGACATTTTAGGCCAGATTTCCATCCTTCTACAGTTTCCTACACATGATAAAGTGAAGTTATCTCTCAGGCATTCTCTCACTGAAGCCCTATGGTCTATGTAAATGAAGATAACCATGCCAAATAAGGGTAGATTTGATCAAACACAGTACATTCAGTAACACTAAAACATTAGCAGACTAAGAATATTTTTTCTGGGAAGGACCTACTTCAAAGTAAAAATCATCCAGTTGTTTCGTAAATAGTATTTATTATCAACCGTATTCAAGCTCAGTGCTGATTTCTGGGGACAGTGGTGGTTAAAACGGACAGATATGATTCTGTCTGAAAAGAGCGTATCATCTAGTGATTCTGTGGCTATTACATGGAATTATACATGTGAAACATTTATTACAAATTCATTTACTTGGTATAAAAAGCAATAAATGGTAACTGTTCTCATTATTCTATACATTATTATTTTCTCACATGATACACAAATAAAATAAGATGTCAAAAGAAATAGTCTTCAACAGTAAAATACTCACATGGGTACTATCTAAATAGCCATAAAACATGAAGACATGTATTCTCCCTGCCTGTTTCAACGTGATTAACCTTGTGCTACTTTATAGTACGTTTCAAAACGGAATAATCCATAGTTATTAACTTCAGTTTTTTTCAGAAAAGTCCACTTGTTTTTAAATTTGAAAAAGTCTTTCTTATAGGCTAAAAAAATTGCAGAATTAGTAAACAGGAGAAATGGTCTTTTTTGGTATGTTGATGCTAATAGATGTTTATCAAGGTTTATAACAGCAATAGCTGTCCTTTGTACATTGTTTAATACAATTTAAGCAGACTCAACATAATTTCATTGTCTAAAAGAAGGATCTGTGATATTCTCTATAAAAGGAAATTCAAACGAGTAATCTATCCTCCCTTTTTGCTGCCTATAATTTATTTTTAGTTATTGTTTTAATAAGATTTTTACTGTTTGGCAACTAATTATATTATGAGTACTTGACAACTTAATTGTGAATGTGCTTCTGTATGTATTCAAACGTGTAGATATGCATTGGCACTGATGTGCTAATATTAAAAAAAAGACAGACATTTAAAGTACATTAAACTGTAATAGTCTCTTCTCTAGTGATTAACATGGAAACACAGGTGAAAACTGTAATAAAAGACTATATGTGCTTTGCTTTTGTCTTTGCCATTCATATTTCAAGGCAAGCTAATCGCATTTAGTCATTAAACAAATATTTATTTAGTACTTACTATATGATAGACTTGGTAATGGGTTATCCATCTTATATGCATATTCATACCTCAAGGTGTGCAGAGAATCTTACTGGAGAGAAGCACATATAACGAAACAGCTAAGATTTATTAATTACTTACTATGTGCCAGATACTCTACTAAGTCTTTTTCATCTGTTATCTTAATCAGCCCTCACAGTATTTACAATAAATAGATAGTATTCTGATCCTAAGAATGTGGTTGAAGAAACTGAGACATACAGAGGTTGAAATAAATGTGGAAGATTATACAGATAGGAAGTAACAGAGAGAACGAGGATTCAAATCCAGGATCTGACTGCAGATCTCTTAACTTCTGCCTTCTTTTTTTTTTTTTTGCGGTACGCGGGCCTCTCACTGCTGTGGCCTCTCCCGTTTTGGAGCACAGGCTCCGGACGCGCATGCTCAGTGACCATGACCCACGGGCCCAGCCCCGCGGCATGTGGGATCTTCCCGGAGCGGGGCACTCTCAAGCACTGCGCCACCAGGGAAGCCCAACTTCTGCCTTCTTAACATTATAATCTCTCTCCTCCAACTGTGATAAGTGTGCAAATTGAGGTAGCTATAGGATTTTCTTGATAGTTGGAAATGCTTAACTCTGAATAAGATGAAAGTGAGTTTTACTGGGAAAGCTTCACAGAACCAATTATTTTAAATTCATTTCCAGGCTGAGCAGAACGATTGCTGTTTTGTGCTTGAAATGGTACTGCCTCACACAGTGTTAATACCTGCATGCCCCAGTCTCACCTTCATGATTCAGAATGGTCTGTTTCCTGCAAGCTTAGCCCAGCACATATCCTGAATATGACTAGTGAATGAAGATATGGAAACAGTCTCTTTCCCCCAAGTTTTCTGTGGTGCAACGTGGATTTATCAGTTGGGTGCCCAGTTGAGTAAAAGGTTGTTACACTTTTCACACTCCCACAATATACAGCCATTGTACTTAATAATTTCTCAGGCTTCCTGACTCTTCCTGTAATTCTTATTTGAATGGAAACCAGCCATGACTTTCTTATTTATTTCTTACAAGCACCTTTCCAGGTCTAGCTCTTACTTACATGGCCTTGCAAGCTTCCTCCACCCAACACTGAGAATCACTCTTTCCTAAATCCACCCAGCAACTCTAAAATCACAATGTCAACTAAACCCTGAAACTCAGATTTGGTCTGTATTGGACTTGATTTAGCAAGCTAAACACAACCCCCTTGTATTCCAAGTATTTACCTCCAGCCATTTCCAGAAGGGAGAGAGAGGAGGGAGGGCTCATGTGTAAAGCCCCTGAGGAAAGGTCTCTCAGCTTTTATTCCATTCTAACTGTGATCAAGTCCCAGTTACACACACACACACACACACACACACACACACACACACACACCCTTTACTTCTTAGGAAAGTTATGCTATCGATGACACACGGGTTCATAAAATTGATTTTTCTTACCTAAGTTTTGAAACTCCTATTCCTATCACTATTAAAGATATTTCATTGACTTGAAGGAAGTAATCTAATATTTATCTTAAACTAAATATTTCAGCACTATATTGTTTATGATGCCAGGGGCAAGTGAATGGTATTCAAATGGTTAATTGAAGAAAATTAAATAAAGGAATTATTAACAAATACTTTAAGTAAGGTTAAATAAGTCAACAAGGATGTTGAAGTGCCAGGGCCTAGATGCACAGCAAGCCTTGACAACCCTGAAGACTGATGTGACGTGGGAGAGAGCAGTATTAACAGATCTAGCTAGAGCCATGGGAGAAAAATCATAAAATAGTAGCTGTGACCTTTGTTATGGGAAGAGGATGGAGAAGGAGAATCAGTGTCAAAACGACATTCAGGCAGTGAGGAAATGGAGAGGAGGTTACCCCAATGTCACTTCTCCTATCTTTCCATCTCTTGCCATTGTTTCCAATTGCAAATACAACCAGAAATCAGAGGGCAAGGGAACCCAAGTAATGAAGGCCATGAAGGTCAGCTTTCCAGGTCACAGAGCAGGGCAGTGAGGGACTGGAGGGGAAACGGGAAAAACCATCACCGGCATCTCTTATTTGATCAAACCTGTTAAGAACTTTACATGTGTTAACTTATTTAATTCTTATAAAAACTCTACAAGAGATGCACTGATTACATTAAAGGATGAAAATAAGGCTCAAAAGAATTAATTAAATCTCTGTGTCCATATAACTAACAAGAGCCAGAGTTGAGTTTCAAGCCCACAGATCCTGGTTCCGGTGGCCATGTCCTTAGCCCTCTGACATTCTGTCTTTGGGATCAGAACGAATTCATATTAGGTTTAAATTAAATATAACTATTGAGATTGCAAATGTTATTGGATTAGTAATTTAGGAACATTTTTTAAATGGCATCACATAAGGATGACTTTATAGTCAACCATCACCAAAGCCATGTAAGTGTCTTAGAAATGGAGAAAAAGAAAGAAAGAATGTGAATAAAATTCCCTCTGCTAAACTCTGTTTCCATATTTGGTGTGCTGATCTCTACATCTTACCAAGTGGGCCAAGTGTCTTACTATGAGGCACTTATTAAGATCATTTTTTTCCTTTTCACTTTTAAAGTTGTACAAGTATGGATAGCCATAAATGACCAATTATGGCATTCAATTTTTTCATGGTAATTCACAAAAGTTATTGGAAACATCACTGAGTTATAAATATCATCATCATAATAATGAATACTTAGGAAAATAAAATGGAAAGAAGTTGGCAACAAATGAAAAGAAAGATTTGAGAAGCTATCCTGTAAGAAAAAGTACAAGATATCTGAAAAACATAAACTGGCATTTAGAAAGAGATCACTGATAAATAACTCTTATTTTCTTGATTTGGTTTTGCCTAAAACAGACACATCGCATCTCTGACGAAAGATGAACTCACTCATAAATTGATTTGAGAAGTATTTACTGAGTATCTTTTTCTAGGTGCTTGGGGTGCATACAAAACAGAGAAAGATACTGACTTTGGGGAGTTTCATTCTAGCAGGACATATACAGCGCTAAGAATATTTCTGAAAAAATGCAATGCCATTGTTCTACATTGAATATAGTGTACAATGCAGTATTCCTTTGCCTAAAACTACCATAAACATAATTGTATAACTTTATATACATATATGATTGGAAATTTATGGTAGAGCTGTGGTGGTGCTTTTTCTGTATTTTATAAATTCAAAAACATACAGTTTTTCATATTTTAATATCTTTGAATCAGGATGCATCTTTCAATTGATGTCTTGCAGTTAAAATTGACATCATTTTTTGTCTTTATTAGTTGTAGGTAAAACAATTTTTTTTTGCATCTTGCAATTGAAAACATTTTAGATTAAATAATATGTGGATGGTATCGTTACAAAATTTATTAAGTTAATGGATATTCCTGGAAACTTCATTTAACAAAACTGAGCATGAAGCCATCTTAAAGAGACAGACTATTTTAAAGAATACCTCCTGAAGAAAAGAAATAACACTAGGAAATGAAACCAATTTAAAAATATAGGAGAGTAATAGCAATGAAAAAAATTACTATGTAAACTAAAAATGTCACTAGACTCATAGAAAACATGCCAAGGCACATTTTTCACAGACCTAGAAAAAAAAATTTCACAATTTGTATGGAAACACAAAAGACCCCAAATAGCCAAAGCTATCTTGAGAAAGAAAAACAGAGCTGGAGGAATCAGGCTCCTGGACTTCAGACTATACTACGGAGCTACAGTAATCACGACAGTATGGTACTGGAAAAAAAAACAGAAATATAAATCAATGGAACAGGATAGAAAGCCCAGAGGTAAACCCACGCACACATGGTCGCCTTATCTTTCATAAAGGAGGGAAGAATATACAATGGAGAAATAACAGCCTCTTCAATAAGTGGTGCTGGGAAAACTGGACAGCTACATGTAAAACAATGAAATTAGAACACTTCCTAACACCACACACAAGAATAAACTCTAAATGGATTAAAGACCTAAATATAAGGCTAGACACCATAAAACTCTTAGAGGAAAACATAGGCAGAAAACTCTATGACATAAATCACAGCAAGATCCTTTTTGACCCACCTCCTAGAGAAATGGAAATAAAAACAAAAATAAATAAATGGGACCTAATGAAACTTAAAAGCTTTTGCACAGCAAAGGAAACCATAAACAAGAGGAAAAGACAACCTTCAGAATGCGGCAGAATATTTGCAAATGAAGCAACTGACAAAGGATTAATCTCCAAAATATACAAGCACCTCCTGCAGCTTAATATCAAAAAACAAACAACCCAATCCAAAAATGGTCAGAAGACCTAAGTAGACATTTCTCCAAAGAAGATATACAGATTGCCAACAAACACATGAAAGGATGCTTAACATCACTAATCATTAGAGAAATGCAAATCAAAATTACAATGAGGCATCACCTCACATCGGTCAGAATGGACATCATCAAAAAGTCTACAAACAATAAATGTTGGAGACGGTGTAGAGAAAAGGGAACCCTCTTGCACTGTTGGTGGGAATGTAAATTGATACAGCCACTATGGAGAACAGTATGGAGGTTCCTTATAAAACTAAAAAATAGAACTACCATACAACCCAGCAATCCCACTACTGGGCATATACCCTGAGAAAACCATAATTCAAAAAGAGTCATGTACCAAAATGTTCATTGCAGCTCTATTTACAATAGCCAGGACATGGAAGTAACCTAAGTGTCCATCATCGGATGAATGGATAAAGAAGATGTGACATATATATCTCAGCCATAAAAAGAAATGAAATTGAGTTATTTGTAGTGAGGTGGATGGACCTAGAGTCAGTCATACAGAGTGAAGTAAGTCAGAAAGAGAAAAACAAATACCGTATGCTAACACATATACTTGGAATCTAAAAAAAAATGGTTCTGAAGAACCTAGAGGCAGGACATGAATAAAGACACAGACGTAGAGAATGGACTTAAGGACACGGGGAGGGCGAAGGGTAAGCTGGGACGAAGTGAGAGAGTGGCATGGACATATATATACTACCAAATGTAAAATAGATAGCTAGTGGGAAGCAGCCGCATAGCACAGGGAGATCAACTCGGTGCTTTGTGACCACCTAGAGGGGTGGGATAGGGAGGGTAGGAGGCAGATGCAAGAGGGAGAGGATATGGGAATATATGTATATGTATAGCTGATTCGCTTTGTTATACAGCAGAAACTAACACACCATTGTAAAGCAATTATGCTCCAATAAAGATGTTAAAAAAAAAAAATACACCAAGGCAGCTTATATTAAAACTATACCACATAAAGCAAAGTCCACACTCCGTGTTGAGAAAGGTAAATTTCCCCAAGCAAATCACCATAAGAAGGGTGTAGCAGATAGGTGCCTACTGAGCCATCATTTTAAGAACATTTTCTTTTTCCTAAAATATTTTCTTACTATTAGTCTCACTTCTTGGAATTATTTTAGCAGGCCTTATTTCCCTGTGAAAATGGAGATGTTATCTGAGATCAGGGAAAGGTAAAACAGTATTGTATAGTACACCCTAACTATCAGCTTTGACTCAATAACTATTGTTGAACATGTGTTGTCAGCTAAGCACTGTGCTAATCCCAGAGAGGCAAAATTTAAAAAGATACAGTCCCTGCTTTCAAGGAGTTCCACATGAACTATTTTATCAACATTATTAAGTTCTCTATCAGAAAATAGGACCTGCTTGTGAAGGACTCAGAATTAAATACACTTGTGGGGGGCCTGGGAAAGAATGATAAAATAGAGACAGACAGATAGAAAGAGAAACGTATGTCACAGTCTTTTATGATCTAATCTCAACCGCGACATCCAGGACCAGCTTCGTGGGTTTACAGGACAATTTAATTTCTCATTTCACTGTGTCCTTTCATTCAGAACTATTTGTAACTCTCTGTTTTTATTTTATAATTATTTCATTAATGTTAGACTCCCCCCTCTAAGCTGCATACCAATAAAACACAAGTTGGTTTTCACATGCAATATCAGGTATATAGAAGCAGGTCAGTAAATATATGTTGAATGAACAAATTAAAATATTCTGATAGCCTCTGTGTGTGTGTGAGAGAGAGAGAGAGAAAGAGAGAGAAATGGAGGGAAGGAAGGAGGGAAAAAAGGGGAAAGAAAAGAAATAAAGAACTTTGTATGTAATTACACAAATAAGAACAGGAAGGACACAAGACTATGCCTGAATAAATAGTCTTAGGAGTCCTTATGCTTTAATTTCCATCTACTAAGTCTAAATTTCCAAAAGAGATGGCAAAGGATTATGCTATTATTAAATCCTTTGACATAGTTGTTACTAGGGAATGACTTACATGCTTTTAAGGTAAAGAAGTAGAAAGCTTTAATTTAAAACATCAAGAATCATTCATTCATATTATTAAATAGCAAGTTCACATTTGGTGAGAAGTTACAGATCATAGAATCATTTAATATTCTCTTCGTCTTAGGGGCACTCATTGCTTGGCTTTTGTTCCACAATATTTTGTTTCCATGTGGACTGATACTTCCTAATTTATGTTCCCATGAATTATGTCAGTATAAGATGGAGCAGTGTACTTAGTTTCTTCTGGATGTACCATTTAGCAAAAGAGTAAATAATATGCAGTTGATTTCCTTATTGGCAGTACTTCAACCTATTTCCTTGCTTTTTCTCCACCTAGTCTTCTCTCTGCAACACAGTCATACTAAAAGCCATTTGTCATATACTGCAAAGAGTACTAGGTTTATAGTCAGAAGACATCAGTTCAAGTTCCACCTTTTCTAATTAATAGGTCATTGAACTTATGGGAGCCAGGGAGCTATTCTGAACCTCAATTTTTCTGTCTGTAAAAGAGGAATAATAAAACTGGCCCCACAGGGTTATTATGAGTGTAAACAGCTTAAACTATGTGGAAGCAGTTAGTAAAGTGCAGAGTGTTTCTAAATATAAGATGTTGTTATGTCTGAGTAGAACAATGATGTGTAAATTAACTAAAGAAAAGAATAAAATGAGCATGAGTGATCATGAAGGCATAATTAATCATTGTCATCAATCTTCAGATTTTTGTGGGAAATTATTTAAAGGACCCTAAGGCAGACAAGCAAAACATAAACTACAGAATCATGATTTTTAGTCCACTCACTGTTAACTTTAATTTGAAAATCTGCTAATGAGAACAACAGCAACTCTCCTCCTAGTGAAGATGGTGCTTCCTAGAGAAAAAATAACACAAAAAACTGATACAAAAGAACATTCAAATAATAAACTGTACAAATTTCTAAAAGTCTGGTATGTCAATTACATTGTCTCATAGGAATCATGTTTGGTTTCAGGCTAGCTTTAAATAGACTCTATATGTTAATATATAACTAGGAAATATACTAAGAATAGCCTTGAAATGTCATTTTGCTTAGTTTTTTGCTAAGGACATTGTCCACGTTTTTGCTACTTGGAGACCTTCAGCATTTTGAACCCCTACAGAGCTTTAAGCTTTCCTGAGTCTCAGCCTTTGAGTCTCCTGAACCTAGAGGCAAATTTAGGGGCTGGGAGAGTGAGCTTGATAAGAGGCTCTCCTGGCAGGCACTCACATCAAGGATATGGGAAGGGAGTTGGTGGCCATCTCTTATAGCTCCCACAGCAGTGTCTGAAGAGGGCTCCTTTCAAGTGTTAATAAACACTAAAGTTTGGTTCAAAGCTCCAGGCAAAAATTACAGATCTGGCAGAGGACATTTCCCATGGATACTGTCTTAAATAAACTAAGCTAAAATTCTCAATAAAATCCATTAAGTGCCATGTAATAACTACCACATTGGAAGTACACGATATAACACTGTGATAAAGAACACTGTCCCTGGAGGAGTTCCACTTCTGAGGTGGCAGGGTGAGAAGTTCCATGGACCCACTCCCTAGCAAAATAAGCAACAGGGCAAAAACTAACTAACTAAATAAGTAAGTAAATAAATATAAACCATTTAAAGTCTCTGGAAATTTCCTAAGGGCATACTGAAAATGAAGTAACACTTAATCAAGAAAATCTACTAAAACTCAATAAAAACAACAGGAGTCCATAGTGTCTCAGCCTCATCTTGCTCCTTCCGCTTCCACCTCACTTTCTGCCTTACTCAGCTTGATGGAAGCTCCAGTCCAAGTAGGTCTGGCCAAGAAGACAGGGCTTATTCTCCCTTAAAAGTTTCCAGTTAAGGGTTATCTCAGCTGGAGGCTGCTAGGATTTTTCTTGCCATCCAAATGAAATTTGAAAAGGCTAAATTCCTGGTGAGTGTGACCAAGGGTTTGTGGGCTCCCTTTCTTCACCCAGCTCTGACCCATAGGATGCAGTCTCAACCCCAGGTGTGGCAGACCTAGAATACTGGGGCCTTGATTGCCATCACTCCAGCTTGCTCCAAGGGCAGTTCCATGCCAACTGAGGTAAATGGAGAAGACCAGAGGCTGCCACCCAACTCAGTACCCAGAGTTGTAGCACAAAGACTTTGTCCAAGGGAGAGGCAGTCCACAAGAAAAGAGAGCCCTTAAACATTCTTCAGTTATTTGAAACAGAGCATGGGGAAGTTCAAGTCTATGGCTCCTCTTAATTAAAAGCAACAAGCTAAATCGTAAGCCAGAGAGCTCAACAGAGAAAACCAGAAAAAAGAGATAGCTAAGGATATCCTTCCTGAGGTCAGACTAAATTTTAAAGATTAACCCCAAAAGTGACCCCTACCAAAATTTATTTTCTTCAAACTACTGAGCAAACCCAGGGAATTTTTGAAAACAGTAAAGCAATCAATCAGTAATTAGTGGAGCTTATGGCTTAATGACCATAATGAATATGACACACATGAATGTGGACACAAACATCCTCAACAAAATGCTAGAAAACTGAATCTGGCAATATATGAAAAGGACTATACACCATAAACAAGTAAATTTTATCCCAGGAATACAAGGTTGGCTCAACTTATGAAAATCAATCTCATATACCATATTAATAAATAAAGGAATAAACCCACATGATCATCTCAACAGATGTAGGAAAAGCAGTTAATAAAATCTTAACACCCCTTCATGATTAAAAAAACAGTCAACAGTCTTGTGATAGAAGGGAAGGAATTTTCTAAACTTGATAAAGAGCATCTATAAACCCACAGCTAACATCATATTAATGGTGAAATACTGAAAACCCCTCTAAACCCCTAAGGTCAGTAACAAAGACTGACCTTAGACGTCAAAACTGACAAAGACGTCAGTTCTCGCTATTTCTGTTCAACATTGTGCTGGAGGTTCTAGCCAGCCCAGTTAGGCAAGAAAATTAAGTAAAAGGAATGAGATTAGAAAGGAAGAAGTAAAACTATCTCTATTTACAGATGACATGGTCTTGCATTTAAAAAACCCTAAAGAATACACACACACACACGACTAGAGTTAATAAATGAGTTCAACTGCTTTGCAGCGTACAAGATCAATTTACAAAAATCAATTGTATTTTCGCATACTAGCAATGAAAATTCCAAAAAAGAAATTAATAAACGCATTTTCATTTAAATATATCAAAGGGAATAAAATAAATAAAAATAAACTTAACAGAACAACTTCAATATTTGTACACTGAATGCTACAAAACATTGTTGAAAGAAATTAAAAAGTCCTAAATATATGGAGAGATAGCCTATAGTCATGGATTGGAAGACTCAGTATTGTAAAGATGGCAATATTCTCCAAACAGAACTACAGATTTAATGAAACCTCTATCAAAATTCTATCTGACTTTTTTGTTTTGCCATAAATGACCAGCAGATCCTAAAATTCACATGGAACTGCAAGAAAATCAGAATAGGTAGAAAAAAAACAAAAAGAAAAGGAAACAACAGACCCACAAAATCTTGAAAAAGAACAGTAGGAAGACTCACACTTCTCAGTTTCAAAACACCTAAAAGCTATGGTAATCATACTGGTTCAAGAACAGACGTTTAGATCAGTAGAATAGAATCGAGAGTCCAAAATTAACCCATATATCTATGGTTAATTGATTTTCAACATGTGTCAAGATCATTCAATCAGGGAAAGAATAGTCTATTCAACCAGATGCCCACATGCAAAAGAATGAATCTAGACCCTTACCTCAAATCATGTACAAAAATTAATTCAAAATGTATCCTAGACTTAAATGTACAAGCTAAAACTATAAAACTCTCAGAATAAAACATTAGATGTTAGTCTTTGTGACTTTATTTTGGCAGTGGATTCTTAGATATAACACTCAAAGCACAAACAACCAAAAAATTGAATTAGATTTCATTAACATTAAAAATGTCTATGTCCCAAAGGACAGAATCCAAAAAAAAATGAAAAGACAACCCACAGCATGGGATAAAATATTTGCAGATCATGTGTCTGATGAGGGACTTGTATTTAGTACATATAAAAATAAAGTTATAATAATGACTCAATGTGAAAAAAATAAACCAATTAAAAATAGGCAAAGGATCTGGACAGTTTTTTATAGAAGGTATATAAATGGTCAATAAGCATATGAAAAGATTCTCAATACAATTTGCCGTCATGGAAATCAAAATCACAATGAGCTACCACTTTACACCCACTAGGATGGCTACAAATCAAAAGGACAGATAATAACAAGTGTTGGCACAGTTGTGGAGAAATTGGAACTTTTGTATGTTTCTGGTGGGAATGTGAAATAGTTCAACTGCTTTGGAAAACAGTCTGGCAGTTTCTCAAATGGTTAAACACAAACTTACTGTGCAACTCAGAAATTCTACTCTAGGTATGTTCCCAGGAGAAATGAAAATGTATGTCCACACAAAAACCTGCACACAAATGTTCATAGCAGCTTTATTGATAATAGCAAAAAATAGAAACAAATGTATATCAACTGATGATTGGAAGAAGAGTGGTATACCTATAAAATGGAATATTATTTGTCAATAAAATGAAATGAAGCACTGATAACATGATACATTGATGAACCTTGAAAATATGCTAATTAAAAGAAGCTAGTCACAATAGATCACATATTATATGACTCCATTTATATGAAATGTCAGGGATAGGCACGTGTATAGGGACAGAAAGTAGATTAGTGGCTGTCTAAGGCTGGGAGAGATTAGGGGTTTGAGAAATGATGGCTAATGGGAACTGGATTTCTTTAGGGGGTAATAATGTTCTAAAACTGATTACAGTGATAATAGCACATGTCTGTGAATGTACTAAAGCCGCTGAATTGTACACTTTGAATGGGTGAATTATATGGTATGTGAATTATATCTCAATGAAGGTATTTAAAAAAAACAAGTCTGGAACGAGATTATATTTCAATCTCCAGGTCTCCTATCTGTGAATTTAGGCCAAGTATTTAAACTCTTTATGATTCTGTTTCTTCATCTTGAAAATGGAGATAACAACATTATCTATGTCATAGAGCTGCTATGAAAATTAAAGGAACTAATAAATGCAAAGAAGAAAGGACTTCTAACAGAGCCTGGCACATAGGAAGTGCTGTACGTAGGTGTTAGTTCTTATTATGCACAGGGTGTTAAAGGAGAACATAAAAGAAGCATCTATCGAATGTGTAGGGCAGTGGGAAAGGCTTAAAGGGTGACACAAATTAGTTTTGAAACATAGGCAGGGATTATCAAGGCCTAGATAAAAGGGAAGGAATATCCAACAGTGTAAAGAGTATACACAAAAGTATGCAGACATCAAGAATTTAAAGTATCCTGTAAGTAAACTGGAGTATCACCTGAAGCAAACGAAATTGAAATGCAGCCTGTGTTTTAGGTATTCTTTTTAAAGAGCTCCTTCAGAGACAATTTAAATAGAAATTTTCTGTGAGAATAAGGTTAGCATTACATAATTTAGATAACATGCATCAAGTTAAAAACACCATCGTTGAGACCCTGATCTAGACTGAAGATTAGGTAAAATGTTTCTCATCTTTATTATTGAAACAGTATAATCTGTACACATAGCTCTGTATGGTATACATATTTTGTTGTCTGTTCTGCTGCTGGTACCCACCTTGTGTGAGAGAAAAGGGGAAAATGTGATTTTTATAAACAGACACTTGAGGAAGACTAGCCTATATAGGCAAACAATGTAATTCATAGCAACACTGGCATATGTGTTCACTTCAATGCTGAGTGAATAAAATCATCATGAGAATTGCTGCATGACAGTGGCTTGACAATTTCTTATTCTTTCTCATCACACCAATTCTTAAGATGATAGCTGTCATGCAGACATGTGAATATCGCTGTTGGACCGAGCTAACCGTGCATGACCCAACTTTTTTTCCTTTTGCAAGATGAAACCTGAATTCTCAGACTAAACAGTGAATAAATGTTTCAGAGATGTGTTATATAATTTACTTCTGAAAAATAGAGTTACTACTTGTCTCTAGAAGTTTAGAAAGATATTGACATAGTCATTTGCAAATTCAAAGATGTAGAAACAGTAAGTCTATGTTGACTTCCATAACCTCTGCAATATTCTAGCCAATATCATATAGCATTGCATTGGAAAGAAATCCCAATGTTAAGGTGACCTTGAAGTTTTAAGTTACTTTTTGCTAATGCAGTAGTTTTGGCATAGTTAACAAAACCAGTTCTATATATAATTCCTCAGAAATAAATATAAGTATAAATATGAAAACTAGAGAAATGCTTCTGATACAGATTTTACTTTTTAGAGTTACAAAGGAATATATTAATGAATTAAGAGCCATTAAATCTTACAGATAATGTTACCAGCCACCATTTAGGGCACACTTATTATTCTTGGTGTTTTAATCTTCATGGAGCCCTCAAGATTATTATTTGTGTTTTGTTGATATGGCTGAGACTTAGAGCTAGTTAAATAACTTCAAGTTACAGTTGTGGCAAAAATAAGCATTGAATCCTTGTTTGTCTTGCTTGACATGATGGTGACAAGAACAGGACTAAATTCCTATTGCCAACAACTAGAAAATTGAGCAAAGTATGGAAAATAACTTTCAGACATTGGTCAATATGTAAATAAGGATTTTGATTCCTAAAGGTTGGAAACAACGAAATGATTCCAACAATCACCCCAGATCTTTGGCTGATGGCAATTTCCAGATTGGAGGCCCACGCATATAGATCCAAAACAGACTGTCAGCTTTACTGAGTTGAGAAGTTAGAGATCAAAGTTTGTGAAAGCTGAGGAGGTTGGTATTTGGAGGAGAATACTTGCAGGAAGGGGGTCAGAATGACATAGGGGTCATTTTGAGTCTTGGCTGAGTAATAGATCATACATACATCCAGAGAAACTGTACAATGCTGGGGGAAGAAGGACAAAAAGCATATCAGTTCCCTTTTTTTTTTTTTTTTTTTTTACCAACTAAAGATATAAACCTTTATTTCACAACTTTGTCATAATTTATTTCTAATGAGACATGTACTGGGGACATAGGTTTAAAATAACAGAGACTTTTGAGAAAGGTTTCATTTTGGGGGGATCTTATTATACCAAGACTTTAAAAGGGTATATGAAAAGCATGTATTCACCTTTGAATTATGTAGTAATTAACATTTAGGTGAGCAAACACATAAAGTAGCATACTCCCACACATCTTGCTCTATCAGTGTTTCTTATGTTGCTTTGACCTCTTAAAAGGTTCGGCTTTTCATTAGGAAGATGCATATTCATTTGCCGCTTCTGAACTCCAGTAGCATGTTGATTTTGTTGATGTTTACAGCTGACATAAATTAGCATTGGGTAAACAGATGCAAAAAAAAGTCACAGAAAGTTGTCCTTGCTTATATCTTTAGAAATCGTCCCAATCAGACGGGAAAACCAATGTTTTTAATTCAAATGTAACAGTTAGATTTCATTTTACAAAGGAAATAAATTTTGAGAAAACCTTGTATGCTTTCTCAGTGCCTCTCAAAGAGCTAAGGAGTCAGATGGCAGCCTTACCAGTGAGGAAACCAGGCCTCAAGTGGCATTTGGATTCTTTCAAAGGCACAGTAACAAGTTTGACCAATAGGGGATCATTCATCAAGTCACTATCCATTGCATTAAATGGGACTCTAGTGTGGTCTGAAATGAGAAAAGATGCCTCTAAAAAGCACCCAACGTGGGAATAGCTTACTCATCTGTCAGCTTCCAGAGCACAAACAGCTATTAAAAGTCAGCTCCCTCTGGGGAGGTAGGAAGCAGTCAAGGAGAGAACCACCACACCGATGGAGGCCCCGGAAATGGAAAAGTTGGTCAAGGAAAGGAAGGCAAATGCATACTCTTTCAGAATACACCCCTTGGGTTTTTTAATGATCAGTCGAAATACAAAGAGGTTTGGATTTTAAGGTATCTTTTCACAGCATCTCCACGTAAACTGTGTATTAATTATTTTAACCTGGAAACAAAAAGGCCATAATGCTGAAAGGTGGATTTGTGATTCTTGCATGTTTTAAAACTTGGAGCAAAGAATTTCAGTTTCTCTGTGTGATGGAAGTTAGCATGAGGAAATGAACTTCACATTTTTTAGGGGTTTTTTTTTTGGTAGGTTTGAAGGTGGGTTTTTTTTTTTTTCCTTTTCTTCTTTTTATTTCCAACCATTGCTAGTGCCATGAAACGGGAAAATGAAATGTTTGCACTAATTTTTTTTCCCATTGATTCTTACGTAGAATAATGTACTCTGCAGTTCAATTAAAAATAACAAGCTGCTGTGTTGCTCTGAGCCAAATGTAATCTCCAAGACCATGGTCAATACAACACTCAAGAAAATGAAGTATTGAGGCTGAATGGTCTGAAGTCTACTGGGGAATAAAGAAGCAACTGATTAGCATTTGAAAGCAAGGTCTTTTAATTTTTTAGAAGTCAAAGGGAATAAGAAAGTGATCACTTATCAAGAACAAAGAGTTTGAAAAATATCTCACCTTTTTTTTTTTTATGGGTCCTTTCAAAATTTTAAGAATGACCTTTGAGGGTTTTCCTGGTGGCACAGTGGTTGAGAGTCCACCTGCCGATGCAGGGTACGCCGATTCGTGCCCCAGTCCGGGAATATCCCACATACCGCGGAGCGGCTGGGCCCGTGAGCCATGGCCGCTGAGCCTGTGCGTCCGGAGCTTGTGCTCCGCAACGGGAGAGGCCACAACAGTGAGAGGCCCGCGTACCGCAAAAAAAAAAAAAAAAAAAAAAGAATGACCTTTGGTCATCAGCCCCAAAGAACTAAGATGCTTTTCTATACACGTAATGTTACGTTTGGGAATACTCCTAGAGTACCTGCTGAAGAATGTAAGGATAAATGGACCAATGCTCAATGCTTTTTCAGTCTAAGTGACGTTTGCTCCATCCAGTGAAGGATGTCATGAGAGTAAGTGTTACGACTGGTTTTATGCTAAACATTCCAATCTATTATGCAGTAAAATATAGTGATGGGAAAAAGTTTCATACATCTTTACATTTTTCAGTAAACCTCCCTCTAATTCCTTAATATGTGTCCCCATAATTAATTCAGTACTGTAGTCCATATCTAAAATCCTGATAAGAGCTAGCACAGAAGTTATTTTTAAATGCCTTTTATTAATTTGAATAACTTGTAGTAATCTTCTTTTATACACTTACTAATTTTTGAAACACAGAATATGGTCTTTGCAGCTTTAAGCTCAGACTTCTCTACCTTCTGTAAATCCCCCCAGATTTGTTTCTTGCTTTTAAATATCAGCACCTTTCCGCTTTCTACGCTTCTGTTTCTGCCCTCTATGCAGGAGATCTTTTAAGTTTCCCACTGTGCTTCGTAATAAAATCAAAAGAAAAAAGCATATCCTTCAGAAAGCATTCAGCTCACTGGAAATAGAAAACCTGTCACCTTATTCTTAAAACCTCAGATCAGGCGGGTCAGTGGCAGAAATAGTGAGTGCAGTTTTGACAAAGGGTATGGAGTGGGGTTAGCAAAATTATTATGTACCTTGTTATCTCCAGATGTGTTTTTAAGGAAAAGACTGTCTTCGTTCAGGAAACCCGCTTGGTACTGTTGGGAGGAAAACTTTTCCTCTGCCCTTTTAGGTTCATACATTTAGGGGCCTGTGAATTAACTGACAACAGGAAGAAAGTCAAGGTTTATTTACACATGCACATGGAAGTCACTTAGTAATTTAGTCATGAGTAACTTGCTGAATATCCAGACAAAGGTAAAGGTTTATATACCAGCTTAACAAGAGGGGCGGAGGTGGAGTTCAGGGCTTCAGAGGGAAAGTAGGAAGGGTCTGTTGTTGGATTTTTTTGTGCACGCTAATGGGAACAAGTAGACTGTCTCCTTCCAGGAATTTGCAGGAAACTCCCTCCCTGTGAATAGGTTTAATGGCAGCTGCATCTTCTGGAGGCTCTGCTTTATTCAGATAAGGGAAGTTCAGATAAGATTTTGTGTTTTCACTTTAACATAATCTTTATGCCAAAACTGTAATCCCATCAATATGCTGACTAAAGTTGAAGTGTGACTTGGAAGAAGAAGAAAGTATAAATAGTTCTACTTTGGAATAGAAAAGGAGATATAGAGTGGACAAAGAGACAGAAGAGATTGATTTTGATACTACCATGTGTTAAAAGACTATAGCCCAAGTTCTTTCTCTTTTATATACCATGTAGTTTCTGAACATCCTACCCAACCCCAAACACACATACATACCCAAATGCTGATGCAGGCAGTCTAAATTAACTTCTAAGAATACAGGCTTTATCTTACCAAATTATAGTTTTCTCCGGATATATGCCCAGGAGTGGGATTGCAGGGTCGTATGGTAGTTCTGTTTTTAGTTTTTTAAGGAACCTCCATACTGTTCTCCATAGTGGTTGTACCCAATTTACATTCCCGCCAACAGTGCAAGAGGGTTCCCTTTTCTCCACACCCTCTCCAGCATTTATTGTTTGTAGGCTTTTTGATGATGGCCTTTCTGGCCAGAGTGAAGTGGTACCTCATTGTAGTATTGATTTTCATTTCTCTAATAATTAGCAGTGTTGAGCACCCCCAAAGTTCATTGCAGCACTATTCACAATAGCCAAGACATGGAGGCAACCTAGATGTCCATGGACAGATGAATGGATAAAGAAGATGTGGTATATATATACAATGGAGTATCACTCAGCCAATAAAAAGAATGAAATAATGCCATTTGCATCAGCATTGATGGACCTAGAAATTATCATACCAAGTGACGTAAGCCAGAGAGAGACAAATATGTGATATAGCTTATATGTGGAATCTTTTTTTAAAAAAAAAAAAAGGTACAAATGAACTTATTTACAAAACAGAAAGAGATGCACAGACATAGAAAACAAACTTATGGCTACTAAAGGGGAAAGGGGGAGATGGACAAATTAGGAGTTTGGAATTAACATATACACACTACTATATATAAAATAGGTAACCAACAATAGGTATCTACTGTATAGCACAGGGAACTAACTATACTCAATATTTTGTAATAACCTATAATGGAAAAGAATCTAAAAAAGAATCACATTTTTATATATATAACTGAATCACTTTGCTGTACACCTGAAACTAACACAACATTGTAAATCAACTATACTTCAATAATAAAAAAGAAAAAGAATACAGACTTTAGCATCAAACACTGGATTCAAATTTCAATCTTTCTTACTAGTTTATAAGCTCAGTTATCTATTCTATCCCCAAATCTCAGGTCTCTCATTTGTGACACAATGAGAACATTTGTGAAACAGTAGCAATACCAGAGTATTCCAAGAATTAAATGAGGTGATTAATGTAAAGTGATAAGGATGATGACAGGCAAAATGTAAGTAGTAGTAGTTGTTGTTGCTATTTTTTATTTGCTTCCTCCCTTAGCCTGAAAACATGCTTTGGATGAAAAACATTCTTTGACCCTGAATCGTCTTTATTCTACTAATTCTTTCTAATGCAAATGTCTCAGACTTCAGTTCTATCTTCACTTCATCATTTATTTTTATCCTCACACCACTAGCTTCTATTGGTTTCTATTTTGACTTCTCCAAAGAAACTGCTTTCCAAAAGGTCTTCATGATCTCCTACCTGACAAATGCAATGGATGTTTCCAGGCCTTATCTGTCTGGACCTCTCACCTGCATTGAAATCTACAGCAGCTTGTTCCTTCTTGAAACTGTCCTTTCTTGCATCCTCCAACCATGTCTTCCCCTCATTTACTTCTGACCTCTATTCTTTCTGCCTCCTTCATTGGAGTCTCTTTTTCCAGAATTTCATCCCTAACTCTTTCTATACTTTACCTCTGAATGATTTCATTTACTTTCTTGAAAATTATAAACAAATTTTTATTTCCAACCCTGACCTCTCCCTCATGCTTCATTTATTCAACAAGTGTTGATACAAGTGTTACGTAGTCAATGACAAAAACTTAGAAAACATGGAAAATGAAAATTAACAAAATCATCCATATTTCACCTTCAAAAACTTACTAATATTTCAGTGTCTGTCACTAGCTAAAAAAAACCTAGTTACTTTATCCATAAAAACAGAGATAATTATGATTCTAAACTCATAGGATAGCTAGGCATAAATATACAAAAAGCATCTGAAAGTGCCCACCACACAGTAAGTTCTATATGGATGTTTGCTGCTCTTATTATTACTTTTTTTTCAAATTTTAAAAGTGCACACTCCTATGGACTGAATATTTGTGTCCCACCAAAATTTATATGTTAAAGCCTAATTTCCAATGCAATGGTATTTGAAGGTGGAGCCTTGGAGTTACAGTAAGTAGGTAATGAGAGTAGAGCCCTAATGAATCAGATTAGTGCCCTTACAATATACACTAATATGTATAAAATGGGAAACTAAGGAGAACCTGCTGTATAAAAAAATAAATAAAATAAAAAAGAAGAGACATGAGAAAGATGATATCTTTGCTCACTGCCATGTGAGACAAAGGAAGCAAGCTCTCATCAGACACGGGATCTGTCAGCACATTGATCTTGGACTTCCTAGCCTTCATAGCTGTGAGAAATAAATGTTTGTTCTTGAAGCCACCCAGTCTATGGTAACTTGTTAGAGCAGCCTGAATTGACTAAGGCACCCATACTCATAAATAGTTTTGTATAATTTCTTCCCATTCAGCAAAATACATATGAATATATTTTTAATTTATTTTTACAGTAGGTCCTTGTTGGTTATCTGTTTTTAAATATAGCAGTGTGTACATGTCAATCCCAAACTCCCAATCTATCCCTCCCCCCTCATCCTTCCCCCCTGGTAACCATAAATTCATTCTCTAATTCTGTGCATCTGTTTCTGTTTTGTAAATAAGTTCATTTGTATCATTTTTTTTACATTCCGCATATAAGTGATATGATATTTGTGTCTCTCTGTCTGACTTACTTCACGTAGTAAGATAAAATATATAAAATACATGTGAATATTTTTAATGTAAATAAATATTTTAATGTAAATAAATATCCTTTGTTATACAGCAGATGTGATCAATAGTTTTTTTCAGCTGCTTAATGAATTATGTTTACAGTTGCCTCAAACTTCCATTAATTTATTCAGGGTTGTATATAATTCCCAGAATGCCAACTGAAACTCAACATTTCCATGTCTCATTTCCTGAAATAATGTTGGAATGCAAATGAAAGTAATGTTTTTACAGTGATGTTTTGAATCTCTCTGTAAGACAAACAAAAACAAACCAATCCCAAACTTTAAAATGTTCCTCTTAGTTTGTTAAAAAACCCTCCTGTGGCCCAATTCTGAGCAGATAACTATTTAACAGGGCATTAAGACACTGAAGTTGACAGCTGAATGTGCTGTTTAATAGTCTATCATAGAGATTTTTTAGAAAGCAATCCCTAGTTGTCAGGCATTTAGTTTGTTTTCAAGTTCTCACTAAAGAATTTGCAATGAACATTCTTTTAGATACATACCTGTGCTCATTTATGATTACCTCCTTAGTTGTAAAATTACCAAAATAAATAACACAAAAATTTGAAAGTGTTTCCTTTCCGACTGTGAATTTGTGTGCTTAAAAGGTTGTCCCATATTTAACTCACATAAGTGGTATATAAGAAAGTTTGCTTCCTCATATGTTTGCTGATAAACATTAACATTCTTTTTCATCCTTGCCAATCCAATGAGCTATAAATAACTCATCTTTTTAAAATTTGTATTTCCCAAAGGTATATTCAGAGAACAAAAATAAATAATTCACTCTTAATGTTTGGTATTGAACTTTGTCCTTTTAAAATTTAAGCATTAAAGATTATGATTTTAATGATTGTTATTTCTTCTGATAAATATTATTTCTCTTTTAACTGACTATGTGAGTCACAAATGTGCAGGAAAAAAAGAAAGTACATGTTTTCCTTCTGTTAAATTTGAATGTGTATTAATTTTGTATTCTGTACGGTAGGTTTTTTCAAAATATTGTCTTTGATTCTGTATTGAATATTTGCCCTGAGGACTTTGGTCTACTGATTGAAAGTTTTAATCCCTCTAATAGAATTATGATGCATACACCAAATAGAACATTCAGGGAGAATCTCAGAAGTCCATACTCTTCTCAAGACTGAGGCCTCCACTGAGGATTTCCAGAAGTATAGCATAGCATTCCATCACTTCTCACTAAGTACTGATAACCCCACATCTATATATCAGTGAAATCCCATCAGTTCTACCTTCAAAATATACCCAGAATCCAATTACTTCTCATCATATCCATTTCACTGCCTAGCTCACTGGTTTATTGCAAAGGATTCCTAATTGCTCTCCTAGCTTCTGTCCTTGCTCCTCTAGTCTCTTGTCAATAGCAACTATCAACCGTCTCGAAAACTGTTAGAACATAGCAGATCACAACCCCCTCTGCTCAGAGCCCATCAGGCTGCCCATCTTAGTTGAAGTAAGAGCAGAAGTCATCAGAGGGGCTTAAAGGTACTGTTTAAGCTCCACCAGACACACACCCATTACCTCTCAGACATTTCCTATCTGACCCTAGCTCCCACAGTTCCCGCCACACTACTTTCCCTTCTGTCTCTCAATCATGTCAGTGAGATTCCTGCCTGACACATCTGCACTTAACTCTCTCTTCAGTCTGAAGTGTTCTTTCTGCAGAGCCTCTCCCTAACTGAAGGTACAACCCTTTCTCATTATGCTCTTTGTTCTCATTTGTTTAATTTCCCCCCCACAATTCTTATCATCATATGACATAACATATATATTACTTATTTTGTTCTTGTCCATCACTCCCATTAGAACGTAGGTCTAGCAGGACAGAGATGTTTGTTTATTGTTTGCTTTGTTCACTGTTGTATTCATAGCATGTGCCTGGCATTAACACTTGAATGACTGAATAAATATCTGAATTTCTGCTATTTTCCTGTAATAATATTATTTTGGATGGATATACCACTAGCCCTAAACATCCCAAGTTTAATTTTAAATGGCTTTTCATTGAATTCTGATATTTAATTAGCTTCAGTTTACATTTATTAAATGTTTTTATATGCTGGCATAGACTGTCATATCATAAAGATCTGCTGACATTTATTAACATTACTGTTCTTGACAACATTTTTACAGGAATATGACTGTATCAACCAGAGAGTTTGTAAACATTATCATCATTTTGAAGTCAAATTTTACCAAGTTCTTCAGTTAAATATTTTATAGACTTCTGACATTTGGTAGAGCTAGTCACTCCTCGCAGCTGTAATGTGCTGTAGCTCAAAACATACCCATGATAGTTTTCCTTGACATAACGGCATTTACAAAGTACTCTGCACTGGTAAACTTTTGACAATATTTATGGAATAGAGTTGACTCTTGCATGTGGCTGTGCCCTTGTAAGATTCACTTGGGTGTTAAATTTAGCAAAATAATGAAGACTTGGACCAAATACACAGAAAATATTATCCAGCACTCATATTCAGAAAGCAAACCAAAAGCCTAGTAGTTCTAAGTTTGTATGCGGTAACCCTGTGGTCTGTAAGAATCTTAGCCTCCTAAAAATGTGTTTTCAAATGCATGCTAGGCAAAACCAATAAATGAGAACTAATGAATGTACTTAGGATTGCTGTGACTGCCTGTTGTCCTTGATGACCTTGTACTCCCAGTTACAGCATCTTATTCAGATTCTCGCGAAAACAAAATGAACATCTTTATTTTGTTTTGCAACCCTCCGTTAAGTCACTAAAATGTAGCCATTTCATGATCATAAAGGAAAGTACAAAAGCGAACATTTTATTGTGAAAATGAACTTTCTCGCATACTAATAGCTTTAACTTTATGTTCAATTTAAAGTGTTTTTATCACTTAAATAATTGCTTACAAAATAGGAATCAGAAATAATACGTAAGATATGGCTTTAGGAAGTTAGAATGACTAAATATTTTTGTTTACTTATAATTTGAATCTTATTGTCTGGTAAAAATATTTAAGCAAAGATTTTAAAAGGTAAGTTTAGTGCAACGTTTTCTAAATCTTTGTTGCTCCATAAAATCCTTCTGCAGGAGCCCTTTTAACAATGTTTTCATTGCATATCCCTGTGACGAGCTTTTCTTCTCTCCATGCAACTCAGATATTTTTGCTTTTATAACACCTAGATTGTTTATTCCTCCCCTGATGTTCCTCAGTTTTGTTTTCCTGTCCTGGTGTTTTGATATCTTTTTAATAACAGCCTCCATACCTTTTGCCTTTTTTAACTTGTAGTCGTTTCTAATATTCGTATATGTTCTATAAAAATAGCGAGGCTTTTCCAAGGACAGTGATAGTCATTAATTCTGCATATATCACAGTGGAATGTGTCATCGCCAAGCAAAATATAAGCTCACACTGTGCATAAAGACAGTTCTTGTTTGCTTCAGCCAGGAGCACAGTTTATGGGGAAACAATTTTTAAACAGGTCACTAAGAAATATTCTCATTCTCCCGTTAATGTCTTTGAGCCACATATGTGAGTAGAATCGTAAGGAATTTCCAGTGACTCATGCCTCGTTTTGGCCATCCCCTCATTCTGTGAAGTTGTGCATATTGAAACCTCTAAACAGCCCTTAGTAAAGCCTTGACAGTAGAGCTTGTTGCTTGCACCTATCAAAAATGTCAGATGCTTTTTTCCAAACTCTATCACTAGCAAACAATATTGAATACTTACTAAATACGGGAATTAGCTACAAAATCTGCAAGTTGCAGTGTTGTAAATCAACTAAGCAATTAGCGTGAGATATTTTTAAGTGACTGAATACAAATTCAGGATTATCAAGTTATTATCTAATAACCCAACAAGTGATGTGAATAAATCCTTGCTAATATGAAAATTATCAACCACTGAAACACTCTTCTATAAGCAGGTCTATGGATCCTCATGCTAATGCACTTAGATTGATAAACTACAGGCATTCTGTGAAAGCTTCATTTATTCCAGTTGCTGAGGATTGTGTTTAGAGAATCTGTCATCCAAATGATCAGCAAATCGAAGTCTGCAATTTGTTTTCATTTAATAGGCGGACAGGTTTTCACCAGTTTAGATTCAGTCCTATTAATACTCTTTGAAACTAATTGCTGGGAAATGAATTTTAAAGGCAGGATTTTATAATTTCTCTTTTTCTTCTTCCTGTCCCTATAATAGAAGACAGAAAGCCACCTGTACACACTTTTAAAATATATGTTAGATAGGCACAGGCCATAATCTCCTGTCTGTATGGTTGCAAAGGACCCTTAGTCCTCACTCTGCCACAATCCATTCTACACTCTTCTCTCAGAATTACTTTCTGATTATGCTATTTCCCTTCCACAAAGCTCCAGTTCCCTGCCAAATAAGACAGTAACCTTAATATGGTTTCAACACCCTCCATTATGTACTCCCACTTAACATAATTTTCTTTATTTTTGTTGATATTGCAATATAACACCCATACAGAAAAAAGTTTAAACCATTAATTGATTAAAAGTAAAGTAATAGCCAAGTAACCACTGCCCAGAACAAAAACACCAGAATATCGTCATTACCGCAAGAGCCATCTTTGCTTGTGTATCTTTCTGATCATACCCTCTCCAGCATCCCAGGGCCAACCACCCAGAGCTGATTACTTCCTTGATTTTCTTTATAGTGTCTCCACTATGTACCCTTAAATACATAGTTATTTTACCTGTTCTTGAATGTTACAAAAATGGAACCAAACTGTTATCTTGGAGTACTGCTTTTTTCACTCAACATGATTCTTGTAAACGTTCATTTGTATTACTGTGTATCGCTCTGCTTGCTTCAATTTTAAGCTGTTTAATATTCCATTACATCAATATACCACAATATATTTACTTTTCCATGTTGACAGACATTTGGATTTTTAGATTATTTCCAGATTTGGGCTATTACAGACAATGCTGCTATAAATGTTCTTGGGCATATATTTTGGTGCCCAAGATTCTCTAGTGTTCAAACCCAAGGAGTGAAATTGCTAGGACATAGCTATCCATATCTTCATACTAGATAAATGTGTATGTAACTCTCAAAACCAGGCAAAATTAACTGCATGTAAGGATTTTCAATCTCTACTAGATATGTAAAATGTTTTTCAAAGTGGTTGTACAAATTTAAACATCCAGCAAAGGTCATGATAGCTCCTATTTCCTCATATCCTTTGCAGTATTTGTATTATCATACTACATTTCTTTCTGCTTCTCATCTCTTACCCCTTCTTTTTGGATTTTCTATTTGTTTATTCCTTTGTACCCTGGATATTAGTTCTGACCTATAACAGGTCACTAATTCTCTCTTCATCTGTTTCTAATCTGCTGATAAACTTAGATAGTTGTTAACTTTGGTCATTGTCTTTTCTAATTCTTACATTTCTGTTTAGTTCTTTTCAAATTCTACAATGATACTTCCTTTAGTTTCCAATTTTCTGCCAAAAAAGTTTTCCCCTTATTTCCTTAAAAATAGTAAACATAATTTTTATAATATGCATCTGAAAATTTTAGTAACTGAGTCCTTGAAAGATCTGTTTCTGTTACATATTACTTCTGCTGGTTTTATATATGAAATACAACTTCCTGTTACATGGTATCTTTGACTTTTGCTGTGGACATTGTATTCAACCAATCGTTTGAAGGGATAATGTAAGACCTAAAATGAAAATACTTCCTAGAAGATTGTGGGGTTTTTATTTTTCCTTCCTGTCAGGAATCTGGAGTCTGTCAGTCTCACACCACCTTCAACTGCATTAAAATATGAAACAAATTATGGCATTTTAGATTTTAATCCATACATTGAAAATTTTGAGGTCCAAAAATATAATATTGAAGTAAGTTGAGTTATGACGATGCCTCCTCTCTGTAACTTACTTTGTGACTTTGAGTTGAAACTTTTGTTTCTAGTTTTTCTTATCTGTTAAAATAGTACATGGCTTGTAACCCTCAAAATGGTGATTTTCCTTTTTTTACAGTTTCCTTTCTATTTCTCTTATATTCTGTTTGTACCAGTTATGCTGCAGGTTGCTTGAGTTTTGCTTTATGTTTTTTGAGTACATAGATTTTCCAATACTAGGTTATGATTATTTTGAAAGTGGTGTCCATGACTTTTTACCATATCTCTCACTATATTGAGTGTAGTAATTTGATGCAGTAACTGCTTAATGCATGTTAAATGGATAAGTCAATGAATGAATAAATTTTGGAAATAGGTGCATTGATAAAAGTGATTAAACCAAGCTCAGTATTGCCGTAGAGAAGGAACAAGTATCTTTTCTACTATAGGTCCCAGAGCTTCAGTCTGTGTTTACCTGTCCAATATATTGTTTTATTGTCCTCATAAAACACAAGTGGTCTGAGGTAGGATTTATGCATAGTGATCCAAATGTGTAATAGAGCTTAAAAACAAAGCTTAAAAACATTGATCTAGAAGAGAAGTGATAAGATGTAATAAAAGTTTAGTTAGGATGTACAATTTAAAAAGCATGTTCATCAATAATTCATCAACAGTCTTTAAAACAACCTTTAGTATAACCATTTTTATTCTGTAACTCTAATCATTTGTAGCTGATGTTGCTAGAAGCAGATTTTGACAACAAACTTTTGAAAGGGATCCATTTGCCTAGGGATTTACTTATAAAGTTGGAATTAAAAAGTCATTTCTAGGGGAAAATTCAGCATATTAAGCAAATATAACATAATCTAACACATTAAACAATTGTTCTAAAGATAATCAAAATGAAAAAGAATCACTATTTCATATGAAAGCATACATTTGGATATTATTTTTGCCACATAGAGCAGTTAGCTCTGCATTATAATTAATTAGTCTTCTTAATTTTTTAGGTGTCACCTTAAAGAGTGGTTTTGCATATCCTGGTGATTAAATTGCTGCTGTACCTAAGAGATTTGTTAGATTTTAAAGACCATGGATAAATAAAGAATACATATGGTCCAAAATTATTGGTAGAGGAACCAGTCAAATAATAAGATTTTTCATGAAGCATCTTTCCATTGGTTTGTCAGTGGATAGATGTTCAAAATATAGAAATGAATGAAATGTGTGTAAGGAAATAATTACATGCTCTCTGTTGCCAGCATGTACAACATGATATAAACAATCAATGCCCAATTAATTCTAGAATTTCCTGATCTTATTTACATGCTCTCTGAATATGATCTTTATTTTGGAATTTCTTTAACCCATTCTGAATCTAATAACTTCATGACCCAGTTCAGAGTATTTGTGCAATGCATAGTCATTAGCTAGGTCTGTATTTTGTCCAGACAATCAAATGGACGGAAGCAAATTTTGCCATATTAGCGGGAAGTTTATATTTGGAATCAAGAAGATGTTCTGTATTTTATATATTGTATTAAAGGATTTGTTGAATTTTTACTTTTCACTCATTTGATATCATTTAGATTAAAGTCAGTATTGTTAGAAATTTTCATTCATTCTCAAAACCTCTCATCTGTTGATATATCAATCTGTCATTATTCATTAGCATCAAATACTGCTAAAACAGGAAAAAAATCAGGAGCTTAACAACAAGAAATTGAAATTTTAAATTTTTCTTATATTCTAGAACCCGAGAGAGTCAGTCATTCTTCTATAGCATTTCAAGTGCCAAGGACATAGACTTCTTCTGTCTTATTTCTCTATTATGTGTGATCTAAGATAGTTACCAGAGCTTCCAGCCAATACGTGTTCATAAGTAGAAAGGACAGAAGAACAGTTGCACAAAGCACCCTGCCTACATCACATTTGTCAGAATTGGTCACATGGTTTCATCTTGCCTGAAGGGAGACTATGGATTGTCTTTATTCTCAGTAGTGCTAAAATGAAAATAGATACATATAATTAATGACAAAGAGGAGAACACTACTGGGGAAGAAACAGCAGTCACATCCTTCATCTAACTATTTATTTACTGATTTATTTTACTATAAAATAAGATATAAATGGTTAAACAAGACCAGTTTTTTAAAAAAATAATACCAGTAGCTTAGAAAACTAAGATTTTTTAAAAATTACAAATAACACAATATCAACATAGTTATAGATGAGCATCATAATCTCCTGGGTATCCAAAGTGAAATGGGATAGCTAAATAATTATTTACATTTTCATTATTTTAAAAAAGGCATTACTGAAGCAAAATGAAGCTCTCTTGGCTCTGAACAATTTAAAAATTTATCTCATGGGAAAACTGAATGTTATGGTGGACAATATTCCTATAATAGACGTAGTGATTTTATAAGGCGCTTACTTAGTGTCTTTGAGTAAGAGCTAAAAGCAAAGTATTATTTTACCACTCAATGAAGGCTGTTTTGTGAGTCCCTAAGGAAAAATGATCCAAAGCTAAAATCCTTGGGTATTCTGGCTTAGACCCAGGATAGATTTTAACCTGCCCACAGGACTGGGTGTATATACATACTATGGATGTAAATATTACTGTTGTTGAAAGATTCCTGAACAAGTTTAGGAAATTAAGAAATAGATTATCTAATTTTCTGTAGTCTGCCAGCATGTGTCAAACCAATTTACCGCTCTTAACACCAGGTGTTCTAAAAAGTGAAAGGGCACTATTTGTTAACTGTAAGAGGACAACAATGCAAAAAGATGAAAGAGGTGGAAATTGAAACCAATTTGCTGAATTTACTAAATTACACAAATTACCCAAAAAGTAAGTGAATTTCTCATAACAGTAGTAAAGAAATTACTTTTGCAATGAAATGTGTGTTTATATCCAAGTTTCAAAATTACTTAGCAAATAACTCCCAGTAAATGTGATGTTATAAATTTTAGCTAAATTATATGTTCTTAGAAGTTTTTGATCTTTTCAAAAAATTCTATGTAGTTTATATCTGTTAAAATATTATTTTACATATTTTGACATAAATAAACAATAACTGCCTGAGGAGAGAAACAAATTCATGATCTCCTAAATATGATTTTGTTATTGATGAATCTTAGGTTGGTCCCGAGACGGCAAGAAACATGAATTCACGGTTCCTGAAGTTTTATAATCACTTTCATCTAATTTTTGATATGGTAATAATAAAATGAGAGCTGACAAGAAACTGGGTGATTAAACACTGTTTGATAAAGTGATGCATTAATAACACATAAGTTATATTTCTAAGTTATTCTCACACAGTGTAAAACCAATTTTTAGACTGTTTGTAAGCAAAACTCTTTGAAGAATTAATGTTTGCTTTAAGAGAGCAATATCGATTGACATCAAGGATTTCTCTTATTTCCATGTAGGAAGAACCTTTTGTAATGGTCTCTGAAAATGTCCTGGGTAAGCCAAAGAAATACCAAGGCTTCTCCATTGATGTTTTGGATGCCTTATCTAACTACCTGGGTTTTAACTATGAAATTTATGTTGCACCGGATCACAAGTATGGAAGCCCACAAGAAGATGGGACATGGAATGGCTTGGTGGGAGAACTGGTGTTTAAGGTAAGCATTGATTTGTTTGCTTGTTTGTTTGTTTATCACATATCTAAACGTTGACTATAACCCTTGGAAGCTAATTTCATGTAGAATAAGTGTAAGGCAAAGCATTAGGTGGCGGTGTTGAATCAAATCTCACCAATACTATTTCATGAACTTTGTGGAAACAAAAACTGATGACAATATAAAGCTAAATTTTACGATATTTCCTATAATAGAAAACTATTTCTCTATTACTTTATCTCCACTTCTGTCAGTCGTTGCTTCATTTTTTGGAAGCTCTATTATTAGGAGCATACACATTTTTAATCATCATGTCTTCCTGATGAGTTGTTGAATAGTCATGTTTATGTCTATAATTTACTATTTGATTTCTGTGTATCTCATTTTTTCCCTCTGTTCCTTCTTTTCTTGCCTTCCTTTGGGTTAATTGAATTTTTTTAGTGTTTGATTTTATTTCCCTCTTAGCTTTTTAGCTGTATTTCTCTGTAGTTTTGTCTATGGTTAGTCTAGAGATAGTAATGTGCATTCTTAACATCACATTCTGTGTAGATTAATACCATACCCCATCGCATTAAAAAAAGTAATAAACATGCAGCAATATAATTCCATTTATATGTACTATGTCCTTTGTGTTATTATGGTCATGTATTTATATTTATGAACTCCAAAGTAAAATGTCATAGTTTTTGATTTAAACAATCAGTTGACTTTCAAAGATATAAAGAGGGGGGGAAAAGACAGTTTCTGATATTTAACTATTTGTCTATTTACTATCTGTGTTTTTTTTATTCCTTTCTACATATCTGAGCTTCTGGCTGGTATCATTTAGTTCAGCCTGAAGAACTTCCTTTACAATGTCTTGAAGTCCAGTCCTACAAGTGGCATATACTCTCAACTTTAGTTTATCTTAAAATTTCTTTGTTTATCGTCAGTTTTAATATTATTAGCAAATAACAAACTCTGAGTTGACAAGTTTATTTTTCCTAGATACTTTTTGTCTTAGTGTTTTCAAGTGACACTGCTGATTCTGATTTATGTTTGACAAGAGCACTGCGAGTCTCAGAACACAGTCACTTATAATCAAAATATATTTTTCCTCATACTTTTTTATTATCTAAGAAGAAAATTATAGATGAAATATTATTATTCCTAAAATCAAGGCTGGTGATTTTAAAGCAAGAGCAACTTTTTATTTCAAAAATAAAATTATTATTCAACAATTTTTCATACAATAATAAATGTTTTTATTATTTCACAGTATAATTGATACATAACATTATATTAATTTCAGGCGTACAACTTAATGATTTGATATATGTATATATTGCAGAATGATTGCCACAATAAGTCTAGTTAACATTCATTACCATACATAAAGTTTTTTTTTTTAACGTTCATGACTTTAAATATGCCATTCTATTGTCTTTCGCCAAATATTGTTTCTGATGAGAAGTTAGCCATCATTTGTACTTTTGCTCCTTTTTTATAATGTAGGAGTGGCTGTTTTTTAATTCTCTTTTCATTTTTGATGTTTTGATATTCAGCTATGATTTTCTTTGTATTTATCTCTGTTAGAGGTTCACTGAGCTTCTGGGATATGTTTCACTAAGTTTAATAAATCTTGACAATTATTTATACAAATATTTTTTTCCACCCTCTTCTCTTTCTCCTCTGTACTTGAGGCTCAGAAAACATTCAAGTTAGACCTTATTAATGTTGTCGTCTTGTTTATTTCATCATAATATTTTACTCTCTGATCTTTAGATTGGATAATTTATCGTGATCTATTTTCAGGTTATTGATTCTTTCTTTGCCATCTCCAATTTCCGTTAAGTTCATTCGGTAACTTTTTTATTCTAGGTAGCTAGAATCATTCTTACGCATGTATTGATTAGGAGTCAACCAAGGATTTGAGGGAAGTTTATACATAGATTTTGGGGCTTATTTCTCTGTGGCTCTCTCCTTTATGTGAGTCCTCTTTTGATATCTGCACAGTCTGGCTGCCTCAAACACCATCCTCTGATGCATTAAGCTAATAAGACTCTGACTTTCTGCTTGAGCTCTAGCTACCTGTTGTTGCCTAACTGAGGTGGGTCCTCAGTGAATGAGCCATATAAAAGTAGATCTCACCCAAAGCAGTTACCATCTGTCAAGGGTGGAGTACTCTTCAATTTATGTCTGCTTTCAGCTGATACGCAATCTGTTCAATGTGTGTTTTTTAAAAATTTCATCCAGAATTTACAATTGTTACTCTTTGTTGGGTTAACCCAATAAAAAATTATTCCACCATTGCCAGAACTGGAATTATTTCTGGAATACTGAAAAGTATTCAGAAAGCTAAAGGATCTAAGTTGTTTCTAAGAGATGTAGAAGAGAAAAAAAAATAAGAGGTTTTGAAGACAGTGATAGGAAAAACAAAGCTGTTTTTCATATCCTTTAAAACTTTACTAACGTCAGTTTATTTAATAAACCCATTACATATGGAATTTTATTTGCAAAAGGTTAATAGAAATATTTTAATAGGCTAACAGGAATCATCAATCCTCATCTCTCTTATAAAAACTATGACTATTTATCTTACATTCCTTTATTATAAACCCACAAAACAAGCGTTCTGTCTTTGTATTTCTGAGGGGTCCTGCCTGAACTGAACCCAGATAAGCAATTATATTAAAATAAAGATAAACAAAAGGAAAGGCATTATGCAAGTTTATCCTATAGATATAGTAGATAAAAATCCTTAAGTATTATCACGCTAACAATCTTCACTTACTAAATGCAAGTTAAAAGTACCAAGCATTATAATGAGGCTAATGTTGGTGCTGTTTTTAATTTGGTTGTGTGCTCGCTCCAGTTAGTTAGATTTTTGAGATTTGCTTCCTCACCTATGAAATGAGGAATATCACTTCTAACTATGATTTTTTAAAAACACTTTAAGAATTTATTGCATAAAAACCACACACAAGCAATTGTATGTTGTTCTTCATAAACAATTTGTTTTTATTTGCATGTAAGAGCATATCATTATTGTATGATAATGTAAAGTTCAGCAGGGTCCTTTTAGATAGCAAAAATTCAGGCTTAGAGAAGCTGACTGACAAATGTATGATTTTTTAGCTGGAAAAAATATAAAGCTATTTATTGCAACTAGATTTTATTTTCTTCAAGAAGATATTTAGCCATTCTGACTAGGCTTTAAGAAATACTTTTTAAGCAGGTAAAAGTGAAGAAGCTTACATAAGAGTTTGTTGGAGCAGGTAGAGACAGGGGAAGAAAACTGAGAGAATGTAACTAATGAGAACATGCTCTATAGCACAGGGTACTCTTACTTAATGCACTGTAGTAACCTAAATGGGAAGGAAGTCCAAAAGGGAGGGACTTTTGCTGTACAGTAGAAGCTAACACAACATTGTAAGGCAACTATACTCCAATAAAAATTAATTTAAAAAAAAGAAAAGAAAACAAACTTATGGTAACCAAAGAGGAGAGGTGGGGGGGAGGAATAAATTAGGAGGTTGGGATTAACATATACACACTACTATATATAAAATAAATAATCAACAAGGACCTTCTGTATAGCACAGGGAACTCTAGTCAATATTATATAATAACCTATATGGGAAGAGAATCTGAAAAAGAATGGATATATGTATATATATAACTGAATTACTTTGCTGTCCACCTGAAACTAACACAACATTGTAAATCAACTGTACCCCAATATAAAATAAAAATTAAATTAAAAAAATGAAAGCAACAGGAAGATAACATTTTCAGAAGGAATGGGCAGTCACTGTATTCTATTACTAATAGAGATGTATGCTCTAATTTTCAGCAACTTAAAATGTCAATTCAATTATGCAAGTAGTAATGCAGTAAAATATCATAAAGTAATTTAGATTATCCAACGAGAATCATCATTAAAATGTTATCAGGATTATTGACCCCTGTAAAGCAAAATAACACTGTTGCAACGGCATAATAATGTCATGACAGAGTTCCAGAAAAGTGAGCTTATTATTGTTATATATATTTTACTAGTGTAGACATTTTTCATGAATCTAAGTATATTTAAAATAGCAGTAAATATTGCCATTGAATACCTCTATACATGACGTAAGACTTCTAAAATTAACAAGACTGTCTGCCTTCCTAAGGGGAAACCAAAATTAAAAGAACGTTTTCTAGAGTATTTGTCATGATGATTATGGAAAAACACATTAAAAACGAGTCAGAGAGGGAACATGGGAAGTATCAGAGGCTTAAAAATAATGGAATAAGTTACATGGAAACTATCAATAGCTGCATATATACAAAATTTTAAATCATCAATAAATCAAAAACAATAATAACTAAATTAAATTACAAATGATACGCTGGAAAATATTTGCAAAAGTATGATGCATTGTTAGCCTCACTGCTTCACCTACATGAAGAAGTATAAAATCCATAAGAAAATACTAAGATCCCCATAGGTAAAGCTATAAAAGATACGAACTAGACTTTCAAAAGAAGAAACTGATAGATAATAGAAATCTAAAAGGAAATCTAGTGTAGTGGAGTAGGGCAATTAATAAAGTAAAAAAATAAAGTAAGTTGATGAAATATGAAAGTTTAGTGCTTTTATAAGGAAAGAGCTAAAAACTTCATGTTATATTACTTGGAATTCTTTTATATGCTGTTTTAAAATAAAAAATAGAATATCATTGGAATTAGAAGCACATATTTCAGTCAGCAATATACTTGACAGCAGTGACAAGAAAGGTACCATAGAGAATGAAAAAAAACATAGCTTGAAATGGACCAAATAATAATTATTAGCACTTATGTAGAGCTTACTATTGCCAAAGCACTCACACAACCCTGTGAGGTAGGTAGTACTATTATCCCAATAGTGTGGATGATGAAACTGAACTGAACCCAAATAAGCAATTATAGTTAGGGAGCTAAAGAGTTAGGGAGCTAAAGTAACTTGCCCACGGTCACTTAGCCAAGTTGTGGAGAATTCATGATTCAAACCCAGGCAGTGTGAATCCAGAGTCCAAGTGCTCATCCCCCTTAACCAGTTAACAGAGAGGAACAGAGTTCTAGTGTAAGTTTGGTCTTAAAAGCATTTTAATAAACCAAATTACAGACAGTGAGGAAAATAATACTCAGAAACAGTTCACCGCAGGTTTTAAGACCTGCAAATTCAAAGAAGGTTCAGATGGAGTTTGGTTGAATATGAATCGAGGATAAAAAAATAAGATTACATAGAGAAGGATTGGGGGAGTGACAAAAAACATTTGCATCTTTCAACTTCTCAAAAAATCTCACTTTTTATCTCAAAAACCTGTTCTTCTTTTCCTTTTTTTTTAAAAAAATTAAAGCTCCTTAGAAAGGCATCCATTGTTTTCTGAAGTCTACGTCTCAATCCCTACATTTTGTCACACTCCATATAGATCGCATTCAGCTTCAATCTGCTTTGGCTGGCCTCACTCACTGCATCTTCCTATATTTTCAACCCCAGCTAAACTCATCCTTTGTCCCATAAGGCTTTCAAACTATTCCCATTTTTTGATAATTCTGTCTTCTGGGTACATCTATTTCACTTTTCAAATGACCCTTTGTCGGGGGGAAAGTATATATATATATAGAGAGAGAAACTGACCTCTTCCCTTTTCTTTCCATAGTCCCTCTTTTGGAACCAGAGAGCTGAGGTTGTGTTTACTTTATTTTGTGTGCCAGGCAGAATGCCCTATATTCATCCTTTCATTCCCCATGTGTTTCTGAATGCATGGTATGTTCTGGGCACTGTGCCTAGCATCACAGATACAAAGGAATGGAAGACATCATTCCTGCCTTCAGAGATCTCACAGTGTACAAGGAAGACAAATGTGCAAATAAATCATTAAAACGCAGTGTGATCAATGCCATAGGGTAATGCATACAGGGTGCCTTGGCAACCAGAGGGTGGAGTGGCAGCCTCTGCCTGAGGAGTTGAAAAGATTTCACATAAGAGGAGAAATTTGAGCTAGGTCTTGAGGATGAGTAGGAGTGTGAGAAGCAACAGTAGGGATAATTATAAAAGCATGCTTGCCGTGCTAAAGAGTTTGGACTTTATCACTTAGCCAGTGAAAATTATAAAAGGTTTTTACATAAGAGAAAAGTGGGATTTAATTTATGTTTAAGAAAGATAACTGAGGTAAGGCCAAGGATGCATTGGAGTGAAGAAGGGAAAAGACAAATGTCTTTTTCAACAATCTAGAGAGGAAAAAAGTGTGTCTAAACTTAACAGCAATAGGCGATTAGCACCCAAAACTGATTTTGAGACAGCAATCAATATTCCAAGAAAAAATGACTAGAACTAGAACTTTTTCCAAGAAAAAATGACTAGAAGTTGGAGGAGAAGAGAAAGGACATATTGAGATTTAGTGAGAAATTTAGCAGAGGGCCATGAGCAGATGGACACTCAATGACAGAGTTAGGGAATGTAGAAGAACAGATTAGAAAAGAGCAACAGAGATACAGAGCTTGGCTCTAGACATTTTAATTTTAGGATGGCCGAAGAACATCCAGATGGAATTCTCTAGAAACAATTAGTAAATGTACCTGGAACCCATGTGTATGATGTCTAGAGCTAAAAAAAAAGAAAAAAAAAGTTTAAGAAATATAGGTCTTCCTCTTTCTAGAAGATGATTGTCATTCCGTGTAGCGCAGTGCGCCACTACAAGTTTTTTCGTTCCAAGTCTTTGGACTTCATAACATTGAAATTGTTTTTTCATCATTTCCAACATCCCATAAATATTTGTCAAGGACAAAGAAAAGGAATGTGGATCTTTATTCTTCTCATATAAATAACTTTGTACACATGACTTCTGGCTTTCATACATAAAGGAGAAGAAACTAGCTCGCTTGTATGGCAGCTCCAAAACTAAAAGATTGTTGCACATATAAGGGGGTTGAATATATTTTGTAAAACTCTGATGCATTAGTATTTCTGTGCTGTTCTAAAGATTAGTTTTTACTTATATTAATTAAAGATACAGAAACTATATATTCAATCATGTTACATGGGACACAACTTGGGGATTTTCCTCAATCTTATTTTTCATCAGCTTCTCACACTCATATAATACGCTGCTCAAATTTTTTTGTGTGCAATACGAACATTTGAACATTTCAGTCAGGTACTGAGCCAGAAAAGGTAATTGAAGTTTTTAGAAAACTTATGTGCTTAGAAAATATTTTGTTTCCTTGAAATATTAATAATTTATAGCTGGAAAAATAGGATCAAGACTTGTTTCAGGCCGCTTGATCACTGGTTCGTAAATTTAGGAAGCGTTTGATTAACAAGATGATGAAAGCATTTAGTGGGTACAGGAATAGTTTAAATACTTGAAATTAAAGGCTTTCCACAAACCCCTTTCTAAGAAAGTTTAGCTTAGAAATCTTAGAACGCTTTCTAAGGAAGTTTAGAGCTGTGGTACCTGTTTTGATCAGAAAGGTAGTTTCTCTTTGCTCTAGTAGTTTTATGATTTGTACTAGTTTTTTTTTTTTGTTTCTGTTGTCATTTGTTTAAAAAAATGTTAAAATTGTAGGGGGCTTCCCTGGTGGCGCAGTGGTTGAGAATCCACCTGCCAAAGCAGGGGACGCGGGTTCGTGCCCCGGTCTAGGAAGATCCCACATACCGCGGAGCGGCTGGGCCCCGTGAGCCGTGGCCGCTGAACCTGCCCGTCCAGAGCCTGTGCTCTGCAACGGGAGAGGCCACAGCAGTGAGAGGCCCGTGTACCGAGGAAAAAAAAAAAAAAGTTGTAAATCACATCTAATCATAGTGAACTGTTAAACTTCTACTGTATCTTTATTTTAAGGAAAAATGAGAATAAAATTATCCTGTTGGTCCTAAAAAAAAAAAAAAGAAAGAAAAAGAAATATAGGTATTCCTCTCACCTCCATTATAAAAACTAAATTGGGAGTATTGAAGTAACATGGAGATCATGCACAAAATGGTACGTGAGCCTGGACAAGGAGAACTGGTGTTATTACTTTTGCTTCTAAGAAAGACAGAAAACGCTGGAGGGAAGAGAGAGCTTACTTGGGAGGAGGGTTTAGAGGACCTGAGAAGGTGGTGAGCTGACCTCTTTCCCATCCGCACTGGAGAGGAGTGGCAGGGGCAGTCCGGAAGGCATCAGGCATAAAGATAGGCCCATAGAGTTGGATGTATCTGTGTTACAAGAACAAGCTGCGGGAGACACAATGGTTAACAACATTCTCATCTCAATTTTTTAAGAAGTTAGGGTTGGGATGATTCCTTTGGACTAGAGAAGACAGAAGTGGTTAGCTAGGACAAAGGCCACAAGCTGCCTCTTGAACAAGCCACCCCCTGGATCAGGAGAAGGCAGTGTTTGAGGAGCCACGCTTGTGGATGAAAAGGGTCCTCAGTTGGATGCCTGAAGATCATCAAGTATGCCCCACAGTTACACACACAAAAACCCATATATATTTCCATTATATCTTTCCATGACTGTAAACCAGCTTGAAAATGTCTGTATCCACCAATGAAACTTCACTCACCAGAGAACTGCTCCCCCCACACACCTGCCCAGTGATAAATGCTAACAAGCCTTGCGAAACAAAAAGGTAGTTTTTCAAAGGGAATCAATAAAATGTGTAAAGGGAAAAAGAAGTCCTCATAGAGACTTTAAATTAGACACTAAGATTTTAATTCTTTAAATTAGATTGAACAAGCATTAATGGACTAATTGAATTTCCCAGAGTATGTCAGCTGTAGTCGGGCAAGAAGTTGAAAAAGTACATGTGGTCATAAGAATGCATGTTTGTATGTCTGAATAGTGAGTGTTCAAAAATAATCCACTGGATATACATATTGGATGGAGCTGGATCACAGATGTGGGAAGTAACACAAACTGTGTGTATGTAAGAAGAGAAAAAAATGACCCAAAATATTTGTTGTTGATAAGGAAAGAATTTAACACTAATGAAGGAGAAGGATGAAAAGAGATCTGTGAAAGGAAATAAATTATGTAGATGCAAATGACTTAGTGAACGGTTGTAGAAGCAATTTTCTAAATTTGCAGGTGATATTGAATTGGCAGACATTGCAAACAGTAAGGAGCAATTCAATCAGATAAAGGACTTGAATCATTAAGTACTTGGTCTAATAGATGGCAAGCACAGGTAAGTGGTGAATAATAAGTCTTGAATCAAAGCTAAAGAACAGTGAGTGAATATTTGCCAAAGGGAATGATGTTGTCCAGGAATGGCTTTAAGGTTTAAAGAAACTTACAGGCTAGGACAAACAAAAATTCAGTAAAATATGTGTAGAATTAAAAAGATTTGGTGGGCTATAGGATATAAATTAAGAGACTACTGCATCAGTCAAAGCCAAGGTGATACAAAGACTGGTGCTATGATAAGAAAATCTCATAACTTGAGGATATATAAATCCTGAAATCCACTGTTGGCTATTGAAATGCCATCTATTACCTAGATTTTCATCTATCTCCGGTCATGGTTTGGGGATAAAATTAAAGAGGAAGATAACTTCCAGGCATAAAAGAGAGTGCAGATTTGTGTGAGACCATTCTAAGTAACTTTTAAAGAGCATTTCAACCATGAGATTCTATATGATTCTATGGACATAATCTTAGGGAATTGTTTAGATTGATCGGTCATTTTTATTTAGGATGCTTATTCCATAAAATAATGGTCTATGTTAGTCTGGAAATTATAAACATAGAGAAATACACCACAAATGAAAGAGGATAATAATTTATATGGTCTAGGAAGGTAATTGATATGATAGAGAATGCATTCCTTCTTTCCCTGTGTTTTTGCAAAGTTGAGAACTTTATTAAATAAGTTTAACTTCAATATTGAAGAGAAATAGAAAACATCCTTTACACAACATTGAAGCCATATTTGGAATCTTTAGACAGTCACTCACATGAATGTACCAACCCCATTTGAGGAATTTGTTTTAAATTCACATACTAATATCAGAATGTTTATTTCACTCTGATATAGAAAGTAGAGGCATGTCTTGAAAGGTATTTCTGTGTTTACTCTTGACTGCCATTTGGATACTTCAGATTTTAATTGTTTTAAGTCTTAATGATTCTGAGTTTTCTCTTTGTAATTTGTATAAATTTGTGTAATTTTATAGTGACAGGCTTTAAAATAAGTAAAGATTTCCCTGATTAAAAAACAAGCAGGGCTTCCCTGGTGGCGCAGTGGTTAAGAATCCGCCTGCCATTTCAGGGGACACAGGTTCGAGCCCTGGTCCAGGAAGATCCCACAAGCCGCGGAGCAGCTAAGCCCGTGCTCCACAATTACTGAGCCTGTGCTCTAGAGCCCGCGAGCCACAACTACTGAGCCTGCACGCACCACAACTACTGAAGCCCGTGCGCCTAAAGCCCGTGCTCCGCAACAAGAGAAGCCACCACAATGCGAAGCCCGGGCACCGCAACAAAGAGTAGTCCCGGCTCTCAGCGACTAGAGAAAACCTGTGCGCAGCAACAAAGACCCAAAGCAGCCAAAAATAAATAAATTAACTAAATAAATTTAAAAAAAACAACGATCAAACACCCAAGCACCTCATAAGACTCAACTGTATCAAGGGAGGAGGTGACTGCAGAGGCTCCAGATACATGTGTGAGGACATCTAATGTATCTCTTACTCATTTTATATTTCACTTAATGCCACACAGAATTGCTAGGAGAACAGCCTTTACAGATTCACTTCTCATAGAGACAAACTGTTTCTGGGAGCTAGTTCTTTCTCATTTACAGAGAACTTACATTTGCCCCCCTGCAGAGGTCTGAAAACATCTTTAATAGCAGTCTTAAGTGAATTCTAGAATGATTGAAAAGGTTACTGTAATGAAAATAAAAATTCACTCAATTTTGGTCATTATCCTTGGTGTGCATTTTACTGAAATGTGGATTTACAGTTTGGGCATTTCAGGCAGTGATTGCTTCCATATGCTCTGTTCACAAGCAGCCTGAAGATGACTTTTCAGAAAGTTAAAAAAAGTCTCTACACGACTGAAAAACTCTTTCTGATGGCCCTTTTATTTGAAGATGGTAGCATTCCTCTTGGGAATTGTAGAAATGCTATTATTTTTAAATCCCTTTTAATGCTGCAGGATAATACCTGAACCACTGCAATTTATGAATAACCTGTAGCTTGCTTCCCACCCGACATTCAACAAGCATTTATTGGGGCCTAATGTGTAGCTGGCATTGTAGGGAATACATAAAATATAAAACACAGAGTTCTTGTTCTCTAAAAGCTAAGTAGGAAGGAGGAGAGAGAGAGATCCAACACATATCCAACACTTTTCTTACTATCTACACTTCAACTTCTGATGAACTTATCCAGTGTCAAGGATTTAATTGTCATCTATAAGTAGACAACTTTTAATTTGTTTCTTCAGCCCAGACATCTCATCTGAATTGCAGACTTACAGTTCTTGCTACTACTCAGCATTTCCTCTTAGATGCCTAGTGGGCACTTCAAATGTAACATGTTCAAAACTGAATTCCTCATTTCACCACCACCCTGTCACAGTGTATGGCAACTCTAATCTTCAAGTTACTCAGTCCAAAACCTTTGAGTTACCCTTGACTTCTTTTTTCTCTGTTTTACGTCATACACGGTGCATCAACAGTTTGTGTGTGTGTGTGGGGGGGGGTACGCGGGCCTCTCCCTGTTGCAGCCTCTCCTGTTGCGGAGCACAGGCTCCGGACGCACAGGCTCAGCGGCCATGGCTCACGGGCCCAGCCGCTCCGCGGCATGTGGGATCTTCCCGGACCGGGGCATGAACCCGTGTCCCCTGCATCGGCAGGCGGACTCTCAACCATTGCGCCACCAGGGAAGCCCCATGTATCAACAATTTTTTCTGGCTATAAATTTGAAATATATCCTAAATATGATCACTTCTTACACTTCACTACTAACCACTGGTGCAAACCACTGTTTCATCTCCTTAGGACTACTTCCATGGCCTCTTAACTACCCACCAGGCTACAGCTTTTTCCTTCTGTAATCGTTTTCAATAGAGCAGTGAAAGTGATTATTTTAAAATGTCAGTCAGATCATACCACCCTCTCGCTAAAACCCTGCAGTGCTTTTCCACATTATTCAATGTGAGAATTATTCAGATTCTTAGAGTTGCCTATAATGCCTTCTGTGCTCAGTCATACACATATACATGCACCATCATGTCTGTTAATCTCTTCCTTCTAACTACTTCCCCAGTATGCGTATTGCTTAGGGTCAAATCGGAAGTCAGAAAAATAAGAGTAAGAATTTAAAACCACATACATGCCAAAAGAAAAAGAAAAATGGAGCTATGAATAATTGCTGGGTAAGTAATTAGGAGAAAGAAATAATGCAGAAACCATGAAAGCAAGAGTTTGTCAGATGTAGCAAGTAGAGTATGGTGGGCATGGCCAACTCCACAATTTGTTCACCTATAACCTTTGGCAAGCTACTCACTTTCTCTGAACCTCAGATTGTCCTCTCTACAAGTAGGATAGTGATACCCTTGTACAGGGTTGTACATAGAGAAATATACCTAGCATATGTGGAGGTTCAACTCACCCAGGTGAGCCAAAAACGTTAAAATCTAGACTACTAAAGTCAGAGGACCTGGCTGATAGCTTGATATGGAAAACACCTGTAAAGTCAATGACTTCCTCACAATGACAGAGACTTCTTCAAGCAGTAGACAGCCTTGAAATCTAATTCTTTCCTTCCAAAATTTAGGGTTATATAAAAACACCTATTCCTCTTACCACATAGCAAAGAGCAAGTAAGTCAACAGACCTGTTTTGGAAATCTACTGTGAGCAAAGCAGTGTGAAAAATATTTAGGGGGGTAGAACACTATGAACATAAAGCTCCTGCCTCAAGAAGTTTATAACTAAGAAGATAAAATAGATATTTATGGTATAAGTACTATATGAGAGCTGCAGAAAAACAGTGAGATGAGGGGTAAGGCTCCGGGGGAGGGGCAATGTCATGAACTCAGGTAAAAATTATATATACACACATATATATGTGCATATATACGCTATGTATACAGATATATAGAAACAGAGGGAGACTTGTGAAAACTAAACTCTTTCTAGAGGGACTTTAAAATTATATCATTATGTGAATGTGCATGGTGTGGGCAGGGTTTTGAGAGAGAGAGTTAGAAGTGATGCATGTGGTTTCTGGGAAGAGGCTTAGAAATAAGACTAATAATGACAACATAAACACTAAACTAATAATATTGTTGTCACTATGGTGTTGTCAGAGGCAAAACATCTGTTGCAATAATGAAAAGTATTAATTTCTAGAAATAGTGTGGTGAGCTCCAAGAAACAGGTTTTGATTGAATATAATCCAAATTGCAAGATCAAAATCTATTGCTTATAAGGGGCAAGAAAAAGGAAACGTTCTAAAAATTCTTCAAGGAAGAATGATTAAATTTATCAGAGTACCGTCATAATCATAATCATATTGCGTACCTACCATCTGCTATTTATGTGCTGAAAATTCAAAGGTGACAAAAATAACTGTTGCTTTAAATTCTGTGCACACTTTAGAAAGATTGAATAGCTCTGTGTGTGTGTTACTCAAAGATATTATATAATATTATTTAAAGTTTGATCAAATATTGGAAAAAATATATAGGCATATGTATCGATATATGTAAAAGTAGAAAAGAATCTGGAAGGACATGCATCAATCTTGAAACAGTGGCTATACGTGAAGGTATGGAAAAGACTGCTGATTGTCCTTAAATATCTGTTCCCTCCTTTCTTAGTAACATAGCTCCTGAATTATAGCCAAATACTGACTGTCCACCATGTACATTTCTTGGCTTCTCTCCTGATGTATGGTCATGTGACTAAGTTCTAACCAATGAGAAGTGTCAGTCATGTGACTAAGTTTTAACCAATGAGAAGTGTCATGAGAATTAAAAAGAAGTGTCATTAGAACCTTCTGGAAATGTTCTTAAAGGGAGGACTTTTGTTCTTACTCTGATCCTCCTCTTTCCTCCTTGCTGGAATGTCAGTAGAATGGCTGTAGCTTAAACAGCCATCTTAAACCATGAGTTGGAAGCTTTGTACTGAGCAGAGCAGAACAAGAGAATATGAGCTGATTTCTAACTCTGGAAGCTTTATCAGCCCGGGACTGTCAGCCGTGAGACTCCTTCTATATTGACATTTAATCCAGTGATATTTTGAGCATTTCTTTCATTTGTAAGAAGAAAATAGGATGGTTTTATATAATTTGACCCTTTAAAATCTAAGATATATTTGTATATTGCTTTTACAGTTTAATGTTTAAATTTACTTTTCATCTTAGTTTTGCTTTTCTTTGTTTTCTAGATGGAAAACTTACTAGCCAGTGCTGAAATGTATGTTTTTCTGTTATGTTTTGTTTTCACATTGGCCTGTCTTCCATGTTGAGCTAAATGGACTCATATGATTTAATTACCTGACAAATTTACAGTTAGAAAATTTCTTTTCTCACATTTTTAACAGCTAAAACTTGGAAAATGTTTAACTTGCAAATAAGTACCTTACACCGATATTCACCGACTTCTCATGTTTGAGCCCTGCCAAAAATATTTCTCTTCTTATGTCTCTACTGAGTCTGGAAGACATTTTTACAAGTTATTCCACTACTGAAATTTTAGGAATTTTTGAGACTTCTCTCCACTTAAGATGTTGAATCAAGCATAAGCATCTACCTCTTCCTTTTTAGACCTCAAATGACATAACCATACAACCATAGAGGAAAATTTAATATATTACTATAAATTAAGGTAGGGTGCCTTCCATGAACCAGAGTTGTCAGATTTCACGAAAGCACACTCCTAAGAAATTGTAGCTTTATCAGAGGACCCCAGAAAAATTCCATTAATTATCAAATTGGATGTAAGTATCTCATTCCAACAGAGATAATATTGGAGTCCCAAACGAGATTGCAAGTCTATGGGTGAGAAGAGAGGGCAGGGAAGGCATAAGTGATTTCATAAGAAAGAAGAAAAGGAAGCAGAGAACATGCATGAAGAGAGCCAAAATAACCTTCAGAAAGAGAAAGTTTAATACCAAGTGTTAATGTGTAGAACACAAATCTGGAACTTGTTATTCCACAACACTGGCTAAGGGGAAGGGACTTAAAAGTGTGCCAGCATAGTACCCTCAGGAAAGCGTTACTTCTGGAGCATCAAGAGAAATTAGAGAATATATGTGCTCCTTGGAGACATGGTAGTGAAGGTAGAGGTCAGTAAAAGAGCAAAATTAAGAATTCTGTAGAAACCAAGCAGAAACAACACATACCAACCCACTGCCACCCACCCCCAAACAACCTCCATTGAAGAAAGCAATGTTGCTACACTGACAGAAGGAAGTACTATTGAACAAGGACTCTTATCTACAAGTTATCCAGGAATAGAAAAATAATTGGACAAGTTCTATTCAAAACTAAGAATTAAAGAAAGTATGTCAGTATGTTTTAAAAGTTGATCAACATTCTCCTCACACAACCACAGAGCAAAATAAAATTGTAACATAACACTTCAAACTGAATTAAATGTCTCAAACAAGCATTTGAAATGTTTTAAGGAGAAAATCTAACAGAATCACAAATTCAGAAGCTAATCATTTAAATGGCCAAATGACAAAGAAATGCAACAACCTCAGGATATATTTTTTAAAAAAAAGACAAAAATTATAAGACATAAAGTACAAATTTCTCGAAGGAAATTAAATTACATTGAAGAACAACAAGAAAAAATAATTAAAATGAAATAAAGAAGTAAAAATGTTCAGAGTAAATGAATCAAAATGGAAAATAGGCCAAAAGTATAGCATATGTATTTGAAGTCTCTGAAGAAGAAAAGCAACACAATGGTACAATTAATATTTAAATCTATAATCTAAGGAAACTTTCTGAAAATGAAACAAATGTACTTAGTGTTCCTAGAAAAGCTGATCCAGGACAATGAACTCTGAGCTATGTCTTAGTAAAATTATTAGACTTCAAAGACAAAAAAAAAAAAAAAAAAGAAATCCTCAAGGCAAAAAAATCAAACTACTTTTAATGGTAGAAAGTTAAATCATTATCAGACTTCTCAAGAGCAACACACGAAGAAAGCCAGCACTAGAGAAGCACTATCAAGAATTTTTTTTTTAAGTGCAGGCCAAATATTCTGTAATCCATTCAAGATCTCCTTCATGGCTACAGAGAAAAGAGTTTTAAACACACAAGTGCTAAGAGAAAAGTGGACACTTGAGCCCCTCCTGATGAAACAACTAGAGTATGAGCTTCATTCAACCATGAAATAACAGGATAAACTTGACAAAACGACTAATAGTGATCATTTAATATATTTAACTGTAGAAATGATGCTAAAACAAGGTTAGAAACATGGGTTAAATGATAATTTGAAATCATAGTATGGTATAAAAAATGAAAGGATGGTCTTATTAAACACTGGGAGAAAAACAGGGAAAGAAAGGGGAAAATAGAATATCATTATTAACTAGTATAGAAAATAAGTGGAAGTCACCTATTTCATTTAAAACAAAGAAAAAAAAACAGAAAGAAGGTTAAGTGAAAAAAAGTGGGGAGTAAGGGCACTATAAAAGGTATAAATATAAAGTTAACCACTATAACAAAAGTACAAACCTTTCTAAAAAGAAAAAAGTAGCAAAAACAAACCACAGAGAAAAACACACAGATATACAAAATTCAAATAATAATAAATAACAAATAATGAAATACATCTTTTGTGTATATATCAAACACAAAATCCTGATAATATACTATCTTCTAAAACACACATAAACATTGACAAAAATCAGTCATGGATTAGGTCTCATGGAAAACACCATTAAGTTCCACTGAGTGGATATATTACAACTAAATTTCTCTGATCAAAATACAATAAAACTAGAAAAAAACCAAAATTAAAAAATTTTTCCATCTGAAATTAAGAAAGCCTTCTATTAAACAACTTTTGGGAAAAAGGAGAAATACAAATATAAGAGTTTTTTTAAGACATGGTAGTGAAAACACTACATATGAATCTATAAAGAATATTTAAAGGAGTGATTCATAGTCTTAAAAATCCATATCAGGGCTTCCCTGGTGGCACAGTGGTTGAGGATCCGCCTGCCGATGCAGGGGACACGGGTTCGTGCCCCGGTCCGGGAAGATCCCACATGCCGCGGAGCGGCTAGGCCCGTGAGCCGTGGCCACTGAGCCAGCGCGTCTGGAGCCTGTGCTCCGCAACGGGAGAGGCCACAACAGTGAGAGGCCCGCATACCAAAAAAAAAAAAAAACCATATCAATAAAAATGAAAAAAATGGAAATAAATATATTTAATTCCATCTTCAAAAGCTAAAAAATTTATACAGCAAATTTTAACAGAAGATATAAGGAAGATAAAAATAAAAGGAGAAAGTAATAAGGTAAATAATTTTTTAAGTAAATTAAATTAATAAGTTAAATCTTGGTTCTTAGAAAATATCAACAGAAGACAAATCATTAGCTAATCCAATCAAATAAAGAGTAAAGAACTTAGACCAATTTATACAAAAAGTTATCAAGGAATTACCCCACAAAAGAGGACCAGGCCTGGAATGTTTCACAGGTGAACTCAACTAGTCTTTTAGAGAACAGATAGATCCAATATTATTCCAGATTTAAGGAGACTAAGAGATACAACAACTAAACTCAAGACATGATCCTGGACTAAATTGTAGGATGGGACAGTATTGGGATCAGTGACAAGGTTGTAATATGGACTGTAGATTAAAGTATGGCATCAATGTAAATTTCCTGAATTTGATAACAGTACTGTTGTTCTGTGTACAGAATATCATTGTTATTTTAAAATAACACATATAGTTGCACTCTGAAAGAGGAAAAAATTAGACTTCAATAAATAGACTAGAATAAATAGAAAAGTATGTTCTTATATCCAAAGACTGTTGAAATATTTTTTTCTGACTAAATTACGTTATCTTGGAGTCCATTCAGCATCCCAAAGTGAATTTATGAATTTATGAGAATGATTTAAAATACATTTGAAGATATATTTACATGGTTTTAGCTTAAAAAAACTCTGAAGGTGATAAAAAGGGAAAGGAAGAAATTCTTGAGCTGTAGATACTGACATAAAGGTAAAACAATTAAAACTGTATGAAATTGGACCAATAAAAAAGAATAGAAATCCCAGAACGTGTGTGTGTTTGTGTGTGTGTGTGTATGCATGTGTGACTGTATGAATTAAGCATATGCTGAAAGAGTCATTTCAAGCCAGGAGAGAAATTATACTTTCTTCTAGAACAATACTCAGGTAATGGGCTAATTGTTTGAAGGGAGGAAGTAATTATGTTCACATCACATTGACTCTGGAGACAGCCTGCCTAGATTGGAATCCTGGATTTTAGCTCTATGACCTTAGTCAAGTTACTTAATCTATCTGTGTCTCAATTTTCTTATCTATAAAGTAAAAAGAACAATACTATTTATCTCACAGAATGTTTGTGAAGGTTAATTGAATTAAATATTGAAAAGTATTCAGCTCATAATAAGCACTATATAAATGTTAAATAGTAGTGGCTGTAATAGTAGTAGTAACAAAATATCCTTGGTACTTGTCTTAATTGGATTTTTAGATGGCTTATCATGTGCTAAGCTATAATCAAAATAATACCATTCTTAATATTATTTAGCCATGAGAAAGAATGAAATTCTGCCATTTGTAGCAATGTGGATGGACCTAGAGAATATTATGCTTAGTGAATTAAGTCAGACAGAGAGAAACAAATACTGTATGATATCACTTATATGTGGAGTCTAAAAAATAAAATGAATGTATATAGCAAAACAGAAGCAACTCAGATATAACATTAAGGGAGTTGCAATAGTGGTCATCTTATTGGAATTTGACTGTTTTCTTTATAATTTTTTGTTCCTTAAAATTTTTCTAGGATTTTTAAGTATGATCTTAATTTCAGAGTAAAAGTTACTTTAACCACAATTTCATTGGTTCAACCTCGATATTTATTCATTTCCAGTGGTATATTTGAAAAGTAGTGGATATTGTAGTATGTGTTTATAATTGAAACTGAAATATTAATCTGTAACCGTGACATAACATATCTGTTTCTTTCAAAGAAATGCATAAAATCTTGACATTGAGAAAATTAATAATTTGTGATTAATTTTACAGTTTGATTATTTTTCTTTTCCCCAACTTACATATTATATTTATTTAGAAAGGTCTGTTGAAACTTTAAAGTCTTTTAAAGTCTTTAGAACAAAAATATTTATATTCCCATATTAGCAAATAGAGAATTATCGTAATATAAGGTCTCAAGAAATAATTTTTTAAATTACAATTTCAAGGTTGGAAAGGCTCTTATATTACCAATTTCAGTCTATTCATTATACAGATGAGTAATCTAAATTGATGGTTTGGCTACTTGCCCAAAGTCATGTCATATATCTTAAATGAAGATGTAAAACTCGAACACATTCTTCCTTTCTTCTTCCCTCTCACCTTTCCTCCCTTCCATCCTTCCTCCCCCCTTCCTTTCTTCCTCTCTTAGCTTTCTTCAATGTCTACTTTCTCCCAAGCAAACCTGAAATTTTTACATTAAAACATTATTTCAAGACTAAAGAATATAAAATGATATTTCAGAAAGCTGTCAAGAAATTTTTAAAATTTATGCGTAGTTCATACTTGGTGAAGAGTAGAAGAAAATGTATGGTTTAAGAAGCTGAATAGGCAGAGATAGACGTAGTGCTTGTTAAATGTGTGCTAAAGCTCTTCAGTAAATATTTTCCTTCCACTTTGCACAAAAAATCTTTAAGGTGGGAATGATAAGGGGAAAATACTTAAAGTAATTGAAGCTCATGATAGGCACTTTTAATGAGTTTGAATTTCCACGTCCAAATGAACGATATCCCAGGGGGATAAATGCATTTCCTGAGGTGATATATAAGTTACTATAGATAATGTGTACAAAACATGAAAAAGAGGGCTGTTATATAGTTGGAGGTTGGCATATTCAAAATTAGAAAAGGAAATTTATTCTGACAGAGCAATGAATTTGATTTTATTCTCTGGTAAAATTATGGAATGGATTATTAATCCGATGTGTTGTAGATGGTAAAAAAAAAAGTAAGCAGTTCATTTTCTTTTTTGATGGCATTAGCTATTCATAAAATGAATATCTGATTATTCATATATTTTGAGTTCAATAATGCCTTTTACAAAACACTTAAAAACTATATAGAGGACTTCTCTGGTGGTGCAATGGGTAAGAATCCGCCTGCCAATGCAGGGGACATGGGTTCAAGCCCTGTTCCGGGAAGACCCTACATGCCGTGGAGCAACTAAGCCCGTTTGCCACAACTACTGAGCCTGTACTCTACAGCCTGCGAGCCACAACTACTGAGCCCACGTGCCACTACTACTGAAGCCCACATGCCTAGAGCCTGTGCTCCGCAACAAGAGAAGGCACCGCAATGAGAAGACTGCACACTGCAACGAAGAGTAGCCCCCGCTCGCCACAACTAGAGAAAGCCCGTGCACAGCAACGAAGACCCAACGCGGCCAAAAAATAAATAAATAAAATTAAAAAAACAAAACTATATAGAGCTACTTGGCTAGATGACAGTGTAGTAAAGAATACTCATAGGTGATTAAAAAACATATCTCGGGTATTAACTAATTAGCTGTTTTCAAAGGGGGTAGAACTTTAGAGGCAAGTTTCAATACTTTGAGCTTTCCCATGTACTCTTCATCAATGTTTTACTAGTAATATGATTGAAGAATTAAAGGCCTGCTTCTCAAACTTCGAAATGATGCAGAGCTAGCAGAAAAAGTTGATATAATGGTTGATAGTAAAGATTCAAAATATTTCAGATAGATGTGAAGGTCAAAAGAAACAAAGAATGAAATTGATGAAAGATAAATACAAGATCCAACATTTTGCTTCAAAATCAACTGCATAGGATTTCTGAGGACTTCTGGATTGACAGTATTTTATTTTAAAATATTTTGAAAATTTATTTAATCCTAAGTTTAAGTCAATTGTAATTCACCTAGTAAAAATGATTCAGACTCCAATGTCATTTAAAAAACTGTATTATTCTTATCATCTGAGGAAACATTTATGAATTGGACTATGTTCACAGGCAAATGACCAGTATTTTGAGGGATATGGAAATCATATCTTGAGAAGAGTGATTGAATAAGCAAATTATTTTTTATTTTAAAATAATATTTCCAAGTAAGGAATAAGATAGCATTCGACAGGTATTTTAAGAATAGTCGTAGAACAGATCTATTTAGATTTATAATGTGATGTATTGATAACAAAGCTAACACACTTAATAGAGGATACAGAGAAGCATATATCAATCATAATAACACCAAGGCTTTGTATTAATTAGAATATTGCAAATATAAATTGTTCATCTTAGCAACTGGGCTTGTTATACTATTAAATAATATAGCATTTGTGGAGCATGTAACAAGGTACTAGGTATATAGTAAACATTAAATAAATGTATAACTATTGGTATTATTAACATAATGTCGTTAACATTATGTTCAAGCATAAACTAGATAATTGTTAGATATGATCAGTTATTTCAAATTAAATTTAGAGTAAATGTGTTCCAACTTCTCTGAGTGTAAACTTCTAAGAGTCAATGATCATGTGGCGTATTTGTCGTGCCCTATTGTATTATCCATCCACCTCCTTCTCATGACTTGAAAGAACGTAAATATTTCCTTTCAAGAAAAATGTTACAACTGTGTAATTAGAATAGTTTTGAAAAACAATTATCTATATTCCAGGTTTAGTGCTAATTCTTATCACAATTCAAATAATCACTTTTACATTAAACACTTGACATATAATAATATTTTTTAACATATTAAACATACTATAGTAGACTCAATTACCTTAGCTAGTGGCAAATGACATAAACATAAATAAATTGATAAGCCAAGAACTTGATTTTAATTATTGAAGTAATCATTCATGAAGATATAAATTTTTTGTCACTGCTACAAAATTTAGCAAATTTTTATGTTGCCATTTTATTTTTATTCTGTAAAATTCCCTCTCCGTCAAGTATCCTGAGAAATAGGGAGATAATTTATAAGAATTGGGTAATGAATATCTAGTGAATGTTCTATCTTCTTTCATTCATATATGAAGCAAGTATTTATTAATCATGAATCTATGCCAGACAAATGTGCTTGATACAGGAACATGTCAATCTTTTTAAAAAGTGACAGTCCCTGCCTTCACAGAGCTTGTGGTCTAGTAGAAAAATTCATTGTTCAAAAATCATACAAATAATGTAAAATTGCAACTCTCATACTGTTAGGGAAGTGAGGGATACAGGCTTCTGATGGTGTAAACAAAAAGAATTACTATTCCAGTCAAAAGAGCCATGGATAGCTTTCCTGAGGAAGTGATAATTGAGCTGATTTATGAATATGAATAAAAGTTTACTTGAAGAAGTTTCAGGAGGGTCAATTCAGACAGTACAATCAGCATGTATGAAGATCATGCATTGGGAAGAAGTGCTGGAAAGAAAAATGGTCCAGTAGGAATATGTCGAGGTAGGTGGAAGATAGTGTATCCAAAGATGTATAGGCTTTGTTAAAGATTTTAATCTTTTTCCTAAAAGCAGTGCAAATCCACTGAAAACCTTTACATTGTGGCAGGGACAGGATCAGATGTGCTCAACAGAACGAATACTTTGGCTGCAATAGGGAGGTTAGAGATGAGAAAAGGTAGATTTCAGGTAGACTCGTAAGGAGCCCTGGAAAGCAATGATGAGAGCTGAAAATAGTAGAGAAGTGAATGGATATTAGGATTCTCAGTAGGTAGAATCAGAAGTGACAGACAGGATAGGGGAATAAGACTGAGAAAAATAATGAGATCACCGAGATTTAAGACTTACATAAAAAGATTTTCATTGAAGCAGAAAATATTGGAAGAGGACTGGTTTGAGTTGAATGCCTCTAGTATGATCTTGGCCATGTTAAATTTGAGATGTTTTCGAGACATCCAATAGAAATATCAATTATGTAATTGCATAAATCAGTATATACTCCAGAGCTCATCTCTGTATCTACAAATGTAAATTTTGTAAATCATGTGTATAGATGGGAGTCAATGGAGGTAATGATATGAATGGGATTGCCTAGGCAGAGGATCTCCTATGAAAAAAGGGTGTAGGTCCAAGTCCAGAGGATTGCCGACATGGGCTTGAAAAGGAACTGAGAAAGAGGCTTAATCATGACGTGAAAATTCAAGAAAAATAATGTTTATGGTGGAGGGGGCCATCATCACTGTCAAATATTGTCAAGAAGCCTAAACAGATGAGCACTAAATTATATCCATTTGATTCAATAGTGTAAACATTAAGAAGCGCTGCGTCCATTGAGTAGTCGAACACTCGATAATATGAATACAAAAGAGTCTTCCAGAGTGACTGTGAGGTGTGGAAATACAGACAAATGTTTAGAGAAAATTGACTATGAAAAAGTGAGAGAGAAAGGGTAGCAAGTGGGAGTCAGAAGTCAGAGAGAGTAATAAAAGGAAAGGTTTTTCTCTTTTTGTTTTTATTTTAATGAGAAAGAGTTAAAGAACCTTTTCATGGGAAATCAACAATTGGTAGATGATGTTGAATACAAGAGATGGGAGTTTAAGCATCTGAACTGGAGGGGATTTGTTGATAAGTTTACTGATGGAGGTTTGGCATTAGAAAGGAAGACATCTCCTCTATCACAAATGAAAGTTAAATAGAATAAGCTGGATGTGGGATATAGGTTGAGAAGTAGAAATATGTGTGAATTTTAATTCAGTATCTTCTGATTCTCTATAAAGTAGCAGTGAATGTCATCTGAGAATTAGGGGAAGTGAGAAGATTAAATGTTTTATGAGGCTAATGGTTTGAAAAGTCATTGTTGAAACTGAACAAGTGAGTTGACATACACATACACACATGCATGCATACATACAGAAATAAATAGACTAATAATAGAAGGAAAGAGAAAGAGAGAGAGAGAGAAAGAAAGATAAGAAAGAAAGAAAGAAAGGGAGGGGAGGGAGGAAGAAAGATACATGTGATTGATCATTTCTGGTTACTTAGACATATTCAAAAAGTTTTAGGACCATCTTTCTGAATCAGTGGTTCTCGCCTTTTTTTTTTTCTGCTCCAGTACAGCTTCTCTACAAGTAAGAACTATCACATACTCATATCAAGCATGGTGGTCTGCTATATCACTGATTCTGAAGGCTGGATTGAGGTACTTCCTTAGGAAGGTGTATACAAATCTCAGAGATAGGAAAATGTGTGTGTATAAGTATGTGTCGTGTGTGTATGCAAATGCATTTGTGCAGTTTGAAAAAGCCCATTATATGATTCTAGTATCCTCTCCACAGGGAGACTGGCAATTTCTTCTTGAGAATAGAATAGCCAAGTGTTGAAAGTGGACCAGAATTGAGGAAGTTCTCCATAGAACTAGGACAAGCAATTACTATATTTAATAAATATTTTAGCACATACAAAATTATCAGTTCACTTTTCCAAAAGAAAACAATAACAAACCACAGCACATCTTCCCTAGATATTTTTCTTTATTACATTATAGAAATTCACTTTGTGATACATACAAATATCTATTATTAAAATCAGTATAGTGACTATTCTAATTCATAGTCATTAAATGTAAAACATTTATTTATTAGCAAAATATTTATGAACATTTACAAATATTCAATCAACATGTCAGCAAATCTCTCCTTAGGTGGAATTTTCTGCCTTTAGTTGAGTCATAAAATGCTTTGGGTCCCTAGTGCATCAATTCGTAAATTACTGATCCACAGTACTTTAATATCCTGAAAAAAGAAATGTACTTTTTGAGAGCCTAATTGAATCTTGAGGAGTTATTTATTCACCATTAAGATTGAGATAAATGAGTCAGCTCACAATAGTCATACTAAAGACAGTTATATTCATTTCACAAATAGATAAACTGAAGCTCAGAAAAGGTAGGACTAGAGAGCTAAGGATCCAGGTTAGATTTTCCTTCTGAAAAGACCCAATTCCTAGTAACTAAGCTATGCTAAATAAATATATGAGCTTGAAAGCAATAACTATTTCTCTGAAAATTCATTTCCATATAGAGTTATTAACTTTAATACCTCTCAGTTAATAATCCGAAACTCATAATTCTTAATGTTAATATAGCCTTGTTGCAGTGTAAATAGTACAATTAAGAAAAGCAAAATTTCAGACTCTTTTAAGGTAAAAACTCTCCTAAAACCAGTTATCCTAATTGCTTACAATATGAGTCATTTGGAAAACAAATGATTTCTTGCAGTATGGTAAAGTGATTATATTATGAGCCCTGGCTTTGCAGTAAGAAAAACATTGCTTTAATATCTGGCTTCTAAACTTATTAACTGTGAGAACTGAATGAGTTACTTAAACTCTTGAAGTTTCAGTTTCTTCATCTATGAAATGGAGAGGAAAACATGTAATTCATAACTCATTGTAAGGATTAAATGAGAAAAGTTATTTAAATACTTAGCACTGTATAGATGGGCTGATACACACACACACACACACACACACACACACACACACACACAGATATACACACAATGCTTAACTTTAGCTAGACTATTTTTGCAGCTGTTATTACTTCAGAGACTAGATGTATGGGAATTGGTTTAGCATTCCACTAGGCATGTTAATTTTCATGTCTTTTTTTTTTCTCCAAAGGCATTAAAACCAGTTTCTATATTCTTTCATCAAACTATAAAAAAAAAAGAATAATGAAAATGTTCAATTTACTGTTGTTTGTGTTTGTCTGAAAGGAGTTTCGCACAGCTTTAGTCACAGCCACAGATAATTATTTCAAATAAGATGCATCTTTTAGATATTTAAATATGTTTTCATATCATAGAATTTAAATGTGAAGTCATTTGTTATGTGCTGTCACTGCAATTCTGCCATGTGCCTTATATATGTAAAATAGCATGTGCTCTGTGTGGTTCTGAGTGCTAACACTGAGAATCCAAGACACATACTGAGAACAATGGTTATTGCTCCAAGAAGAATTATCTGTTTCCTTAATCTTTAATTGTTCATTAAAATGTTTCAAGGTTTAAAAATAAAATTATGGTAGCAACCCCTGGTGTATGATGTTATAACTTAATGCTATGAAATCTCTAATAAATTCTAATATATTTAGAACCCAATAATATAAATTTTGATCCAGAGAAATCTAAACCAAGGGTGAAATGCCACGTTGAGGTTTTTTTTTTTTTTGATAACTTAGATGTTAAGAACATGTTGAATATCTTGGGAACATTTTCTCAGGAAAAATTCTTTAGAATAAGTTTTACCTTTGCTACTGTGTTAATGATGGCTTTGATAAAATGACCCAAGGAAAAAATACAATTTCCTTCAGGCATTATCTGTGTCTGAAATATTCTTCACTGATTTCACATGCACTGATAATATGAACAAGGTAATTTGTCTAACTCTGGTGGGCCAAGATTTGCAGTAGGAAATGAAAAATTCACCTATAGGTCTTCTCTAAGAAGTCTCTGCAGTGTTTTTCAGTTTATATAAAAAGGCTTAAGATGTTGCCTGAGGCATCTATTTTATTTTCCTCAAGGCAAGCTAAAGTGCCACAAATCAAGTTGTTTTTCACACTGTTAATGTATTCCTGTCTCTTTCAATTTCTCAGAGGGCCGACATAGGGATTTCTGCTTTGACTATCACCCCAGACCGTGAGAATGTGGTGGACTTTACAACACGTTACATGGACTACTCAGTGGGAGTCCTACTTCGAAGGGCTGAAAAGACAGTGGATATGTTTGCCTGTCTTGCACCATTTGATCTCTCACTATGGGCTTGCATTGCTGGCACAGTTCTTCTGGTCGGTCTACTGGTCTACCTCTTGAATTGGCTTAATCCCCCAAGATTACAAATGGGGTCGATGACTTCTACCACTCTCTACAACTCCATGTGGTTTGTGTATGGATCCTTTGTACAGCAAGGTAAGGAAAAAATATATATTTCAGTACAAAAAAGGAATGTGATGTTTCATATGCCATGCATTCAGTTAAGAACGTTCTGTGTCTTGACATCAGTAAGTGTTCTAAAGGTCTTTACAGCAATGCTAAGAAAAGAACATTTCTTGCTCTTTCCTAGTGGATCTCAAACAGCAGATTTTCAGTAAAAAATGGTACAGTATCTTTTGCTGTAAGTTCAGTTTTATCAACAAAGCCAAAGATGAATGTCAGAGGTAAGGTTCACGAGAAACTCAAGAGGAGATTTTCCTTCCCAAGCTCCGATTCTGAGAAATAGCCTTTCTATTTCTCAGATAAATACTTACTGAGATTTATGAAAATACTTACTACCAGAGCAGATATTGCTTAATTATTTATGTGTATAAGAGATGTTAAGACTTGCTGTTTGTTGAGAGACATTGTTTCATGTATTAAAAATATTCATTGGCAGTGAAAAGACTTTAAGATTCTGATAAGAAATTTACGCTTTATCTTTCACTTTAATATATAATTTTTACCAGTTGACTTATAATTTCATTATATTCTAAACAATGTCTTTGTTGTGTTATTCAGTAGTCAATCTGCCTACTCTTTAAACTTATCTAGGTAATTACTTGACTCTTATTGTTTCAGAATAGAACAATATTTATTGAGCCCCTTACTTGAGACTACTGCCATCATAGAAAATGAAATAATAAAATACTTAGGGGATTGATAGTTTCTTGCAAACTTGTCATATGTATTGAAGAGAAGACATAGGTGTCACAATGGAGACACATGATTCTTTTGCCTTAATATTTACAACTCTCAATAACATCTTACTTTTTATATACACTTGCTATTGGATCTTCCATTAAATTTCATTCTTTCTATTCTCATTTAACTAATCATAAGGTTTGTCTAGACTTTTCATCTCTACTTTCTCACATAAAATCTATCCCGCAAAACTCTGTAAGCATGCTTTTTCCCGCTACCTTTCTGTATCTGTGTATCTTTATCGCAGATATTTTTGGTCCATTCATTAATCACTAATCTAGTAGATATTTAATCCATGCTATTTATTTAAGTAGAACTTTGCTAGGCACTGAGTATACAGTTGGGAGCAAGGGAGTCGTTGCCATCATTGAGCTACAAGTCTTGTGGGATGCAAACATGTAAAATCCACGTGTGATAGAGACTGTTAGAGATCATAGTCGTGGAGAGGGTGAATATATCTTAATGTCGCAAAGAAGGCTTTTTGAATTAGTACTGTATAAACAGAGACAGAAGTAACTATGCAAAGAGCTTATTGAAGAAGAGGATGGGGGAAAGGATACATAGATGGTAGGATAGAATTTAAGACCAAGAAGTGAGGGAGAAATCAGAATAGACTATGCAGAATAGACTATGGGGCTGGTAAAGATGAGGCTGAAGATATATTTGTTATTATCAGGGGTTTGAATTTGATCTTCAGGGAAATTATCAGTAATTTAAAGGTATTAAACAGGGAAATGCATGTTTAAATTTTTACTATAATCAGAAACATTGTGATTATAGTATGGATAAAATTGAAAGAGAGCAATGTGGAAAGGGAAACAAATTATCAGAGTATTATAATAACTAAATAAAGAGTTAATGTGGCTTGCACAAAGGTAAGATGACACTGGGAATCAAGAGAAGGGTATTGGTGAATTGGAATCTATAGAACCTGATAAATTATATAGTGCTATGGGGATTGGTACTGAAGGAGAAAAAGGAGGTGAAATTTTATCCTAGGTTTCTGGATTGGGCAATTACGTGTATTGGTTGTCGATGTCATTTTCTGGGGAAAAAAATCAAGAAGAGCAGGTGTGATGTGGAAGATGATACATTCATTTTGGTACATTTGAGTTGAGGTATCTGTGAAATATCCAGGGGTATATTTCTAATGCTTGTTAATGGTTTGATATATTTGTCAGAAGCACAGAAGAGACCTCTGGGCTAACAGATTGAGGAGATATTGGCATGTAGGAGATAATTGAAGCCATGGAAGTGAACAAGATCGTACAGAGTAGTTGTTCTCAACTGCATACTCCTGATTGAGGACGACTGACTCAGAGAGGGCCTAGGACAGAGCCCTAAGGAAAGGAATGGGTAGATGAGATTTCAGTGATAACTAATAAGTAGTGACAAGAAAGATGCAAGTACCATGTGTACCATCTAGTGGTATACATACCAAGTAAAGACAATATTTGAATATGGAAGATTGGTTGACGGTGTTAAACATTTCAAAGAATCAAGTAAAATTAATACTTGAAAGGTGTTCATTGGATTTGGCAATAACCTTGTTATTGGTAGTATTCCAGTGACTAGAGCTGCATAATAAATTCCTCGAAAACTTATCAGTTTCGTGGGTCACAAATTTAGACAGGACATGGTGTGGATGGCTTGTCTCTGCTCAATGATGTCTGAAGCCTCAGCTAGACAGCCCAAAGTCTGGAGGCTGAACTTATCTGAAGGCTTGTTCATTTCATTCACACGTCTGGTGGTTCATGCTGGCAGAGAGCTGGTGACCTCAGTTTTCCTCTACGGCCTTTCTCCATAGGATAGTTTGGCTTTCTCACACCATGATGATTGATTTCTCTATAGAGCGTGTCCCCAAAATAGGGGAAAGAGTCAGTGAAACGGAAGAATTTTTTAGTCCAGGTTGGGGATCACAAACTTGTATGATGGTGTGAGCTTCTCTTGCAGGAAACACTCTGGATGTGCCACCTCATGGCTTTGTCATGAGCATGTAAATGGTTTTAAAATGTGAAGTTCTTAGATACAGTAACTTATAGAAGTGTCACATAAGTGTTTACTCAGTAAATAAAAAACAAGTTAGTCTCAGCTGTGGATAGTTAGACACACGAGAAAAGGATAACAAGGCAGATTATTTTAGATTATTAGCAAGACGGTGGTTGTGAAATAGTAGATTCTAGGGTATATGGAGCAATAAAAAATAGAAAGACCAATAATCAGTGTAATAGAGAGTAAGACTGGAAAGTAAGAAAGTGGTAGTGGGAGAGGTAGAGTTCTTGATGAGGCCAAAGAACAACTGTAGAAATATCAGTGTGAGATAGTTCAAAGTTTGTATTGACAAAATGGGACACCTGAGCCTAACATTTTTGAGATGAAACAGTAGAGGACAAGTTACAGGTGTGTAGATGTGGATTCCTGAAGAGTTGGTGAAGAACTTCAAAGCTGATCAACTGAGAATCCAGAGGAGTAGATGAGCCATCTGTAATGATGGTTGGCTTGGATTAGAGAGACAGAAAATAAGCCATGTGCCAAAAGTGTCAATAAATGAGGATAGATAACTAGGATGTTGATAAACATGAGTACTGACTAGAAATAGAAGGTGGTAAGGCTACATGTAACTAACCTTTCTGTTTATCTCACTTCTTCCCATTCCATCTAGTTTTTCTGTGCATGGTTTCAATAACTACCAAAATCTAGATGACTCCCAAATCTATATCATCCTTGAATTTTAGGTTTATATACTCTCACTAGACTCTCTGGACATATCAGAGATACCACAAATTCCAACATGCCAATAATTGGATTTTTTTGCACTTTAAACCTTTATAGCCTCTCGTGTTCTCTATTCTAGCTGATGCATTAGCAACCACTCAGACCTACAGGTTAGAAACTTTGAAAACAGTTTTGATTTTTTCTTCCTTCTATCCCTTATATCCAACTATAAGGCATGCAAATTTTACTTCATACTTATTTCTAGGAGTGGAAATCTCTTCTCACCTAGAGAGATAAGACCTGGATTTTTACCTAGATTAGGCCTATCTCATTTCTCATCTGAGCTACAGGAATCTCATAATAGGTCTTTCTTTTTCAGTTTTGTTTCCTGCAAATATATGCTCCACATACTTACACATATACTCAAATTATCACTGTCATGGAGAGCTAACCACATAATTCCCATTCCTCAAATATTTCCTTGGCTCCCCAGTGCCCACAGTTTAAAGTTATTTAGAGCATGAACAATACTCCATCGTTTGGGTCTTCACCAGTCTTGATTCTCATCTCCTACCACTCATGGCTCACATGTAATTGTCCAGTTATTCCAAACTGCTTTTGTCTCTTGAACAGAAGACAAGACTGTGTCTTGCCTCTCTGCCTTTGCTTCTACTCTTTTCAAATCGTGAAATGCCTTTATTACCAATTGCTTAATCTCTACGCCCACTCTCTGCTTTCATATGGCAAATTCCTGTGCATCCTCTAGTTCTTATTCTGATCTCACTTCCTTCAGGAAGTCTTTGCGTTTTCTTTTGTCTCCACCTGAGTCCTTTGAACACAAGATAGTGTCCTATTTATCTTTATAGTCTCTTTGCCTAATTCAGTGTCTTGTACGTATTAGGTGTTTAATAAATGCATACTGATCAACTAAATAAGTGAATAAATGCTAAATACTTAACTAAATCAAGCATGGAATTAACTGCAACATTGTGTTTATTAGATTACAGTCTATTGCCCAATGACTTAAACTCACTTAAACCAAACAGGAAGTTATCAGAATGTCTTCACTGGTGTATTTTCTCAAGTAGCTAAGATGAGAAACTTATAAATAAGGTTTCCCATTGGTAGAAGCCTTACTTTTGAGAATGTTGACAAGCTTATGGACTGGCTTTCTGAATTCTGTCTCCAGGTGGCCCAGTTTCAGCAAGTTTTGGAGAACACCCAAAAGAAAAAGATAAATAAAATTATCCATATGGTTACATGCATTTCTAGTCTGTAAACAGGCTTCAGATATCAAAAGTTATAAATATGTTAAGCACTTTTCTATCTCAACTGCTCCCTTAAATAAGTTGTACAGCCTGTGGGTTGATTATACATTTATACAATCCATAATGATGCATCATGCTGAATTGCATATGATTAACTACTTCATCTCTGAAATATTACTATTCTTCCACCTGCTAACAATGGAAAAGGTGAATTCATTAGAAGGTACTGAAAGTATCTTTACACTTTGATTAAAAATAAATTAAGAAAAGACTTCAAAAACCCCATGAAAAAAAGAATCAGTCAATGAAGTGTCCATGCACAGGCAATGAAGTTTGGAATTAGTGATAATTTCTAATAAAAATATAGTCTTTTAAGGAGAAGTACAGTAATATTTCTGAATTATTTCAGAATTACAGTCTTTAATGAGCCACTAGAGACTAGATTGAGTAGGAATAAAAGGGCATTTCATGTATTATCATATAGATGTTTGAAAAAAGAGTTCAGGGACAGCTAAAAGCAGAAAAATGTTAAATATACGTAAGCTGTTTACTAATCCTGATTTTTTTAAAAAATCTGTAACTTCAGAGCATTCCAGAAAAACAGCTTAGGGAATCCAACTGTGCAAAATCAGTATGGTCCATTATAGAGATAAACTTAGTACATCTGTTTGGCTAGAACATTAGAGTTTGTGAATTAGGCAGTTTAATGCATGAATGAGACACCAATTTTATGCAAGTTTTGTTGCCATTTCATATCCTCCCTTATCTTCATGCTTATGTACATCTCTCTGCAATCAACATACTTAAAAAAAAAAAACTGGGGCTTGATTTTTGAAGATCTCTGATATTTAGTTTATGGTCAGTGACTCTTAATATCATCTGGGCCATGAAGGGCCTCCGTGACTTGTTCACACATGTGGTTGTATGTAATTTGTTTACTGTTTACTTGCAAAGGGAAATTTCAGAGTTTACCTCAGATGGTCTGGTTCTATGAAGTATAAATATTTATAGTCACGTAAAATGTTTCAGGCTATCACATATGTTTACCAGCAAGCATTTACTATATACCAGCTATGCGCCAGGAACACAAAGAACAAAAGAAAAACAAGGAATAACTGTATTAACCGGCTTAATAAATATTCCTTGGATGTACTATATGCCATACCCAACCTAGATATTTTGAATATGATCATAAGAAAGACACAGTCCTTGCAGGAATGTTCAACATCATGTAAGTGGGCCATAGCCAAATTGGGACCAAGTAAACCACTTTTGATGAGAGCAGCAGACAGAATTATTGAAAGGAGTACAGAGGGAAAATTCCTTTGGTAATTTTCTTAAGGATCAAATAGTTCCACAGTTGCTAGTGATGAATAAAGAGGACCTTTAGGAATGGTAGAAGATAACCTGGTGGCTGCTGCACAAGAGTTTACATCAAAGGCAACCCACTGACTCTGAGATCCCAGGACAATTTTTCGAAGAAAATAAAGAGTTCTTCCTGCTGCCAGAAGGATTGCAGTGTTACAGAGAATCACAACTTTCTCATTTCCACAAAAAGAAGAGTCAGACATTCTTCTCTATCAAATTAGGCAACAGAAAAGATTGTTGATGAGAAAGCATCTGTTTAAAACTTTGAGAATAACTCAAAAAGACATCCATTTTAATAGTGTAGATATCAAATATATGAAATTTGCCAATGTCCTAGTCACAAAACCCCAAAGGATTCAAGCCTTGAAATGCAGTAGCTAAAGCCATTCCTTTGTAATGTTATCTGATATTTCACATTCAATTTGAATATAACAAAAATTATATTGGCTAGCTCTGCTGTTTACTGACCCTAATGAACACAGAGAAAATGAGAGTAATTCCCAGTGACAGGTTAACTGGACTATAGAGACAAGTTTTTTTCTATATTCTGTTCTTACAGATATTAACTCAAAAAGGCTCTCTGTAATTTTTATTTAGGTGAGAACAACATCTCTGTTGTTGCTAATTATTATAGGCAGTCCTTAACGAAGGGAGAGCCAAGTACTCTGAATGCTGTCACATCTACTTGAGAATTTCCTCATGCTGATTTAAAACATAACAAGCTGCTCATTTTCTTTCTTTTTATCACCAGAATTCTTCAACACCAAAGAAAAAGATGAACTCTCATACTTTCAAAGACTGTTTAAACTCCTTCATTATAGGTGTGGAGTGTGACTAATCTGTGTGACCAGAAAACAATGCCATGACGCTAAGATGTGAATCCACTAGTTTTTCCCAGTGAACTGTAATGAGCTCCGAAGCAATTCTTCCCTAAACTATATACATGAGATAGCCCCTGGGTTTCATTTATTTTAATACCAACTCTTTATGGTTTGAGCCAGGAAATCCTTTCCATGCTAAACTAGGTTTTCGAAGAGGTAAAAGTAATTAAGGAACATGAGGCACAAATCAGATTTCTGCTCATAAAATGCTTATAGAACAAGAACTGGTGTGAACAACATGTTCTTGACTCTTCTGAACTACTTATGAGTACATACCATAATTAAAAGCATTATTTTAGTATTTAATAAAACAGAAGAGTTGCTTTCAAGAAACATTTTAAAAACTTGAAGGGTGGTCTTAAGATTTTCTGAGTTGGTTTCTCTTCTTTCCCAAAATGCTATAAGAAAATACATTTTTTTGTCATGAAGAACCTAGGGGTAAGACAGGAATAAAGACAGACCTACTAGAGAATGGACTTGAGGATGTGGGGAGGGGGAAGGGTAAGCTGTGACAAAGCGAGAGAATGGCATGGACATATATACACTACCAAACGTAAAATAGATAGGTAGTGGGAAGCAGCCGCATAGCACAGGGAGATCAGCTCGGTGCTTTGTGACCACCTAGAGGGGTGGGATAGGGAGGGTGGGAGGGAGACGCAAGTGGGAGGAGATATGGGAACATAGGTATATGTATAACTGATTCACTTTGTTATAAAGCAGAAACTAACACACCATTGTAAAGCAATTATACTCTAATAAAGATGTAAAAAAATACATTTTTTTAATCTAAGTTTAAATGATAAAAAAACAGGTGTCATAAATCCTTTAAAATAGCATTGACATCTTCATAGTACTTGGTGTTTTTACAGTACCGTATTACAGTACCCCTCAGCTTAAGTAACAAGGTTAGGGACAGAAATGTACAGTGTGGGCAATGTAGGCAATAATAATGTAATATTTTTGTATGGTGATAGATGGTAACTAGACTTATCATGGTGATCATTTTGAAATGTATAGAAATATCAAATCACTGTGTACCAGCAACTAACATAGTGTTATAGGTCAATTATAGTTCAAAACCAAACAAGCAAACTCATAGAAAGAGATCAGACTGTGGTTACCAGAGATGGGGCAGTGGGTGAAGGGAGGAGGAATTGGATGAAAGTAGCCAAAAAGTACAAGCTTCTAGTTATAGTATAAATAAGTACTAGGATTGTTATGTACAACATGATAAATATGATTAATGCTGCTGAATGTTGTATGTGGAAGTTAAGAGAGTAAGTTCTAAGAGTTCTCATCACAAGGACAATTTTTTTAAAATTTTTATCTATACAAAATGATAGATAATCCCTAAACTTGTTGTGGCAATCTTGTCATGATGTATATAAGTTGAATCATTATGCTCTACAACTTAAACTTACACAGTACTGAATGTCAATTATATCTCAGTAAAACTGAAAAGGAAATATACAAACAAACACAGGTGAGCTAGGGAAAAACAAAAGAATAGGGCCAGACATCTGCAAAGATAAATTTATTCTAAAGGTGATTTAGGATTGATCAAAGTTAAAGTATTGGGATCAAAGGATAGTACGGACAATCAGCTTGGAATGTAAATTTGGGAATTCAATTTTTGTTTGACCTCATTCCGTTTTCCCCTTCACCTGTAGTTAGAATATGTAGTTAGAACTCTAATAATGATGGTCATATTTCTAAAAATATGGAAAACTTACCAAAGCTTTTAAAAACAAAATTATGTTTTGAAAAATAAGACTTTTACCACTTAACCTATCTCTAAAATGCATACTTATAAGCTAACTGTAACACACATAATGCTAAATTTAGGATTCCTGTTTCAGTCTACAAAACAGGGCAATAAGGTCCTGTGATACTTTTGTTAAATACCCTTAAATGTGGCATGGCCTTAACTTGAACTTTTCACAATTGTAAGGCAGAAATTCCAATGCATAACATAAAGTAAAAATTAGCATCGTATATTTCATCATGTATATCAGTGTTTCTTATTTGTAAACTACTTTCTTGATGACAGTTGTTCTTTTTTGGCATCAAGATGTAACAAAAGACCAATGCATAATCCATACTTCCACACTGTGGACATGTAAAATTGCTCTCTGATTTGTGGGTGACCAAACTTTATAGAGTCTCTTTATATTTACAGCTCTGTCTCTCAGACTCTAAGTTAACATTCCATTTGGGACAGATGTGCAGTTTGTCTGCTTCAGTTGTTTTCTAACCGTTAATAATATATATTGTTTAAACTCTGCTTTAACATTTCCTAAAAGTATTTCCTCTGCCTTTACCATTTAAAATTATTCATTATCTAGAAAGCATCTCCTTGGATATTAAATAAGAGTTATTTATCTAGTCACAAGAGTGAATAGGACAGCGTGGTATCTGTCTTCATGGAGCTTTCAATGTAATGAGGGAAACAAACTAGTAAACACACAGCTCCATCATAAGATCATAATAATCACACTGAGGAAAGCCCAAGTCACAACGGGTGCAGAGTTAACAAATAGGCCACTATCTGGTGCATTACAATTAGGTCAAATTCATACCGAGTCATGACCTATTAAAGAGAGGGACACAGACTAGGAACCAATTTTTCTTTGCCTAGTGACAATGGAAAAAATGAACTGGCCCATTAATTCACTTGATCTTTGTTTCCTGATCTATAAAAGAGTCAGATTATTTAATTTTTTTCTTTCAGTTATAAGATTGTATGATTATATAATACAAATATCTAATTAAACAACTCTTTTCATATCTTTGTGTTTGATTAAGAGACAGTTCAGTTTTAAACTGAACTATCTATACATTTACTAGCTGTGTGATGCTGGACAAGCTTCTTAGCCTCTAGGTGCTCTAGTTCCCCAAATAATAATTACCTACTATATCAGGTGTTTGAAAAATTAAGAGTTCATGGATATAAAACACTTAAAACTGTGTGCAAGACATAAAAAAGGCACTCAACATTGTAATTATTATTTTCTCACTATTTTTGCCATTCATAGCAAGAGATGAAATCAGCCACATTGTTTAATGCTTTATATACTCATTATTACCTCACAGAAAATAAGCAGTATTTCAAGAAGCATATTGTAATTAGGCATAAGGAAGTGTATTAGGAAAGCCAGTCCAGCTAATGAAAATGCTTACAGTAAAAACCATACACTAACAAATTCATAATAACTTTATGTCATTCAACTAGACATGAAAAGCTACAAGAACATTTTTCCCTATGTAAGCACATCATTACCACATGTACTTGTAATAAACTGTAGCATAATATGGCCAAAGATGCAACAAAGTAATGAACCAAATTGAATGGAATTATAAGTTTTGATTCAGGATGCTTCCAATTTATATATGCAGCTCTTTGGGGCTCGAAAAGACTAAATAATCTTTTGGGGACTAATTTATAAAACCTGTGAATATATGTATTTTGTTTTTGGAATATATATTGAGATCTGTGGCTAAAATAGCACATAATTAAGCATAAACATCACACAGAAGGCTAATTTTCCTAAACTAAGCAATCTTCAAAAACTGCCATTGGTGGCAGTCTAGAACCATATGGACCCTTTCCAGATAAAAATGATTATGATGATGAGAATTACATTTCAGTTTTTATTTTAGTATACTCACAATGCCACTATTAGAAACCAGAATATTTTATGAGTTTAAAATGCCAATAACGACTTGACTGTTCAATACATTAATAAAACTAAAAGCGATCTTTTCTATTATATAGATATAATCTATGTTAAATACTATGCCAAAATTTTTATTTCCCTGATAGAATGCTTTTAAACTTAAGAACATCACTGAACTATGCTTTCTATTGTTAACATACATGTAATACTTACATTGTAAATACTTTTGAAATGCAATATAATGCATGGGAAAGTCATAAATAATATAGTTAACTGTATTATTATTTTCTATTATTGCAGCATTGTAATGTATAATACCAGATATAAGGTTAATTTTAAGATGAAAACAATTTCCCAGTAACCAGTGAAACTTGTGACTTTGAGAAAATCAAAGCACATGATAGTATTCTGAGTTACATTTGAAGCAAAGAATATGCCATACCAGTATTCAAAAGGTTGATTCTAAATTAAAACCTTCTGTGATATTATTTAATCAATATTAACAATCTAAAAATAAATTGGATTATATTATTTAAATTATTGAAAAGGAATAAAAGACCTTTGGATGTTTTTCCAAAAACTGTTTTAATACAGTTTTTGGTTAGAAAAATAACCAAGTTCTTAAATCAGTAATAATTTGTTGCCTGAAACAGAATTTTTAAGAAGTCTGTAGTTTAAATAGATGTGATCTTAATTTTTTCGGCCTTTAAAATTTCGGAATAGTATGACTTTTCCACATAATTAAGTTATCTGCAAATTCATGAAAGATTGTTGATGGGATTCTGTTTTAACTTAGAGCCTCTATGATATCATGATAATCTCTTCTTTTTTTCTAAATATAAACGTAATTTTGCTGCATCAGCAGGGACTGTCCGTAATCACCACATTTCTGTACTGTTGTTGTACTATCCAAAGAGTTAAAGCCACTTAGTTTTCAGTCCTCTGCCTTACATCACCACCCAAGGAGTGCTGTAATCTTCTAGAAATGCATTGCCTGGAGTGTGGCACTGCTTAATAAATCACTCCATCTTATTTATCTGTCTCTTGACATATATCTAGCAGCAGGAACCATTATCCTGTGACAATGTTAAGTTCTATTGACATTTTCTCTTAATTAACTGCACTACTGGCTACAACTTTTACATTGGGAATAAACTTCCTTTATTCAATGCTGTCTTGAACAAAGGCAGTGTTAAGTTTGTCGTGCATTCATTGTCATAAAAAGTATTGCAATAAGTGAAACATCTTTGTTACTTTTCCAGAAGACCAGTTTATTCTGCTGAGAAAACAAACAAGTTTCATTTAGAATCATATTACATCATTTTTATTAGAAAATGCATTTTTTCATTAGACATCATTAAATATATGAGAGCCAGATTACATATGTCTGAATTCCTCTGTGATATATACCCGTTCAGTCAACCGAGTAACTTTTACAAACACTTTTATAAATTGAGAAAAACATTACCTTTCAGACTAAACATGTTTCATGTACCCTAAAACTAAGTATTTATCATCCAAATTTGAGATCATTCGTTTATTCAACATTTATTGAATGTCTACAATGTGACAGGCACCGTTCAAACTCCTGGGACTACCTTCTGATAAAAAGATTCAAGCCTTCATGGAACTTATATTCTAGTGAAGGGAGCCAGGTAACAAACAATAGGTATAATAAATAAATAAATAAATTACATAGTGTATCAGAACTCAAATACTATAGGAAAAGTAACTTACAGTGAGAGGAAATTGAAGTATATGTGGAAGGGCTGCAGTTTTCAATGGGCTTGTTGAAGTAAGCCTCTGAGAATTTGATATTGAAGCAAAGAGGATGACAGGAGGATAAGAAGGATTATGCTACATCAGTATCTGGGGGAAGGGTGGTCAGGTATAGGGAACCACAGATGCAAAGGGCCTGCTCCAAGGGGCCAGAAGAATAGCTTAGAAGGAGGTGAGGTCAGAGAGGGCCATTGATTCAGATGACATCAGGCTTTGTGTACTTGGGCTTCTACTTTGAGAGTATTGGAGAGTCACTGGAGCACGGGAGTGGTTGTCTTAGAGGGTGTTAATTGGAAAACTATTCTGTATCTGTTCTATGTTCAAATCCATATTTGGGGATGTAGTGATTGTTTCAAAAAAATTGTAGATTTGTACCTAAATCAGCTCATGATTATATTTTGTAGGTGTAAGATGTATATCTATTTAGGTAAATATATGTTGGTTACAAAATATATCCAATCCTTTGTACCTTTAAGAAACATTAACTCCAAGACCTAGACACACTGTTTTCCACTCTGCAAATCAAGCAAGTATGATTATTCATTACAGACAACATATTAACAGTTAATCAAAAAGTACAAGAGGTACATTTCCAGCTTTATTTGTGGTGATAGCTCCTGAAGAAGACGATTCTTCTAAGTAATCTTCCCCAGTGCAATTCTTTCCTATAGCAAACCAAACTACTAATAATATAATGTCTTTCTTTCAGAGTAGGATTAAATAATCCCCTGTTCCTAAATTACCAGAAATAAGGTTCTCTATAGAATATGCTTCGTGTAAAGGAATTGAAGATCTTTCTTATTACTTTTCTTCATTTGCAATTTATATATATACTTCCCTTTATCCAAAATGATGTTGAAATCTACTAACATTTATAATAGCACCAGATTCTTTGACTTCTCTCACAGAAAAAAAAAAAAAAATCAGTAACATTCTACTCCTAGTTTTCCTTGTCAAGGCCAGTTCTTGATTTAAAAGTTTCTTGATTTTTAAATCCACAGCAATTTGGTCACAAAAGGCCATCTTGAGCATAAGATTAAATAGACACTAGTTTCAGTCACAGGAGGAATCTGTACACTCAGCATTATCCTCCAGAAAACCTTCTTTTGAAAATGATGTACAGTTCATCCATTGGGGCTATACTTAATCCTTAAGCTATAGGAAAAACAAGGTCAAATCTTCTGTTGACACCAAGAAATAGTGCAGCTGGTCCTTCTATTTTTGTTGTACATAGTTGTATAGATTAGGGACAATTCTGAAAAACTAAATATTTTAAAGTGAGTCTTTAATATTAAATCCTCAAAATATAGGAAATGGTTTAGGTTAAAGAGTAAAAATTAAAATGTTCACCCTGATATTCATTGATTTTTAATTTTTTCTTCTGAGCTAATATTGACCCAATTGACATTCTACAAATGCTGACTTGAATTAGGTTAAGCAAGTTAGAAATTATATTTGATGACCTGAATAATTCATTAAAAAAGATAAGTATTAAAGCTTGCTTTAGTAGCACAACCACATTTTTAATAATAATGTCAGATAATGAAGCTGACCACATACAATGTCCAGGATGGACACTTTCAAGTTGGAATGAGTAACTTTTGTGCTACTAAATTAAATAGAATACATATCTAACTGATGAACCAAAAGAAAGTAATCTGGCCGAGAAAAAGTCATTCCTGGCACTAAAAGGCAATTTAACATGCCTTTATACCCAGGAAAACTTAGAAAATGAACAGTAATTGCAGACGTCAAACTTATAAGCTGGCTATACTTGTTTCACTCCAAGACTTGACTGCAATGCAGTTTAAACCTCAAATCTGTGACTGAGACTGTCATTGAATTTAGGTAGCTTATCAACTGAGAAAAGTGTAATGACATCAGCACATATCCAAGGTGTAAATAATTTCATATATCAAACAAATAACACCATGAAGTATTATAAGTTTATAAGCGAACGTATTACATACATGTTAAGTACATACATATTCTCCTTTAGGAGAATACCTCCTCCTGGTATGTCATTATAGTTTAATAAACTTCATAGCAATAATGGATAAAGTTGAAAACAAATAGTATATAATACACAGGTGGCAGAAAATAACCAAAAGTATATGATTTTCCAAAGCAATAATCTACAAGTTTTACTGTTTAATTATTTTTTTCTTTGCTTTTAAGTAGTGGCTGAATATTCCTACAAAATATGAGACATTTTAATTTTAAATTGCAGATTTTTATATTTTCGTTTCCCTTATGACATTATAAAATGCAGCTCAATTTTTAAATGATATAAAAAACAAGCCAGCAAACACAATGATTATTAGATGTGCATTTTCTGTGTCTAATCTATTTTACAAGGCTTTTAGCAATGCTATAATTAAAAATATTTGAAATCAGAGAACCCAAAGGAAGTAAAGAATGAGAAAAGCAAAGTAGAATAAAGATATTATATGCCTTTTTTAAAATATAGATTTAATTTTTGAATTGCAACATCTGTCATTGAAATAAAATGAAACAAACTTTACAGGAAAAAACTTTGAATATTATTAAAACTCTTTTCCCCCTTTCTTTTGCTTCTGTGCAGATGATTTTTTTGATAATTTCTCTGAAGGGCACAGAGGCTGTGCTGCTTCTTACAGATAGGTTATGAGAAAAAAAAAATGCCACTAGCTCCAATTTTTAAACTGTCTCTTCATACATTAAGGATTTCCAAAGTGTTATATTCTATAATTCTCTAGTTTGTGTTTCCCATTTTTAATTTACTGTTGATTAAGTTACAAAAAAGCCAAAGTGCTGGTAGGAATCCTACAGCGAATCTGAGAGGTTTGAAGACTCAGATGAAGCTTACAGGGATCCTCCCAGGCTGATCTTTAAGTGCTTTGATCTAGTACTTTCGATCTTCAGTTTGACATGTTATTTCTTATCAAGATGCCTTCGCTGGAAAACCTCCCTTTAACACAGAAAATGTGGAAGTTTAAGCTTAGAACAATTTTTAGGTTTATTTTTTTTTCAAGTTTAAGAAGTACTTCTTATTTATCAATTTAAGCATTGTTCATTTCTTCTCCTAAATTAAATACTTTATTCATGCTGATGAAAGTTAGAGTTTTATCAGCAAATAATCTGGCAGAATGTAAGTGTTAATCACAATGAAAGTGTTGTGTTAGATTAGAATTTATGCTTATAAATATAAAAGTATGAAACACTACTGAATATATGGGTTCTTTATTTAAAGCAACAATAACAACTTCTTATCCAAATAGCTAAGTGATCTGTGCTATTTAGAGACAGCATGAAGGATGGCTTCGAGATTATGAGACTGTTGAAGTAGACTAGCTGAATTCGTGCAGGCCTGAAAAACATTAACCACTACAACAGCAAAAATGGAAGTAAGAATGGAAAAGAGTGAGTGATTAGAAGTATACACGGTAGGACTTAGCACCTGAGTGGGTGTTAGTATACAGAAAATATATTAATGTATAACAGTGGTTTCCTACTGTATATAATGTGTTCATAATTAACTTAACAGTACATCCTGAACATCTATTTATTCATTTAGACGTTCTTCTGCAGCATTATTTACTATATAAGTCTTTATAAGTCTATATAAGAATCCGTAATATAAGTGGGTGTACATATATATAATTTGCTTGCCAAATTCCCTATTATTATATATTTATAAAATTGTGAAAAATCATTCTAGTCATTCAATCTTTGTGCACATCCATGATTATTTTCTTAAGAAATTATTTTAGTTATGCAGCTTCTGAGTTAAATGGTATGTATATGTACAGTTCAAAGACTTTTGATACTTTCAGCCAAACGTCGTACCGTATTACATATTTACACATTTTTAACAATTAAAATTACATAAATTTCATAGAATTTTAAAGGATTTATTTAGAAAATAATAATAACTTAATAACATAATTATAGCTTTACATTCTGTGTTTCACTAGATAGTTTGAGGACCCTTTAACATACTCAGACAGAGGAAATTGCTTGGACGTAATGCATGACAACACTGCAACACTTAAGAAGTACTGACTACATCATTTGGCCAAAATGCTGACTAAGTTATTTGAACAAAAGTGTGCTGAAAACCAGATTGAAAGTTAGCCATTTAAGTGCGTATTACTGGTGTTTATAAAGGTATAAAATTATACGATGTAATACAGTGAGGCCATTAGAATACTTTAAAAATACAGCAGCAAAACTTTTATATACCTAACTATAAAGGAAGGCTGTGTTCAAAATGATAATTGCGGGGGAAAATTCAACAGCTCTGTAAAGAGACCAGAGAGCAAAAGAAGAAAGCAGCTGATCAAAATTTACCTAAAATAGCTCATCTAATCATTACAATTTTAAAAATTTCATTTGTAAGGAAAAAACATCAAATAATCTTCAAGTTATTACTTCCAGAGCCACCAAAGATTATTAGGCAGAAGAGAACTCTAAAAGGTGTTGTGAAGAGTTGTATTAAACCACAGAAATGACTGTCAGTGATGAATTTGATTTGTTTGGATTTCATTATTTGCCTACAGTTCTCCAATATTTTCTAAAGGGTCTGTCTGCTGAAAAGTTCATTCCATATTAGAATTAGAATGTTTGTATCATGAGCAACATGATAAAAGAAACTTTTTAAAAAGTTGCATAAAATTGCACAAGAACTTAGTCATATGACTATAATTAATATTAATAACAATTCCTCAGATAATATCATCACATAAAAATCTCCCAGCATGTCTGTTTTCAAATAGCAGCCTGAATTCTTAAGCAATTTCAGGGGTTTCTTGTGTATGGCCATATGTGCATAGAAGAAATTTCTAAGTCTGTGAAACTTGGAAGAAGCAAAAGATATTTTTTTTCTATTTTCAATAAACCTATGTGGAGAATAGGTGAATGAATGTCTCCAGGAAAAAGGGAAACAAAAGAGTAACTCATCATTTTGTTTGTATGTAAAACTTATAAAGTTTTATTCACCTGCATATAACCTACTGTGTCTAAGGTTAGTTACAAAGTTATTTGTCAAAGCAATTTTAAAAGAAAAATAATAGATATTTATAATTTTAATAATTGTGCTCATAATTTTTTACTGATACAATAAAATTTTTTACTGATACAATTTTTTATACATCACCATTAAAATAGAGAAATGACAAAAGCACTTGCTGAGTTATCCAAACGATGGAGTTAATTATATAGGATCACAGCCCACCTTCCAGAGAAGTTTGAGGAAAGAGATCTTCACCTTCCTATTTTCTCTATTATTTGTTCATCATTAGAATCTCTTGTCTTTGCAATATCACCTCCCTGATATGTTACATATTCCAAAGTCTTCTATTAATTATACTGGTTATGTTTTAAGTTGATTGCTTCCTACCATCATCCAAAAAAGTATCTTGGTCTTAGTAAATTATTTCCAAGACAAAATAAGGAGGATTTTTTCCTAATTCTTATAGATCTAGATAGATCTAGATAGATCTTATAGATCTAGATAGATATCTAAACTCTTATTCATTTCATTTTTGTTTGCTTGAATCTGTCCTAATTTTTTTTTTTTTTTTGCGTTACGTGGGCCTCTCACTGTTGTGGCCTCTCCCATTGCGGAGCACAGGCTCCAGACGCGCAGGCTCAGCGGCCATGGCTCACGGGCCCAGCCGCTCCGCGGCATGTGGGATCCTCCCGGACCGGGGCACGAACCCGTGTCCCCTGCATCGGCAGGCGGACTCTTAACCACTGCGCCACCAGGGAAGCCCCTGTCCTAATTTTTTAGCCTTGTCAACCCACAATAAACCTGTTCATTCTTATCACTGAGGAGAACAAAGGGAGAAAATGAAGTGGCAGTAATAAATCAGAACCCTTGATCGAAGAAATGTACTTGGAGGAAGAGACACCATGATTCTTGGGATCTAGCTTCCTAGAGTCTCTGACATGGGTCACTCCCTGCCTGGTCTTTTCCCTTGGCTGTGAGAGCCTGTGAGCATGAATCATCTGTTCCTACTCTATGATCTTGACCTTGACTAAGGAAACCCAGTCAGCTTTCCTAATCATTTCATAAAACTGTGGTGAAGATTACATAAGAAAATACTTATAAACTCTTAACACAGTGCCTAGTGCATTAGTAATACTCAACAAATAGAGGCTTTTATTACTTTTTTCCTGACCTTTGTTTTATAATCTCTTACTTCCTGATTTTGGCTTGAGCTTAATAAGATTTTTGTTTATTTTGTTTTGTTTTGCAACTTCACCCTGACCCCTTTCCTTCTTGATCCCCCTTCCTATTTTGTTACATCCATGGTTTTGATTTACCACTTGAGCCCAGCAATTTGAACATGTTTTCTGATTTTTCCATTGCTCATCAATTCAACCCAAGTCCCTGACTCAGTGACTACAGGGACTCTAGATTAAAAATGCCTTTAGAACTTCCTAGAAAATCTAGAAACCACACCCGAATAGCTCATTAGGAGGAGTAAGAGGAGGAGATAGTCTTTTAAGTAATATAGTTAAACTTCATGTGGAATTCTGAAATGCATTCAGCTTATGTATTTGCATTCACAAACACAGAAATCCATTAACTTGCTTCATACACATTTGCTTATTCAATCAGCAGTGTTGTGGAAATTACTACGATATGAATTATTTTGTGTTCTTCAATTACAGATCTGTATTACTTACTGAAATCTATCTGAATTTATAGAGCCCATATACTGAATAAATGTCTTTATTTTATCTCAATACATTTTCTGTAACACCAGCACACCAAAATCTCATTCCTTTAGCCATTTCCCAACCTATTATTCAAAATAATACACTGAAAAGAAAGTGGAGAAAAATTTATTTTTCTTTTCTGCTCCTTAAGATATCCTCCTAATAATTTAAGACTAAGAACTCTGGAAAACAGGCTAAATAAGTTCGAAATTGAGAAGACCACTATTGTTTTTGAAAGACTGAATTCATAATGTTAAATAAATTCCTTCTCTATCAAATTGTAAGTCTTACTATATAGTCAATAAATGAGTTATAATTTAAAACTAATCTTCAGTGGTTGTTAACAGGTTACTAGGTCCAAAATGAATGGCATTTTGGAGCTTTAAAATGTGTTTTAGACTTGGACCTGGCTCTCCTACCATTATTAAAATTGATTTAATACGCATTAGCCTTTTCTGACCCTGTGGAAATAATGGTGCACATACGCATAAGGCCCTAGTTTAGGAGCTAATCTTAGAATTTCCAGAGGTAATTAAAAACTTCATGAGATCTGTTTTACTTTTCATTTCTGTTGACAACTGCTGCTTACCTTTTGAACTTAAATGCTTGTAAGACTGGTAAAATGGGTGCAGTTTTCCTCAGAACCACTGATTGATTGAATCCCTGAAAAATGGGATTGATAATGGCCCTAGAATTTATATAGTGGTTTTATACAGTGGCTAAGGCCTTGCTATAATTATTTTAAAACATTAAAAGCTAATACATCACTATAGAGTGGCAGGCCTGACTCAACGGCCATCTTGTTTCATGCTCTTTGACAAACGACTAGTCATCCAGACAACAGTTCCTCTTTAAGCACCTTTCCCAGCATTCATTTCATTACCAAGTCTGTGGTGAAATCAGTAGATAACAAGAAAAATAATACAAAAAGAAAAGTAATCATTTTTGAGACCTCCAGAAAATGGTGTTTGGTGTATATACTTTAAAATGATATATATTTAAAGAATCATGATATAATCCTATTCAAATCATGCACTATGTTCCTGTTTTTTGGTTTTTACCTTTTTGCTGAGCAGATAGGCAATACAATGATATACATTGATGTATTAAAAATAGTAACAAAGCCCCTGAAGTATCAATCAAATAATTTAGTAAACAAAAAATAAACCAAAAGTACATGAAGCCAAATGTGGTAGACATGACAAAGGGGTGACATACAAATTGACTTTAAAATTTTTAGTTCATCCCTGAACGAAACTACCTAAAAGTTTTCTGAAGATTTTGAGGGTTTTGTTTGGATATCTTTCACCTTTTTTATACTGAATTACTAAAATCTCAAATATTTTAACTTTGTGATATCAGATTTAAAAAATCCTGTGTACTGTACACTTAAATCTTTTACCAAAATCTTGGACTTATACTGTTGAGTCTTACAAGCAAAACATACTAGCATATCTAAAGACAAATCAGGAGAGAAAAAATGAGACCGTTTGTTTTCTCCTCTTATTTTTTTTAACAAGACCTCTAAAATAGCACAATGGAATAGATATAATAAGAGCATGAATACGGAGGCTGAAGATATTTCTAAGAGCACCTCCTAAACAAAATATGTGTGCTTTTTGTAAAATAACTATAGAAAGCATACAAGTGTTGGGAAATATTCTGGGAGTCAATGAAGGTTTAGATACATGTCTCCATAGTTGTTGAAATTTAGTTGTGACATCATTGTTTTGAAGATGTAAAGTCTTATTTTTATTATTAAAATTTCCAAGGTCCTTTTGATAGATATTGAGAAAGGAAACAGAAAAAGAGGTAAGCAAACACATTTTTTTGTCACACATAGATATAAAAATGGCAGGAAATTCAAGGAAGATATGTGTCTGCTGATCCACTGTGGTTTGTGCTAAAGCTGCTTTCATAAACCATTAGTTAGTACCATAAAATGTAGATCTGTGAGTTAGTGGAAATCTCAGCAAACAGCCATATATACTACCACACCTTCCAACTAAACTGGTCTATTTCAAACATTTCGAAGCTCCTTTATTAAAAAAAATCTCATAAAAAGTAGAAAAAAGAACTAATTTCAATGTCATTTCAAAATCGCTGAAAGATTTAGTGCAATTCATGCATCCTATGATCATTTTTCCAATATAATTGAATACAAAACAATTAGTGCAGAAGGGAAAAATACAGCCTTGGTTAAATGAGAAAGGATTTGCAACAAGTGTTTCTGCATACCATCACTGCCATTATCCTTGGAGATATGAAAGTAAACCAGTTTGTGGTGGAGAATCACGGTAAACACTATATATATTGCTGATCCATGTTCTTAATGTTGTACTTAAGGGAGCTTATATTTCAATGGAACACTAACCTCAAGATCCTTGACTATTACTTGAGGTACAACTTGTGTAAAACCATATGTAGTCTGTCTTACAAACTGAGAACCTGAAATCCCCTTTTAATTGAAATATTAACATCTCAAATGTTTTAATTTTGTAATATCAGATAGGAAAATTGACGTCCATTTGGCTGTTTTTTTATCCCTAGCTCATTAGAAACAGTGAGAATTTTATATGGGCTGGAATAGTGAAAACATTGTGAAATTAAAAAGCTGCCAATATTACTTTTTAAGTGTAGTGTAATTCAACTTAGTTCTACTGTAAGTCATAGCAATCCATATTTCGAACTTAAGTTAAAGTCAGCATATATAAGGTTTATGTTGTATAACCAGCAACCATTTAATTTGATTGTAATTCATTTTTAATTTAACACATTTCTAATGTATTCATCAGAAATATTCTGTGGTACTGAGTTCAGTAAAATAAACTTAACTACTTGTGTTAAACCTGAAGTTTCAAGAATTATAAAGATTATCTCCTTCTGTAGAAATTTCTAATGTTGAAATCACATTCTTTTTTTTTATTTGATGACAAGAACATTCTTATTTCAGGTAAGTATGTATAGATGGCATTTGTATGTATAAAAGCAATTTATTAATTAAGAAAAGATGAATTATGTTAAAATTGATTATTAAGCTGATGTAGGACTCTTCAAAACAGAAGTGTATAAATAATGTTAAAGAGTTGGAAAGAAGGTAGTACTATTTATAAGCAGCTTTACATGTTTTATAATTACCGTGGAAATGTAAATAATAAATTAGAGAAGTCTTCCTATGTATAGGAAATTGACACTTCAATTACATGAGCTAATGCCTTCTAGCCTACTTTTGTTTATCTGAAAATAGATTTATTAGCCAGATTTATAGCCAGAACAATATTTTGTCATTCAACTGAAATGTCAACACTTCAGGAAGACATATGTTAGCAGTAGAGGAGTAACATTACCTATCCCTATTCAATAAATAATGTTATAAAATGTATCTGAAAATTGTTAACACTTGTATGACATAACAAAATTCATTTTTCACCAAGTAACTTCTCTTCATGGATTCCATCAAAAAGAAGATGTGTATTGCAATGTGATATATGATGATGAAAATGTCTGCATTTCCAAAATAGGATACCAAAGTCAGCTATAGTGTATCTGACTGTGAAAAATATTATTCAGCCAGTGAAAATGTAATAAATAGAATACAAAAGTGTAAGTGTGGCATGACAATTAGATTAAGAATTACTTAAGAAAAATGTCAAAAAAAACATATAAAAAATGCTAACCTGGCCTCCTCTTCAGTATTGGGTTTTTGGATCTGTAAACTATATAAGTTCTAGGAACTGTGGCTCCAAATTCCTACTCATCTGTTGAGTCTAGGTTTTCTGCCCTCAGATCTAGAATTGTTTTGTGCATCCACATCAAGAAGCACCTTAGTAGGCTGCCTATCTATTCCATGCTTAGGAACCCTGTGATGAGCTATCGCTGTAGGTCTCTGAAGGTCAATACACATTAATTACCATTCACAACACACCATGCGTACTATGATAATTTCACCTTGTCTCTGATGGCTGAACATCTACATTTAGCCTTTATCAACCTGCACCCATTTTAATATCAAGAAATCCAGTTTCATGGCAGTATTCCAATGTCATCTCAGGCCAACAGAGAACAAGCACATAGAACTCTTCAGAGATGCTTGTGTTCTACCCCCTCCTGTGCATTTCTTAATGTCTTTGTGTAGGGAGCGTTCGTCTAAATAATAGTCAGGGAGGTGAACAGGTTGTTCAGAACAGTTTCATTCCAGCATTTCCCCCTCCCTGAATCTCTACAGTATACCAGAGATGTTGTGTATAGGTTACCTTCTAAATCCATTCATTACTGGTCCATCCTTCAATGAGCCAATCAAACGATTACCACCACTCCCCAAGTATCAAATCAACACATTAAATATCAAATTCCAGATCATTACCACTCATGACAATATATTTGCCCTAATCAATACTTACATTGTATCCTATGTGGTATGAAACTTTTATAAGCAGGCTTTATATTTCTCTAACTGAGTTATGTTGAGATCTAAGTTGTAGCCTGGAGGCAGCGAGGGGTGATGTGGGTGAATCCAGGAGAGAACTCTGATTCCCCAGGTCCAGTCACTGAGAAGCATTTATGCTGGGGAAGGCTGATTCCCTCAGAAGGGGTGGTTGCTTCCAATACTGAGGAGTTTCAGAGAGATTTGGAAGGTCGAATTTCTCATCAGTGCCCTTCCCTTACCATGAGAGACCATAGAGGACAGAAGATTTAATTGGTGATTGAATTGTGTTTCCTTACGGTCAAGTGTTAATCTTGTGCTCGGTCATATCTGCCTTGAAACTATACAATTTAAGAGACTCCTTCAAAGCTGCCATCAAGCCTCTCAAATTTTCCCTGTTTCTGAGTTTGGTATTCATTGCCCTCAATGTCTCCTTTAACTTTTGTTTTATTTGAAGACTTCAGAGCAGTTAGCTAAAACCACGACCTGTAAAATCATTGTTATTGCCCCAGCCACTTGGTCTCCCAAGGCCTTGCATTCCACATGTCCTTCATCCCATGCCAACACTGGTAGTAACTGAATGATTATAATGTAACCACAAGCTGTGGCTTGCCAGTGTTCCATTTCCCACCAATAAGCACTACATAGACATGTGGGCAATTCAATCCCAGAATCCCATTTTTATGTTTCTGTTCCATGGGACCTTACATTCTACCAGACAGGACATAGATGGTGCATTCTGTCTGGGATACTGTGGAAAGATTACTAAAAGGACTCTTTACAATGATGTGGGTGGAGTTTTGAGAAAGTAACAAAAGTTGGTACAGTACCTGTTAGTTACAGAAGGAGCTATTATCACTCTTGGGCCTAAAGGGTTAAAGAAAGGGAATAGTTACTAGAACCAGAAGAGAGAGTTATATGAGAGGGCTGTCCACAAGGACTGTGGCCTTCAGTAGGGGGAAGCAGTCATTGTATTTTAGAGTCATTTGAAATAACTTTTATCTGTGCCATTATGTCACTAACTTGATATACTCTCAAGTTCATTTTTATCATTGTTTTCAGTTTGCTTTTTTAAAAATTTAATATTCTTTCTAATTATATGAAACATTTAACTGTTCTAAATTTAAAGCTAAATAACAAAGTTAGCCACAGAAATCTTTTTTTTCCAGTTTTTCCATATTTGTGAGAATGTGAGATAGTATTTTCTCATTTTTGTTTTATACAGAAATCTTAATTCATTCTTTGTCCCTTTTACTCTACTACCCCCCACTCTCCATATGTATATACTTTTGGTTTGTTTTCCTATTGCTTTATTCTGAAAATATAAGCACATCCCCCCCTCCTTTTTTACCCTAAAATACACCCTATAAACTGTTTTGTACCTTCTTTTCTCTGGAAGTTCCTTGAAATTGCTTTAATTTTCTAAATTAGATTTCATGATCATCTTCTGAGAGTGAGAATGGGAGTGTTGAATTTGTGGTATGAGAAGACAGGGAAACACTGAAATAAGTAATTGTGTAAGAGAGTGGAGGAGAGAATTTCTAGGAAGATGTAATATGACTCTGAGGCTACGTTAAAGACTCATTTGAAGTCTGTGGACATGAATTGAAAATGAGTTGCACAGGTGTAAGTTATTCCACAGTTAGCGTAAAGAAAAAAAATGAATTTGACTCAGTTTGGGCTCTGCTGAGAGGATTTCAAGGGAGTTGAGGATAAATGCAGTATTTATTTTAACAAATCACTGGATTTAAGCTAGGTAAGAGGAAAGTACATCTAATAGGAATGGGGATGGATAGTGAAAAGGTGGTAGGGTCATTAGATCTTAGATATTGGTGGGACTATAGACTTGATGGGGGGGGAAGCTCAAAAGATGAAAGTGTGGAATGTTTGAAATTGAGATTATAGAGGGGTCAGAGTTATTGTTAATAAAGGTATGTTCAGTAATATAAAAGCAGTGCCATTTGCATTAAATAGAAAATAACCATACTAATAATATAAATGAAATATAATATTATTAAATTCTAATTAGTTTCTGTTGCCTGCCAAAGGGAGTTTGAGATTTGCCTTCCCTTTATAAAAAATAGATTCAAAATTTTAAACAGACTTATTACCAGCAAACTGAGGCTTTGTTCTTGCCATTGTAAGAAAATACTGAAAGATAACTGTAAATGGAATAACTTCCTTACCAGAACACAATATGTTTTTGTGCTATCGCCCCTACCACCTAAAGCCATCTGTTGTACCAGTGACAGACATGCCACATTGAAAACCTGCCCTACTCAGACAGTGGACATAGTAACCTGTGGTCAACCACGAACCTTACACGTATCTCACATTCTCCTCCCTATTACCTCCATACCCTCCACCAAAAGAAAAAATATTAAAGCATTTACAAATCTAGTAGCAGCCAGGCTCTCAATTTGACTATTTATGAATGAACTTCAAGGAAGTTCATTGAAGTCATTGACTTCATTGAAGTCAGTCAAATATGACTGACATGCCTTATGCATTTAGGAGATATGTACATTATCACCCATCCTTAAATGTATCAATAGAACATCGCCTTGGCAGTGGCTAATTGCCAACATTATCCTTCTTCATATTTTCTAAATTGTGACTTTGTAAGTATAAAATGTTCTAATATTTACTGACACTCCAATTGACCAGCTTACTTGAACATATTCATTCATCCCTAATATGGGAGATTTTCTCCTTGCTATAAGTGTCTTTAGCCATTTTCCTAGCAACCTAGCTTCAATAAGGATCTAATTCCTGAAACAGGAATGCTTATAAGGAAAGGGAATAATGAATTTTCTTCTATTTTTTTCTTAATCATACTTCATAAAAAAATTACACGGTCCCAGATTATATAAGAAACATTTTGTGAGTTATTAAACCTATGAGAAGCTGATTTACCAAGCAACGAAATTGGAGAATCTTAAACAATTACTTTTCTATATTTTCAGACAAACACAAAAATGCATATATACTCACACAGAATAAGACTTAGAGCAACAAGTTTTTGCCTGACGCAGGTGAAATTATCAAGTTCTATAATCTTGCCTGAGGGAAAAACATTATTTTACTTCTTTAACAACCTTTATAAATAAGATAATATATACAGTAGTAAAGTTGATATACTTTTTGAGGTGGCAAACCAGTCACATCAAAATGCAAATCTGTGTCAAGAATATTTCTCTTACTGCAGAAGGGTCATTTTGAAAAAATACAAATTCTACATCCTTCTGCAGACTGATATTGGGGGACTTCAAACTCACTAGGGATTATAAGAATCAAAATGCCCAGCTCTAGAGTCAGACCTTTGCACACCCTGAAATGTCAGGAATGGCCAGCTTAATTTCTGCTATGCTTTTAGCAATGTGGGGCTGTGTTTTTAATTTAACAGGTAATTTTTTGTCTTTTACCTGTCTTCTAGCATCCAGAATCTATGAAAATACTATTTTTTTTTCAAATTGTGGATACAGAAAAACAAAACAAAGGAAGGGAAAAATGGTCTTTATTAAACTCACCCTTCTCTCTTTGTACTTCTTTTATTTAGGTCTTGTTTTTAATTGTGAGATACGATTTAAGTACAGAAAAGTGCACAAAACTTAAAAGTGCAGCTCAATGAATTACCAACAATGGAACACCAGTGTAATTGCCACCCAGGAAAAGATAGAACATTACCCGTGACACAGCCCCCATTTCCCCACCTCATCCATTAGTCTATATCCCCAAAGGTAACCACTCATGAGATTATCAACACTACCATTCATGTTGCCTGTTTTAGAGCAGTTATCATACAGTGTGCATTCTTTTACTCAGAAATTTAGTTTATGAAGTCCATTCATGGTGTTATATATAACTGAAATCTGTTCGTTTTCATTGCTATATAATATCCCACTATATGAATACATATGTGTGTGTGTGGGTATATATATATATACCATACTTTATACACTCTATCCTCAAAGAGTGTTTAGGCTATTTCCAGTTTGAGGCTATTATGAATAATGTTGCTTTGGAGATTCCTGTTCATGTCTCAGTGTACACATTTTCCTCTTTGAGGTATGTACCTGAGTGGAACTGCTGAGTCTTAAGGTATGTGTATGGTAGTTTTCAGAGATGCTGCCAAATTGTTTGTCAAAGTGAGTGAACCAATTTATAATTTCATCAACAGGTTACTAGGATTCTAGTCGCTCTACATCCTTGCCAACACTTGATATTGTATATTTCCTTATTTCAATTATTCTGTTGGCTATGTAGTGGTATTTCATTTTTCTTTTAGTTTGTGTACCCCTAATAACTAATGAAGTTGCCACCTTTTCACATATTTAATGGGCATTTGGTATCTTCCTTTGTGAAACCTCTTGCCCATTTTTCTAGTTATTGTCTGTTTTATTGTTATTGATTTATAGAAGTTAATATACATTGATGAAATTTCTGTTAGATATGAGTATTGCAAATATGTTCTACTGTGGCTTGTCTTTACTTTCTTCATGGTGGGTTTTGAACTACAAAGTATTACCATAGTCAAATTTATCAATCTTTTCATTTTTTATCCTCATTTTGAAATAAATTTATTGAGATATATTTGACTGATAAAAATTGTACTAAGATTTACAACTTGATGTTTTAATATTTGTATACACTGTTAAAAGATCACCATAATCAAGCTAAATAATTTGTCTATAACCTCTTCATAATTACAGTGTGTGTGTTGAGAAGATTTAATTCAAGATCTATCCTCTTAGCAAGTATCAAGTATATGATACAGTTTTGCTAACTGTTGTCACCATGCTGTACATTAGGTCTCTAGAACTTATTCATAGTGCATAAATGAAACTTTGCACCCTTGGACCAACATCTCATTTCCCCCATACTTCCCACCCCAGCCCCTGACCACCACTATTCTATTCTCTGCTTCTACGAATTTGATTATTTTAGATTGCACATGTAAGTGAAATCATGCAGCATTTGTTTTTCTGTGGCTGGCTTATTTCACTCAACGTAATTTCCTCACGGTGCATCCATGTTGTCACATATGGCAGGATTCTCGTTTTTGTGGATGAGTAATATTCGTGTGTGTGTGTGTGTGTGTTCTACTGTGGCTTGTCTTTAAATACATATCACATTTTATTTATCCATGCATCTACTGATGAACATTTAAGTTGTTTCCATATCTTGGCAGTTGTGAATAATGCTTCAGTGAACATGGGAGTGCAGTTCTCTATTTGAGACGCATATTTCATTTCCTTCAGATATATACTCAGAGGAGGAATTGCTGGTTCACATGGCAGTTCAATTTTAATTTTTTGAGGAACCTCCATAGGTTTTGCATAGTGGCTGCACAAATTTACATTTGAACCAAAAGCATACAAGGGTTCCCTTTTTTCCACATCCTCACCAAAGCATATTTTCTCTCTCTCCCTCTTTTTTTAATAACACCCATCTTAACAGGTGGAGGCAATATATCATAGTGGGTTTGATTTTCATTTCACTAATAATTAGTGATGTTGGATATACTTTCATGTGCCTCTGTGCCATCTGTATGTCTTCTTTGGAAAAAATATCTATTCAGATCCTCTGCCCATTTTTTTTTTTTATTTAACATCTTTATTGGAGTATAATTGCTTTACAGTGTTGTGTTAGTTTCTGCTGTATAAAAAAGTATATCAGCTATATGTATACATATATCCTCTTATCCCCTCCCTCTTGCATCTCCCTCCACCCTCCCTATCCCACCCCTCTAGGTGGTCACAAAGCACTGAGCTGATCTCCCTGTGCTCTGCGGCTGCTTCCCACTAGCTATCTGTTTTACATTTGGTAGTGTATATATGTCCATGCCACTCTCTCGCTTCGTCCCAGCTTACCCTTCCCCTTCTCCGTGTCCTTAAGTCCATTCTCTACGTCTGTGTCTTTATTCATGTCCTGGCCCTAGGTTCTTCACAACCATTTTTTTTTAGATTCCAAGTATATGTGTTAGCATATGGTATTTGTTTTTCTCTTTTTGACATCCACCTCACTACAAATAACTCAATTTCGTTTCTTTTTATGGCTAAGTAATATTCCATTGTATATATGTGTCACATCTTCTTTATCCATTCATCTGTCGATGGACACTTAGGTTACTTCCATGTCCTGGCTATTGTAAATAGTGCTGCAGTGAATATTGTGGTACATGACTCTTTTTGAATTATGGTTTTCTCAGGGTATATGCCCACTAGTGGGAATACTGGGTCATATGGTAGTTCTATTTCAAGTTTTTCTACGTCTTTGTTTGGCGAATTTAGTCCCTTTACATTTACAGTAACTATTGATCTGTATGTTCTTATTGCCATTCTGTTGTTTTCTGGCTGGTTTCGTAGTTCCTCTCTGTTTCTTCTCTTTCTATCTTCCCTTGGGTTTTCATGGTTTCCTTTAGTGTTGTGTTAGATTCCTTTCTCATTTTCTTTTGTATATTTACCATAAGTTTTTTCCTTGTGGCTACTGTGAGGTTCACATATAACATCCTATGTAAACAGCAGTCCTTTTTAAGTTGATAACAATTAAATTTGAATACATTCCAAAGCTTTGTCATTATACTCCCCTTCCACCACATTTTATAATTTGATGACACTTTACATCTTTTTATTTTATATATCCCTTACCTAATTATTGTAATTGTAGTTAATTTCACTACTTTTGTTTTTTGACGTTCATGCTTGCTTTACAAGTGATTGATCCACTACCTTTATTATATATTTATATTTTCCAGTGAGATCTTTTGTATGTTTTTTAAAATTATTAATTAATGCCATTTCTTTTTACCTTGAAGAGGCCCCTTTAACATTTCTTATAGGACCAGTTTAGTGGTAATTAACTCATTTAGCTTTTGCTTACTTGGGAAACTCTTTAATCTCTCCTTCTATTCTAAATGATAATTTGCTGGGTAGAGAATTCTTGGTTGTATTTTTTTTTCCTTTCAGCACTTTTAATATGTCATGCCATTCCTTTCTGGCCTGAAGTTTCTACTGAAAAAAAAATCTGTTGATAGCCTTATGGGGTTTCCAATGTATGTAATGTTTTTTTCCTTGATGCTTTTAGAATTCTCTCTTTGTCTTTAACTTTTACCATTTTAATTATAATGTGTCTTGGTGTGTGTCTTTTCTGGGTTCATCTCTGGTATTCCTGGACCTGGATACCTGTTTCCTTCCCCAGATGAGGGAAATTCAGCCACTATTTCTTCAGATAATTTTCCTGGAACTTTCTCTCTCTCTTCTCCTTCTGAAATCTCTGCAATGCAGATGTTATTATGCTCAGTGTTGTCCCAAAGGTCCCTTAAGGTATCTTCACTTTTTTTAAATTGTTGTGTTTTTTTTTTTTCATTTCGCTGCTCTGTCTGGGGGATTTCCATTGCTTTGTCTTCCAGCTCACTGATTCATTCTTCTACCTCATCCAGTCTTCTATAAACGCCACTAGTATATTTTTCATTTCAGTTACAATTTTTGTTTGGTACTGTCTTACATTTTCTCTTTGTTGAAGTTCTCACTGTGTTCATCTGTACTTCTCCCAGGTTCGGTGAGCATCTTTATTACCATTACTTTGAACTCTTTATCAGGTATATTGCTTATCTCCATTTCATTTAGTTCTTATTCTGTCTCCTCATTTTGATTAATTCTCTGTGTTTCTCTTTATTAGTTAAATCAGGTACCTCTCCCAGTCTTGAAGGAATGGCCTTATGTAGGAGATGTTCTATGGGACTCAGAGGCACAATCCTGCCTGGCCACTGGAGCTCGGTGCTCAGGGGGTGTCCCTGTTTGGGCTGCATGCACCTTCATGTTGTGGTAGGGCCACAGCTACTGCTATAGTACACTGGTAGGCAGGGCTGGTCCATGACGTGGCTACAGAGCCCTGGGGGGAGGAACTGGCCCTGGCTCAGCTCAGGTTTTTTGCTTTTTGCTAATGCATTCTGTGCTCTGTTCAGAAAAAGTCTTTCAGTACCCAATCTTGTGGATATGTTGGATATATTCTCTTATATTCTTTTCTAGAAGCTTTATTGTTTATATTTTATATTTACATATGTAAGGCACTTGGTATTGATTTTTGTATGTATTATAAGTTAGGAGACAAGTTTTATTATTTTTCATATATATATATCCAGGTTAACCTAGTAGTACTTACTGAAAAGACCTCCCTGTCTATATAGTACTGCAGTGCCAGCTGGGCATAAATTGTCTATGTACACATGAATAATTTTCATTGATTTGGTCTATCCTTGGACAAATACCATACTATCTTAATTACTATATAAAGCTACAGTCAACTAGAACCAGTCTTCTTCTTCTTCTTGAACACCGTCTTAGCTATTATTGTTCTTTTGGAATTTTCTACAAATTTTACATTTAGCTTTTCACAAACACACACATACATTCCCTCTCTGTGTCTCTCACACACACATACATACATACACACACACACATACATACATACACACACACACACACACACACACACGCAGAGAACTTGACATTTTGATTGGTAATTCATGGAATCTATAGATCAGTTTGAGAAAAATTTATATCTTTATAATATTGAGTCTTCGATCAATAAACATGATATATCTATTTATTTATTTAACCTTCTTTTACTACACTCAAAAAAGTTTTATAGATTTTCATGTAGAGATCTTACACATCTTTATTTCTAGATATTTGATATTTTTAGTGCTATTGCAAATGGTGTATATTTTTTAATTTCATGTCTTAAATGTTTGTTACTGCTATAAGCATATCTGATTATTTTTGAAGATTGACTCTGTACCATAGTAAACTAACATTAATTTTAGTAATTTATTCCATATTCTCTTAGATTTTCTACATACATATTCATATCATCTCTAACCCATAACTTTTTTCACTCTTTCCAATTTTTTAGTATTTTTTCTTTCTTTGTATTTATTGTTTTTGCTTATTGTACTACACTGTTTAGTAGCTACAATTAAATGTTGAATAGAAGTGGTAACAACTTGTAGCCTTTAAGATAGTCTTTAAAAATGCTTATTTTGTTAGTAAGTATGAACATTTGCTGGAGGCTTCCTGAAAATACTCTTGTGAGACTAAGTGTGTTTTTTTTATTTCTAGTTTGCTGGAGAATTTCTAGGTTTTCAATTTTTTTATGACTGGATGTTGAATTTTATCTGTGCCTTTTCTGTTTCAACCAAGATGATTATAGGACTTTTCTCCTTTATAGTGCTAATTTAGTGAATTTTAATGATTTATTTTTAAATGCCAAACCAACCCTTGCTTTCATATAATAAACCCAGCATGCTTATTTATTTATTTTTTGCAATTTTCAGTTTACTAATTTATGTAAGTCTTTTTTTTAATCTACTATCATATGAAAGACTGGCCATTAATTTTCCTTTCCTGGAATGACATTTTCAGATTTTGTTATCAAAGTTGTGCCTTCTTTATAAAATGTATGGAATGATGTCTTGCTTCTTTCTAACCTCAGAAAGAGTTTGTGTAAAATTATACTTAATTATTGATAAAACATTTGGTAGGTTTTTTCCCAGAAAGCCCACTGGTCTTGAATTTTTTGGTGGGTAAGTTTTAATTGTGGATTCAAAGTCTTTAATACTTATAAGATCATTAAAATTTTCTATTTCTTTTGGTGGCAATTCTTCTACGAATTTGTCCATGTCATCTCAGTTTTCAAATTAATTGGCATAGAACTGTACATAAGATCCTCCTCTTTTATCCTTCTAATATCTGAAACATCTGTAACAATATGCCCTTTTAACTCCTATTATTGTATTTTTTTGTGCCTTTACTTATTTTCTTGATCAGTCTCGAGAGCTTTTTATGGGTATTTTCAAAGGCCCAAACTTCGGTTGGATCAACATTCTCTATTTTATTTTTTATCTAGTTTACTAATTTTTGCTCTTATATTTATTATATCCTTCCTTCTATGTTCTTTGGGTTTAGCTTGCCTGGTTTTTTTTAACTTCCTGAAATTGATGAATAGCTCATTGATTTTCAGACTTCTTATATAAGTTATGAATTTCCCTTTAAACACAAATTTAGCTACATCCTATCAGCTATCAAAACTTGTGAAATTTTGATATGGAGTATTTTTATTTTCATCAACTTAAAAATACTTTTTATTTCTCTTGTGATTTTTCTTTGACCCATGGCCCTAATAGAATTGTAATTGTTGATTTCCAAGCGTATGAGGATTTTCTGGTTTTCTTAGTCCCACCCCCATTTGGCAAGCCCTGGGCCTTAATTTTTATAGCCACCTGACTTTGAAGGCTTTCAAAACATTGCTCAACATCTCAGTTTCTTATCTTCCTGTTGTTAAATTGGCATTTATCCCTCAGGAAAAAGCAGTCCTAAATACCAGTCACATTTCTGAGTTATCTTCTTCAGGATCTTGATCTTCTAGTTTCTTACTGCTCTCAAATGCATTATATGTTCATTTTTTTCTAGTTGCCATCAGTGGGAGGATTGTCTTGAATTACCAGAATTAGAAGTCAAGATTCTCTTTACTTTTAATATTTGATTTCTAAGTGCAGATATCAAATAAAATGTCATTTTATTTGGACTCCACAAGAATATTTGAATTCCCCAAGTTTCAGGCTTTATGCCACAGATGAAGAAAGCTCAGCAAGTATTCTTTCTTATGGGTGATAACGACTCTAACCAAGGGTAAAGACTTCATGGACACAAACCTTCAATTAGGCTTTTCAGTCATGAATTTACTGTTCTACTTTCGTTATACTTATTAACATCTTTCAGTCTTTAGCTATCATCTTGTTCATATTTCATTATTTTTTTTTCAATTAATCATTTTGTCTAGGAAGTCCCCATTTGGTTTAAAAATGAATATTTTATTGTACTTTCATCTTTTAAAAGCTGAGTGAATATTTCCTTTGCTTTGAAGAAAAAAATATCCAAAATGCATTATAACTGCTTTTGAAAAAACATGTTCCAGATATCAGAGGTTAGCCTATTCTGAGTCTATTACATCAGGAAAATAGCTCAGGTCATACCCAAAGGGTATGTTTGTACTACACTGAAAGTTTAGAAATATTGCATAGTGAGAATTAGTGGTTGGCATAAAAATCTGCCTGATATGATAATTAATTGAATCCTATTAAGCCATTCACATATTGATGTACCTAGGCAAATGTAGTATTATATCTTTTTAATTTATTTTTACTCTTAGCATAAACCTAATTTATTTTAAAAGGATTATTAACTCCATACAAAACATATATTCATTTAACAAATATTTACCCACCTAAAAGGGGGCAGGAACTGTTTCTGTGTTAGAAACTAGACAATAAGGAAGAGGAAAAAACCAAAAATATATAAAATATATGATAAATTATGATTTTTAAAAAATACAGTGACTGAAAGAATGAGGTCGTGAGAAATTATTTTAGATAGAATGGAAATACGTATTTGTGAGGAAGTATCATCTGAGGAGAAACTTAAAAAAATTAAAGGGAAAGTCATTTTTAAATTAAAGAGCGGAGAATTCCAGGCATAAAAATTGCAAGTACAAAGACCCTAGGACAGAAATCAGCGTAACTCCATGCAAGAAATTGCAAGAAGGCCGTTGAGAGGGTGGAAAAATGCAAGTCAGGAAATTGACGTGAGATCAGTTCATGTAGGACCTGATAGGCCTTGGTAGAGATTTGGGGTTGCTTTGTTTTTCTCTGAGAGTGACAGGAGTCCATTGGAAGTTTTGATCAGAGGAATATCACGATTTCATTTTCATTTTCAAAGAGCACTATCGAGATAGATTTAGGAGTGGTAGTGCATAGAATGTAAACAAGTAAACCATTTAAGTGGTTTAGTAGTGCAGTCAAAAGAAGATGTGACAGCACTGGAAGTGAGGAGATGAGGTAGGATTTGGTATGTGGTTTGAAGATGAAGGTGACAGGACTTGCTACCAGATGGGATGTTGGAAAGTTTCTAAGTATTTGGTCTGAGAAATAGAGTGAAGAGTGGTGCTATTCCCTGAAATAGTGTAGACTGGGGTGTTCATTCAAGAGTGAAAATAAAGCGTTCGGATTCAGATGTGATAAATTTCAGATGCCCATTAAATTCCAAGTGGAAATTATGTAGGCATTTATCTGTAGCTCTCTAGAGAGAGTAAAGCTTGAAATATAAATCTGAGAGTCATCAAAGTATACTGTAGATAATATTCAACATCAGGGGACTTGAGATTAGCTGCGGTTGGAATGTGGACAGAACAGAAACAGTTTAGAGACAGCCCAAGGACACACCAACATTTAGAAGATGGAGAAGAAGATTCTACAACAAGATTACAAAAGAGTGGTGAGTCAGTTAGGAGTAGATCAAAACACATGTGATGATGCTGAAACCAATAGTCATATGTGTTCTCCCAAGATTATTAATAACCTATGATTCTAGGGAATTTAACAAAAAATAATCTTTTAATATTCTTTATTAAACTAGAAATCTGAAAAGTTATGTTAAATATAAGCATAATAGTATTAATATCTCCTAACTAGTAAATAGTCAAGCCCTTGGATATAAAGTGTATATCTGAGGTTGTAATAAGAGGGTAATTCTAGGGTTGAAGAACAAGCTGGAAGAAATACCATTTAAACATGTTATACTAAATATTTATCATGCTTCTATTTGACTGAGTCTCACATAATCTCATAAACCAGATTCAAATATGAAGTGATGAACGTAAGCAAAATACAGAGATCCATGCTGATGTTATGTGAAAGATTTCTCATTACTTAAAATTTAACTTGCTCTTGAATGTGTATGACTTCAGATTCTAAATAAAGACTTGTTGATGTTCTTTTATTCTCTTTGCTTCTTTCCACAGGTGGGGAAGTCCCATACACAACTCTGGCTACCCGAATGATGATGGGGGCTTGGTGGCTATTTGCTTTGATTGTCATCTCATCTTACACAGCAAACCTTGCTGCTTTCCTCACTATCACCCGCATTGAAAGCTCCATCCAGTAAGTAGACAAAGATTCCACTTGATACAAAGCATGAGAAATGACAGGCGTGGCCAAAGCTATGTGATGTCTGTTAATATATTTACAACTTCCTTTTGAGTAAAGGCTTAATTTTGTGATGTGCAGACATCACAACATAGTCCAACTCCTGAAAGTACAGTTTTGGTACAGCATTCTTTATACAATAAAATTCTGGGTATAATTTAGACATTGCTTCCCACATTTTCCTGGAAGGATAACACATATTCAGAATTTTAACCTCTGTAAAATATGACTGTGGGCAATATTATTAAAAAGAAGGAAAAGGATACATACTAAAATATATATATTTCAAGTTTGAGATGCTCAGTCTTTGCCTTGAGTCTGTCCCATTATGCACTGTCTGAGTAAATAGTTAGGTAGACACTGGATGATTGATAGATAGATGATAGGTAGGGAGAGGGAGAGAGAGAGAGAGAGAGAGAGAGAGAGAGAGAGAGAGAGAGAATGAGAATAGCTTTCAAGAGGTAAAACCACATTCTGTCTCTTCATTGCATTATAGCTAACGTGAGTATTATTGCTGCTGTTTTTCCAGCTGCAGTGGTGGTAAATTGCCGTTAACTATACTGTACTTTTGAATCCTGAAAGCTACCTAAGTCAGTGCTTCATTTCACAAATGACTTTCCCACGAGACTCCAAAGGCCTTTGATTTACCGTGGCCAGTTTTTCTTTATGTGGTTTCATACCATAAGGTCAGGTCAGTGCCACAGTACAGCTTCTGCCTTATTAGAACATAGTGTTCTGTATATTGTTTTACGAAAAATTTCTCTGAAAATTTTATTAATCCAAAATCAAGGTAGGTTGAACTTTCGTAAAGTTAAAAAACATTTATTTCTCAACAAAGTTGACAGTTCAAGATTAGAATAATTAACTTTGTCAAGGAATTAATTAGGGATTTACTTCATCCTTAAGAGAAAACTTGAATTCTTCTTGCCTTTAAAATAGTATGTAAATGAATTCCATTAGTAGTTGCAAAATTATTATAGCACAATACTAAAATAAAGTCAAGAATTAATGATCTAAAAAGAAATAGGGTATTTTCTTCAACTGCTTGTGTATCTAAATTGAAACCTCAAAATTCAGCTACTAATAGTCAATTATTTCATTCATTTATGAAAATGATGTTCCCAACTTCTCTCATCAAATCAGTCTTAAGTTGTTTTCCCAGTTATTTCTTTGGTGCAGAACCTTCATATCCTTTTAACTTACTACCCTTGTAGCCAGTTCTACGTGTGGCATAAGTTATAAGTGATCCAGAGTGAAGCTCATGGAAAATTTAAGCTCATGACCCCATCAGAGTCCTATTTTAAGCAATAATGAAAATGATTACAATGTCCCAGCCCAAGAAATCAATGAATTAGTAAAATTGTGCAAATAATAATTAACATTTATTGAGCACTCACAAGATGCCAAACTTTGTACTAGATGTTTGACGTGCATTGGCTTATTTAATACTTACAGCCATCTTCTGGAATGCATACTACTTATTAATAACCCATTTTACAACTGAAGTTGAAAAGATAAGTAACTTGCCTCAAATCATGCAGCTAATAAGCGATTGATTAAAGACCAGACCTTAAATCTGTCTCATTCCTGAATCTATGTTCTAACTATGCCACACTAGTCCCCGTTCCACACCCTTGTACATTTGTATGGCTAGTTGCTTTTTAGGGAACTTTATAAAGGATGTGTCATAGCCTCATTCATTGCTAAGTATAGTGATGTAAAGGATGACATTATTCAAATCCTCAATTTGTCTGAGGAAATAAAGTATCAAAAGTTAGGAGATTTTTGTGTTGGGTCGATTCTCTAGGCGTATATCCCAGCATGAGCTAATTATGTCTATAATTGCTACCTGCCACTCAGGGTAAGACTGCTTGCCAGACCAGTCAATGGAAATCACATTAAGAAAAATAGTTTTAAAAAATTAAAATGGAGCATTTTAATCTCATTAATATACTTCTTGTCAACTTTGTTTTACATGTTATATTTTAAGAGAACTTAAAGTACATAGGTTTTTACTATGTAGCTCAGATCTGACTTTGAAACATTTTAAAATAAATGAAGAACATTTTAAATAACTGATTTTATGTAGCATGTGACAATCATAAATAATAAAAATTATGGATATTATTCACGGAGAATTTATTATGAATTTATCAAGCATATATATATATATATATATATATATAAACACATATATATATCCCCTTTATTACTCAAAATTACCCTAATAATACAACTACTACTATGATTCCTACTTTGTAGATCAAGAAACAGAAATTTGGAAGTTAACTGCTCACTAGCACACAGTGAATAGTGTCAGAGCTGGAAATCTAACCTACATCAATCCAATACCAATTCATGACTTTACCTACTGAAGTTTTTCTTTATCTTACAATTTGTTTCTTGCTGGTTCTTAAAATTTGTTTGTTTGAGCTGCCCTTTCACTGAGGTTGCAGGCCTCATGGTGTGTGTATATCTGAGCTATTTAGTCATTACAACTTTTCCAGCATTCATTAGTATCTAGACTTTCATGCAATAGCAGTGGGAGCAAAAGCCTCTATCAAATTTTTACACCCATAGGATTTTCTAAAGTAAAGTCTAATGGAAAAAGATCCTAATTGCACATGATGTTTCCCTCAGGTGTAGCTTTCCACAATCCAAAATAACTGAACATTCATTTTTTTAACAAATTATTTCTTTCTAATGCCAACTCACATTATTAAAAGTCAACATTGGGTATAATGAATCTCCCCTTCCTTCTAATCTTTTCACTAGGTTAATTATGAAAGGGGAAAATCAGAGCCAAATAAGTTAAAAGAGACCTGATTCTCTCCCCAAACTTAAAGATAGCTTCTAATTTCATGCTTCAGCTGTGCTGTGTTGGTAAACATAATTGTAATGTTTCTTGGAAACATTCAAAGTTCCATTTATAACTAATGTCAAACTTTCTTGGAAAATTCTAAGTCTGATTTTTCTTAGAAAAGCAAAAACTTTTTTCACAAAACCATGCACTGTCGTTCTTCTTAATCATTCACATTCATGAGATTTGCTCATCGTTAAATGAAGCAGTGCTCATCAGGGTACCTTTTCCCAACCCAATTGCTGTTCCATTAACAAACATCTACCATCCACATCTTTATTCCCAAAATTCAAAGTCACTTCTGCACACCAGGAGAGGCAGAGGTGGCTAGCTGGTAACCACAAATCTGATCTCTTTTCCCCTGAGTCTGTTTCTTGGCTACTGTAAATAATGCTTCAGTGAACATAGGGGTGCATAATCTTTTCAATTCAAAAGAACATAATCTTTTCAAATTAGTATTTGCACTTTATTTGGATAAATACCCAGGAGTGGAATTTGTGGATTGTACTCTAGTTCTGGTTTAAATTGCTTGAGGAACCTCCATACGGTTTTCCATAGTGGCTGCACCAAGGCACAGGGTTTCCTTTTCTCCACCTTCTCACCAACGCTTATTACTTGTTGCCTTTTTGATAATAGACATTCTGACAGGTGCGAGGTGGTAGCTCATTGTGGATTTGATTTGCATTTCCTGGTGATTAGTGGTGTTGAGCATCTTTTCATGTGCCTGTTGGCCATCTGTATGTTAAATGTCTGTAATTTATACAGACATTTGGAAAAAATGTCTATTCAGATCCTCTGACCATTTTTAATCTGGTTGTTTGTTTTTTTAATGTCAAGTTGTATGAGTTCTTTTTATATTTTGGATATTAACCCCTGATCGGGTATATCATTTGCAAATATCTTCCCCCATTCAGTAGGTGGCCTTTTCATCTTGTTGATAGTTTCCTTCACTGTGCAAAAGCTTTTTAGTTTGATGTAGTCCCATTTGTTTGTTTTTGCTAATCCACGTATAACTTTTGAATCTCCCAAAACTTAATTAATAATAGCCTATGACTGACTTGAAACCTTACCAGCAACATAAACTGTTAATTAACATGTATTTTGTGTGTTATATACTTATTTTTACAACAAAATAAGCTAGACAAAAGAAAATACTATTAAAAAATCATAAGGAAAACTATTTATGGTACATATATGATTTTAATGAAAAAAAGTCCATGAATAAGTGGACCCTCACAGTTCAAACCCACGTTGTTCAAGGGTCAACTGTAGATATTTAAACACTGTGCTAGGCATTTAGTCTATAAATGTATTTAGGTATTATCCCTGAGTCACAATTTATTCAGGGAGATAACAGTGTAGAATTCAATGACATAGGGCTCTGATAAATTATTTATAAAATGCTGTATGAACACAGGGAAGGAGTGATTTAAGTCAATAACTTGGAGAGAAGGGGAGGAGAGAGGAAAAAAAACTATTAGACATCACAGAGGTTCTCTGATGTATCATCGGAGAGTTTGATCTTAAAGGATAAATTTCAGCATACTGAAGGAGTGGCTTATAGCAGAGGTATGAAACTCCTAGGAGAATATCTAGCAAAGGGTGGGTTATCAAAATGTGTTCATCTCCTTCATGGATTGAGATAGGTGATGTGAGGGTGACAGGAAGTGAAATAGAAAAGGAGGGTAGGACCACATCTTGAAGGGCATGATAAAGCTTATTACGGAATTTGGAGTTTTTCCTGGAGATAATGAAGAGTGACATCATTTAAGAAAGACAGCTTTATCTGTGGAGAGGAAGATAGGCCAGAGAGAAAAATGGAGGAGCATATGGAAACTCATTGCAGGTATCTAATAAACGTATATTTATGGCGTTTAACAGTATGTCTCTACTTGATATAAACCTGATCACATATCTTCTTGTTTTATGGGCTCCTTATGTGGAACTATCTAAGGATTAAGGGTAATTTAAGAGAAATCTGGCTTGAGAAACTTTATATCTCTAGGCTAACATTTACATTTCTTGTGAATGTAGGAGTATTGCGTCAGTTTATTTTTTTAAGATATTTTAAAAAAGGATGTGGTTTACTACCTCTTAGTTAAATAGATAGGGACGAAGAGAGTTACTAATGTGAGGAAATTCTAGAAGTCACTCTGGTTAGGCTGCTTTTCAGATGCAATTTTGCCAAAAATTTGTATCTCCAGGTTTGCTATTCCTGGACCCCATCCTGCCTATTAATTACTTTTAACCTTGAGCCATCAGAAAAGAAATGACATTTTTTATTCCATTTTAATACATTTTCTTCTTAAAAGTAACACAAGGCTATTTTGAGAAAATTAGAAAGTAGAGTAAAATTTTCTAGGACAAAGCATTAATAATCCATAATTTGTCATAAAGCAGTAAGTTCTGTTAATATTTAAGCAAACTTTCTTTTAACTGTTTATTTTGAAGCAATTATATATACACAGGAAATTGCAAAGTCAGTGCAATTATAGCACAGAGATATCCCATATACCCTTCACCAAGTTTCCCCCAATGGTTACATCTTCAGTAATTACAGTACAGTATCAAAATCAGGAAATTGACATGGGTACTAGGTATACATATAGCACTGTGCCATTTTATCACAAGTTTAGAATCTCTAACCACCACTGCAATACAAGACTACTCCATCATTACAAAAATCTCCCGCATTCTACCCCTGTATAGTCACACTCACACCTTCTTCCCCACCATCCGCAGCTCTTGGTAACCACTGATGTTCTCCACTCATTCTAAGAGTGTTATATTAGTTGAATCATACAATATGTGGCCTTTTGAAATCAGCTTTTTTTTTCACTCAGCAAAATGCCCTTGAGGTCCATCCAAGTTGTTGCATGCATCAGTAGTTCATTGTTTTTTTATTGCTGAGTGGTATTTACCTATTTTTGTTGTTTCCAGTTTGTTTAAAATTTACCTATTGAATGGCATTTTTGTTGTTTCCAGTTTTTAGCTATTACAAATAAAACTGCTAAGAACATTTATGCTCAGGCTTTTGCGCGGATGTTTTCATTTCTCTGGCATAAAAGCCCAGGAGTGTGATCGTTGGGTAGTGCGGTAGGTGTGTGATTAGTTTTTAAGAAACTGCCGAACTGTTTTCCAGAGCGCCTGCACCATTTTATATCTCCACCAGCAACATATGGGGGACCCAGTTTCTCTGCATCCTTGTCAGCATTTGGTGCTGTCACTTTTTAAAATGTTAGCCCTTCTGATAGGAATGTAGTAATATCTTACTGTCATCTTAATTTGCATTTCCCTAGTGACTACTGATGTTGAGCATCTTTTCATGTGTTTTTTTGTCATCCTTATATCCTCTTGCATGAAAGGTCCCTTTATGTCTTTGTCCATTTTCTGCTTGGACGGTTTGCTTTTTTACCGTTGAGAGTTCTTTACATATTCTAGATACAAGTTCTTTGTCAGACATGTGGTTGGCAAATATTTTCTCTTAGTCTATTGCTTGTTTTTTTTCATCCTCTTTGCAGGGTCTCACATAGAACAAACGTTTTTGATTTTGATGAAGTCAAATTTACCAGTTATTTTTTATGGATTTTGTACTTTTGACGTCGTGTCTAAGACTCTTCAAGGAACTCCTAGGTCCCCAAAATTTTCAACTGTTTTATGCTAAAACGTGTATAGTTTTACATTTCACATTTAAATCTATCATCCATTTTGATTTAAGTTTTGAACTAGGTGTAAAGTTTAGGTTGAGGTTCATTTTTTGCCTATGGATATTCAAATGTCCAGGAGCGTTTTCTGGAAAAAAAACCCAAAAGAACAAACTATCTTTCCTTCATTCAATTGCTTGTGCACTTTGTAAAGAAAAATCAGTTCGCATACTGTGTGAGTCTATTTCTGGGTTCCCTATCCTGTCCCATTGATCTAGGTATCTGTCTCTCTGCCAACCGCATAGATTTGATTACTGTAGCTTGAAATTGAGGATACGGATTCCTCCCACTTACTCTTTTTTTTTTTCAGAATTATTTTAGCTATTCTACTTCCTTTGCCTTTCCATATAAATTTTAGAATGATCTTGTCTATATCTGCAAAAAAGTAATGCTAGAATTTTAATAGGAATTGCATTAAACCTGTGTATCAGTTTGGGGAGTATTCACATCTTTACTATGTTGAGTCTTCCAATTTATGAACGCAGTATATCTCTCTGCTTATTTAGATTTTTAATTTCTTCTATCAACATTTTGTAATTTATAGCATATAAGTCTTATATATGGTAGAGTTATACCTAAGTATTTATTTTTATCCCAGTGATTATAAATGGTATTGGATCTTTGAATTTGGCTTCCACATATTCATTGCTAGTATTAAAATACGGTTTTTTATATGCTGATTTTATCTTGTGATCCTGATGTGAGTTCAGGGGTTCTAGGAGTTTTGGTAGATTCTTTGGGATTTTCTATGTAAACCTTCATGCCGTTTACAAAATTGAGCAGTTGTGTTTCTTTCTTTCTCACCTGTATGCCTTTTATTTCCTTTTGTTGCCTTTTCTGTGATGACTAGAACTTCTGATACTACGTCAAATAAGAGTGGTGAGAGTGGACATCTCTATTTTGTTCTCTGTCTTGGGGAAGCATTCGGTCTTTCACTATTAGGTGTAAGGTTAGCTGTAGGGTTTTTGTAGGTATTCTTCGTCGAGTTGAAGAAATTCTTTTCTATCCCTAGTTTTCTATGTGTTTTTATCATGAATGGATGTTAGATTTTGTCAAATGCTTTTTTTCCCGTCGACCGATATGCTCAGGTGATTTTTTTCTCCTTTAGCCTGTTTGGTGGATTACATTGTTTGATTAGTGAACTATTTTCAGAATGAGGTAGAGGCTAACTCTATTTCCCCCTCCTATTCCTTCTCCACCTTTTCCCCTAAATCTTGCTTTTCTTGTTAATTTTCTTCCTCTATTGATATGAGGCAATAAAAGAGCCTGACTTTCCCTGCCTGCAGCTCTACTTATTATTGTCTTTTCTCCTACCCCAGCTATTGCTTCCTTCTATCCATTATCTTCCCATTCCAGTTTACCCTCCAGAGTGTAGAGTCCAGACAGTTACCTTCTTACATCCTTAAAATTGGCTCTAAAGCCTCCATTATTACCTCATTCTATCAAAATAAAGTTCAATTCCATCAGCAGAGCTTATTAAACCGTTCAAAAGCTGATCAGCTTCTTTTTTGCCTACTAGCACCAATTAATTCATTCTCACACTTGTTCATGCTCCAGTCAAGTCAAACTTTTATAGGATATTTCATGCTTCTTTGGAGTTTCCATGCTGTTCCCACTCACTGAAATGACCCAGAACTGCATTCTCTTCTGGCATCTTCGGTTAGCTCAGGCACAATTAGTCATTACACATGTGTCTTCTCTTTGAGAGTGTACATTTTTCAAAGACAAGGACTATGTCACCTTCATATTTGTTCCCCTAATCCTTCTCAGAGTACCTGGCACAGAGTATTAATAAGAGCAGCTAACAATGAGTGCTTGCTATGTGACAGACACTCTCCTAATGCTTTGTGTAGATTTTCTCATTTAATCCTCATACTAGCCCTATGAGAGATATATTATTTTCATCTCCTTTTTGGAGATGACAAAACTAAAAGCTAGGGTAGTAAACCCAGGCAGTTGGCACTAGAACCTCTGTCTTCACCAGTGGGTCATATAGTCTGCAATTAGCAAATACACTAAATCTTTACTGAATGAAATAAATAAATAATATATGCGTGAATACATGAATGAATGAAAACCATCAGTATCATTATAAGTTTCTTTGAAAAATAAAGATTTGCAGAAGAGAATTAATGGCTGAATTATATTTAGCTAAGTCAATTCCAGATATTTCTAAGTTGCATGGTATCCTAGAAACAGACACCAGAGCCATGGACTCAAATAAATTTGCATTTAAAATCTCTCCCACTTAGTAGCAAATGATCTTGTCATTTTCTGTAATTATTTTAAGCCTTATTTTCCCTAAGAGTAAGAAGAGAATGAGTTCAACTTCATAACTTTTAGTATAAAGAATAAATGGGGGGAAAAAAGACATAAATAACAGCACAGTTCCTGGACACACCCTACCTAGGATTTGCTTCCATTTTTCTCCTTGCTCCCAGGAGCTCATGTAAAATTCCTTGAACTCTTCTTCCCTTCACTCTCATTTTTGGTGGTACTAATAACTATTCTTTTTACCATTTTGTCCACAATTTCATACACTCAGTTATTTCCTTTACCTGGTTCAGCTAAACCTCAAAGTTCCCTGTTGCCGCTGCTGTTGTTTCTGACACAGCTACCACCGCCCTGCCCTACTTCATGGGTGTCGTCTTCTTGCCCTGCCCCTTAATCCTCCAAGCCCCTCAAAGGTAAAAAACTGTCTCTCAGCAAGCCTTATCTGATCTTAAGCCTAAATAAGAACTTAGGAGGGAGATGCAAGAGGGAGGAGATATCGGGATATATGTATATGTATAGCTGATTGACTTTGTTATAAAGCAGAAACTTACACACCCTTGTAAAGCAATTATACTCCAATAAAGATGTTTAAAAGAAAAATAAGGATTTAGCCAAATGGTTCATTCTGTTGTCTCACTTTAGCTTAACTCTCATGAAGATTAAGTTGCTACTGTTAGTGACTAACACTCAACCCAGGTCAGGATATCTATGTGTGAGGCACGTTTTCTCTTTTAACTCATCTTTCATAACCTGTAGCTGTATACCACTTCCTTCCTCTGTGTAGTTTTCCACAGAGTTTTCATAACTGAATTTAGTGGCTCCCTTTTTTGAATGCCTTTGCATCTACCTTGTTTACACTCTGAGCAACATCTAGCCTTGTACTGGAGTATTATTCTACTTGTTTTACCTTCCCGATTACAATATATGTTCTCGAGGGTGGTTTTATGACTTGTATTAACACAGTGCCTTATGTAGTACCTTACTGAGTACACAGTTGGTTACAAGTAAATATTCATTGAATGAATGAACCAGAAAAGGATTTCTTAGAATCTGGCTTGAGACTATGGAACTCCATGACTTGTTTATAGCCTCATAAGAAATCAGAAAGAAATATGAAAGCCATTTCTGTGTTCTTTTATTCCAGGATAAGACAGGGAGCCCAGAATGGTATGTTCTCTCAGTTTCCTTAGTGTCTCACCTACTTCAGTCTTTCAGTAGGAGGCTATTTCTTAGCTCTCAGCAGGGAATTGCACACTTTATTAGGAACAGCCAAAATCAAGGTGGCTGGAGTGAGTTGGACCTGATTCATACTGCTTTTTATGTTTTGGTTTAGTATAGAATTGTATAAACTTAGCTCCAGAGTACATAGTCATAGCAGACAGAGGAAGACATTCATCTCCTTACTCTATACTGTTCAGTGTCAAAATGGCTTACTTGTCAAAGCCCTTAAGTACTACAGTGATGGATGTTTTATAAACATATAGCCATCTAGATGTTATAGGCAGAATTTTGTCTTTCTTTTTGGAAAACAAAAACTCTCAGAAGTATGCTGGTCTTTCAGAGCCACTCTTCAGTGAGGATTTAATTAAAAGTTGTCTGCAGCTTTTTTTGTGACTCGCAGGAACAGGGCTATTTTAGCATTGTTATAGACTCTGTTTACACTGAGCTCACTGAGATGAAAACTTTGCCAAACTAATAAGCTCCCACAACCCCTAAAATGATCTCCTTCTTCTGGACAAGCTGAATCATTCTAAACAAGTCAAATCCTCACCTCGTTCTCTCTCTCGGCCTTAGTCATCTAAGCCTAAAAACCTATTAAGTTCTCAAGAATATAAATTCCTGTATCCTCTCTATTTCTTGTTATTTTCCTGCCTTACCTGAAGTCAGCCAAATAAATAACTTCTATCTACCACAAGTATGAGAATATGGTAAAACTCTTATACGTGGGAGCACTCTGCTCAGTCATTTTAGAGGAGCCAGTGCACATGGGGCAGGCTTTTGTGAAATTAATGTAGAAGGGTAAAGATGTGGTACATATATACAATGGAATATTACTCGGCCATAAAAAGGAATGGAATTGGGTCATTTGTAGAGACATGGATGGACCTAGAGACTGTCATACAGAGTGAAGTAAGTCAGAAAGAGAAAAACGAGTATCATATATTAACGCATATACGTGGAATCTAGAAAAATGGTACAGATGAAGCTATTTCCAGGCCAGGGATAGAGATACAGACGTAGAGAACAGACGTGTGGACACAGTGGGAGAAGGGGAGGGTGGGGACGAACTGGGAGATTAAAATTGACATAAATACACTACCATGTGTAAAATAGATAGCTAGTGGGAACCTGCTGCATAGCACAGGGAGCTCAGCTCAGTGCTCTGTGATGACCCAGATGGGTGGGATGGGGGCGGGAGGGAGGTCCAAGAGGGAGGGGTTATATGTATACATACAGCTGATTCACTTCACTGTACAGTAGAAACTAACACAACATTGTAAAGCAATTATACTGCAATAAAAAAAATTAAAATTAAAAAAACTTTTTGAATTAAAATAAAATTTTAAAATGTAGAAGTGTAAGTGATGGACCTGGGTGACAATGGAATAGGTAGGCAGAGTTGTTCAGCAGAACACTGCTGAAGAGGACTGGAGACCTAGCTTTGAGTGTTCACGTCTCTTTCCTGCTTCTGAATAATAAGGTAAGTTTTTAAACCACTTTGTACCTTACTTTTCCGTCTTTGAAAATGTGATCCATTCCTTCTCCACAAGTATTTGTCCCACAGTTTGAATTAAGTTACTTCCAGTTTCTCTTCAACTATAAACTTCTATATCAACTACACAAATGAGGTATCTTATTAAACAAGATCTAAGATAATGATAAAAATATATTTGCATAGATTACTCAATAAAAGAAACCCTAGACTGAAAGGAAACTCTTTTTCACCATTTTTCTCATTCTGTTTTTCTTGTCCCACCTTGCTTTCCCAGTGCAGCACACCATCCTGCCAGCGATCCTGGTGTGCTGACCTCCACCCTCCGCTAAGTATCTGCTTGACCCCATTAGTTCTCTGATTCTCTTAGCTCCTCCACAAGCTCCTATCATCTAAAGATAGTCTATTTATTTATTTATTTTTTGTTTGTTTTTTTGTTTTTGTTTTTTCTTTTTTTGCCGTAAGCAGGTCTCTCACTGTTGTGGCCTCTCCCGTTGCGGAGCACAGGCTCCGGACGCGCAGGCTCAGTGGCCATGGCTCACGGGCCTAGCCGCTCCGCGGTATGTGGGATCTTCCCAGACCGGGGCATGAACCCGTGTCCCCTGCATCGGCAGGCGGACTCTCAACCACTGCGCCACCAGGGAAGCCCAATTTATTTTTAATGGCTTTCTACTCCACCACCCCCCACCACACACACACATACACACACACACACACACACACACACACACACACATGCACACACTCACTACACACACCCCTACTACAGCCCCTATTTCTCCAACCCTGATCTTTTAGCCTAAGGACAATTTTGGAAATCACCAGATGCCCCAGATCATGGCAAGTTTCCAAGAGGGCAAAGAACAAGATCTGCAGCCAGCTGGCTGGGCTGCTTTGTCAGATGACGATTGTAATCTTCTGAGAGGGATGCAGAACTCTCAACATTTGCTACTGAATGGGGGGTGGGGAGCACATTAAAAAACAGTTCGCGGGGCTTCCCTGGTGGCGCAGTGGTTGAGAGTCCGCCTGCCGATGCAGGGGACATGGGTTCGTGCCCCGGTCCGGGAAGATCCCACATGCCGTGGAGCGGCTGGGCCCGTGAGCCATGGCCGCTGAGCCTGCACGTCCGGAGCCTGTGCTCTGCAACGGGAGAGGCCACAACAGTGAGAGAGGCCCGCGTACCGAAAACAAAACAAAACAGTCCGCATATTTATAATGTGAGTGACTGTGAATAAGAGCTGACTCTGAGCATTAAGACATGCATTTTATATCTGCTTTTCATTGACATTTCTCAAAAAAGCTATATACCTAACTGGGAATAGAGGATAGTTTCTCTGGATGATTCAAAAAAATCTTTTTCAGAGAAATCCAGAGACCTACTGTACTGCAAAGAAGGAAAATATCTTTTGTATTTGGGAAATTTTAACTTATCAATAGACACTTGGTCCCCTGCTCTGTATTATGAAGAGTGAGGATTTTTGTTTTAGTAAGAAAGATTCATTAGAATCTTCACTGAAACAGTGACCTTCCACCTTATTTTGACAGTAACATTTCCCTGGGTCTTCAAATAGGCTATTAAATTAGCCCTACTGTTATTTCTGATAAATTCCTCCTCTCTAGTTATTTCTTTCCACTATGAATAATTTGATAATGTGATTAATGTTTTGAGCTCCTTCAAAGACCTTATAGGGAAAAAAATTACAAATTACTATTGATTCCTCATTTGAATCCACACTGTATTTTATTTGGGTCATTGTTTTATGTAGTAATATTGTGTATTATTGTTTCACAGCTTGTTAGTGGCCCAGCTGTGGGGTACTGATCAATGGTTCAGTTTCAGCCTTGGAGGGTATATTGTATAAAGTTTTTTCCATAAGTCAGCACTGGCCCTGACTCTAATTAACATTTTCAGTGTTGATTTGAAGTATGGAATAGGGAGTAAGCTTATTAAATATGCAGATTACTTTATAATGAGTAGGGGTGATTATTGACTAGAACCACACTGTAAGAATTCATTAAGGACCTTGACAAATTAAACAAGGTGATTAGAAATGAGATGAAGTTTAATAGGGACAAATATGTGATAATTCACTCAGAGATGGAAAGAACAAACTCTGTACGTGTGTGTGTGTGTGTGTGTGTGTGTATAGTTTAAAATTGGGGGATGTAGGCAGTTTCAGAATGAATCATCTGTCAGTTGTAAATTTGAAATGTAGCATTGGTGTTTATAAAGAAAATGACCAAAGTCATCTAGCAGTAGATAAGTTGTTCAGGACTTTTAAACTACTGTGATCTATTTATAAGGTCCATAACTTATGCAAAAATTGCAATAGAAGAGAAAAAAGATGGCTTAGTTAATTACAAAGTAAAAAAGGGAGTAATAGATCCTGCGAGTAAAAGTAAAGGGATTTAGTGTTTAACTCAGCAAAGAGAAGGCTGAAGGAAGAAAATGAAAAAGAAATGTTTTATTACATAAAGAAATAATGTTCTAGAGGTGGTGAGTAGCTATTGTCCATGTGACTGAGAACAAAATGAGAGGATTATTTGAAATGGGGGGGGTTTAGGTTAGGCATGAGTAAGGACTGCCTGGTGTTAAGTTTTGTAAGTCATAAAAATGTCTTAGGAAGAAAAAGTCAGTTTTGGAGGCTGGCTTATGTACCTTAAGGAATGTAATGAAATTATGTGATACCTCCAGGAACTCTCAACTCTCTGATGCTATGATTGTATTAGGATTCTTTCTTAACATCACTTAGAAATTTGTTGATCCTCAGGGAAATTCATGGGGATTACTCAAGTCCTTCCTGTATTTTCAAGGATATAGGAACATGAAAATCTACTATTCTACTATTGAAGTATATTGGATTAGTTGAGGATATTGTCCTAACAAATTTTACAATTAGCTGACAATCAATAGTAAATGTAATGCAATGCTGGCCATACAAATTTAGAATAATTCCATATTCATATTGTCCTGTGTAAATAAATATTGCATCTTCATGATATGTAAGAAAGAAACTGCACAGGAAAATTGCAGAGCAATTGAATTCACAGAATATTCGGCCTTTTGCACTGGAGTTTTGCTTAATTAGTATATGTGTGTGTGTGTGTGTGTGTGTGTGTGTGTGTGTGTGTGTACACCATGAAAGACTACTTTATTTGACTAATAGGCTATTTAAAATAGAGAACAGAGTCATAAATGATAATTCTGTCAGCAGGTGGAATGTAATGTCTGCCACATATCAGGATGCATGACATGACGAAATTATTTCCTAGCTTATAATGTGGGTCAACAAGTCAGGCAAGACAATCAGAGTTTCAGATGACTGTTTTCTCGCATTTATTTAGCATTGTCATTTTGGAGAGAGTTTAACCATCATCTTTATTAATTACTGCCTCCCAGCAGCAAGAAGGACAGAGTGCTTCCTCCTTCCTCTGGGTTCTCTAAAATGACCTATCATATCCACAAGTCTGAATCAACTTCTAAAAAGTGTATGGGAACTGCAAGTCTCTCCAAGTGCACCTAGTCTCTGATATCCATCTATCTCAAATGCATCTATTTTACATGAATTTCCAATATTACCTGTGACCATCCTGTCTGTACCACGTGGCAGATAGGGGTGCTTTTGACTACTCTTCAGGGGGAAATATTCCTAAATCTCTCGGGAAAGACTTGAAAGTCATCTCCTGGCATGTAACCCTCCATGCCTAGTAATCTACCATGTAGGGACAGTGTTTGGAAGGGGGCAATGCCCTCTTATGAGTACCTCGACACACTTTTTCTAGACCAAGCACGTTTGGAATTCTGATGGATATTTAAATAGTTTTTTAAAGAAGTTCAGAGCACAGAGACCTGAAGCCATCTTTTATCTAATTTACTCTGGTGAACCACATAAGGTTGGGTGTGAGGGTATGTGAAGGATGTAGGACAGAAGCGGGGAGAGGGACAGAACAGAGGGGCTGGAGAAGGAGGCACCACTCAGGCCTTATTCGAGCATCCCACATGGAGCCCTTCTCATCCGCTCACCCTCCTCTGTAAATCCCCAGTCCTCTTTGGTCCTCATATGGTTCCTCTAATAAAACACCCTCTCCAACCGGGGGCCTCCCTTGGGAAACTCTCCCTGTCTCTGCAAGTAAAGGAATCCTAGCCCTCTGCCTTGCCTGATATCCTTCAAGCTTGTCAGCCTCAGACTTCAGACTTCTGCTGTCTTGAAAACGGAAAAAAATTCTGGCACCATGAGAGAAAGAAAAACACAAACACATCCTATCCACTAGAGATGGCTGTGTCTGGGTTCCTCCTGAATTACCTTGCTCCATAAATTATACTAGTTTAGGCTATACAATCTCATCTTCTATGAGAGAACTGTATTTCCTTCACTACTGTGACTTTGACCTTAATCTTTTTAAAATAAGAAACCTAGCATTATTGGGCTAAAGAATATCCAACTCTTTCCTGAGCCTGCTTTCATTAAATATCGTTAGCCCTCATGCACTTAAAATAGTTCTCACTGAGCTCTTCAGTATGGACTGAACCATCTGCAAACCAGATTTTCTTCTGACATCAGGGAGTGTTAAGAGTCCTGCTTACCGTACCATTTACCCTTGATACCCTTTATGTTTCATCAGACCTCCTTTCCAAACTTGTATATGAGGAGCTGGGAAAACTTTACTGAGCAAAAGGAGCTACTAGGATTCAGAATGTGGTTTCTCAAAGGACAAGTGGTCATTAGCTACATTGCAGTAGGAGACAGGAAGCCTTTCCATATGCTTATCTGTTCTCCTATAAGCAGAGCATTCGTATTATTGAGACTTCTTCGTCTTTATGTAACTACTCAACCCTTGAAAGAAAAAAATCCTAAAGTTCAGCTTTCTATAATAACACTCAGTATTACCAAAGGTGACTATTCTCTCTTTGTTCTGGTGCCTATCTCTTCTTTAGCTACTAAAACCGTGAATTCTTTTACATTTTTTAAATCATTTCAGTTAGCAGAGTGAGTTGAGCAATTTTCTTCACCACTTCAGTTTGCTTCTGGTATTTTAATCAGAAATCACTCATCAAACCAACCACAAAATTGTCGTCTCTGTTTCCACACTGCTGAATAAGTATCCCTCTCAGGAATAGACATTCCACCTTGTACTGGATCCTATGTTTACCAGAACATTGGACTATACCTCAGCTTTTCCAGATATTTTGTTTCAGTCCTATTTGTTTAATTTTTCTTTGTATTTGCTTTGCCTCTGAATTTATTTATGGCAAACTGTCTTGTTTGCAAACAATTCAGTGGTGGTCCAATAAAGCTTTTGCATCTGATTTTGATACAGGGAAAATTTCCAAAGCTCCCTTTTAAAAAGTTGTGTTTTCTAAAAAAAAAAAAATTTTTTCCTACAAAATACTGCTGGCCATGATTATTCACCCACAGAATGGCTGGTAATATATAGTAAAAATCCCATTTTTATGCAATGCTAGTTTACTGGGAATGCTGGTTTTCCAAGATGAAAACATCTTTCTAATAAAGAAATGCAGGCAAAACAAATGAACCTCATTGATTGCTATTTTTCAGACCCTGGGCTAGGTTCTGAGTTTCAAGATAAATTAAATAAATAAATAAATAACATTAAAAAAAAAAAATCATGAGCATCAGTAACATGCATTCGAATGAGGTAAACAAAGAAGTAAAATTTCGAACCACAATGCTAAGGTGTGAACATATTTTAAGTATTAGAAGAGCACAGAAGAAGCAGCTGAGTTTGATCTGAAGGGAAAAAATTCACCTGGGAAGACCAGGAAAGATCTTAAGCTGAGAAAACACCTACCAAGCAAGGAATGATGAAATGGTCTGTTTGCTGTATAATGTGAATAGGAATGAAGCAAAAGGTTGTTTTTGAAAATGAAAAAAAAGTTTTTAGGCCAAATTTTTGAAGGATCTTGAATGCTACAGAGTTTGAACCATTTTCTAAGGGCCGTGAGGTATACAGGAAGTATTTAAATAAGTGAGGGATGGGATCAGATTTGAATATTAGAAGGAGCACGTTAGCTGTGGTATGGAGGATGGATTAGAGGTAGGTGGGAGTAGAGATAGGGGAAAAGCGTAGAAATAATTTTCTAGGTAGAAGTGATGAGGGTATTGGCAACGGAAAGGCAAAGGTAGTGACAGATTCCCAAGATTTAGGAGGTAAAAATGTACAAAACTTCATGAGAGGTTAGATGGGGTGTGGGAGTTAAAGGCCACGGGTGAGGAAGAGCTTTAGCTGAGATGAATCTGTTGGTGGGAAAAATCAAAAGATGGCAATTCTAGAAATCATAATAGAGGACAAAGTACCAGCAATAATAGTAATAAATTAATAACTGCAACTATCAGTAATTGAGCACTTAAAGAGTAAGTTCTAGGCTAGGTGTCTTGTATCAAAATCTACTTCAAACTTCCAGATACCTTATTATAAAATGATTGTTTCCCCTATTTCACAGGGAAAGGAATTGCAATTTGGAGAATTTTAATTTTTCCAAGGATTGAAACTCAAATCTTTACGTCTTCAGAACCCATGTTTTTAGAAGCAAAGAGGTTGCCCAGTGCACAGCTGTCGTCAGCACCTCTCAGTGGCAGGCCTGCCTTACCTGACCACCTCAATACATTCTCCAATCCTTTTTTCTGCTTCTTGGATCTCTATAACACTAATGTTCTCTCTGCTGGCCCTCTATTATGGCATGTAGTTGTTTTTTAAGTGTTAACTTTTGGAGTACTTTTTGTGATTGGAAAACCTGCCTCTGTGCCCTGCCCACGACAGCTCTCAGCCACTGCAACCAATGAACTGCAGTGGGCACCAGGCAGGCTCTTTATGTGGTTGCTAATGGGCTCTTGGAGTTACAACAAAATGTGTCCTTTCGCAAATGCCGAAATTAGCATCCAGAGGAGGCAACTGGGGAGAGAGTGTGGGAGAAAAATCCTGAACTGAGTTGGAGGACACTTTTAATGTACCCCTGCTTGTTTGTCTCTCTTTCACGGTCAGCCCCTTTGCCTGAAGCATCTAGCACCTATGCTATCAACCACGTTCCATTTTTCTCCCCCTGAAGAAAAATCCTTCTGATGTGATAACTTGAGTCGACGTGTTTCAATCCGTTAAAAATGGGATTAGACGTAAAATTCCCCACAGCTAAAGCTGGCAGCTCACTCTTGTCCTTTGTTGGTGAGCATAACATACAACCAGACTCAAATATGAAAGAAAAAAAGAGAGAGAAGAAAAAGGGAGAGAGAAAGAGAGGAAGGAAGGAAGCAAGCAAGGAAGGAAGGAAGGAAGGAAGGAAGGCAGGCAGGCAGAGAGAGAGAGAAACAGAGAAATGGAGAGTAGATGGAAAAGAAAGGCCTATGAGAGTTATTTTACAGTTTATGTAGGTAAGAGCTATTCTCTTAATAAAGGAAAACAGGTAAAAATATGAGTGAAAGTTCACTGCAGAGGGTATAGGCATTAGATTTTTAACTAGTTGACAGCTTTAGAAATGTAAGTAGCAACACATTCATTATAAGATAATTTCATTAGCAAAGTCGTATAAATGTCCCAAAGAATTTGCTATGAAGAAAGTTACTGTTTAGTATCTTAGAGTCATACATTCTTGTACTTGGAAAGGAGATGAGACATTAATTCAACTCCAGTTCATGAATCTCCTCGTTAACAGTATAAGAAGTCATCCTGCCACACACACACACACACACACACACACACACACACACACACACACACACAATCCATTAAAAATCATTAAAAGGGCATTATAAGGTGAGGAATTATTATAATAATAATCTTTGTATAAAAACGATAGCTTGATTGAATATTGATATGACAGGATCACTAATCACTCTTTGAGGAGGACCCTGTTACTCTCTCCATTTATAGATGAGGAAAGTAAGGTTAAGAGCTACTACCTAATACTACACAGCTCACAAATAACAGACCTGCTTGCCTTTAAAATCTAACCTACCCAATATCAAAGCTATTGCTATCAGATATAGCTAATATCAGACTATCACATGTATTAAAATTAATTTCCAATACTTGAAGGGCTTTAAGTGTTTATTCTTCTCATGGAAAGAGTTTGTAATCAGCCTAGATCCACCCAAATTCCTAAAATTTACTTCCACAGAGGTGTCCTAAATTACAGTTTCTCAGTATATGTGATGTTTAAGCAAATAGTTAAATACCACTTACCTATCAGACAGTATTGTTTAGTATCCATGGGTCGCTAGTCGTATAGGACACCAGTACAAGAAATAAAAGACTCTCAGTAAGATGTTGAGAAAATAAGACTGATTAGAGTGGGAAAGCATTTGCTTTCTTTTAGCATTCACCATGTGTAGCTGTGGACACTCATTTTTACTATGTGCAAGAGTCCGAGTGTGGGGTTGGAAGAGGAGGGCTCAGATGTAATAGATTGACAGAATTGATCATTTGCGGAATTTTATGTGAGTGTGTGTAGGCTTTGTGTGGTTAGGTAGAAAGATAGACTATATTAGTATGAGTATATTCACAGCTAACTCTTTTTCTAGAATTCTCTAGATTTTCCCATTTCTTCTGTGGCCTGGGTAAACATTGCCAATTGTTAAAAAAGGAAATGTCAATATTTGCCAAGGTAAATTAATGTATGTATTAGGGGCTTGTTGATTATTTTATAATTGTTTTGCATTTAAGCCAATGATTGGCATGTCTAAATAATATCCACTCAGATGTTGACCTTAAGATATAATGTTCTTGAGGATTACCACTTGCGGAATAACCTACTTGATTTCTTTTAGGGCCTCATAATATAGGCCATAGCATTTCTGCAGATCTAAAATATTATGAGCATGAAAATAACAAAATTACTACTTATAATAGGTACCCCCTTTCTCTGTTGGGCTCCTAAACCAGCTTTCTTCCTTGCATAATAAGCTATTTGTGCTCACTTCATTTTGCTTTATTTTATTTTTGTCACCTTTGGTGTGCTATCTTGGTGTACTATAAAGGAACAACACTGAATCAGACAAACTATAATTTTTATTGCAGGCAGATCTCATGGAAAATTTATAAGCTGAACTTGATATCAGAAGTGAAGCCAGAGGGAACATACCTTTGCTCTAAGTTACAAAATGCTCTGCTATTCTAAATTTGAATTACGTTGAAAATAAACTGCTTTTTCTGACATCAAGAACTTCACACAGGCAACATTTTAAGATACTGTTTAAAAATTTTTGTGTGTACAGAACAGTTTTGCCAGCTAAAAACCTGTTTGTATTATAATTCTACATTCAAGTTCAAAGCTAACATTTAAGGTGATACTATGGCACGGAAACTTGATTATGTTAAAGATCCCAACACATGATTTCAATTTTCCTTTCACAGAAAGCTAAGAAGGAGTATTAATTTATTTAGCAGTATTTTACTAGTATGACTATTTGAGCAAACCAGTTATATACTTAGATATAGGCATAAACATTTTTCACCCCTACACCATGATCTCACCAAGTGGAAACCTTCTGAAAGTTATAATCAAGATTGATTGCCAGAACTACTAGGCAGCAAGGAGCCAATCGTATCCTGGGAGGGTTTCTGATGAATCCTAACATGACCTTCTCTAGCCATACACCTTTAGGTTCTAGAAAGTGCAAGCTCTGTACATCTACCTAACCTTGCCCTTGTATTTATAGATATTGAGTGAATGAGGCATGCTATCGTAACCTGTATTGATAAGTTTCATTTCTTCCCCCTGTGTAACCAGTTTAGATCATTGCTAAACAGTGGGAAATATGTTAAAATGTTAATGTTTTGAATATAGTTTTACTCCTACTACTGGAAACATTAGTAAATAAGAAGTAAATTGTTCGTTTGAAACAAAATTCTTATTGCTATACTATTACCAAGATAATTATGGTATGTTCCTACCAAATGCCCTGTCACTCTGGTATTAGGTTGCACCCTAGCTACCTGTAGCTCCCTTTTATTCCTGCTTCTGCCCTCATTATTTTTTTTAACTTATTTATTTATTTTTGTTATTTATTTATTTTTGGCTGTGTTGGGTCTTCGTTGCTGCACACGGGCTTTCTCTAGTTGCGGCGAGCGGGGGCTACTCTTCATTGCGGTGCGCAGGCTTCTCATTGCGGTGGCTTCTCTTGTTGCAGAGCACGGGCTCTAGGAGCACTGGCTTCAGCAGTTGTGGCTCGCGGGCTCTAGAGCAGAGGCTCAGTAGTTGTGGTGCCTGGGCTTAGTTGCTCCACGGCATGTGGGATCTTCTAGGACCAGGGATTGAACCCATGTCCCCTGCATTGGCAGGTGGATTCTTAACCACTGCCCAACCAGGGAAGCTCCCCTCACTATTTATTTATGCTTTCACTTTAGCTTTTACAAATGGTAGAATTAGCTCAATAGTTGTAGGGTATTCCAGAAAATTCTTCCCTTCAAATAGTAATTTTTAAATGCATAATTTTGTGCAGTAGAAGTGTAGAGCAGAAAGGAATTACCATGATCTCACTCTTTTCCTTAGAGTACATGATACACACCAGCAACATAAAACTCAATAAAATGCAGATTAAATGTTGCTGAAAGCTATCATTAGAAATTGTCACAAATATTCCTCTAACAAACACTACCCATAATGTATTGTTTGCCACACAGTTTTGCACATGATGGAAACGGTGACCTGCAAGAGTATTCCCAGTACTCTTGCCCAATGTTAGTGTTAGTTGCAGAGACCCCCAGGAAATCATTAGCAAACGCCATCTAGAAACAGACCAAAAGGTCAGAGGTAAACGTAACATGACATTCATAGCCTGTGATTGTGGAGGGCTGTGGGTATTTGTTCTTGTTCAATATATACTATAGTGCTTCAAAGCATCTGCTCCCATTCTCAGAGGTTAGTGAGTTTGAAGCGTGCCAGCATCTAATTTTGAACAGTATTCCAAAGGCACATATTTGTTCTTAAATGTCAGTCATTAGGGTTGGACACCTACACAAATTCAATGAGTTCCAGTGAAGTGGTAATTGGTTCTCCAAGTTAGAAAATATGGAGTGGCTCAGAAACTCAAATATAAGGAAATCGACCATCAATTTAGAGACGAATAACCTGGGACAAGTAGATACAATCTGTAACTCAAAGATTGATTTGGAAATCCTGGAGCATTATTCTGTAAAAGAGAAAGCTGAAAACATATTCAGCTATCCAAAAGCATGAAATTTATTCTATTTGAATACAAATAGAAATCTCTCTCTCTCTCTCTCTCTCTCTCTCTCTCTCTCTCTCTCTCTCTCTCTCTCACTCACACACACACACACACACACACACACACATACACACACTCACACACAACCACTTAAAGCAAATCTAGCAAAATAAATACAGAGAAGAGTCAGCATCTTGCAGTAGAAATAATATGGTTTTGGGAGCTGGTCAGATCTACATTTGAATTCTATCTCTATCCCTCACTGACTGTGCCACACTGAGCTAGTCCTTTATTCCCTCTACTGAAGTTTTCTTACCTACAAAATGGGTGAAATAGTTCTGAGCATGAGGCATTGCTGTAAGGATACTGTGTGCCAACTGCCTAGCATGTATGTAGTAGCCACTCAATAAGTAATGACTCTTACAAATACTAATTTTTAAGTATACATCTACTTAAATATGTTGTTTATACAAAACGTAATTATTTTATAAAAATATTTAAACCTTGCCACCTAAAAGAACATAGGCTTAAGGCTTGTAACATATTGACATTTTAAAAAAACTAAATGATTATATGACTATCTAGCAATGTAATTTAATTTGTCTTTGGAATTGCTAGATGTTTTTTCACAGTGAAAACAAAAATAGCATTGCCCTATCACTAGAAATTTCCACCTTTCCTTCAGTAATGATTTTTGTCTTCTCATGATCTATGTAAGAGCCATACACTCTTAAAACAATTCTCCTTATATATTACATCTTAATGTTAAGAAACAACAAAATAAGAAAAGCAATTTGACGTTTGTATTTACATATATTACTTTTTGCTTCTTTTAACTTTATTTCCACTTGAAAATATTCAGTACTCTTTCTTGTGTCTCTCTGCTCTCCCAATAATCAAGGTCTCTCCAGGACCTTTCCAAGCAAACAGATATCCCTTATGGCACAGTCCTGGACTCTGCGGTATATGAACATGTTCGCATGAAGGGAATGAATCCTTTTGAGAGGGACAGCATGTATTCCCAAATGTGGCGGATGATCAACCGAAGCAATGGATCAGAGAATAACGTTCTGGAGTCCCAAGCAGGCATTCAAAAGGTACTGGCCATAGTTTTTCATTCATAGTCTACCATTCTGTCCCCCATATTGGAATTGCTAAACTGAGTCTGGTTTACTTCCTTTTTTAAATTTTAACTTTGACATAGAGTTTTCAGTTAAATTATACCTTTTATTGATTTAAGAAGATTTTGAGGTAACTCGCTGTACCAGTAGAGGGAATTGACACATTTCTGTGGTGTGTCTAAAGGATCCTTTTCCAGTGGAATTCCAAAGCTAGAAAACATGAACTGCTATTTTGTTCAGAACAGTGTCGGGGACATATACACATGAGGACTTGAAAAGATTTTGACAAATCCCATTCCAAATATCATTCAGGTTATCCAGTTTTTTCAAATGATTCAGGGTATTTTCTACACTGCATTTGTTTTTCGATGAAAAGTTTATGTTATGATTATGTGAAGCTCTCTGTGAGTAAAAGTTAATCTTCTCCACAAATGAAGTTTCTGCAAAAGTCTGTTTCTGTTTCCAAAAGTGAAAATCTTTATTTATATCTTATTTTTATAAAACCATCATTTAGAAGTTATTTAAAAAAAAAAACTTAGAAAGCAGTCCTTTGTGTAAAAAACATGAAGCTAGTTTTTATTCTGGGCCGTGGTTTATAAACTTCTACACAGAAGTAATTCTTTCTTCCTCAGACCCCATCAACCACCATGAGAACTGAATGATTTTTGCTTAAAATTATCCCAGTGGCTATTACAGTGAAAATCCTAAGGGTTGACATTCAATAAGTAATTATGGGATGACTGAATGAATGTCTAATAACAGCATCAATGATGGTATATACTTTTTTTCTGTAACGTTTCACAGCAGAATAATTTGGACTCCAAGTCTGAGTTCTCTGTTGAAAAGGCAAACTCAATAATACCATGTTGGAGAATGTTTTGATGACTATAAAAGTTATTCTGCCACAGGATCTAGCATTATTCTGTGCCTTTTCATATGTTTTCCTTTATCTGCTATTGCTATTGTGATGGTTCCCTAGCATCACCCTGGTAATTTGTCAGTCACTACATTGATATCATTATTTTAAAACTGACAATGGTGACATAAACCTCTTTGCAAGTACTAATGATGCTTTTAAAATAAGAGAATGTCCTTGAAATGTTAGCAATGGCCTCTAATTCCTTCATCCTTATAATATTAATCCCAGTTTCCCAGGGCCCAGGTATTGATCCTCTTGTCTTTGTCCAGAGGCCCATTGGCTTTTAGAAATTAAACACAGTACCCTCCAATTACTGGGGGCATGCAGTGGGGGGCAGGTGAGATTGGGCAGGTGAATGGACCTATACTATATGTTGTCTGGGGGAGAAGGGAGGATAGATTTTAGGATTTACTAGGTACTCATTGTATGTGAATGAATTTAAGCCTCAGAATAATGGTTTGGGGAAGAGTTATTTTCCTTCGTATTGTCTACTGTTAAAAACAATTTTGCGTTCTTGCGTATAAGTATAAATTGAAGTTCACAATTTGTATTTCTATCCATTTTAGATCCAAAGCTCCTCACACTTTACAACTTTTTTCTATACCATAGCATTCCAGAGAAAATTCATTTTCTTTTCTCCAGACGTACAGATTCAGAATAAAAATAACTTTTAAACATACATATTCACCAATTCATTATTTATTCATTCATTCATCCAATATTTGCTAAGTAACAATTATGTACCAGGCACTGAGGTAGGAACTGGAGGTAAACTCAACCACAGAGGAATGACCACTGGATTCATGAAATACAGGGTCTGGTGGGAGAGAGAGAAAAGGAAACTAAAATACATGATCAAACAAAATGACTTAAATTGTGACAAATGCTATCAAAAAGACAAATAAGGTGCTATTGTAGAAATTAAGAAGGAAATCTATTTGAGAAACAGTGATCAGGTAAGTTCCCAGAGGACGTAGGGTATTATCTATGATCTGCCTGATCATGTAGAAGAGAGGGTGACAAAGCATCCAGGCAATGCTTAGTGTAAGCTAAGGTCTGAAGGTCCATTCAAGAAACCAATTTAAAATCAGCATGAACTGGAGACGATCGAATGAGAAAATGTGGAATGAAGTTAGTATGCAGGGGATAGATCAAGTAGGACCTTACCCATTGTTAAGAACTTGGATTTTATTTGAATGGCAAAAAATGCTACTGAAATAGGGAAATGTCATGATTCGTTTTTCTCTGTCAAGGTCACTGTAACTGATATATGGGAATTGGGTAAGAGTATGCAAAGAATAGAAATAGTGAGACCATAGGAAACTTGTAACTTTCTGAAGTAGCCAGTCAAGTAAATAAGACCTCGTTTTATTCCCGTGTTCTTACACACACACGCGCACACGCACACACACGCACACACACACACCATTACCCTTCATTCCTGGTATTAATACAAACTGGTTACACTTCCTACATCCTGGCATTTTCAATATAATATATAAATCATAGAGACATAGGACATCAGTTGCTACATAGAAGCTTTAAGCAGTCATGTATGTAAGATATACATATATATCTTCTAAGGTTTTCAGTGTTCTTTAAGAAAACCTCTTAACTTTTAAGTATGTACATACAGTTTCCTACATTTTCTGGGTTTTTTTTTAAATTTAATTTATTTGACCATATGGAATTTAATTTGACACATGTGTAAATGTAAAAATAAACTGTAAATATTCACACTGAGAAAATTCCTGAGATTCTATGAAATAAAATTGTTTTAGACTCAGCTATTGACAGTCTTGCAGCATATGCTGAGAAATTTAGTTACTCTTTAGGCTTTCATGTTTCTTTTTATTTAAATATGTAGCCATTCCATCACCTTTCAAGTTGGGCTAGTGTTTCTTATGCTGTTGTTAAATGTCATACATTAAAAAAAAAAAAAAGCTATTATGAAGAGTAGAAAGAGCTCTAGTTTTAGAAAAAAACTATCTAGTTTTCTTTCTTGGTTCTTCCAGTTCTCAGCTGTGTAACGTTGGGCAGATCACTTGGTTTCTCTAAGACTCACTCTACTCAGCTGTAGAATTATCACAGTGTGAGAATTAAAAGCCTGGGCTTTGTAGACATACAACCTAGGTGTATATCCAGTTCATTTTTTTAAGTAAAATATGTAAATGTGACTAGTTACTTAAAATCTCTGAGGCTCAGAATTTTTATCATCATATTGAGAATTTCTACCTCTTACGGTTTTTGTCATTATTAAATATATATATGTAAAAGCATCAACAAATAGTTCGATTAGAATAATAAACTCTTAAGATGATCCTGAAGTTTATATGAAAGAATGTATGTGTGAGTGATTTGTTATTACAAAGAATTATTATTTGGTATTTCCTAAGGTTAACCTAAAATTATGACATAATAAAAAAGATAATGCAGTAAAAGAAGTAGAGAGCAGTTTCTATTCCCTGATAGTCTGCTGATAAAGAGGGCTTATGATTTTAAAACTGCAAATCACGTCCCCAAGTGTTTATTACACCCCATGTACTCAGTTTTCGGATTTACTAGAGGAGTAGTGAAGAATGTTTTTATTAATTTATAATGGAAAATATCAAAGTGAAATTTGCTGATTGTACATATTTCTTTCAACCAATATCAGAGAGAGCTGAACACTGATTAGACAGAGACTAGGTAGTTATAATAAAATGTATTTTGGTTCAGTTTTCAAGGTCTTAGCCAGCTTTCATTAAAACACAAAACCAACCAACCAACAAACAATAACCTCTCACCTGCTAAAGCTCACTGGAGTTCATGAGATTGAGAACTACAAGACATGGAATGTGGCTGATGGACTCTTCCTCAAGTAACCGGTCTTGCACACACATCTCACACAGCAGCTTCCTGTTCTCTGTCACTGATTTCTAATTTGTGCAGGGAGAAAAGACCTCAGAGGTCTTCTAGGTCAATATTGCGCAAAAGACCAAACTTCCACCTTTGACAGGAATTCATATATATAGTAACTCCCTTTCAGCAAAGACTGCATCCCTGTGAAAACAATCCTCCCAATCTAGGTGTAACTTTGAATAGATCCCATTAATCCCTCAGGTTGTGCTTGTTTCTAATTGTGCTGCCAGCCTCATTAAGTTTCTCTTACTTGAAGGTAGATCCTGGTTGCTTCTAACATCGATGTTCTGCTCATACCAAAGAAACCTGTATAAGTGAGGATTAGGTAAATGAGTTCTGATCTGCTCTTCTTGGGAGACACTTTGCCTGTACCACACTAGCCTAATTAAACTAGAAGAAATGTTTCTGCCTTCCTCTTCCTAGGATGTTTTGCATAAGTAGGAAAAAATGTGATTTGAAAAATATAACTGAGTTCTTTAATGAATTCACTCAACAATTATTTATTGATCAAAACAGCCAGTGTTTTGATCACTGGAGTGAACATAAATGAAAAAAAAAAATGCCTCATGGAGTTTACATTCTAGTGGAGGGGGCAGACAATAAATAAGATAAATATGCTGTATTTCAGCAGTGAGAAGAGTTAAGGAGTAAAACAGAGTTGGAGAGAAAAGAAGAGGGACGTGGAAATGGAGATGATGTGCCTTGTTAGATAAGATGGCCAGGGAAAGCTTCACTAAGAAGCTTTGGAGAGAGAGGTGTATATCTGGGTGAAGCGTTTCCAGGCAGAGGGTCAGCTAGTGCAAAGGCCCTGAGGTGGGAACATGCCTGGATGTTCTAAGACTATGAAGGGGGCTAGGGTAGCTCTAGAAATAAAGGGTAATATCAGGAGTGCAGCAATGTCAGAGAGGTAGAGGGCCAGATGGTAGGGAGGAAACATATCATATACGGTCTTGTTACTCGCAGCTAGTCCTGTGAACTTGCAGCATCAGCATCACCTGAGAGCTTGTTAGAAATGCAGACTCCTAGGCCCCACCTGCACCCTTCTGGATGGAAATCTCATTCTAACAAGATTCCCAGGTGATTCACATGCATGCTAAAGTCTGAGAAGTGCTCATACAGGGCCATATAGGGCATTCTAAGCGGACTTTTACTCTGTGTGAGATATGAAACTTAGGAGTGTTTTTTATTTTTATTTTTTTGTGGTACACGGGCCTCTCACTGTTGTGGCCTCTCCCGTTGCGGAGCACAGGCTCCGGATGCGCAGGCTCAGCGGCCATGGCTCACGGGCCCAGCCGCTCCGCGGCATGTGGGATCTTCCCGGACCAGGGCACGAACCCATGTCCCCTGCATCAGCAGGCGGACTCTCAACCACTGCGCCACCAGGGAAGCCCCCAAACTTAGGAGTGTTTCGAACAGAGAGTACGTAACATGATCTAACTCATACTTTGGCAAATCATGTGGCTGGTGTATTGAGAAAAACTGGAGGTGACAGTGTGGAAGCTGGAAGCCAGTTAGGAGGCCACGATGGTGACTTGGCAGCGTTCCGAAACTACAGCAATGGAAAACCATCCCTGTTCAAACCCAAGTACATCTTGGAAGACTATGATTTTAAGTAACTATTAACATTAGCACATTAATGGAATTTAGTCTATCAGATTATTTTGGGAGAGACTGGAACACAGGACAGGTAATTTTTAAGAATCGATAGAGAAACTTCTACATCACAGGTAAGCATCTGACCAGGAGTAAAGGATCTCTGTGTAGCACTGAAATAGAAAAGTCCCTGGTTAATAAGAGGGCAGTGTTCATTTCCTGATAGCCTGTTATGTCTCAGGGGGTGAATGACAAATTATTCTAAAACCTCAGCAATAAAGACTACTAAGGAAGAGAAGAAGGTCAGTACTGGTAGGATAACTCCTGTCCTAGCCAAAGGATCCCAGTGATAACTACATAATACTTCAGACTATATATTTCAAAGGGGATATAAACTGTGGTGGATGCTATGGCCACAGGAAGTGGGTAGCAGTGCTGGCAGCAGCCATATTCAACCAGAAAGATAACATCAATCTGTAAGGTTGTCTGCTTAAGTCCCAGAGCACTATGGGGGAAGGGGACTTGACAAGGTACAGGTCGGGCATCAAGGCTCCAGCCAAGCCACTGTGCTTCATGGCCCAGTTTTAATCTTAGCTGGAAAACTGGAGTGTTGAAATGAAAGCCAAAACAAAAGACTGATCATATCACATGGGCCAATATTAAGGATTTTAGAGGACTGGAGCAGAAAGAAAAATTCCAGACACTATTCAGTGGTGAAGTAAGCCTACTCAATTTATTCATCTCTGGCTGAAAAACTGGGTGGATTGAACCTGTTGTTTTACTTACTCATTCAACACATATTCATTGAGCACCTGTTATTTACCAGGAACTGTTCTAGGCACTGGGAGGCACACCAAAATAAGCAAAGTCCCTGCCCAAATGGAGATTATACTGTAGTAGAGAGAAAACAATAGACAAGCACATAAATGTGGGCTATAAAGAAAAACTGGAAGACTAAGAATGAAAGGTAGCAGAAGCAAGAAGAGGGATGTTGCCATCACATAGTGGGTGGTCTCAGAAGACATCTCTGAGAAAGTGAAAGAGGACAGTTTATGAGCCATGAAGATAGTGGGGAGAAAAGGAGGATGGAAGTACTTCAGGCAGCAGGAACATTGCACAATTCCCAAGGCAGAAGCTAGTTTGACGTGATGGAGAGGAATGTCAAAAAGACCAATGTGGCTGGAGCAGAGTGCAAGGGGGTGGTAGGGCAGAGAAGTAAGAGATAAGATCGGAGTGGTAGTTAGGCAAGATGGAGTCCGTTAAAAATGTGAATGCTGGGCTTCCCTGGTGGCGCAGTGGTTGAGAGTCCGCCTGCTGATGCAGGGGACACGGGTTCGTGCCCCGGTCTGGGAAGATCCCGCATGCCGCGGAGCGGCTGGGCCCGTGAGCCATGGCTGCTGAGCCTGCGCGTCCGGAGTTTGTGCTCCACAACGGGAGAGGCCACAACAGTGAGAGGCCCGCGTACAGCAAAAAAAAAAAAAAAAAAAAAAAAAAAAAAAAATGTGGATTCTTGGATCCCACTAAAATTCCAATCGTATCATTTTTTAGATTTTTATTTAATATTGCAGTATAGTTGATTAACAATGTTGTGTTAGTTTCAGGTGTACAGCAAAGTGAGTCAGTTATACATATACATGTATCTATTCTTTTTCAAATTCTTTTCCCAATTAGGTTATTACAGAGTATTTGAGCACAGTTCCCTTTGCTATACAGCATGTCCTTGTTGGTTTTCTATTTTAAATATAGCAGCGTGTACATGTCAATCCCAAACTCCCAGTCTACTCCTCCCCCCAACCCTTCCCTCCTGGTAACCATGAATTCATTCTCTAAGTCTGTGAGTCTGCTGTTTTGAAACTAAGTTCACTTGTATATTTTTTTTAGATTCCACATATAAGCTATATCATATGATACTTGTCTTTCCCTGTCTGACTTAGTTCACTTAGTATGATAATCTCCAAGTCCATCTGTGTTGCTGCAAATGGCATTCTTTCATTCTTTTTAATGGCTAAGTAATATTCCATTGTACATATGTACCACATCTTCTTTATACATTCATCTGTCCAATTGGTACAGCCGCTATGGAGAACAGTATGGAGGTTCCTTAAGAAACTAAAAATACAGCTACCGTATGATCCAGCAATCCCACTCCTGGGCATATATCCAGTGAAAAACATGGTTTGAAAGGATACATACACCCCAATGTTCATTGCAGTGCTGTTCACAATAGCCAAGACATGGAAACAACCTAAATGTCCAACCAATTGTACCTTTTTTTAAGCCATAATTGACATATAACATTATCTTAGTTCCAGGTGTACAACATAATGATTCAATGTTTATATATATTGCAAAATGACCACCACAGTAAGTCTACTTCATATCCATCAACATAGTTACAGATTTGGTATTTTTGTGATGAGAATTTTTAAGGTTTATTCTCTTAGCAACTTTCAAATATGCAATACAGTATTATTAACTATGGTCACCATGCTGTATATTACATCCCCATGACTTATTTTATAACTGGAAGTTTGTACCTTTTGACCCTTTCTACCCATTGTAATCTTAATTGGGGAATGGAAGGCATCTGAATATCTTAAATCATTTCAGGTGTTCCTTTTTTTTAAAACATATTTATTGGAGTATAATTGCTTTACAATGGTGTGTTAGTTTCTGCTGTACAACAAAGTGAATCAGCTATACGTATACATATATCCCTATATGCCCTCCCTCTTGCATCTCCCTTCCACCCTCCCTATCCCACCCCTCTAGGTGGTCACAAAGCACCAAGCTGATCTCCCTGTGCTATGTGGCTGCTTCCCACTAGCTATCTGTTTTACATTTGGTAGTGTATATATGTCCATGCCACTCTCTCACTTCATCCCAGCTTACCCTTCCCCCTCCCCATGTCCTCAAGTCCATTCTCTATGTCTGCATCTTTATTCCTATCCTGCCCCTAAGTTCTTCAGAACCATTTTTTTTTCTTTTTTAGATTCCATGTATGTGTGTTAGCATACGGTATTTGTTTTCCTCTTCCTGACTTATTTCACTCTGTATGACAGACTCTAGGTCCATCCACCTCACTACGAATAACTCAATTTTGTTTCTTTTTATGGCCGAGTAATATTCCATTGTATATATGTGCCACATCTTCTTTATCCATTCATCTGTCGATGGACACTTAGGTTGCTTCCAAGTCCTGGCTATTGTAAATAGAGCTAAAACGAACATTGTGGTACATGACTCTTTTTGAATTATGGTTTTCTCAGGGTATATGCCTAGTTGTGGGATTGCTGGGTCGTATGGTAGTTCTATTTTTAGTTTTTTAAGGAACCTCCATACTGTTCTCCATAGTGGCTGTATCAATTTACATTCCCACCAACAGTGCAAGAGGGTTCCCTTTTCTCCACACCCTCTCCAGCATTTATTGTTTGCAGATTTTTTGATGATGGCCATTCTGACTGATGTGAGGTGATACCTCATTATAGTTTTGATTTGCATTTCTCTGATGATTAGTGATGTTGAGCATCCTTTCATGTGTTTGTTGTCAATCTGTATATCTTCTTTGGAGAAATGTCTATTTAGGTCATCTGCCCATTTTTAGATTGGGTTGTTTGTTTTTTTGATATTGAGCTGCATGAGCTGCTTGTAAATTTAGGAGGTTAATCCTTTGTCAGTTGCTTCATTTGCAAATATTTTCTCCCATTCTGAAGGTTGTCTTTTCGTCTTGTTTATGGTTTCCTTTACTGTGCAAAAGCTTTTAAGTTTCATTAGTCCTGGTTGTTCATTTTTGTTTTTATTTCCATTTCTCTAGGAGGTGGGTCAAAAAAGATCTTGCTGTGATTTATGTCATAGAACGTTCTGCCTATATTTTCCTCTAAGAGTTTTAGAGTGTCTGGCCTTACATTTAGGTCTTTAATCCATTTTAATTTTTTTTTGTGTGTATGGTGTTAGGGAGTGTTCTAATTTCATTCTTTTACATGTGGCTGTCCAGTTTTCTCAGCACCACTTATTGAAGAGGCTGTCTTTTCTCCATTGTATGTTCTTGCCTCCTTTCTCAAAAGTAAGGTGACCATATGTGCGTGGATTTATCTCTGGGCTTTCTGTCCTGTTCCATTGACCTATATTTCTGTTTTTCTGCCAGTGCCATACTGTCTTGATTACTGTAGCTTTGTAGTATAGTCTGAAGTCAGGCAGCCTGATTCCTCCAGCTCCATTTTTCTTTCTCAAGATTGCTTTGGCTATTCAGGGTCTTTTGTGTTTCCATACAGATTGTGAATTTTTTTGTTCTATTTCAGGTGATTCTGATTCAAAATAAAGGTTGAAAATGAGCATTATAATATTTTTAATATTTTGAAGCCATTTAAATGACTTTGGCTTTTACTCTGAGATAGGAAGCCAGGGAAGGGTTGAGGACAGAAGAGTGACATGATCTGACTTACTTTTTCAAGGTTCATTTTAGGTGCTGTATAGAAAATAGGCAAGGGCTAGAAGCAGGGAGACCAGTGTGGAGGACACTGTAATCATCCAAGTGAGAAATGATGGTGGGTAGACCAGAGTGGTTATGGTGGAAGTGGTGAGAAGTGGTTGAATTTGAATATATTGTGAAGGTAGCTCTGACAAGATTTTCTAAAAGATTGAATGTGGGGTATGAAAAAGAGGAGTTAAAGATGAGTCCAATGTCTTTGGCTTAAGTAATTGGAAGAATGAATTTTCCATTTATTGAGACTGAGAAAACTATGGGAAGAGCAGATTTAAAAAGCCAAATGAAAAATTGCCTTTGGCATGATAGTTAATATGAAGTGCTTCTTAATTATGCAGGCAAAGATGCCAAGAGAAATGCTGCAGATATGAGTTGGATGTTTAAGAGAAAGTTCTAGCTGGAGATAAATGTTTGGGGATGACTAGCATAGTGTTTGCCTTTTAAAGTTATAAGACTCCATGATATCACTACAGATGTGTGTGCATCTAGAGAAGACAGATTGCTAAACTTATCCCTGGGATAATTTGGTATTTAGAGGAGGGAGAGATAAAAAGGGTATAACAGAGTCAGGGAATGATCAACCAGTGAGGCAGGAGGAAAACAAGAGTGTTTTTTTTTAGAAGCCAAGTGAAATAAGTGTTTCAAGGAATCTCAAATGAACAACTGTCAAATGATGCTCATGGAACAAGTATAATGAAGACTAAGAATTAATGATTTATTTGGTGACCAGTAGTCACTGGTGACCTTGACAAGAGCAGATCTGGTAGAGTGAAAGGAGAAGGAATTAAAATTAGATTGGAGAGAAAAAAAGAACAAGGAAAGAGGCAATGGAGATTATGAGAATAGGCACTTTGTAAAGGAGTTTTCTTCAAAGGAAATGCTGAAGAATGGGAGGGGTTTCTGGAGTGGGATATGAAGTTCAGGGAAACTTTTTATGAAGGAGGATATACAATGTCTGTATACTGATGGGATGATATAGTAAGACGGGAAAACTCATCATGCAGGAGAGCGACAGGGAACTGCTGAGATCCAGTGCACAAGTGGAGGATTTGGTTTTAGGAACATAATCCATCCATAGTAAGAGGAAAGAGTGTAGAGCATATGGACATACATTCAGATAGGTTGGAAGATATGGTGTTGGGAGCACATGGGAGTTCATTTTTGACTGCTTGTATTTACTCAAAGAAGTGGGAACCAATGTCATCACCAAAATTTAGGAAGATAGAGATTCTGGAGATTTAAAGAAAGAGAAAGAAGGAATGGTTGTTCTGGAGAATGGGAGGAGCAGTAGACTAGTGAAATGTAATGGGACTCCTAGACAAGACTAAAGACCCCTTTGCAACAGTGTTCATGACTGTAAATTGGGACCAATCAGTGTGATTGTGGACGATTCTCTGGCCTCCCTATCTTCAGCTGCCTGAGAGTAAACATGGAGTCAAGAGAGCAGACTTCATCACAATTGGTGTTTGCCAGATAAGCATGGTAGAAGACAGTGAGGTGGGAGAGTTAAGAGTATATGTAAAGAAATGATCTCTGTTATGAATCATGGAATCTGAGCTGTATAGGAAGACAGTTATAACACAAGGAAATTGAGGCTACCAAAAGGGTGGCATGAGCAATGGACTTAGGTCTAGATGGAACTGAAGCATTGTTGGAGTCAGTGAGCCAGAAGGATGGGATTGGAAATAACATGAAGTTGGTTCTGAGATGACACATCTGAAATTGAGATGATGAGAATTCTGGCATTGGAGATGATGTGACATGAGAGTGGGTGGCCTGAGGTGGGAGGAAAGACACGATCTTTGGAGAAGAAGAAGCCAAGAGACTGAGAAGCCAAGTACTAGGAAAGAATGTCTATGTGAATAATCAAATCACCAAGAATAACCACAGAACTAGAATTTGAGGGTGACAGAGAGGCAAGTGATAAAATCTTCAAGCAAGTTTGGAGGAGTGACAGAATCAGCAGATGACTGCAGTAAGAGTGAGTAGCAGGTAGTAGAGTCTGATAACATGAGCTTCAAAGCTAGAGGACTTTAGAGACAAGGGTCCAGAATTGGTTCAAGGGGCAAGGAGAACACCTACCCTGATCCAGCCACAGTGATATGACTGTTGTAGAAGAGAAAAATAGCCACCACTTGAGAAGACCAAAGGCAATGTGGTATCCCCAGAGGAGAAGCAGGTTCCACTTAGCAAAAGAAAGTAAAAGGAAATTAAAAAAAAAAAAACAGATTGAGGGTATAGGCAGGGTAACTGTATGTCCTGGTTTGGGACAACCTTGATTTTGCCAGGTGTCCCACTCTCAAGATTATTCCCATCAAAACAGTAAATTGTATGATCTCCCTAAATATAGGGATCATGGTAATGATAGGATTCCATAGATCAGAGTGGAAGAGTCTGGACAGTTGGAGAGGAATGAGAAAATTGGTCAAAACAAGGCAGTGTGCAGAATCAAATCAATACGTGATGGGGAGTGACCTGGAAGTCTTAGGTTTTTCATGATGATGGACACTCAGAGATCTAGAAACAATATGGACTTTAGGCTCTAGACAGATTGGCTAGTTCGTGAATGTGAGGTGACAGGAGGGGCGAGCATGTTGCCGGGGTCACAGTGACAATGGCAGAGTGGAGGCCTGACAAAGAGCAGTCTTACCAGGGGCGAAAGATTTGAGGGCATTACTTCCTACAGCTGAGGGACTCTGGGAGAGGTAGCATCTGACAAGTGAGAACCAAGTTCATAAAAGAAAAAGAAAGCTGCAAGTAGAAAACAAATTTCAACTGCAACTTAGTTTTACGTATAATAATTTTTAGTCTTATGTACTTCAAACCCATGAACTACACTGGCCGTATTCTCTTCTGGTTCTTCCTTTCCCCTTCCTCTTAGAGCACTATAACATCATTTGGCATTGAGTAAAAATGCCAGAGTAGATGACAATTCATGAGCCAGCAGCAAAGAGAGGGTAAGAGCTAACTTGAGCTTCAGTAAGTGATGTGGTAATATACTGACTAGGTGCATGACCTTAACACTGGGGTTAAGCCTTTGTTATAGAAATGAATAATCAGACTGAATACAACTTGAGGGAAAAACAAGACAAAATTCTAAACAGCTTGGGTCTATGAAAATGCCGAGAGTCCTGGGCTGTCATGCCATGGGGTTTAGAGGTAGCAGTGCATTTGCTACATTTGCCCTTTTGCCAAATGGTTCAAATAAATATGTGATTCACTTTAGCACTTCACCCTGCATCTGGGAGCTCAGATCCCACTGGCATATTTTCTGCTCTCCGGGAATCAGAGTTTTTAGGTCAGTGTCAGTTATCCCACAGTGAAAGAAGAGAACCTGTGAAAGAATGGAAAAATACATAGAGGTCATTTCCAGCAGCCCTGCCAGTGCATTTCTGATGCCTGGGATTGTTTTTTTTTTTTTAATTAGTATTATTTTTTAAAACTTATTTTTGTTTCTAATAATCTTCATGGATGTTTGAAATCAATTAGTCTTGATTAGATCTTTTCTCAAAGAGGAAAGGAGAAACCTAAAACCATGTACTTCTTAGGCAGTCCTAAGCATTTTCACTTGAGTTAGAATGTCAGGTCTTACAGCACACAAAGCAAACTATAAATAAAGATTTTTTTCCTAGATGCCCAGAAAAAAAATATGTATAATTCTATAAATTAAAGTAAAAACAATAAAGCGGTGTCATATATATAAAGATGACACTACTTAACCCACCATTCACAGAGCGTGTACTTTAAAAATTGCTTTTTTTATATAGTGATTTAATCCATGATGAAAGGTAGACCTGCTCCAATTCTTCTTTTAATTAGTTACATCTGATTCCAATTCATCTATTCATTCATTCATTCCTTTAATATACAAATATTTATTCAGTGGCTAATAAGTACCAGAAACTATGTATCTTAGGTACAGAGGATGCAGAGGTGGATTAGTTTAGTGAGGATGGAGCAGTAAAATGCAGAATAGCAGCTACCCCACAGAGAGATTTACAAGGTACTATGAGGACACACAGAAAGGGAACCTAGTGTAGCCTGGGGGATGAGGCTTGTTCAGATCACAAAGGCTTCCGAAAGGAGTAATGTCAAACTTAGAACAAACAGGATTTAATTAAGTAAAGGAGAGAGAGGAAGAAGTAGGATACGGAGGAGAGCGCCTGAACAAAAGCATGGAGGTGAGCAGAATAGTGTACGTGCAGAAAACAAAAAGCAATTACAGTTAGATATAAGGTGCTTGTATTAGGGTTTTCTGGAGAAATAGGACCAATAAGATAGCTATAGATATAGATATATCCCTATATATAATTATATCCTATATATAGTTTTATGTATAATGATAAATATCTGTAGCCATATATGTTTTGTTGTTTTTTTGCGGCATGCGGGCCCGTTACTGTTGTGGTCTCTCCCGTTGCGGAGCACAGGCTCCGGACGCGCAGGCTCAGCGGCCGTGGCTCACGGGCCCAGCCCCTCTGCGTTATGTGAGATCTTCCTGGACCAGGGCATGAACCCGTGTCCCCTGCATCGGCAGGCAGACTCCCAACCACTGTGCCACCAGGGAAGCCCAGCCATATATGTTTTATATACATACATATATATGTGTGTGTATATATGTGTAGTGTGTGTATATACATACAGACACACATAAAATGAGATGTATTATAAGAAATTGGCTCATGAGATTACAGAGGCCGAGAAGTCCCAGGATCTGCTGTCTATAAGCTGGAGACCGAGGAAAGCCAATTATGTAAATTTCAGCCTGAGTGCAAAGGCCTGAGAACTAAGGAGTGCTGACGGTATAAATCCCAGTCCATGGGCAGGAGCAGACTGATGTCTTGGCTCAAGTAGTCAAGCCAAAAGAGAGAATTCAACCTTCTTCTACGTTTTGGTTCTCTTCTGGCCTTCAGTAGGTTAGGTAGTGCCCACCCACCTTGGGGAGGACAATCTGCCTTACTTAGTCCACCAATTCTCAGACATGCTCAGAAATAATGTTTTACCAGATATCTGGGCATTCTACGGCCCAGTCAATTTGACACAGAAAATTAACCAACACAGAGCTACAGTAAAGTGAAGGGAGGTGATAGGAGGCGCAGTCTGTGCTATGGAGCAAAGGCATCACTGGACCATATATCATCTGAACCTGCTAATTGGATGTTAATTGTATAGTTTTAGCTAAATGAGCAAAAAGGTGTGAAAAGCATTACTAAAAATATTTGAAAAGAAATGTCTGGGTCGAAAAGCAGATATAGTCACCTTGGGCCTCAGTTTTCTTCCTTAGCTTTAAAACTGTGAAAATGGAATGATGAGTTCTGAGGTTTCTTCTGGAGCTAATATTCAATGAGTCTTTGGACCCTGATTTCGAACTGTTTAGAAGCCACGTGAGAGAAGTGCGCCTCCCAGGAAATGGCAGAGGCCCCTAGTGGGAGCCTCAGCTGTCAGTCCTGATTTAACACATCCTTGTTCTCAAGCCAAAATATTCTACAAAAGAATTCCAACTTTATAGTTCCCCAGGATGAAAACAAATGAATAGGTGCATCTTTGTTTCCTGGTGGTTCCATTATGTTCAGAAACTTCTTTATCCAACAAATAGTTTAAATGGCCCTTTGCCTTGGTTTAGTTCTTACCCTCAAAGTTACTTCCCAAACTGGAATGTGCATATACATTGTAAAAAATTCTGTTGGAAAAATGCCAAAAAGTAAAAATTATAATTCTGCCATAAATTTAAAATTAGCCCATTCCACCCATCCAATTTTACCCTCAGTTAACCTTCATTAATAGCAGGCTGATCATCTTCGAGACTTTCTTCTGCACATAGGCACACACGTGCATGCAGTTTTTTATTTTGTTTCCATTTTGACTTTTTAAAAAATGAAATGTTCTCTTGCCTTTGTCTTTTTCAATTTCTGTCATAAACATCTTTCAGGTTAGCATATATATATTAGAACATACAATATATAATTTTAAAACCTTCAAAATATTCCATGAACTACTATCATTTATCAAATCATTGCCCTTGATAAACACTTTTAATGTTTTGTACATTTTCTCCCAAAAGCAGCTATGATGAACATTTATTTATATATATGTATTTTTTTTAATAAATATAGTCATAAAAGTGGGATTCTGGGTTAGAGCATGTGCATTTACAAATTTAATTACTACTTTCAAAGTAGTCTCTAAAAATGTACCAATTTCTACAGAAGAGAGAGCTGTGTTTTCCCACTTTCTTGCCTGAGTTGCCAGAATGAAATTACATTACTCTTTTATTTTTTCATTTTTGCCAAAGTGATGAGTGGAAACTAATTTATTTTTATTTTTGCTTTTCTGATTCATAAGGTTGAACATTTTTTCAGATGTGTATTAGCTTTTGTAAGTCCTCTATATATTGCTAAGTTATTTCTTTTGCTCCTTTTTCTATTGACTTAATTGTTGTTATCAATTTTATACCACTTTAAAAAATATTGATGATAGCACTTTGTCTTTTTTGTTACTCTGCCTTTAACCCTTCAGGCTTTTCTATTCCAATCCATGCTCGCATCTGCATTTACACTGTCAGTTAAGCAGATGTACTGGCAAGCAAACAGTTTAGTTAGATCCTAATATAAATCCACATGCCCAGTGTACACTTCATAAGACAGCATTTCTTTTGCCAGGCAGCACTTTCAAAGAGCAGCATTTACTTCTTGAAAAATGGGAAAAGCTAAATGGTTTTATAAGTATGCCTCTGAGCTGTCCACTGTTTGCAATCTTTCTCTTTACCCCTAAGACTACTAATATTATATAAATAAGAATTTTATAAAACTTTGTTTCCTGGTGAAAGATATATACTGAGAAGGCTCAAAATTTTTGAAATGTTTTTCTATGGACATTTTTAATTAAGATACTTGACGTTCATGCCTGTATATTTGTTTCCATTAAATTAAGCTGTAGACCTTAACACATACTTTGAATTTTTAGTTTTTTTATGAAACCCGCCTTTCCTCAGTAGGAAATTAGGAGCCTATGTAAGCTTCATTTGCATTCTTGTGGGTCCTAGCCCCTAGGTGTCCTTTCATATCCTGAAAGTCTTCTCCTCTCACTCTTACTAATGTGTTCAGTGTTCCACTATGATTTTCTCCTTTTCAGCTGCTGAATTCGCTTCTCCTACTAAGGCATAAATGCCATGATTACTAGCTTATCATTCTTGCTTTTATGTTTCTCAGATTAATTGTCATCTTGGGTACTAAAGCTTCTGATTACAAATTCCTCATTTCTTGTTAAATATCCATAACTATTATTTTCCTTATTTAAATCAATAATGTTTTGCAGAATCCTTTAGGGCTCTGTCATCTGGTACCAACTCTGCCTGGGAAATAATAAAACAAAATTTCAGTGCCTTGATAGTATTTTGGGGCAATAAATAGGATACAATATAAAACCATACTTATGTTTGGTAGAAAATAACCTGTGATTTCAATTTTCCCTTTGTTTCTTCTATTACAAATAATATGAAACAATGGAATCCAAAAGTGAAAAACAGGTTTTAGAAAACATAAGTAAGGATAGATTATGTCATAAGGAATTGATTTGTGATATAATCTGAACATATCATAATAATAGTTTCCATATTTAACATTCAATATATACATCTGATTGAAATTTAAATTTTTATTTATTTTAAATTTTGGTAAAATACATGTAACATAAAATTTACCATCTTAATCATTTTAAAAGTAGAGTTTAATAGAATTAAATCACATTTTTATACATGTGTCACCACCATCCATCCCAAGAACTGTTTTCATTTTGTAGAACTAAAATTCTGTAACCATTCAACAAATACTCCTCATTCCCCTCTTCCCCAGACCCTGGAAAGCACCATTCTGCTTTCTGCCTTTATGAATTTGACTACTTTAGGAACCTCATATAAGTAGAATCATACAGAATTTGTCCTTTTGTGACTGACTTATTTCACTTAATATAATGTCCTCAGGGTTCATCCTGGTTTTTGAGCACATGTCAGAATGTTTCTCCTGTTTAAGGCTGAGTGATATTTTATTGTATGTGTATACCATATTTTGCTCATCTGTTCATTCATTTAAAGGCACTTGGGTTTCTTCATCTTCTGTCTATTTTGAATAATACTGCAGTGAACATGGTGGTACAAATATATTTGAGTCCCATCTTTCCATTAAGTATATCTCCAGAAGTAGGATTTCTGGATCATATGGTAACTCTATTTTTAATGTTTTGAGGAACCGCATACTGATTTTCGTAGTGACTGTACCATTGTACATTCCCACCAGTGGTGCACAAGGTCTCCACATCTTCACCATCACTTATTCTGATTTTTCTTTTTAGTAGCCATCCTAATGGGTATAAGAAGGAACATATAAATGTATGTTCTATTTTAATATTTATTTTTAAGAAGTACTGTTTTTGGCTAACAAACTTGAATCACTGTAATCTCTATCATTTACTGCGGTAGAAATTAGACGGTGCTGGGTAATCATACAACGCCCAGCGTTCATGAGAGGTAAAACTCAATCCAACTCACAAAAATGGCTCACACCCAGCAGTGATTCTCAGGACAGAGGAGACCAGTAACCTAACAACCTGCCTCCAGCAAGTGAGGCAAATCAGAGGCAGGTATAGTTCAACAAAACAAAACAAAAGCAAAACCCATCCTATTCTGACACACCCAATTGAGAACTTCTGGTTTTCCTACACTCTCTGGGAATTACCCATTTCCCATTGTTATCTCCAGAATTCATCACAGATCTGTCAGTTTAATCATTTTACTTTATAGATGAGAAAATTATACCTAAAAAGCTTAAGTGATTTACCTAAGGCCACACAGCTAATTAATGTCAAGATTTATGACTACAGCCCACATCTCTTAACTCCTGGTCATTTTTGTTCTTTCTTCCACAGTAATAGAACTTTAGTCTCTAATGTCCTCCCAAAGCTCATTAAAATTCACGTCACAATTTGAGTGGTTCTCAAAGTTTAGAAAGCACTAAGAATTACTGAGGGAGGCTGCACAAAAGGCTTATTTCCAAACTCTAAACTCAGATATTAAGATTCACTGGGTCTGGGATGAGACCAAAAGAATTAAATTTTTAACAAGCAATCCAAGTGTTTTGATTGTTCACAGATTATCTTCTGAGAATCACTTTTTGGACATTATTTAAAAGCCTGTGTTCTTGGGCCATTGATCCACAAGTCTGGAGACCTGCAGCTTCAACACCACCTGGGAATTTGTGAGAAATATAAATTCTTAGACCACTCCAGAATTACCTAATCAGTGACTCTTGGGGTTAAGCTGGGAAATTGTATACTACCAAGCTCCTTGGGTGATTCGGGTGCAACTAGAGAACCATGGCCTATGCTCTACTTTAGCCTAGGCAAGCTACTCACTTTATTCTCACTTTATTTATTGCATTCCAACCAGAGGATTTAAGTATCCAGAGCTTCAGGTACATCTAGGTAATCTGAAATCTTTTATCACCTTAATTGATACTACTTGGCTTTTTTAAGTGTGTACACGGTTTTCGTGAATGTTTCAACACTAAGGAACAAAACCTTCACTATCTTTACTCCTTACGTGCAATTAATCAGGAAGTAGAGGTTAAATGAGGAGCACATCAAGTGGCAAATGTTGCTTCTCCTCTTGTGACAGCATTTACTTTTTAGGAACACGACAACACTTATCTGCTTGCTGTACATCTCTGTCTCATGCCCTGCCAGTGGCTCTACCAGCCATACATCTAACACTGAACTGATTATCTTTCTCTGCAAGTTGATGCTTATCTTTCTGTATTCTTTATTTCTATTAAAAGCACCAACACCCTCCCTGTCATCCAGCCTGGAAACTGAGGAGTCATTTTCATTGCTTTCATCTTTCTTCCCAGAACCAATTAATTGCTTTATCAGTTCAACATCTTTCCCATTTATCCCTCCTTTCCCTTGCTGCTTCCAATTTAGTAATTCATGTCATTATTGCTACCCTCCTGGACTCTACAAATAGCTGACTGTTCGGCCCCCTCCCGGCAGTTAATCTTCCCTCAGCGCAGTTCTGATAGTGATCCATCTTTGCTCAGAAGCGTTTGTGTTCCACTTTATCTCTGGTGCAATTTGTTTATCCTGACATTCAAAGGTCTCTACAATTTGGCATTATCCTTCCTTTCAATCTTCATTTATTCATTTTTTCCATTCAAAAAATATTTATTGAACACCTATTCTGTACTGAACATTTATCTAAGTATCATCTTTTCTCTATCATATGCCTTATGTTCCTATTAAACTAAGTTACTGGCTTTCTTTTAAATGCCTCAATATTCTTACATATCAAGTGTTGTTCATTTCTTTCCTCTCGTTAGGAGCCCCTCCTCCCATTGCCTTCTTTTCCTGTCCTTCGGCTGTTCATTTCCAAGGTCTATCTCAGCCGTTACTAAAAGTCTTTCCTGATTCTCTTGCCTAGAATATTTTCTTTCTCCATTAAGCTCTCAATAATTTTTCTATCCCCACATATGATTTCTTCCTAATATTATGATGGTCTGTGTCTCTCCTTCTAGATGGTGTACTACTTTGGCTCAGGATTCATACTTGATTCATCCATTTATCCCCATGTCTCTTTAGGGATAACTCAAATATAAAAGTTCTGTAAATCTTTAATGAATTAAATAGCTGAGTTTCAAGCTTCATTTTTGATCTTTGTTTCCAACTTGAATAACTAAAGTCTTCTTTTGTAGTAATCAATCTCGTATTACTCGTGAATTCAGACCCCCAAATTTGTAAGCCTTGGTCCTCAGAGAGAGTTCCTAAAGAGACTAGATATTTTTGTATTTTTATTATATTCTGGATGGTACAACTTACTCATTTTCTTAAAAAAGCTCTCAGTAAAATAATTTGTCTTATAAATAGAAGAGGTCTCCACTTCTCAACCTAATTTAAATTAACTGTCTCATTATGTGTGTTTGTTTAACTGAGACTTGTTACTTTGACCAGAGAAGTCTGACATGTGGAATTTCCTGTATTTAGGCTGGTAAAAGGACCAGTTGTATGTACTTGTTTTATACTCTTGCCTAGAAGGCTGAGAAGCAAAGCAGGAAGGACAGCACAGTGCCAGGCTAGGGTCAGGCAAGTTTGGCACTCACTTCAGGTGCATAATTTAAGGGGAAGGGATGCCAAAAAACCCTCAGTAATCACAATATATAGACATGGTTCCACATGGCACTGGCAGATCCAGTCTTTATGTACATTTTTGATATTTTGTTCAGCATGGATTTTTAAATTAATTTTCTTTTTTGTAAATATTGCATTAAAATATTATTTATTTTAATTACTGAATTTGATGGTCCCTTAAATTTTGTGCTCAAGCAAAAATGCTTTACTCATCTCAACATAATCTATGCCCTGAGAAGGAAACAGAAAACAAGATAGGAAAGAGAGGCATGAAGGCAGACAGAGACTTTTTTGAATACTCTTCATCTTTAAATTAAAAATATGATATTAGATTGATAACAGATATACAAAAACAAGTATGATGGAAGATTCTGCCAATATTGGCATAAATCAATGATGTATGCTTGTATATATACTATATACAGATGTAATTGTAACCAGATTGCATAGTTTATACCTGAACATTACAATATAATGTAATCATTGGATCAGTCCAGGAAGGTTGATTCTGAATTCTCTTTACATTGTCCATACTCATGCTTATTTTTTTCCCTGTTAGAATTAGTTACAAATTTGGGGAGTTTTAGGAGAATTTACTTGTTAATCTCTGACAATTTCTAAACCATGCTTTATTAAATACTTCTTTAAAAGTCCAAGATAACATATTAGACTTAAGCTTATGTTATTTGGGCTTTAGAGATAGATGGGGGGGTTTCAGTCTGAGATTCCCCACTACCTAGCCACGAGGTCTAGTAACAATCCTGCGAAATTACCAGGTACATTTCCCTATATGTGGCACATAATTTGTAACTCAGCCTATCGGGGGAATATATAAGCTAAAATACGGAAAAAATGAAAAAGAACTCAGAATCAATATATTTGGGCTAATTCAATGAATAGATATATTTTAAAACCCTGAGCTTCAGTTTTTCACCTGTAAAAAAATAAAGGCTGTGTAGTGGGAAAATACAAAGTTTATTTTTAAAGAACATAGGGGACTGCCTGGGAAAGAGTAGATATGCAAGAATTACCACTTTCCATTTCCTTGACAGTAAAGCCCATGATATGCCTTTGTTTGCTGATTCTTACCTTGTATGTTAAGCTTGAGGGCCCCATCTGCCCAGCAATAGGTAAATATGATGGAAAATTCCTGCCTCAAACTATATCATGATCAGAAATTTATTGCATTTAGTATTTTTGTGTATTTAACTCTGCGTACAAAATATTTAGCCTATAGGAAATTTATAAATTACAGTCAAGTGAAATATTGCACTCCAGTTGTGAAGCACAAGAAGTTTTTATTGGTTTTTCAGCTCAAAACATCAATATTCTTCTTCACCATATTAACACATAAAGGGTACTCAGCTTTATGTGATTCTAGCAGATAGTCTTACTTATCATTTCTCCATTTGGGATTTTGAATTAAATAATTATATGCAAATTTAGAGAAATTCCTTTTCCATGTTAGGGGGCTCTAATTAAGTTTGTCAATCTAGTTGCTTTTGGAAATTTCTCCACATATTATACATAAAACTGAGAGGGGACCTTCAAGATGGCAGAGGAGTAAGATGTGGAGATCACCTTCCTCCCCACAAATACATCAGAAATACATCTTCCTCCCCACAAATACATCTGTAGGAACAACTCCTACAGAACACCTACTGCACGCTGGCAGAAGACCTCAGACTTCCCAAAAGGCAAGAAACTCCCCACATGCCTGGCCGTGTGGCTGACAGGGGTCTTGGTGCTCGAGCCAGGTGTCAGGCCTGAGCCTCTGAGATGGGAGAGACAAGTTCAGGACACTGGACCACCAGAGACTTCCCAGCCCCATGTAATATCAATCAGCGAGAGCACTGCCAGAAATCTCCATCTCAACACTAAGACCCAGCTCCACTCAACAACCATCAAGCTCCAGTGCTGGACACACATGCCAAACAACTAGTAAAAGAGGAACGCAACCCCACCCATTAGCAGAGAGGCTGCCTAAAATCGCAATAAGTTCACAGACACCCCAAAACACACCACTGGACACAGTCCTGCCCACCAGAAAGGCAATATCGAGCATCATCCACCAGAACACAGACACCAGTCCCCTCCCAGGAAGGCAACACAACCCACTGAACCAACCTTATCCACTGGAGGCAGACACCAAAAACAATGGAAACTACGAACCTTCAGCCTGCAAAAAGGAGACCCCAGGCACATTAAGTTAAGCAAAATGAGAAGCCAGAGAAATACTCAGCAGATGAAGGAGAAAGGTAAAAACCCACCAGAACAAACAAATGAAGAGGAAATAGGCAGTCTACCTGAAAAAGAATTCAGAGTAATGATAGTAAAGAGGATCCAAAATCCTGGAAATAGAATGGAGAAAATACAAGAAACGTTTAACAAGGACCTAGAAGAACTAAAGAGCAAACAAACAATGATGAACAACACAATAAATGAAATTAAAAATTCTCTAGAAGGGATCAATAGCAGAATAACTGAGGCAGAAGAAGGGATAAGTGACCTGGAAGATAAGATAGTGGAAATACCTACCACAGAGCAGAATAAAGAAAAAAGAATGAAATGAATTGAGGACAGTCCCAGAGACCTCTGGGAAAACATTAAACACACCAACATTTGAATTATATGGGTCCCAGAAGAAGAAGAGAAAAAGAAAGGGACTGAGAAAATATTTGAAGAGATTATAGTTGAAAACTTCCCTAATATGGAAAGGAGATAGTTAACTCCAGGAAGCATACAGAATCCCATACAGGATAAATCCAAGGAGAAATACGCCAAGACACATATTAATCAAACTGTCAAAAATTAAATGCAAAGACAAAATATTAAAAGCAGCAAGGGAAAAACAACAAATAACATACAAGGGAATCCCCATAAGGTTAACAGCTGATCTTTCAGCAGAAACTCTGCAAGCCAGAAGGGACTGGCAGGACATATTTAAAGTGATGAAGGAGAAAAACCTACAACCAAGATTACTCTACCCAGCAAGGATCTCATTCAGATTTGAGAGAGAAATTAAAACCTTCACAGACAAGCAAAAGCTGAGAGAGTTCAGCACCACCAAACCAGCTTTACAACAAATGCTAAAGGAACTTCTCTAGACAGGAAACACAAGAGAAGGAAAAGACCTACAATAACAAACCCAAAACAATTAAGATAATGGTAATAGGAACATACATGTCGATAATTAACTTAAATGTAAATGGATTACATGCCCCAACCAAAAGACATAGACTGGCTGAATGAAGGCAAAAACAAGACCCGTATATATGCTGTCTACAGAGACCCACTTCAGACCTAGGGACACATACAGACTGAAAGTGAGGGGATGGAAAAAGATATTTCATGCAAATGGAAATCAAAAGAAAGCTGGAATAGCAATTCTCATATCAGACAGAATAGACTTTAAAACAAAGACTATTACAAGAGACAAAGAAGGACTCTACATAATGATCAAGGGATCAATCCAAGAAGAAGATATAACAATTGAAAATATTTATGCACCCAACATAGGAGCACCCCAATACATAAGGCAAATACTAACAGCCATAAAAGGGGAAATCGACAATCATAGTAGGGGACTTTAACACCACTCTTTCACCAATGGACAGATCAACCAAAATGAAAATAAAGAAGGAAACCCGAACTTTAAATGACACGTTAAACAAGATGGACTTAATTGATATTTATAAGACATTCCATCCAAAAACAACAGAATACACTTTCTTCTCAGGTGCTCGTGGAACATTCTCCAGGATAGATCATATCTTGGGTCACAAATCAAGCCTTGGAAAATTTAAGAAAAGTGAAATCGTATCAAGTACCTTTTCTGACCACGACGCTGAGACTAGATATCAAGTACAGGGAAAAAATGGTAAAAAATAGAAACACATGGAGGCTAAACAATATGCTACTAAATAACCAAGAGATGACTGAAGAAATCAGCGAGGAAATCAAAAAACGCCTAGAAACAAATGACAGTGAAAACACGACGACCCGAAACCTATAGGATGCAGCAAAAGCAGTTCTAAGAGGGAAGTTTATAACAATACAATCCTTCCTCAAGAAACAAGAAACATCTCAAATAAACAACCTAACCTTACACCTAAAGCAGTTAGAGAAAGAAGAACGAAAAAACCCACAAAGTTAGCAGAAGAAAAGAAATCATAAAGATCAGATCAGAAATAAATGAAAAAGAAATGAAGAAAACGATAGCAAAGATCAAAACTAATAGCTGCTTCTTTGAGAAGGTAAACAAAATTGATAAACCGTTAGCCAGGCTCATCAAGAAGAAAAGGGAGAAGACTCAAATTAACAGAATTAGAAATGAAAAAGGAGAAGTAACAATGGACCCTTCAGAAGTACAAAGGATTACTACAAGCAACTACCAATAAAATGGACAACAGGGAAGAAATGGACAAATTCTCAGAAAAGCATAAACTTCCGAGACCAAACCAGGAAGAAATAGAAAATATAGACCAATCACAAGCACTGAAATTGAAACTGTGTTTAAAAATCTTCCAACAAACAAAAGCCCAGGACCAGATAGCTTCACAGGCGAATTCTATCAAACATTTAGAGAAGAGCTAACACCTATCCTTCTCAAACTCCTCCACAAAACTGCAGAGGGAGGAACACTCCCAAACTCATTCTATGAGGCCACCATCACCCTGATACCAAAACCAGACAAAGATGTCACAATAAAAGAAAACAATATGCCAATATCACTGATGAATATAGATGCAAAAATCCTTAACGAAATACTAGCAATCAGAATCCAACAGTACATTAAAAGGATCATACACCATGATCAAGTGGGGTTTATCCCAGGGATGCAAGGATTCTTCAATACATGCAAATGAATCAATGTGATACACTATGTTAACAACTTGAGGATTAAAACCATATGATCATCTCAATAGATGCAGAAAAAGCTTGTGACAAAATACAACACCCATATATGATAAAAACTCTCCAGAAAGTAGGCATTGAGGGAACTTACCTCAACATAATAAAGGCCATATATGACAAACCCACAGCCAACATCGTTCTCAATGGTGAAAAACTGAAACCATTTCCACTAAGATCAGGAACAAGACAAGGTTGCCCACTCTCACCACTGTTATTCAACACAGTTTTGGAAGTTTTAGACACAGCAATCAGAGAGAAAAACAAATAAAAGGAATCCAAATCAGAAAAGAAGGAGTAAAACTGTCAGTGTTTGCAGATGACATGACACTATACATAGCGAATCCTAAAGATCACCAGAAAACTACTAGAGCTAATCAATGAATTTGGTAAAGCAGCAGGATACAAAATAAATGCACAGAAATCTCTTGCATTCCTATACACTAATGATGAAAAATCTGAAAGAGAAATTAAGGAAACAATCCCATTTACCATTGCAACAAAAAGAATAAAATACGTAGGAATAAACCTACCTAAGGAGACAAAAGACCTGTATGCAGAAAATTATAAGACACTGTTGAAAGAAATTAAAGATGATAAACAGATGGAGAGATATACCATGTTCTTGGATTGGAAGAATGAACATTGTGAAAATGACCATACCACCCAAAGCAATCTACAGATTCAGTGCAATCCCTTTCAAAATACCAATGACATTTTTCACACAACTAGAACAAAAAGTTCCACAATTTGTATGGAAACACAAGAGACCCCGAATAGCCAAAGCAATCTTGAGAAAGAAAAACAGAGCTGGAAAAATCAGGCTCCCTGACTTCAGACTATACTACAAAGCTACAGTAATCAAGACACTCTCGCACTGGCACAAAAACAGAAATATAGATCAATGGAACAGAATAGAAAACGCAGAGATAAACCCACGCACATATGGTCACCTTATCTTTGATAAAGGAGACAAGAATATACAATGGATAAAAGATAGCCTCTTCAATAAGTGGTGCTGGGAAAACTGGACAGCTACATGTAAACAAATGAAATTAGAACACTCCCTAACACCATACACAAAATTAAGCTCTAAATGAATTAAAGACCTAAATGTAAGGCCAGACACTATAAAACTCTTAGAGGAAAAGGTAGGCAGAACGCTCTATGACATAAATAACAGCGAGATCCTTTTTGACCCACCTCATAGAAAAATGGACATAAAAACAACAATAAACAAATGGGACCTAATGAAACTTAAAAGCTTTTGCACAGCAAAGGAAACCATAAACAAGACCAAAAGGAAACCCTCAGAATGGGAGAAAATATTTGGAAATGAAGCAACTGACAAAGGATTAATCTCCAAAATTTACAAACAGCTCATGCAGCTCAATATCAAAAAAACTAACAACCCAATCCAAAAATGGGCAGAAGACCTAAATAGACATTTCTCCAAAGAAGATATACAGATTGCCAACAAACACATGAAAGGATGCTTAATATCACTAATCATTAGAGAAATGCAAATCAAAACTACAGTGAGGTATCACCTCACACCAGTCAGAATGGCCATCATCAAAAAATCTAGAAACAATAAATGCTGGAGAGGGTGTGGAGAAAAGGAAATCCTCTTGCACTGTTGGTGGGAGTGTAAATTGATACAGCCACTATGGAGAACACTATGGAAGTTCCTTAAAAAGCTAAAACACCAGTAATGCCGAATCATAACATAGCATGACTCAAAATTGTACTTAACTCGGGACTTGGGTTAAAAACTAAATCTTTAAATTTTAAATATTAAATTTAAAAATTTAATTTTAAATATTTAATTTTAAATATTAAAGTTAATAAACTTTTAAAATTTAAAACTTTTAAATATTAACTTTAAAAAATTAACTAAAATAAGTAAATAAAGTTTTAGTTTTAGTTTAGTTTTTAAAAGTAAAACACCAGTTTAGTTTTAAAACTAAAACACCAGTAATGCCGAATCATAACATAGCATGACTCAAAATTGTACTTAACTCAGGACTCCCCACCATTCTGATTTCTCACTGAGAAAACATTATGTACAATAGTTATGGGAGAGCTTAACAGACATCATATCATATGAACATCCTGGGAATATCACATTTTCCTTATCTGAGCCAGAGGAATACTTCGCATATTACTCCAGGTTGCTGTTCAGGCTCAAATGTCTCCTCCATTCTGCCCAACCTGAGTCACTACCTCTCATTTAACCTTCTTTAATTTCCTTCAGTTTATTTACTGCTATGAAGTTAATTTATTTTTTGGGTAACTTCAGATTATCTGTCTCCTCTCACTAGCCTGGGGCAGGGGTTTCAGGGACCTTGTCTGTCTCCTCTGTTGTGTTCATTACTGTGTTTCTAGCACCTGGAATAATGCCTAGCAGCACTCAACAAATGTTTATTGAGTGAAATATTGTACCATCCTGGATTCAGACCTTGATGACTCATCAGTTCTGAGCCCCAGCAAGAGAACCTTTTCTCCTTTGTTTAAGTAATTCTTCTCTTCGATTCTGCTGCAAGACAAAGCAAATGTGGAACAAATTACTGAAGGTACCAATAACTACAGCAAGTAGCCACCATTCTGACAGTGTTGATAAAATATATAGGCTTAGTTGCCTGTATTTACGATGTACCCATATAATAGAATAAGAAAGTTCACTCCCATTGTTTCTACCTTTCCCCACCAGAAGGAAAAAGAGAGGAAAGGAGCAGAGAATGGGTGGGGTCAGGAAGTCAATGAGATAGGGGTAGTCACGATTTCTTTTGGCTTCATTTTCCCCGAAGGAAGATGCTAAAAGAAGTGTGAGGGTTGGTGGCCCTCCACGAGGAGGTGGGCCTGGTTGGAATGCTCAGAACTCAGGGGGAGCTCAGGGCATCCTAAGCCTCTACCGTCTATTCAAAGCAGTGAGAAAGCAGAAAGACCTTATATTCTTCCTCCACTGTCCTGTCCCAACTAGTCTCCTGGCATAACTGAAATCCTCCAGCATCTACTCCTTTCCTAGGACTAATGGTCTTAGCCATATTGCTTTCTGACATCACACTTGCACAGCTGCAGAAACTTAGAGGTTCTCAGTGCCATCACTCAGATGACAACCATCCGGAGGTGTTGCACACGCATTTCTGCAATTTACTTCACGCCTTGAGGTTGGGCATTTGCCAAAACTCAAGCGGTCCCCTCATAACGGGTTCTTAATTCTCACTGTATCCCTTCCCTGGATCCCCTTCTGGAAACTGGAAAGAAGGGATATTATCTTAATGAAGTGAAAAACACACTACTTTTACTAGCAACATTTCCTAGAGATCACATTGTATTTGGATGCTATACATCTGTAATTATAAGATTTTCAACTCTCAGATAGTAGTTTCAACACTACTTTTACTACCAACATTTCCTAGAGATCGCACTGTATTTGGATGCTATATATCTGTGATTATAAGATTTTCAACTCTCAGGTAGTTGGGGGGGCAAAGTCATATCTGTAGCCTTTGATGGAAGGAGAGAGGAAGGAGAGAAGAAAATAAACCTAAAAGCTCTATTGTCACGTTTAATAAAAACAGTTTTAAAAACTGACTTATTTTTATCTGAGATACAAACAGAGGCAAAAGGCCTTAGATGGTTGATAAACATTTGAAGTATTTTTCAGTTATCTCACTGATTGTATTACACATTATTCACAAAGCCCTGAAGAAACAAGGGAAAAAACATATTATCCAAGGTACCAGTGTAAACTAGGTTGTCGGCATGAGTGAGTGAAAATAAAATTGCTGAAAATATTTGTTTATTCAGTTTCATCCAGTTGACAATAAAATGGAATATATTAATGTCTCAGTAGACAGTAATTTCAGCTTGTGAAAATATCAAGTGGACTGGGAATAAGAGAGAGAGCTAGAGCGAGAGGGTGAGAGTGAGGAAGGGAGAGAGAAAGGAGAGGCACCCCAAGGAACACAGGGAGCCTGGAAATAGGGCGGTGCAGCATTCTGAAGTCTCAGCATCTGGACTGACATGGCTATTGGGTGCCCTTGAAACAGGCAGCATTTTATTACCAGGAGGACAAGTTATGTAGATGCTGTAACAAGAGCCAAACCACAGAAACACAATCAATATAAGAGCTATAAGCTTGCCTTTTAAATTCTTCAGCAATTATCATTAGACTCTCGTCTACTGACTTCTACATATCTACACTCTGGTTTATTATTTTTATAACCCTCTATATTACACCAAATTCTATTATGATGTTTTCATGCTTGACACATTTCAGAGGAAATTAGATATAGATTGCCTGACTTCTAAGACTAGCTCTCCCAGTGATTCGCTCTGTAACCATTGGGGACATAGTATTTCTGTTTTCATTTCCTCATCTGTAAAATCAATACTTGTTCTCAAATATTATGGGGTGTATGAAAGATGATATAAAACTCTTTTGTACTCTTTGAGAGACAATTTGTAAAAACTTAAGATAGGATTAGCATTTAAAATAAACAAGTATAGGGCTTCCCTGGTGGCGCAGTGGTTGAGAGTCCACCTGCCAATGCAGGGGACATGGGTTCGTGCCCCGGTCCGGGAGGATCCCACATGCCGCAGAGCGGCTGGGCCCGTGAGCCATGGCCGCTGAGCCTGCGCGTCCGGAGCCTGTGCTCCGCAACAGGAGAGGCCACAATGGTGAGAGGCCCACGTACCGCAAAAAATAAAATAAACAAGTATAAAACCAAATATGAGAAGTGATTTTTACATAATATATAATTTAATATAATTTTATGTAATATAATTTTATATAATATAATTTTATATAACATTTAGCAGGTGTGCCATGCCTGGCATATATATTCTTAAATATAGTCCTGAAGATTATCTCCATTTTAGAAATTAAGAAAGACTTGGGGCCAGAGAGGCTGACTGGCAGACTTGACGTTTAAACCCATAGCTATCTGACCCCAAAACACTGCCATTTTGGTGGGCGCTGTCAGATTCTTAAATATGGTCAGTTTCATATCTAAATTGGTGGATTTCAGTCTCATGATACCATTCCTGAAATGGTATCCTTCAGGAGATTTAGTCACTCACTCATCAATAATATACCATCCATCCATCCATTCATTCACTCAACCCATTCATTAAGTACCTCCTCTGCGTCAGGCTCTGAGCCAGGCCCCGGAAAACGATGGTGAACAAGACAGACAATGCCTCTGCCTTCACTAAGACTAAATTCTAGTGCAGAGTGAGACAATAAATAAAGGGCTAAAGAAATGAAAATTGCCCTTTGCAATTTGTGCTATAGAAATAAATTGAAAGAAGGCAATAGAAACCTTAAACTAAGACTAGGGAAGCCACTTTAGATTGGATGACCATGGGAAAGCTTTCCGAGTGTGTGACACGTTACAGCTGAATTGTGGAAGACAAGAATGAGTCGCCACAGGAAGAACCAGGCGAGAGAGACTAGCACATTCAAGGTCCGGAGATAGGGAAGGGTTTTTTTCATGGTAGGGACAAGAGGGAGGTCAACGTGGCTGTAATGTAAGTGATGGCAGGATGGTATACGGTGAAGTTGGAGAGGTAGGCGAGGGACAGACTGTGGTAAGGAGTTTAAGTCTTAATCAAAGAAAATGGAAGCATTTCCTAATGGTGTGCTGGAGCCAGTGCCTACCAGCCCACAGGAGCCAATTCTGCACATCTCCTCCCAGCTCCATGTTCAGTGTTGTCATGTTGGTAGCTTGAAATCAGCCACTTTGTAGCATTTACATTATCTATGAAATGTCGTGTAAACCTACCTACTTACATATCTGTCTAAGTTACATGTAAATCCTTGTGGTATTTATAGATCTAGGTTGTGGTATACACAACTATATACATATGTAAAAATTAATTGGGCTATAAATGAAATATGAGTGCACTTTACCCTACAGTGTCATTCTTTAAAAGTTTTTACCCAAAAAAATGGTGGGGTGCTTACAATAAAAAATCACATAAAGAAGCAATTCACTCCCTATAAGTAAAAGTTAACAGTGACAAAAAACAAAATTAGCAACCCAAGAATTTTACATAAGAGAGCAACAGTTTGAAAGAGAACATAAAATAATGGCATTTTTAAAGACAAAAATATATATACAAGAATATCTGAAGAGATATGGTTAAGAATTTTCAAATTGAAGAAAGAGATGTATCATCATATTCAGAAGGTTTCATGTTTTATTCAGGATATATTTTGGAGATAGAACTATAAAACCTAATAGTGAAATGGATGTGAAGCATGAATGAAAGTGGTAGAATCAAAGATTACTGTAGATTCTGATTGACCTGGGAAAAAGTGGGAAAGAAACAGGTTTGATGGGTAAATTAAAACCTCTGGTTGTCTGAGATGCTGACTAGTGCTCCAAGTATAGAAGTAGCAGTTAGAGAGATGAGTCTAGAGCTCAAGGTGTGGACAGGTGAAATGAATTTGGGAATGATCAGAACAGAGGAGGTATTTAAAGCCATAGGTGTGAATGAAGTGCCCCTGAATGTGGAGAGAATGAGATAAAAGAGGACTTAAAACTGAGCAGATGCTCCAGTGTTTCCATGCTGGCTAGAGGAAGAGACCCAGCAAAGAAGACCCAGAAGGGGCTGCGCATTGCATATTTCCTTTCTCAGTGATGCAGTCAGTGAGGGGTCCTGAAAGGAGACGTGTACAAGAACTCAAAATAACAAATTCTAGACATTGCTTAGATAAGTGATGAAAGTGCCCTTGTGCACATATTTGAGCTTCATGTGAAGCTGATTCCAGTTCTAACAGTAAATTTCCATCTTGACCTTGAACAAGGTTCTTTACATTTTTTAAACCTCAGTTTCTTATATATGAGATGGAATCAGAGATAGCAGTTTTTTGTGCCAAGGGCATATTCGTTGTGGAAGAGATGTTATATGTGTCAATATTTTGAGCTACTAGAGAACAGTCCTCAATAAAGATAAGAGAGTAATAGTATGTAAAATAATCAAAGCGATAATCAGAAAAGTTCTATGTCCTTATATACCACAGTTCTCAATAAGATTGACTGTCCTTGTCAGAGCCATATTTTTTTTAAAAAGAGCAAAGCTATCCAGTTCGAATACTGCATTGAATCCCGTTTCTAAACTCACAATGTGTCCATTTTGTGGCATATATTAGCCTCATTGCTAATATTTCTTTAGACAGGTATAATAGAACTAATGTACTGAAACATGGCCTTCATTTATTTTCTGATTAAACTTTGTTATGCTCGACAGTGAATCACATCACCAAAGTATCAGATCTAGATTATGACCTTGCTTTCTTGATTTAGAAAAGTGAAAAGAACAAAATATATTTTTTTATAAAATCTAGGTAGAAGAAATGAATTATTATAAATATATGTCGAGTCCCTTGAAGTTCACATGAACTTTTAAAATATCTTTCTTATCAAGTAAAAGATCAACCAAAAATCAATATCTTAATGCAATATTAAAAACATGTTCTTCTCTTTCTTGATCAAATACAGTTGGTCACCTCAGGAAATAACTGAGCTATCATTTCACCAAAACATGTCACACCAGCATCACCATATTTTTCTTAGGGAAGAAAAAGAACTGAACCAACAGAGAGAAGTTGTGCTTGCTTTTACTTAGACCAAAGGGCATGATGAAGAGAATATAGTTTGAGAAAATTAGCACAGTAGCTATAAGCAGAAAGCATCCTCAAGTAAAGGAGAAAGAATTTCCAGATATAAAGCTTGTTGTAAGAATGTATAAACAGAATTGACATGGTCACTGGCATTATTAATTCAAACACATTTTCACACAGGTCTTAACATTTCAAACACTTGTTGGGGTTTTGTGTTTGCAGCATGTTTATTGTTCTGTATGTCGTATGTCAAATGCTGAAGTAGTTAGGAAAATGTTCAAAATTCAGATTCAAGCTACCAAACTTTTGAAATCAGTGTCTAGTGCCTGTTGATCAGATCTACACGTGGGGGAGAAATTTGACTAATGTTAACTATATCCATAAGGAGGGATTTTATGTGTGCTCCACAGAATTTCAGTCATCCAAAGGAGTTTTTTATCACACTGGATTGTTGGAGGTCTTTCTCATGTAGAAGAGAAAGGTTTTCTGCCAATCTAATTAGTTAATGTAATTAGGAAAACCAAAATGTGTCAGCCTACTGCAGTGTTGAGTAAAGACTATGAGTAATTCTATTTTGTTATTCCTTCTGGAAGAAAAATAATAATAATGCAATGTGGTAGAATGAGCACATGTTTTCAATCAGACTGACCTGTGGTCAAACTACCTATTTGCTTTTATTTACTCTGCAACCCACCTGAATATATTATTCTATTCCCCTGAACCTTATGCATGAAATGAGAATAACACCTACATCACAGACTGTTGGGAGGACACAATGAAAAATTGCCTAACCTGTTAGTTCACTCATTTTTTACTTCCCTAGCTCTTTCTAAGGTTTGTAAATATATAGATTTCTGTACATTTTATAAAGAAAAGATACAAATACACCTCTGATGACAAAACACTCTCATAATCTGGTAAATCTAAGGCAAAGGCTATAAAAGTAGATGTTCTTAGAGAGGAATTTCAGATAGCTTCCCCTAATATTAAGCTTATGCTTGGATTTTACGGAGGAGATCTCTACTTTAAAAGACTGCACCGGACACTTTGATCTGCAATATTTATGAGAAAGTTTGTCCTTATTAGGTGTTGAAAAATATGCCTCCCTATGACTTGTGTTCATGTGTCTTTATTCTGCCCTCTGGGGGCATTCAGACATTTTAAGACAGCTATATGCTTACATTAAGACTTCACCAGCCTGAAATTCCCAAGCTCTACAAACCTTTTATCAGATGACATAATTTCTAGAACTTTCATCATTTTGAGCACCCTTTAAAGGATATGCTCCAATATGTCAAATAATTCTTAAATAGAACTGAAAATTACATTCCAGAAGTGTTCTTACCAGTGCAGAATAATAATAATGAATGTGTTGCTATGAACATATATTGCAATACTTATATACCATGCATGGGCCTAGATATTTGAGATGCATACTTTTTAATGTACTATTTTATTCAAATTTTATATTTAGTCATCCAGCAAAATGTTAGCTAGAATCTACAGTGAAGCTCTATAGCATGGTTGTTAAAGGCTTGGTCTCCAGAGCCAGACTTCCTGGATTTGAATGCAGACTCAGATGCTATTTACTAGTTCTGTGACTTGAGGGGAAAATAACTCATCCTGTCAGTTTCTTCAATTGCAAATGGGATTTTAGTATTTGTATTCATATCAAACTATGTATGTAAAACACTTAGAATAGTGTCTCATGCACAGTAACTATCACATGAGTTTTAATAGTTACCATTATTTGTGCTACAGATGCCTAGTACCCTTACGGAGGAAACGGACAACTGAACCAGAAATAATATAACTTAATATTGAGATAAGTGCTGTTAAAAAATAAAGTGTAGAAGGGGACAGGTAGTGCTGTGGTGGAAGGTTGGGGGGGATGGAGGTTTGATACGCAAGTCCAACAATTCTCCTTTAGGGAAGTGACTTTTGAGCAAACCTGAAGGAAGTAAAGCCAAGCAAGGCCTAGGGGGTCAGTGAACCAGGAAGAGGGAATGGCTAACAGAAAAGGCCCGAGGTGAGCTGAGCTTGGAAGATGTAGGGAGAGCAAACCATCCAGTGTACCTGAAGAAGACTACGTAAGGTTGGTGGATAAAGCAGATTTAGGCAGGGGCCAGATGACCTAGGGCTTCGTAGGCCATGGCAAGAAAGGCACACAGTAAAGCGCCTTGCCTAAGGTGACAGAGGTAATACCAGTTTTCTCTTACTCTAAGCCTCGTAGGTCTTAATCACTTTGCTGCTTATTATAAACAACGTATTTTACTCCTTAAAATTCCATCCGATTTTTTGGAAGTCACAGAAAAATCACACACTGATGGCTTATATCGAGCTTCCTGTCAACTGAAATATTTAGGTTTGTTTTTTTTATGGGAACTCATTAATTTGATTCCAGGCTCTCCTGTTTTTAATGACTGATTTTCGAAGAGGTTTTCATTCTTATCCTTTTTGTAAAAAGAAAATTCAGAGAGCTTTATTTGATTTGAGTACTTTACTGAGTGCGAAACAATCTGTTCGCAAACAGAATTCAAATCCAAAACGGATATGAAGCTCAAAAGCATAACATTACAGGATGGCTTATGAAGTGAAAGTGAAGACGCTGTTTAATCTTTACAATGATTGGTTATTACAGTGAGGGTTACCACAGCAGGAGATTACTTAAAAGTGATTATCTCATATCATTTGAGGAAAATGATTTAAATTCCATTTATGATTATCAAAGGTATTTACAAGAATTAACCTAAGTTAAATTTCGCTACTGCTCATGAAATAAGCTAGACTAAGTTTTGCTTATGTGGCCTAACTGTTTTTTGTCTACTCAGGGGCTTTTCAAGCCTGGTCTCCATTTTATTTTAGCATATTTCACCTTGCTCTTTTCAATCTTCTTATTTACTGGTTCTTCCTCTCAGCTTTATGTGTTCAAATAAACTTGCTTTCTGTGTCTTCATGCAAGATTCTAATAAAAATGGCGGACAGAAAAGAGGACAAAATAGTTTGTCCTGACTAATACAGGTGCCTGCAGGTTGTCGTAAGTCTACTAAATTATCTTTAAGGTAGACTGGCCCAAATTACAAAACACATTCATTCTTAAAAACCTCTTCCGTGAGTTTATTAAGGAAGATTTGTCTAAGGGTCCACAACATTCGCATGAACTCCTTACTTAGTACATTTATTTAAAAAAAGGAGGGCTTCCCTGGTGGCGCAGTGGTTGAGAGTCCGCCTGCCGATGCAGGGGACACGGGTTAGAGCCCCGGTCCGGGAAGATCCCACATGCCATGGAGCAGCTGGGCCCATGAGCCATGGCCGCTGAGCCTGTGCGTCCAGAGCCTGTGCTCCGCAGCAGGAGAGGCCACAACAGTGAGAGGCCCACATACCGCAAAAAAAATTAAAAAATTAAAAAAGGAAAATTAGGTTCGTTTGGCATGACATGTTTATTGAACACAGGAAAACTAATAGTTTTTACCACATGTATTTCTAAGATGTTAAAACAATCTTCTTAATCATCTGTCCTAAAATTGTGTATGAATAAGTAGCATGCTTACTCAACTGTAGGTTGTAGTTATTACCTGTTTAAAAAGTGAGCCAGCATTTATCTATCTTACATCCTATGGAACCATTACTAATCCACATAAATTCTTGAAATATTAGTGATGACAGTTCTATCTATTGGATATAAGATGTTTGGATCTAAGGGATTACAGTAGTAAGGTTTAGTCTTACTATCTCTCGATCTGTCTTGAACCAAAAAATTCCCTTGTACTTATTTTGTTCTGCCATTTCTTTGTTGAATTACTACTATTAACGAAGAATGTAGAAGGAAAAACAGCAACAAAAAAAGGAACTGGAAATCTACTCAATTACCTTTTCTTCTTCATCATGACATTATCTGCCAGAGGCTGAGCCTAGTCTCTTCTTTGTTCTCTTTGCAGCAAACTTAATTATAAAAGTCTTTTTTTCTCCTTTAGATTTTATCCCAGTTCTCATTACATTTGTATTTTAGCCCACTTGACACTATTCTCAGAAGTTCAAACCTTTCTTTTCTCTCTGCCCTTGATTAAATGTTCTTTTATTTCTTTTTTCTATACATATATTTAAAACATAGACTTACCATGGACTGTCCTACACTGTTACATCGCTTTCGTTAGATATTTTCCCCATTTTGTTCTTTAATTACAGAGGGTTTTTGTTGTATTATAAGAACAAATGTGTTTAGAAGCTTGTTCATCTTGAGTGGTCTTTATATGTTGATTGGCCACATAGTTATGCTTATGCTTGTGTTTTCTCTGAGCATTTAAAAATATGCTTTTCACTGTTTACGATGTTTGGGACGTATGTTAAAATACTCTGTGAAGAAGGGAGGGGACTCAGATGGTAAATAGATAAAATAAGATTGGCCACCTGTTGATAACTGTTGAAGGTAAATGATGAGTACATGCTGGGTTAGTACACTATTCTCTACTTTGAAATATTCCATAATAAAAAATTTAAAACAAAAGAGACTATAAATTAGTACCAGCTTTCTAAACCTCACAAACCGAAGCCTATTAATGCGTACATTTAAACCACCAATTTCATGGAAATCATGAACATGAGTCAAAATTGTTCTTATATGGTGTTTATCATATTATTTTTATATTTTTAAAATATGCAAATAATGTAAATGATCAACTGTAAGATACTAATTAAATAAAACTTGGTACTTATGATGGAATATATTGAATCATTAAAAAGAAATTGATAGATTTAGGTAAGTATGTACAAATTTTAAAATCTTTGTTAGATATATATATTCTATTTATTCTTATATTTACTGGATATTATATATATATATGTGTATGTGTGTGTATATATATATAATCTGTACCATATACTCACCTGTTTCTTAGCTTTCTAAATGGCGTATATCTTGTTGACATGCACCGCAGGTTCTCTTCTCTTAAACCTGTTTCTTTCTATTGAACATATTGAACCATTCCATTTTTTCATTTTGGTCCTGAGTTGTGACTAATCTCTTTTTTTAAAGTTAGCATTCAGTCATAAAGACAAAGTAAACAAGCTTATCCTTTCTGAATATACCATGTAGATCTGTACCAGAAATAAAGCTGGCACAACAGTTCTAGTGCTGAAAATATCTATCACATAGCTTTATATCTTAAAAATTGTGTTTGAGGTCCAGAAAAAAAAACATGCCACATATTATGAATTGAATGAGACATATCAATAGACATATTAATACATTTCTTAATCTCATTTCCACAAAGCAAATCCGTATCTAGAAGGAAACGTGGCCATGAAGTTCTTTGTAGGCTTGTTTTACTTTAGCCTTTCAGAGTCTTGGTGCAGAGATTAGCTTAAACATTTGAAAGAATGTGTGCCGTGAGGAAAAGCTTTACTTATGGTTGGATTGTACTAATTTATTTTATCTATCAGGTTTAGTTTGATCAAATTTACCATTTTTATAAGTTTCTTCTAGTATTAACAAATATGTGTAAGAGATGTTACATTTTAACATTGTGACACTGATTCCAAATCTGTGAAATAAATTAAAATTTGTTTTAAAACAAAATAAAATTTTACATTGGTAAATGAATCTAGAGAAACCTAGCCTACTCAGCTACTATTCTTTTAGGAATTAATATAAAAAATAGAAAATGTTATTAGGCCAGATAGTCAAATCCTGGAGAAAGAGTTTTTTAAAAATCTGTATAAATTTAAAACTGTTCCCTAAAAATTTGTCAAAGCCTAAACTTCCCTGACTTTGCGTGATTGACATTCTGTAAGGGAAAAAATGAGCACTCTGGTGCAATCTGCCTAATGGATGTCTTTTTATTTGTTTCCATTGTTTCATTTTCCTTTCCTATCTTTCAAATGCTCCCAACTTGAAAGGTTTATTCTATTCTATAGGTTGAGGGGTCTTCTTTCAACGAGAAAGAGCTTTGGATAGGAAATAAAGTTAGGGTTGCACTGAATGTACTTTCCAGCAGTCAACTTAGATATTTGTCAAAAGTAGTATGACATTTGGCCAGGTAAGTGACAGTAACATTGACTTGATTGTCTTAATGTGTCAACAGCACACAAAAGCTCAAAATTTGCTTTTTATTAAGTAGATGGTACCCCCCGGCTAAAGAATAATGAGTGTACTCTTTGGGGGCATCGTTTCTTTATTTAACCTGCCATTCCATACTGTAGGTATTAGAAGTAGACACCACAGTTTTCTGGTTTGAAAATATAGCTCTTATAAATCAGTGTCTCTCTGTATAACAGAGATGAGATAGCTTTTGCAGAAAGTAAATGGGGGGTTGGATGAGGGTTTCTGAAACCGAAACAGTAGATGTCAGGAAAATAACACCACGAAATTACTAGTATATGCCACTGTTTCCTTAATTTATGCATGAACCAATTTGTAACTGCTCACCTGATGATCTAGATTTTAGCATCCCATAAAAAATACTTAGGTCAAATAAATATGCTACTTTGTCCTTTAGAATGATAAAACATATAATTAAATGCATTTAAAAAATAGAAACATTAAATGGATTTTTCAATAAAGGTACATGAGTATAAGAGGAGATACTAATGAATACAAAGCCTATCTAATTACAAACTGCACAAGATCTACTTGTAGATCCCTCTGTAATACATGCAGTCTAAGATTCTGTCTGGGGGCTAAGATTTAAAATGCAGTATTGAGTTACTTATTTTTGTTCATTTATTTTAAGAGTAGTATATTTAATTGTTCTTGAATTTAAAAGAATAAAAAGAAGCAAGTAAAAATGAGGAATTATACAACTTTGTATCAATGTCTCCTTCCTGAGAAGATGCTACTTTGTAAAGATTCCTTGAAAGTAAAATAACAGCAATGAAGATTATGAAAACCTTTAAGAAACGAGTCAGTATGCTTTAAAAAAAATCTACCACAGTTAATAAAATTGTATAGAACTTATACACACACGCACGAGTACAAGTAAAACTGGAAATGTAAATGAACGTGGTAAATTTCATCAATATCAATATCCTGGTTGTGAATATTGTACTATAATTTTGCAAAATGCCACTACTGGTTTGGGGGAAGCTAGGCAAAGTGTACAAGGGACCAATCTGTATTATTTCTTACAGTTGCATGTGAATCTATAATTATCTATAAAAAGTTTAATTAAAAAGAAAAATATCTACATGTTTAATGAGTATATGTTTAAATTTTCAGGTAACAAAATATGGTCAGTTGTTTTCTTAAATGAAATCTAGTTGGTGTACAATATTATGTTAGTCTCAGGTATACTACAGTAATTTGACATTTGCATATATTGTGAAATGATCATGATAAGTCTAATAACCATCTGTCCCCATACAAAGTTGTAACAGTACTATTGACCATATTCCTTACGCTATATATTACATCCCCTTGGCCTATGTATTTTGTAACTGGAGGTTTGTATCTCTTAACTCCCATCACCTATTTCTCCCCACCCCCATCCCCTTCCCTCTGGCAACCACCATTTGTTCTCTGAGTCTATTTTCATTTTGTTTTATTTTGTTCGTTAGATTCCACATATAAGTTTAATCATATGGTATTTGTCTTTCTCTGTCTTACTTAATTCACTTAGCATAATACCGTCTAGATATATCCATGCTGTCACAAGTGGCAGGATTTCATTTTTTATAGATGAGTAATGTGCATTGTATGTATGTATGTGTGTGTATATATGTTGTGTGTGTGTGTGTGTGTGTATATATATATATATATATATTACATCTTATTTATCCATTCATCTAACAGTGGACATTTATGTTGTTTGCATATCTTGGCTGTTATAAAATAATGCTGCAGTGAACATTGGTATGTATATATCTTTTTGAATTAGAGTTTGTTTTCTTCAGATAAGTACCCAGAAGTGAAATTGCTGGATCATATGGCAGTTCTATTTTGCCTTTTTTTTGAGGAACCTCCATACTGTTTTCCATAATAGCTGTACCAATTTACAATCCACAAACAGTACACAAGGTTTGCCTTTTCTCTACATCCTCACCAACACTTGTTATTTGTGGTCATTTTGGTGATAGCCATTCTGACAGGGATGAGGTGGTATCTCATTGTGGTTTTGATTTTCATCTCCCTGATGATCAGCGATGTTGAGCATCTTTTCATGTGTCTGTTGGCCATCTGGACGTCTTCTTTGGAAAAATGTTTATTCAGGTCCTCTGCCCATTTTTTAATGGAGTTGTTTGGGTTTTTTGATGTTGAGTTGTATGAATTCTTTGTATGCAGTTGACCCTCGAACAACACAGGTTTGAACTGTGTAGGTCCACTTATACCAAATTTTTTTCAGTAGTAAATACTACTATACTCTGTGATCTGTGGTTAAATCTGCAGTTGGTTGAATCTGTGGATGCAAACTATGGATACAGATGAGCTGTGTATATATGGAAGGCTGAATGTAAGTTATACCCAGATTTTAGACTGTGTGGAAGGTCAGCACCCCTAAACAATATGTTGTTCAAGGGCCAACTGTATTTTGGATAATAGCCCCTTATCAAATATATGGTTTGCAAATATTGTCTCCCATTCAGTAAAGCTTTTTAATTTGATATAATCCTATTTGTTTATGTTTGCTTTTGTTTCCCTTGCCTGAGGAGACAGATCCAAAAAAATATTGCAAAGACTAATGTCAAAAAGCGTACTGCCATAAAACTTCTGAGTTTTATGATTTCAGGTCTTACATTTAAGTGTTGAATCCATTTTGAGATTTTTTTATATGGTGTGAGAAAGTAGTCCAGTTTGATTCTTTTGCATGTAGCTCCAGTTTTCCCACCACCATTTACTGAAGAGGCTCTTTTCCCCATTGTGTATTGTTGTCTCCTTTGTCGTAGATTAATTGACCATGTAAGTGTGGATTCACTTTGGGGCTTCTCTGTTCCGTTTCAGTAAGCTTTCTTTCTCTCTCATCTCAGAGCTCAATATCATAGTAATGGGCATAGTTCCACACAGTCATTCGGGAAACCAGCCTTTTTCCTTCAGTTGATTTCTCTTTTTTCTAAGGCATCAGTGACCTCTACCATATTCCCACACCTGGCTGGCCCAGGGCTGGGGGGAGGAGGGAGAAGCGGGGGTAGAATATAGGAGTTGGTGGAAAAGGAGGTAGTCAGGAGGATTTGGGAGGTCCAGTGGGGTTAGGAAACAGGTGTGGAGATGGTATACAATGCTTCCAACCACATTAAGGTGGCAAGAACTCAGTAACATGGACTCATACCAAGGGAGGTGAGACAATGTACTTTAGCTCTGTGCCTCAGAGGAAGAGGAACCAGACCTGGGGGGAGGAGAAGCAAATAGCAGTTCTATCTGCATTTCTTATTGGCTAAACATGTGTTCTCTATGGGTCCATAATTGAATTATATATCTCCGCAAGTTAAACAATTGCTCTAGAAATTCAGATAGATTTTGATTAATAGGTATTTGTTGCTAAAGTGACACTTCCTTATGATGTCACTAAGTCATAGCAACCTGCCCTAGCTTTGATGATTCTGTAACATTACAAGAGCCTTCTGGCCTTTAAACTGCCTTTATTTATATTGCCTGACATGTGATGGTCAATGACATGTGATGGTCAATTTTCTACTCATGTAGCTAAGCAACCCTTTTACATGTGCCATAACAGCAGTAAAAAAAAAAACAAAAACCACAATTATCTATATAGATATCTGTCACTAAGTTCAATAACTTGTAAATTTCTCTAATCATCAACGTGGTTTAAATATGCACTCTTTACAGCATATTTAAAAATAAAATGAACTCATTTTCTAGGTGTGTATTCTAAAGGACATGGTGGTAATAGCACCCATTGCTCAGGCTTTCCATTGCCTCAGCTCTGTCCTCAGACCTAGAAATTCTCATTGATCCAGACATGTTGCCTCGCAGGATGCATATGGCTAACAATAGCTGTAATATTGATGACTCCTGCAGGACCATAGTTCATTTGATTTGTTCCTTCTTATTCCTGACAGGGAATGTTAAAAAAAGAAAAATCAGCTTGGGACTCAGCAATGCAATGGATTTAAAACTACCTGACACAGCCTTGCTGTATGACCAGTTGACAGAATTCTTAGAGCACCTGTCTTAATTTCTGATTTTCAGAGCAGAGCCAGCTTTTTTACAGTGCATTTTTCCAATGTTTGAATACCAGACATATAGATGGCTGGTTAAGTGCATGGATTCTGGAGCCAGACTGCCTGGGTCCAAATCTTGCCTCTGTCACTTATTAGCTATGTGACTTGGGCAAGTTTTATGTCTATATGCCTCAATTTCCTCATGTGAAATGTGGAAATATATTAAGACCGAATTCATGAAGTTGTTATGACATTTAAATAAGCTACTATTTGTGTATTTGTTTAATGTGTGTGTTTATTAAATAATTGGGGCCTATTTTTCTCATTGATTTACTTCATCTTAAAACCTAAGCAGGAGACAGAGGATGTAACTAATATTCACTCAAGTGCTTGTCCTACTTTAGGAGAGTACCCTTCTGGGCTCTGCTGACCAATACACAGTCTCCTTGTAATTCATGGTGCATTCGAGATAATACATATTCACTGCCTAATTCTGGATATTTTTTGTAATGGAATAAAAACAGTTTAGAAGAAGATTTCTATTCAAAATTTAATATCACACAAACACCTGTATGAAGATATTCACAGCAGTTCTAATCACAATAGCCCATACTGGAAACAACCCAAATACTCATCATTTAGAGAATGGAAAAGCAAATAATTGACAGAATACTACTCAGCCATGAAAAGGAGCAAATTATTTATACATGCAACATGCAGTATCATGGATGAATCTCAAAAGCATTAAACTAAGCCCAGACTCAAAGGTTAAATACATTGTGTTTCCACTTATAATTTATTCTAGAAAAAGTATAACCATGGTGACAAATCAGTACTTGCCAAGGACTAGAGATGGCAGAAGGGGATTGACTGCAAGAGAGGGTGAGGGAATTTTGGAAGGTGATGAAAATTTTCTGTAGCCTGACTGTGGTCATGATTACATGAGTATACACTTTTCAAAACTCATCATACTGTACAATTAAAAAGGGTGAATTTTATATAACTTAGAGATTAAGAAACCTGACTTTGAAAATTTTAATACTTGCTTTACACTTTCTATCTCAACTTTCAAGGTTAGATAATCAGAAGCATGCTTAAAATATCTGCAAAAATATCTTCCTTTCTCAGCGCTGGAAAGTGTGGTCTGTAGAGCAGCAGCATCACTAGAGCTTTTCAGAAACACTCTTTCAGGGTCCCTCCTCTCCCTCCTCCTGTAGCCCTCTCAGCCAGAATATCCAGGGGTGGGGCTTCCCTGGTGGTGCAGTGGTTGAGAGTCCACCTGCCGATGCAGGGGGACACGGGTTCGTGCCCCGGTCCGGGAAGATCCCACATGCCGTGGGAGAAGGTATAGATGAATTTTTGACAATAAGAAGGCAGAAAGCAAATTTTCAGGAACACGGGTTAAGAATCATACTCTCCACACCTGTAAGCCTTCTCGATCACTGATGAAAGGACAAAAGATAGTGGACAGATCAGACTTGATGGCAGACAAGATTTTGTGCTATTTGGATATATTAAGATTGTTTAAGCTAATTTTAAATGACTTAAATATTAGAGAGCAAATGAGAAACTGATAGTTACAGGTTGGCCTTCCTCTCTGGTAAAAGGTCAAGTTATATTGCTTGAAAGATCGTCTGGCCTGGACTATGAAATGGTATGTTTCCATTTTATTCAGAACTTATTCATGTGTTTAGAAAATGGTATAAAGATGTTGGGAAAAAATCTTGAAATACTTGATATATACGTTACATATTTTAAAATGAAAAAACCAGTGAAATTAACATTCTCAAAAAGTTGTAATCATTTAGAAGGCAAGGTGTGAAGCATTTCATCTAACCTATCAAGATGATCTAAGATAAAGTTAGTTTAGGTGTATGACTATTTGCTCTAACATTTTCCATGATATGCTCTGAGTTCCATTGTGGGCATTTGGGGTAGGAGTTCATTTTTCAATCATTTTCTTCACTTTTTAGACACATATATAATTCACTACAATTTTAGAGACCTCATTATATTATCGTTTTGTCCTCTCTGATCCACTTTCTAAGTGTTAACATCTTTCCTGTTTGAATACAGAGTAATCAAATAATAATGAGCTTGCCAGCCTTCTGATTGACATGTATCTACTGTCTTATTTTAACTAGACCTGAAAAAATGAAACAATTCTAATAAAGTAGTTATGGTAAATATGATAGATAGACTCATTTTAGTAGAGGAGACTTGGAAATGGAGTTCATTTACTCATCACTTGGTTTCCACGGGCTACATCTCAGGCACATCACCACACTCACAGCAGCATTTATTCTCATTGATATAATTCCTTCTCAGATCAGATTATGGAGGGAGGGGTTGGCATATTGGATCCTCAGATATAACAGTGCACAACACATACTTTTATGAACTGGAAGCTTTTACTTATTTTCTCAGGACTGTATCAATCTACAATTTAAAAGACTAGAGAGTTTTAATGTTTAATTTAACTGCAAGATACATGGATATTATATTATTCACCCCCAGAGTGTCAGCTCCACTAGGGCCTGGATCTCTGTCAGTGTTGTTCACTGATGCGTGTACTTAGAACAGTCCTTAGCACCTTATAGGATACACACACACACACACACACACACACACACACACACACACACACACACACACACACACACACACACACACACACACACACACGTATATAGAAAGAGTGTGAATAAATATATCACAGACTGACAATCCGGTATTCCAAGGCAGGACTGTATTGGATTAACTTTGTGTTTTTTTTCTTTGCTGCCTGTGTGACTTTGCTTATATCTCCCTATCTTTTATCACTCGGCCCCTATTGTACACGATTCTTTTAAAGTACTTTGAGTAAGATTGGAATTTTGAGGTGCCTTTTCTTATTCCCTTTATCTGAAACAAGAGAAAGAAAACTAGTGCTGATTGATTATCGGTTATATGCCAGACACTGTGTAGACGTGTTAAAGTTCATGATTGTATTAAACAGGGCAGACTGCAGTAGGTCTAATGTGACCTGACTCTATCCTCCCGTTATCTTCATAACAAAGCTGTCAGCAGTTGGGACAGCTGCAGACAAGATTGCTACAGGGTAACCATGAATCTATTTAAGAATCAAGACTAACTTGATGAATGAGAAGGACATCTATGGGATTCTTTCTGCCAGATCCTGCTTAGAAAAGCACAGACTATCCTTTAATATTGCTATTGCTGGACGTCTTTATTCTTCAGAAGGAGTTCCAGTTCCTCTTTATGTGATTTCTGCGAATTGGGGTGCTAACTTTTTCGTATACCTCTAGTATGCTAAATCGGAAATCATAGCTCTCCTTCTGAACAGAACATGTACCTTTGGGAGCTTTGCAAAATTCATGTAGCCCTTTACATCGCTGCAGAAGTTTAGAGTTCCATGTGTAGAGAAAGCATTGTGGAAATAATTCAGAGTTTGGAGCCAGACACATATAGATTTGAATTCCAGCTCTACAAGTGACTAGCTAAACTTAACTGGGACTTAGCTTATGTATAAAGTAGGGGATTTTTTATTTTTCAGGACTATTGCAAGAATTAGAGGAAATCATGAGCAGTTCCTTTGAATATAGTACATACTTAATAAAGATACTGTAATGATTGGAAGAGGGTGAGGGTAGGACATGGTAATTGTTCATCTTCAGATGTATATTGCCCACTTTGCCATGTATACCAAATAAGGAGGTTTGGAGAGTGATTTCAACTCATAGCTCCTATTTAATGCTTACCTTTCCTTCAAGGCTCTGGCTATGCCATCCTGCACTGATCTCTTCCAACATCATTTGTCCTTCCTGTGGTGTACATTGCATGCAACAACATGTCAGGAAGCCTGTGTTAAATATGAATTTTGCTGTTTATTCACCATAGGACCTTGGGCAAGTCAGTTCAAGTTCCTGAGTGTCAGTTTCCTTCTTATTAAAATGATTGTGGGCTTGTATTGAAGATTAAATAAGACAAAAAATGAAAGATGTCACAAACTTTAAAATACTTTACAGGTTGTCTCAGTTATTCATGGCTGTGTAACAAATCACCACAAAAAGTCAATGAGTTAAAACAATAGTGATTTATTATTTCTTGCAGTTCTAAAGTCTGGGCTGGGATCAGCTGGGCAGTTCTGCAGCTAAAAGTGGTGTCAGGGGCTGGCTCCTTCATTCACCTGTCTGATGCCTTAGCTGATGTAGGGGAGCAAAATTTGCCACCCAAAGTGTCTTTTTGGCATGAAGATTAATTTAGACTGATTATTTTTAAGAAACAGAAGACTGGGGAAGTCTTTTTTTTTTTTTTTTTTGTAACGTCCCTCTTAGCTGCCTAAAGAATTTAGATGAAGAGCCTGTTGTTCTGGAATAGAGCTATCACCAAAGATATCTCAAAGAGTAGAGGCTAGTTGTAGTGGAGGAGAGGCCAGAGTCCACTTTCCCATTGTTTCTGCATGGCGCAATAAACATTTGTTTACTGAACAGTTTGCTTTTTCATCTCCATATGAATTGCCTTTCTCACATCTGAGGTCCCAAACCACTACCCCCAAGATCCTCTTTTGTCTTTAGCCGAAGATGGTATTTAAGGTGAGGGTTCTGGCCATTTTGGTGAGTTTACTCAGTTTTCCTGGGTCTCTCCCATGTATGTATGTTATTAAATTTGTCTTTGAATTTCTTATCTGCCTCATGTCAATTTAGTTCTTAGGCCAGCTAGAAGAAGCTAGAAGCATAGAGAAAAATTTCTTCCTCCCTGACACTGACCAGGCTGGAATAGGTGAGGCCTACCTGGGTGTACCTATTACCACATGTCTTCTCTGGCAGGGTAGCCAGGCCATTTTGCATGGTGGCTCAGTGATCCAAGAGAGCCTCTTCCAAGTGGACAAGCCTCAAGCCTCTGCCTGCATCGAGCCTCAAGCCTCTGTAACCTCACACAGTTACAGCCACTGTGTGAGGTGACTACACGAGTACACGAACACTGGGAAGTATAGGTCATTGAGGGCCCCCAGTGTGACAGTCTCCCACACCAGTGTAAGCAGTAATCCATAGTCTCACTCCACTTCTACTACATTCTGGCACCCGCTTTGCTTCTCTTTTTGGTGGGGGGTTTGTGTGTTGTGTATATCTTGTCATCCTATTGTTCCAAGGAGATTACGGATTGTTTGATGGCAGTGACTATGCTCCAGGGTTACTTTTTGTTCTCACAAAGATAGTATTGTAGTGTGTGGGCTTTGGAGCCTTCACAGACTAGGTCCAAATCCTTCCGGAGTCTGCCACTTACCGGCTGTGCAGTCTTAGGCAGGTTACTTAACATCTCTGAGCCTCAGTTTCCTCACGCGCAAAATGGAGTAATAATAGTTTCTTCCCTCACACGATTGTTAGGAGAATTATATGAGCTATTATGGGGGAAGAAAAGAACCGCTCCCGGTCCAGAATAAACTTTAAATGTTAATGTTATAATATTTTATTAATATAAAGATAGCCTGGTGCACTGGTTTAATTTGTGTCTGATTTCTCATCCCTGAGTCCCAGTCTAACACCTCAGGAAAGAATGGATTTCTTGAATAACTAATATGGAAATATTTTACAGCCTGAAAAATTGTGAGAAGCACTTACAGATAAAATAAAATCAAGTCTGTATTTTAACATTACACTGGACAGTTAAGTTAAGCCTTTGATATTTTTGTTCATCACTCTTGCCAGTTAAAAAAGGAAGAAACTATTTTGGTTACATCCCTAACCTTTTTGAATTTGGGTAGTCATATTTGATACTTGAAGTTAAATATGTGTTAAAATAGTTATGCAAAGGTATTATAATTAAGAAGCTAGTGACATTTACTGAAACTTCTTTGTAGACTTTACTTGCCTGTAATACTCCATGATACAAAATGAACAAGAATACTTTGACTTTATTTACATGTAAACATTTTAGTGTATATGTTGCGACCTAAAGGCACTCTCTGAATTATATTCAGGTTGTTCCTGCCAGGATGCCACCCTGTCTAGTGTTTAACACAGTTACTTTTGAACAAGGGATATAGCTGGCAGCATCGAGCAATCGATTTTCTACTCACATTCTCTCCTTTCCACCCAGTGAATTTTACTGCCTATGGGCAGCGACAGTTGTACCCTCTAATTCATTCCACTATTCTCCGCTTCACACCCACAAACAAAAGTCTGCTGACAAAAGAAAATACCTTCTTTTGGGGGAAAGATGGACGAGGTTAGACCACAAAATGTCACTGTAATAAGGATCAGGACAATTAAGAAGTTTAAATATTAGATAAATTTATTTAGCAAGCTAGCTTAATTAACTTTTGGTATTTTTTTCAGTAATACCATAGGTATTTGAAAACCTTTAAAGTATTAATTAGCTCTCTTGCATTAGGAGGTATTAAATTCTCCATATATTTTTCAAATATAGAGAATATTGTTCATGTGAGATACAAATAATTTGCAAACACATTCGCCCTCCTTGACTTTTTTTTTTTTTTTTGCGGTACGCGGGCCTCTCAGTGCTGTGGCCTCTCGCGTTGCGGAGCACAGGCTCCGGACACGCAGGCTCAGCGGCCATGGCTCATGGGCCCAGCCGCTCCGCGGCATGTGGGATCTTCCCGGACCGGAGCACGAACCCGTGTCCCCTGCATTGTCAGGTGGACTCTCAACCACTGTGCTGCCAGGGAAGCCCTGCCCTCCTTGACTTTTTAACAGGCCTATATTGTAGTCGTTTGATATAAGTGCATTTCCTTTTGTTTTTTCTCTTGATCCAAGCATCTTCTTGAAGACAAACGCTTTCTACAAGAAAAATAACATATATGTGTTTTAGTGTTCAGTGTATATTCAAGTGATTCCTGTATTGGTTGCAGGGCAGAAACCCAAATAGAAAGTGTTAAGAAAAGAAAAGGGATACAATTTTTCTGGTAATGGAAGCATGAAATAGAAGGAAAATGATGAAACAGATAGTTTCTATTTTCTTACTCATCTGGGAAAAATAGTTCAGAAGTGCATTCAAATTGGGTAGGCCTGCATTTTTAAAACAGCAGGAAAAATTATGCAAATCAGAAATTTGCTCGTCTTTCACCCCAAAATGTATTTCTTGACCATTATTTGGTTTAGTGTATATAATGAGGCTGTGCTATTTTTTCCTTTCTCAAGCATTTGTTATATTCTATGTGCTTGTCATACAATGCCTCAAATATCTTAAATCCTGGTGTGACAGAGAAATATGAATGAACAGGTGTAAAAACAGTTACGAATTTCCAGATAAACGTCTGTGCTTTGTAAATGAGGGGGTGGACATCAGAGAACTGTCATAAAAGCATTTATAGAGGAGAAAGCACTTTTAAATTCAAAAGTAGCCACTAAAAACCCACAGTGATTAAGGGATCCTTTTAGTTCAGAAATATAAAAAATAAAAGGGAAGAATTTGAGTTAACCCAAGATAAAGCAAATGATAATTTTCCCCCAAATTAAGTCAAGATTGATAATATTAAGGATGATAACTGAGCATATTTTTTCTTGCATTTATTAAAGTCTATTTGAAATTTTATCAGGAAATGTTTTCTAATTTTGTAGAGAAAAAACAATTACAAAAACCCCAACTTGGTGCATATTTATTCATTCAACAAATACTCATGTGGCTTCTGCTACGTACCAGCTACCATACGAATTATTGGGAATAAAATGGTAAGAGAGAAGCCAGAGCCCCTGCCCTCATGGAACTCAATGTGAGCATGAACTGAATGTTAACCTCAAGTCTTCTGTCAGTCCCTTCAAGAAATTAAATGATACAGGCCAAGAAAGCTTCTGTGCTTTGTAAAGTGTGCAAGCCGTTTTATCAGCTTTCTGGAAAAGTCCTAATACTGTCAGCGAGCAAATTTGTATTTAACATCTACTTAAGTCAGGTCATATTGTTTTCTGTTCTGACTTTAAGAAGAAAATGTGATTGGTAATAACAATAAAATGGGCACAATTATTTAGAAGGGAGTGTTCATGCCAAGGAAATTACAGAGGCAGATTAAGATTTGCAAGGAGATGGCATTTTTCCAGTAGTTGCTCTCTGCATGTCTGTGCAGCAGGTTTGATTCAGGGCCAGCTGCTGTTTGAGAGTTTCTTTGCTTGCAAAGGGAGGTCTGCTGCATTACCTAATGATGTTTGATCTGCTCTTCTGTGGTTTCATCTTAACTGCCATAGTAACACTGACAGTGCTAGCCCACACCGCCATCAACATTCCGGAGAAGGCTTGCCCTGCCTTCACAAGACCGCTCTCACATCTGCTGTGGAGCATTCCCAATTCATCAGATGTATACTTTTAAAAAATGCTTTCCTGGGGAAGCAAAATAAGTAATTGAGAGATGACTGATATTTTTTAGCCTACTGCGCAAATTTTGATTGCTTTATTATAGGAACATTTCCAGGTTTCGTAGGGCCTAAAACTTGTACAATTATAGGAGGGAATACTACTTGTTAAAAAAAGAAAAAAGCCAAATTATATATTCAGAATTAGAAACAAAGATGAATATTTACTTAGAATAAAAAAAGAGATCACATTGCATTACAAATTTAAGAGTGCTGATACACACCATAAGTATCACAAAATCCAGAAAAATAACCTTGCATTGTTTTAATTAACTGTCAGACACACTTCTGTAATAGTTTTTCCCTCTGATTGCCTATGTGTATATTCATTGATTTCCTCTTTACGAAGGACTTTGTAAAATAATTTTCTGTAGTGAGATTAGAAAGATAACTCAGTTTTTCCACTAGCATGGTAATCAAAATCAATTTTTTTTATTATTGACAGTTTAAAATAGCTTCTTCCAGCTTCACAGCTCATTATTGGTTATGACATGCAAATTTTTAGAACTGTTGCAATATTGGGGAAATCCTCAATCAAATTCATTTCACATATGAACTGTCAGAATTAGAAGAATATTTCACAGACTAGCTGTGGCTCTGAATATTTCAAACTGTTTTTCTCCTCAACTGCTAACATTGTTACAGTGTCAAGCACCAGAGGACACCATCTTATCACAGTACAGCATCCGACCCTGCACCTTTTAGTCAGGAGCTCAGTACATCACTCCTGTGGGTGGTCAGAGTATTTCAGGCCTGAGAGCTGTAACTTAACCATCACTGTAAATGACTGCAAATCATCTAAATTTTTTTTTCTGAATTTATTTAAAATATACCCAAGTCAAATTCCCCTTAGCCTGATTCAAAAATTACCTAAGGCTACTACTTCATTGCCACCCGCCTAAGGGAAGGTCAAATAGAGGGGAACATCTGTGTAGAAAGCGACAGTGGTCTTAACTGACTGCAATGAAAATATTTTCATTTTGCCAGACTAGTGAGGGATCCTGACACCTGAACTCTCTTGGCTTCCCGGTGAATCTGCTTCTGCTTGGGATGCATTCAGTCGACCTTTGCACACCAATCTCCCTTAAATTCTGTCTGGTCCAAAAGAAAGTCAGCATCTTATAAGGTTTGCTTAACATTCCTCTCAGGCTTCCTAACTCCATCCTGCCTTCATTTCCTTTAGCCCTGTCACTTCTTTATCAGACCAAAGACTGATTGATCATAAGGCAAATAAGACTGAGAGGCTGAAAAGATGTGTCTGCATCATTTGGACCTTCTCCAACACTCTGATCTATGTACCTGAGTATTAAGGCTTTCCAAAAATTATCTTAGAGAATGGGCTGAGCTTACATCTCTGAGATTTCAGATGGATTTCTTCCTTTTTATTTTATTTTTGTAGAAGACACAACTGAGATGTACCGTGAATATGAAAGAGAATGAGTACCAGTGACTTGAGTGAATATTGATCAAAACATGTTGTTTTCTTTCCTTTTTTTTTTTTTTTTTTTGGTGTGTGTGATGGGGAGATTTCTCAGTGAAATGTCGCCAACCTTTCCCCAGCACAATCTCTAGAACATTAAATGAAACATAATATAGCCTTATCACCAAGGTGATTGAACATGCAGAAGGTGATGGGAAGCTTTCATTAAACTGTACAAATGGACTATTAGTTTATTCTCTTCCCCAGTGTTCTACCATCAAAAGCCGAGGAAGAAAGATACTAATACAATGATGCCATAGCATCCTCTGACAGCACAATAATTGTTTCATTCTGAGCATTTTGAGAAAGAATCCCTATTTTTCTGGCTTGTACCTCAGCCACATATCTTTAATTGACTGAAGGGTGCAGTAAAACTTACAAGATAAATGTGAAACAGTTTACTGTTTTGTTGTGTCAGGCATGAATGCTTTAGGCCATTTTTACTTTCACATGTAATAATGCCATACATTAAATGAATCCTTGGCATATTTTAAAATCACTCTGCAGAGCATTGAATGGTTAATTATCAGAAAGCCAGCAATGAGGAAAGTGGAAAGTGAGTTATGTGAATCAGGGAGCAAGAAATTTTCCTCTACCCTTCTGGGTTCTCCCTACTGATCTGAAAATTGAATTGACATGAGCCAGATTAACTGGAAAAAAATCACAGCAAAGTTTAATAACACATATACATGGGAGAATAACACATATACATGGGAGGGACCCAGGAAAACAGTAACTCACCACAATGGCTGAAACCCTCACCTTAAATAGCATCTTAAGCCAAAGACAAGAGATGATGTTAGGGTAGTGGTTTGGGACTTCAAAGGAAAGGAAGGCAATTCATACGGAGATGAAAAGCAAATGTTTGGTAAACAAATGTTTGCTGGGCCTTCCGGAGACAATAGGACACAGAGAGAAATGTTAACAAACTTTGCTGAGTTCCCTGCTGTCTACACACCTAGTTCCTACTGTAGTTATCTATGGTGATACCCCCTTCCTGGGACAGGCCCTCTATCTACGTTCTTTAAAGCAGTTAGGGGGAAGGTCAAAGGTTCTTCCCAAGTCTTTTAAGTACTGACTGTTTTTAGTGGAAATAATCTGCATGCCAGTATCATAAACCAGAACTCAGTATATATCCAGGGCCTCTGTGCTGCAGCTAACCAATTAATCCCTAAACTATACAGCTTTTATATCCATAAATATGTCTTAGTAAATCTGGAAACAAAATATTTTAAATTGGTAATATTATGAAAGGTAAGTGTTACTGAATAATAGAACCAACTCTCAACCTTATGTTTGTTTGTCATACAATTTGTTTAAATTGGAAAGGACCTAATGTCCAACCTACTTACATATAGGTGAGAAAACTGAAATCCAAGGAAGTTAAGTGACTTGTCCTAAGTCTACAACCTGCTAGTGATAGTCAGGGCTAAATTCCAGGTCTGCTTATCAGTCCAGGCCTCTCTTCCCTGAAGTATTTTTTCTATCAATTCTGCACTGATGACTAATTTTATGTGATGTGACACTCAGCTTATGAATTAGACTAAACAGTGTCTATAATTTTCTCAGAAATTCCTGTTTTAAGATGGTATCTTATTCCCTTTTGCTCATAATTGATGAATATAAAAATGTTAACTCTTAAAAAAATAAGATTTTGTGGTTGAAATTTTTCATAAAATCCTGTAGTATAAATTCTCTGCGTATTTTTGTGCTACAAGTATTGGTTTGCTATTGCTGCTATAACAAATCATCACAAATGGTGGCTTAAAACAAGACAAATTTATTATCTTACAGTTCTATAGATCAAAAGCTTGAAATGGGTCTTGCAAGCTAAAATCAATATGGTGCCAGAGCTGCGTTCTTCCTGGAAGTCCTAGGGGAGAGTTCACTCACTGATCTTTCCCAGCTTTTAGAAGCCACCCACATTCCATGGCTCATGGCTTCTTTCTCCATCAGCATAACACCTTCCAATCTCTCTCTGTCTGGAACCCTCCTGACACCCTCTTTAAAGGTGCCCTTGTGGTTGTATTAGACCCAAGTGGGTAATCTCAGATAACCAGCCCATCTCAAAATCCTCAACTTAATCACATCTATAAAGTTCCTTTTTTTTCATGTAAATAGCATATTCACAGGTGTCAGGGATTAGGAGGTTAACATCTTCTGGGGGGAAGGAGGAGATGGGGGCATTACTCTGCCTACCACACTGTCCCACTTAACTAGAAGTTACTGCTTTAACTTGTTCCTCATCATATTTTGCTTTAGTTTTAAGTTTCTTTGGGTTTATCAGGAATAGACAAGTAGCTGGATTTTCAGACACTTGCCCAAAATAAATATTTATAATTTCTAACAGTTAAAAAAGCTTTGTACCCCTCTCCTTCTCCACTGTTATAATGGAGGCCTTGCTTGTTATATATTTGTTTTTTCTAGGAAAAAATAAGGGTAAAATTTTAAAAGAAATGAAATTGTGAGATAATCTCCAGATTATAAGAATAAAGAATTCCTCAGGTTCTTCCAAGGGTGAACAACAAATCCCTATCAAATTAGAAAAGTTCTTATATGACCTCGTATCAGTTTCCTAGGACTGCCGTAACCAGAAACTCGCCTGCTTAAAACAATAGGAATTCATTTGCTCATGGTTCTGGAAGCCAGAAGTTTGAAATTAAGGTATTGGCAGGGCCAACCTCTCTGGATTCTAGGAAAGAACCCTTCCTTGCCTCTTCCAGCTTCTGGTGGTTCCAGGTGACCCTTGGCTTGTGACCACAAAACTCCAACCTCTGCCATCATCTTCACATCACCTTCGTTATGTCTCTGTGTCCTTTTTTGTCTCTTATAGGGACATTGCCATTGGATTTAGGACCCATCTCTATCCTTACTTAATTATATCTGCAAACATCCTGTTTCCAAACAAGATCACATTCTGAGCTTCCAGGTAGACATGAATTTTGGGGGGACACTATTCAACCTACTACAAACATAAAGATGTGTTAAAGAATTATTCCTTATAATTAACTTGCTAGTTAGTTTTTGCCCACTTGTCCTCACTTGAAAAAATAAGTAAGAATTAGCCTTCTTCTTCCTCAGTGCTGTGGACCTTTTTCCTGTTATTATTAATGTTACCTAGTTCTTAGGAGTTCTCTTAAGGCCAAGTAATAACAACAGGAAGAAAGATAATCATGCTTCTCATTGGATGTGTTTTGCTCTGTGATTGGCATAGTCCTTGATACTTTACAAACGTTGAACCCCACGACAATCAGATGGTTTTATTGTATCAATACATGTCTTACACATGAAACACTGAGGTTCAAAAAGCCTCAATAATTTGGCCAACATTACATGCATAGGAAGGAGCAGAGGTCAGAATCAGACATAAGTAACAAAATATACCCCTCTTTTCCAGTTTTCCGGAGTCCTCATCACAAAGTCCATTCTGTCCCAACCTGTTTCCCAACCACACATATTCTTCTTCAAGTCTCACTTTTGAATTCACCTCTAGGCTTTTGCACTAGCAATTAACAATTAATGCATTGCATTCAACCTTTTTGCATACAAACTGCAGAAATAATAACAATAGCAGCAACAACTTGAACTTCAAAAGTTTGAAGAGTAGTGATAAAAAGAGAAAACCAATCAACCAACAAACAAGACATCTGTAAACAGTGCTATTGGATTTAGGAACCACAGGAAGCAGATGGAAAATGCTGAAACATTTCTAGAGAGATTGAAAAAAAATCCTCTATTAGATTGGAAAGAGTTTTAGGATTCTGATTTTAGATCACAAATGAAATGAAAACAATTTTAAGAAAACATAACTGTTTGTGAGTAAAAATATACCCAGAAATTCCTTGATTTACGAAATGACCTTACCTTGGGAAAAACATTTTCATAAAATATTTTGAATAGAAGGTGCTGGCCCTCTAAAGTCTCTTGACCTTATAAGGTAACTATGCAAGTAAACAAACAAATAAAAGTAGAAAATGATATTGTTACCATGTTTATGTATAAACAAAACTAGGAAAAAATAAAATGAACATTTGATTAATGGTCCTTAAATAGCAAGGTATTTGAGGTGTTGACAGAGTCAGTAAATAAACCAACAATTCTACCTCTTGATTAGCATTTAATATAGAGAGAGCATTTTAAAATTTTTCCTCTTATTCTTTTATATTTTCCCCCACTGATTTAAAATTTTGCTCTTTATATGAGGAATGCTTCCTTTCTTCTATTAATTGAGCTATTTTCTAGTGTTGAATTTTTCCTCATTTTGTAAGAGTATACCATAAAATTATTGCAAGGGATATACATGGAATATACATCTTTAGTAAGAATCAATAAAAGGTTTTCTTAAATTAGTGTGTGTGCTAAGACTCTGAGCCTTCTGATCTCACTTTCATACTCTCCCTTAGTGATTTTATATCAAACAGTGAGTTTGCTAACATCTGTTAAAATGGTGATAGCCAAGGGTGGGAGGGAGATGCAAGAGGGAGGGGATATGGGGATATATGTATACGTATAGCTGATTCACTTTGTTATACAGCAGAAGCTAACACATCATTGTAAAGCAATTATACTCCAGTGAAGATGTTAAAAAAAATAATAATGATAGCCAAACCTGCAACTCCAGAGATCCTATTCCTGAGCATATATTCCATCACCTATTGTATAATACTTGCCCACTTGGACCATGTGAGTGTCCCTAGTCATCTTAATTTCCACATATCTAAAACTAATCCCATCACCCTTCATCACAAACCTGACCCTTCTGTAGATGGCTACCAACCTCCCATTCAACCAATTCAGATATGCCTGGGTTGTGCCAGATGGTTCCTTCATACTCAGGACTTAACTGGTTGCCACATCTGGAAAAACCTGTCTCCTAAACATTTGTCCTATGCTTCTCCTTATCTCTATTTCTTCTGTTCATTTACATTATAATATCTCTATGCCCAGACTCTGGATTCCATTCAAATCATTATCCCTCTGTCATTAAGTAGTTTCTTTTTTTTTTTTTGCTTTTTGTTTTTTTGTGGGGTTTTTTTTGCGGTACGCGGGCCTCTCACTGCTGTGGCCTCTCCCGTTGCGGAGCACAGGCTCCGGATGCACAGGCCTAGCAGCCATGGCTCACGGGCCCAGCCGCTCCGCGGCATGTGGGATCTTCCCGGACCGGGACACGAGCCCGTGTCCCCTGCATTGGTAGGCGGACTCTCAACCACTGCGCCACCAGGGAAGCCCTGTCATTGAGTACTTTCTTAAAACTGAAATCCTTCCATGGCTTGCCCTAGCTTTCAACATAAGCTTAATAATTCTGAGATTGCCATTTTTATGTTTATTACATGTCATATACTATTCTAGATACTTGACATACATATCTTTGCATTAGTTCTCATCTGTCATCAATCTTGTAAGATAGATATTACTCTAATTTTATAAATGGAGAAATTGAGGTTAAGAAAGCTTAAGTAACTTGCCCAAGACTAGTGAGCCCAGTTAGTGGTTAGCTGGGGGTTCAATCGTAGGATGGCCTGGCAGCAAAGCCTTCTATTCCATTGGATCTTTTGCTAAATTAAAAGTCATGAAATCAGCACATGGGCTTTTAGTGATCTGTAACACTTAACTGCTGAGCCTCCCTAGCTTGGGCAGTTGCTTCAGCAATACCAGGGTATTTGTTATGTCTTTTTCTTTCTTCTCTCTCTCTCTCTTTTTAAATTTCATACATGTGCACCTTTTAAAAAGTTATTCAAGAATACATTCAGGTTATTTTAAAAATTCAAATAAAGAAGAGGTAATTCGAGTAAATGATCCGTCCTCTACACATTCCGTCTCCTCCAGAGACCTAATCACTTTCACACTTTAGTCTTTTTTTATATATATGTAAATTTATTTATTTATTTATTTTTATTTTTGGCTGCGTTGGGTCTTTGTTGCTGTGCGCGGGCTTTTCTCTAGTTGCAGCGAGCGGGGGCTACTCCTCACAGCAGTGTGCAGGCCTCTCACTGCAGTGGCCTCTCTTGCTGCAGAACATGGGCTCTAGGCACGTGGGCCTCAGCAGTTGTGGCTTCAGTAGTTGTGGCTCGCGGGCTCTAGAGCACAGGTTCAGCAGTCGTGACTCATGGGCCTAGTTGCTCCATGGCATGTGGGATCTTCCTAGACCAGGGATCGAACCCGTGTCCCCTGCATTGGCAGGCACATTCCTAACCACTGTGCCACCAGGGAAGCCCTACACTTTAGTCTTGACTGTGAATTCATTTAATCTAAAGACTTGGATCTCCTCTGCTCTGGGAAGTTTCCTTCCATTATTTCTGTTTATTGACTCTGCTCTTCACCTCTCGAACTCCTATAGAGCGATCTTTGTGCCACTGCTCTGGCAATCTGGTATAGCTTGTGAAACTACACTTAAAATCGTACAAAATTATTGGGTTGGCCAAACAGTTCATTTGGGTTTTTCTGTAACATCTTACAGAAAAACCCAGACAGACTTTTTGACCAACCCAATATATTCATCGGATTAGAAAGAAAACCAATTATATTAAAATTCAGTTATCAAAATACTAAAAAGTATAATATAGTAATATAATTCTTTGTGAATGCATCAATAAAATGATCTAGCAACATATTTAATAGGTATCTAAATTGTGAAGTAGTGATGGGCATAAATTTCATTTTGAGATACCTGCAGCAATGTATACTGCCATGTGAAAATATCTGTGCTTTCTGTTGGTGATAAATTCACATGTACTCCCAGTGCTACTGTGATTTTTGCCTACATTCATCATTGAAGAAGGAATTATTAAATTCAGTTAAAGCTTATTGAAAAAGATGTAGTTCATTTTCTATCCAAGGACTCCTTGAAATCTATCCATGGCCTTATGTTAGTATTACTGGGATTTAGAATCTCTCTGTTTCTTACATTTCCTCTCTTACCTTTCAACTCTTTGTCTTTTTATACTGTGTTCTAGGATTAACTTTCTATCTAGGTATTTTACTCCATTGGTAAAGAGAGCTTATAACCATTTTTTTCCGACCTGTTATGCTAAAATTTCATATCTAAAATAATGAGGAAATTACAGATAGAAGCATTCAGTCACTCAAATTGAAGTTTGCAAAGGAAAGAGAAATTGCATTGAGGTGGATATAGATTCTTGAGAAAAGTGGTATTAAGGAACATTTTGCATATCACTAAAAGTGATTTTTTTTTTTTTTTTTTGCGGTACGCGGGCCTCTCACTGCTGTGGCCCCTCCCGTTGCGGAGCACAGGCTCCGGACGCACAGTCTCAGCGGCCATGGCCCACGAGCCCAGCCGCTCCACGGCATGTGGGATCTTCCCGGACCGGGGCACGAACCCGTGTCCCCTGCATCGGCAGGCGGACTCTCAACCACTGCGCCACCAGGGAAGCCCTAAAAGTGATTATTAAATTCTTTGTGTAAGACTAGATAAACCCAGAGAAGATCACCAAATCCAGAGATGGGAATCCTAATTTAGCCTTTGCTATTACTTTATGTTTAGTCTAGAAATCAATTCAATAGTCATTCAATTTGGAAATGAAAATATTCATGAAACTACCTTCATGAAAATTCCTAAAAAATAAAGAGAACGATCAAGGACTCTGTAATAGAGTTATATGGATGTTATATGGTGAATGATAAGAGGTGATTTCTCCAAATGGAATTGCTGCTTAATAAAGAGAAAAAGAAGATGGAGGGAGAAGGAGGTTAGGAAGAGAGGGACATGGTTTTAAAATGAATAAACTAAGAACATTTACAAAATAAAACAAAACCCACAGGGGCAGATTGAAATTTCTTTTGCCACTGGAATGACAAGTTCTTTATACATGTTCGATATATTCTAAACGTTTGCCTCCCCTTTCATTCCCATTGATATCATACCGGACTACAAAAGATCAGGCTGCAAAGCTGAGGATAACCTGTCAGCTGAAGCCGACAGACATGGCTAATCACCAGTGTCCCTCTCACAGTGACAGGGTCTATTCTTCACATCCTGTGCTTTACAATAGACAGCTATTCAAGGGAGAAGGCAAACAGAAAATGCATCAAACCCCAGAGTAATTGTCTATTGTTTTCCTCTTGCCATCAGCTAATGCTACCCACCCATCTTCACCACTGAAATCAGTGAGCGACTTCCTTTAAAGGCTGCAGAGTTACACTCACAGCTTCCTACAGCTGCCGGGCAAAGGGGAAGCCTGAGCATTCTCCCAGGGCTGTTGCCAGGAAGCCCAAGGCCTGAGCAGAGGTTAAAAATATTTACATTCCCTGACAGTAAATAAAATCAAGATAGTCTCCCTCAAAGGCATAGATTTGGGGCTTCTCTGAACAAATCAGGAAATTTGACAACACTGAGCCTGCTTTCCAGCTAGACAACCCTCCGCTTTATCCACGTTTTGCCTGACCGAGTTTGAAGGGACATGAACTCTCTAGCAGTTTCATCATACACGTTATACACAAAATGGAGTCCCGGCTCTTCAGCCTAGAATCCAACGATGTTCATACTTCTGCCCTTCCTTGCTTTTTCAGACTTGCTACCCATTCTTCTCTCACTGTGGTGACGTCATGCCCCTAAGCCTTGGGATCCAACTTGACTTTCATCTTCTAGGAAGCCTTGCAGGAGCACCCCAGTGCTTCCCCATCCTTCCCTGCCAATGGTCCATGTGATTCTGTAGCAGTTAGTTATGGTCTCTCTTGTGACACCCTGTTGTGTGTATCTTGACGTCTAATGAAATATTTTTTTGGTGGGTATATGTAATTTTTTGCCTTCTTTTCACTCATCACATAATTTTTCTACAACTGAAACAATTCTGGTGTCTGTGACTTAGGAGCAAAGCCCAGGAGCATTGCTATTTACTTGCTGCATATGTTTGGGAAAAATATTGATCCTTTCAAATTTCACTCAGTTCTAATATTTGTAAAATTAGGATAAGAACAATACTTCCTCTAGAGTTGTTGTAAAAATTAACGAGGCAATGCATGGTAAGCGTTTTGCACAGTGTCCCACTGCCTGGGATACAGCAAGAACTCAATAAAAGTGTTTGTGTGGTTATTATTACTCTACCGTTGTCATTCTCTTGAGAGCTATTAAAGTGACTTAACCCAGGTTTCTTTTTACTCGTAAGCCTTTCACTGCCCTAGAAGTTTGCACAGCTAACTCTCCTCAATTCTTCCTGGTAATTATTATCACCATAAAATATTCTTCTAACATTCTAAGATTCTCTTGCTATTGTCAGAGAGGAAGGAATTTTCCTCTACCTTTCAGATTCTTCTAGCTCATCTAAAAATTCAATTGGCAGATTAACAGGAGAAAATCAGACAAAAGTTCGATAACAAGGATACATGGGAAAGACCTAGGGAAACCGAGTAACTCATGGAAATGGCTGAAACCCTCACCTTAAATACCATCTTCAGCTAAAGACAAAAGAAGATCTTGGGGGTAGTAGTTCTGGACCTCAGAGGGGAGGAAGGCAATTCACATGGAGATGGAAAAGCAAATGTTTGGTAAACAAATGGTTGCTGGACCATGCAGAGACAATGGGACTCAGAGAGGACTTTTAACAGACTTTGCTGGGTTCCCCCCTGTCTACACACCTAGTTCCTAATATAGTTATATTTGGTGCTAATTCCCTTCCTGGAACAGGTGGTTTATGTACGTTTTTTAGGCAGTTGAAGGGAAGGTCAAAGTTTCTTCCTGAGTCTTTTGGGTCATGATTGTTTTCAGCTCAAAATAATCGGCATGCCAAAGAGACATTTTGGAGTGGCAAAGTTTGCTCCCTTACATTATTATGTCACTTACATTTCCATAATAAGATTAGATAGAACATACAAAAAAACAACCCAATCCAAAAATGGGCAGAAGACCTAAATAGACATTTCTCCAAAGAAGATATACAGATTGCCAACAAACACATGAAAGGTTGCTCAACATCACTAATCATTAGAGAAATGCAAATCAAAACTACAATGGGGTATCACCTCACACTGGTCAGAATGGCCATCATCAAAAAATCCACAAACAATAAATGCTGGAGAGGGTGTGGAGAAAAGGGAACCCTCTTGCACTGTTGGTGGGAATGTAAATTGATACAGCCACTATGGAGAACAGTATGGAGGTTCCTTAAAAAACTAAAAATAGAACTATACCACCCAGCAATACCATACCACCCAGCAATTCCACTACTGGGCATATATTCTGAGAAAACCATAATTCACAAAGAGTCAAGTACCACAATGTTCATTGCAGCTCTATTTACAGTAGCCAGGACATGGAAGCCACCTAAGTGTCTATCTACAGATGAATGGATAAAGAAGATGTGGCACATATATATGATGGAATATTAGTCAGCCATGTAAAGAAATGAAATTGAGTTATTTGTAGTGAGGTGGATGGACCTAGAGTCTCTCATACAGAGTGAAGTAAGTCAGCAAGAGAAAAACAAATACCGTATGCTAAAATATATATATGGAATCGATAAAAAACAAAATTGGTTCTGAAGAACCTAAGGGCAGGACAGGAATAATGACACAGACATAGAGAATGGACCTGAGGACATGGGGAGGGGGAAGGGGAAGCTGGGACGAAGTGAGAGAGTGGCATGGACATATATACACTAGCAAATGTAAAATAGATAGCTAGTGGGAAGCAGCCACATAGCACAGGGAGACTAGCTCGGTGCTCTGTGACCACCTAGAGGGGTGGGATAGGGAGGGTGGGAGGGAGACGCAAGAGGGAGGGGATATGGGAACATATGTATATGTATAACTGATTCACTTTGTTATAAAGCAGAAACTAACACACCATTTTAAAGCAATTATACTCCAATAAAGATGTTAAAAAAATTACATAGAATATAGATAAATTATGCAGATCATTATTTGCTAACCAGATAGTGATGTTATTAATGAATACTTCATTATCTAGGCCAGTATTGAGCCATTCAGAGGTAAATGGACCCTAGTAAATATTGTTTATAGAAATATAGTAATAGAATATGTTTAATGTATAAAAAATTCTTCTTAGGATACCACTAATAATACTTCTGTTACCCCAGTTTGGATCTCCTTAAAAACAAAAGTTACTTAAGAAGGCCCAACTTATCATTTTAAGACATTTTTCCAGATGCAAGTAAAAATTGCACTACAATATTTTGTTTTATAGTATTAAATGGTACTCAATGTTTAACATATCAGTTAGGTATTACTGGTGGAAAAGTGATCTGTCTCATTCTTGGATATTAGTTTCAGTTAGATCAAACTTTTAATATATCACATGGACATTTATGAAGGTGTTTTGCATACAACATAATTGATTGAATATTGGTCTGATTTATAGCTGGTGTGTTTAACTTTAAAATATACCTCAGTATTTAGTGTGCTTGGTTTGATAATTGCCATTTTGGTTCAATGCTTAAGGGTAGAATTTGATAAAAAAATAAACTGCTCATGGGCATGAAGAAAATCATAAAAGAAAGCTATCAGCCCGGCAGTGAACAGATGTATCATTGTACAGAAATAATCATATTTTTACAGCAGCAATATAAAGTGAAAATATGTTTCAAAGGCATGTTAGTTTTGTTTAGGTAAACATGGGATTCCCAGCTTCATTTAATTAAACAAACAGCAACAACAAAGGACAGGCATATAAGGCCTCCCAAGCTCAACGATTTTTTAAAATAAATAGAATATTAATCTACTTTATTGAACCTTTGCTTATGTCATAGAAACTAATTTATGTATTTGGATCAGTCGTTACTTAAAGTAAACATATTCCTATTTGTGATTTTTATTTGTTTCCATTTTGAAAATCCACAGCTCCAAAACATCATGATGAATGTTTTCTGATCTTCTTGTTGATAGGGAAACAGAATACAACAGACTCACTAGCTTCTCCAAGGATGCATTAGGAGTCACTATGTTTTAGGCTTATACATAAGATCGTTTTTGCCTGACTCACCCGTAGAATGTATTTTAATACCGACTTGCTCATTTGCAGTTTCTCTTTTCTAGGAGGGAACTTCCTGTAATTCCCTCACAGCCATCTCTGTTGTCCATCATCCTTATCAGGGCAGTCACCCCAGCAAATCTCCGTATCACACAACCCAGAAATCCCAAGACATTCTTCATTGCCTATCTCTTTTGCCTCCCAAATTTGTTAGCTTGTAGGTTCAGCTGCTTCTTTCCACTTCTTTTGAATCCAAATATGTCTCTGCCTCATTGAAAATCCTTACATAGGTACTTATTTTACCACCAGATTTTAGTCACTTAGTTCTTGTTATATCCTGTGTTTTGAACCTAAGTTTCCACCTACTGCATTTCAATGTTTTTTGCTACTTCCTCTGCAATGAGAGACACCTCTGGATCAGTACAAACTGCTGCATTGAAAGCTTTCTGTTAGTTAGCCCTGACTCAATGGACTGAAGCCTTATTCCCTAAAAATACCAATAGGAAAGACTAAAAAACATTGACAATTTACTGTG